>NC_069365.1:36532500-37157500 GCF_021730395.1 Mercenaria mercenaria | reverse complement strand
CCTAAAGGGCAATAGACAGTTCATTTACATGACAAAAAATTAACAATGGTAACAATTTTGAAGAAGTACTAATCTGAACACATTTCTTTTGATTATTTCAAACATCTAATGTCGGTCCTCGCATGTCAACTTTTGTTCTACCATTTCTTAAACTCACTTGGATTTATCGCTGTTCTGCGACCACTTCTCGTTCTTGAACATCAACAAATACCTGGGTTTTTTTTCATTCCATTTGTTTCATGTTCTCCTACGTGTTGTGGTTTTCACTTGTATCTACAGGAATATCTAATTTTAATAAATTTTACTACTATTTTTCCGCATTATTAAGTGAAATTTACTGTGCAGACTATTTGTTTCATGTTTTATTTACGTATTTGTGGTTTTAACATTTATCCATAGGAATATCTAATTTTAATTAAATTTTACTACTATACTTTCGCATTTTTATAGTAAATTTATTGCGAATAAATTTCGTTCTGCAGACTAAACGATGTGTCAAAAACACACGTCCCCGTACAGAGTTTTAACGAGTTAACGCAACAGAAGGCCTGGCTGGACAGAGAAATAGAAAGTGTTCGCCAGCAAAATCAAGCCGAACAAGCAGAAAAGGAAGCTGCCCTCAGAAGGTAGTATCACGAGTTTTAGAATACTATACGTATGTAGTAGTGCCACAAGTATAGACCATTAAACAGCTACGTATTTGGAATACTGTTCTCAACAGTGCAATAGACAGTCCGTTTACGTGACAAAATGAATTAAATAATGGTAATAATTTTGAAAAAGTACTAAACTGAACACATTTCTTTTCGCTCTTGAACACGAACAAATATCGGATTTTTTTTTTCATTCCAGTTGTTTCATGTTCTCTTACGTGTTTGTGGTTTTCACATTTATCCACAGGAATATCTAAAGTTATTGAATGTTTCTTTTACTGCTTTACATCTGCATTATTATGGGAAATTTACTGTGAATATATTTCGTTTTACAGACTAAAGGATGTGTCGAAAACACACGTCCCTGTGCAGAGTTTTGACGAGTTAAAGCAACAAAAGGCAAGGCTGGACAGAGAAATAGAAATTGTTCGTCAACAAAATCAAGACGAAAAAGCGGAAAAGGAAGATGCCCTTCGAAGGTAGTATCACGAGTTTTAGAAATACCATACGTAGTTAGTATTGCCTCAGGTATAGACTGTTATCTAAAGGGCAGTAGATTATTCGTTGACGTAACAGAAATAAATTAAATAATGGTAATAATTTTGAAGAAGTACTAAATTGAACATATTTCTTCAGATCACTTCAAACAACAAATATCTGTCTTCGCATGTCAACTTTTGTTTTACCATTTCATAATCTCACTTGATTTATTTGCTGTTCTTCGACCTATTCTCGACCTTGAACACCAACGAATATCTTAATTTTCTTTTTCATTCCATTTGTATCATGTTCTCTTACGTATTTGTTTTTTTCACTTGTATCTCCAGGTAAATCTTAGTTTGTTGAATGTTTCCTTTAATACTATATGTCCATATCATTTTCGACATTACCTGCAAATGAATTTATAAATCTTAATAAATTTAGGATGCATACACATAAAGTGTGCAACCTACTTTTTGACCAATCAGAGCGAGTTGTTTTTAAATAATGTGGCTTCTTATTCCTGAAGACAAATGTGACTGTAGCAGTAATTTTCGAAGAACGACTCTACACAATGAAGTGCGTCGACTGAATACGCATGGTACCAATGACCGCCCCTTCACAGGGAGCCGACACATTTTTGCTAGGTAAAGGTAGGCGGAGAATCCAACACGACTGACTCTGCAACTCTAATTGGTCAAACGAAGATTTCACGCTATGTCAGATACAGTCCATGAGGAAAACTTTTCGAGAAAAAGAAACCTTGGTCGGTCACTCAGATACGCTCCGTTTCCATCTCTACTGGTTTCTTTTTTACGAAGATTTCACTTCATAAACTCTATCTATAATGTAGTAAATACAAAATACACAGTTTATACTGCTCAAACACAAATTAACGAGATATTATTCATAAAATTTTAAAACACATAATATAACGAATTTAAGCTCTTTAAAATATCATTTTCTTCATTTTCGTATTCTTCTAGCCTTAATCATGTGCTATATTCGTACTTACACGTATAAAGAATAGGGTTTTATATGTAAGGAATGCAGAATGTGTATATCTGATGAAAACCGTCTCACTCCTGAAAACTTCAGAAAAATGTTGTGTTTTTTTTTTTTTCAGACTAAATAATGTGTCGAGAACACACGCCCCCCTACAGCATTTTGACGAGTTAAGGAAACAGAAGGCCTGGCAGGACAGAGAAATAGAAAGTCTTCGGCAACGAAATCAAGCCGAAAAAGCGGCAATGGAAGATGCCCTCAGAAGGTTGTATCATGAGTTTAGAAATACCATACGTAGGTAGTAGTTTCACATCTATAGAACATAAACAGCTAGATGTTCTGAATGTGATTTTGTAAAAGGAGGTAGATAATTCGTTTACGTGACAAAAATGCATTAAATAGTGCTAACAATTTTGAAGAGTACTAAATTGAAAATACTTCTTTTGGTAACTTCAGACAACTAATGTCGGTCCTCGCAAGTCAACTTTTGTTTGACCATTTCATAAACTCACTTTGATTTCTTGCTGTTCTGTGGTCACTTCACGCTCTTGAACACCACCGAACGTCTGAATTTTCCCTTCATTCCATTTGTATCATGTTCTATAGCGTGTTTGTGTTTTTTACGTGTATCACCAGGAATGTCATAAAGTTATTGTATATTTCTGTTACTAATAGCCATCCGCATTATTATAGGAAATTTACTGCGAATAAAATGAAAATTTATAGATTAAGACAACACACACATATGAATGGTAATAAATGGAAAAGTACGAATTGTACACTCCTCAAAATCAAATAACTAAAAAATATAAAACATATAATGTAAAAACACATAACGAATTTAAGCTCTTTAAAATATAGCTTTCTTCATTTCCATATTCTTCATGCCTTAATCGTGTCCTTCATTCGTACTTACAATTATGTAAAATTCGGTTTCACACGTAAGCAATGTGAGATGTGTATATTTGATGAAACCGTCTGTCTCCTGAAAACTTCTATAAAGTCTACTTCTTCTTTTTCAGACTAAATGAAGTGTCGAAAACACACGTTCCTCTACAGCATTTTGACGAGTTAAAGCAACAGAAGGCCTGGCTGGACAGAGAAATAGAAAGTGTTCGTCAACAAATTCAAGCCGAAAAAGCGGCAAAGGAAGATGCCCTCAAAAGGTTGTATCATGAGTTTTAGTAATACCATACGTAGGTGATACTTCCACAGGTATCTTCAGGAATATCTTAAGCTATTGAATGTTTGTATTACTTATATGCATCCACACTATTATGAGAAATTTACTGCCAGTTGATTTATATAGCACACACATACATGTATTGATGGACGGAGTGCAAAATTACGTATTGTATGCCCCTCAGAAATCATTAATCTTATTTAAACAATTGGTAATGTTAAAATCGTTATCACTTTTAATGTATAAGCAGATTTTCTTATAGATGCTTTAGCATAATATATTTAAAAGATAGTTAAATAATATCGTTTACAAATAGTTTATTCCATGTGTTACCTGGCCTTCTTTGTGCTCTTTTGTAATATAATTTAAAAGGAAAAAGATAAGACGAGGTGGGCTCGACTATCCGGTTTAATGTCCATAATTGATTGATCTCAGTGCTTGTATACATTGCAAACAACAAAAACATTTCCTAACCTCAAAAGAATCCTCAATTCCTCCATGAACAAAACTGGAAATTTTCCAACAGTCCACTTGAAAACATGTCGGACAACTGAAGAAAAAGCGGGGCCATATGACTAAAAATCATAAAACAGCGGGAACTTACTGGAATGCTTGACTGATTACTAATTAGAAGAATCGGTCAAAGGGAAGCAACGTCTGAATAATTTAAGATCCAGAATAATCCACCTTGTTACACATGCACGAGCAATACTGTGCTTATACCAATCACAACTATGCATATATACCATGCACAACAACATGCAATACAGAACTGTTCTTATACCATGCGCAACACGGTGTCTAAAGATATCATGCACAACTGCTCTTATACAATGTACTTCACAATGTGTGCCGATACCATGCACAACTGCACATATACCTTTCGAAAGTACGGACCGAGTTAGGGTACTAGTACTTACCAATATAGCCATATAGCGGTATACGAGTAAAATGCCAGACCCTTCAGATTTCCAAATAAATTACCTAAAGTAAAATTTAGAATTTTGAGTGGCTTTAACATCCGTTATATACATATAAAATGTTCTTTAAATGTAAAGAAAATTGGGGTTACCTTTGCAAGAGCATTTGCGCCACAGAAATTTAAATGAAAATGTTCGCCAAATTCTAGCGCGCAAATTTGCATTAAGAGATATCTTCACGGATCAAATGTGAATTCAAGACCGACGTCCATCTGCATAGAGGTCAATAGTCTGTTGTGAAATAACAACATTTCTATCATATAATATACTATCAATGTTTATCTCTCCCTGACATAATCTTCTGAAACTTAAACTCTCCAACGTAACGGTAATTGCCTATGTTCTAAACCAACTTTAATAATGTATGCCAATATCAAGCATACAACAAGCATACTCAACGAAACCCCTATACTTTACGAGTATATCAAAACTGTCTGCTTATAAAAGAAAATCTTCGTGTCCTGTGCGTGTGTGTTCGGGTTTAACGTCTTTCTCAACAATTTTTCAGTCATATAAACGACGGCTTCGTGTCTTGACTCGTGTATGTTTGACATATTATAATTTTTAATTATTATGTCAAATATTATTACAATTCTCGTACTTCGAGCAAGATCTTGCAAAGTTGTGTAAAATATGAACAGCGTCTTATGTTGATTCTCGAGGGACATCTCCATCAGGGTGGGGGAAGTTGACAATCTTCTCTGTACTCATATATTTTTGTTTCTAAATTACTATTCACACAACTGTGCAATGTAAGTACAAAATTTGACGCTTCTTAATTTGAGTAATAAGCCTTGCGAAGCTTTATTTCTTTTGGATAAACGATGTCTTCATTTCTGAAAAATATAGGTTGTTTATATCTAAAATATCATGAAGGTAGCTCGAGGTTCCATTAAAAGCTTCAATGATGTCCTGATTCAATTAACCACATTTTTTTTCAGACTGAGCACAATGGCGTCAAGTAAACTCCGAGATAACAATCCAAATATAACTGATCTTAGTGACCAGAATAGACCTACAAAGATTTCCGAGAAAATGTCAGAACTATATGACAATCAGTGGACTGATGCATTTGATGCCCTGGAGAAACAAAAAATGCAAGAAAGAGAAATTATTTATACGTTGCTGCAATCCTTAATGGTAAGTAATTTCAAACTCCTTTATGGACCAATGGACATATTAGCACCGATTTGTTACAAGGACACATTGATGCAGTTTCTTGTGGATCTACTGATACCAAGACCGCAACACGTACCAACTGAATTCTGTATTATTTTAGATTGCTAGTACGACACCAAGCGTCATCAAACAGATGTGCTGGTATAAATTGTTGGCACTGCTCATGAACCAACTACCCCAATATCAAATATTCAGCATTATCTTTTTACTAAGCGACAACAACAAAATAAGTTATTTATTTGATATTATTTCATATATTATTATACATACATGTAATTATAGATATTCCGAGGTACCTTCAGTAAGCTGCGATATCATCTTCCATAAAATATGTCTACAGACGTTCCGAGAAGACTAAAATTAACACATTTGTCTCGCCCGCTTAACTCAGTAGGGAGAGTGTTTGTCTACGGATCGCGAGGTCTCGAGTTCGATCCCTGGGCTGGGCGTATGTTCTCTGTGACGATTTGATAAAAGACATTGTGTCTGAAATCATTCGTCTCCACCTCTGATAATTCATGTGGGGAAGTTGGCAGTTACTTGCAGAGAACAGGTTTGAACTGGTACAGAATCCAGGAACACTGGTTAGGCTTATTGCCCACCGTTACATGACTGAAATACTGTTGAAAAACGGCGTTAAACCAAAACAAACAAACAAACAAGCATCACTTACACTGTTTTGATGCAATTTCAAGCATAATTGTTAGACTGTTAATGAGAGATTTGAGATATCTGAAAAATACATACAACAGCTATGATATTAAATTTCATTATAACTTCCTAAAACAGTTTTTCAGAAAGATGCTTACTGCGGAATTGCTTTTTAATAAATGAAAAGCTAGCTGCCCTAATTCGAAAAACTTTTGCAAGGGAAAATGCTACTTTTCTCGTCTACAATTTTGATTGAAAGCATTTTTACTACTTGCATTGTTAAAATAGATACTATGTGGACCTGTGAGGAAGTTTGTTTAGCCCTTTTCTTTTCACTGAAAAATATTTACATCAGGTTTGGCAATGCGGTTTTCAGACAAGTAATTGGTTTCCCATGGGAACAAATTGTGCACCCCTTGTCGCAGATTTGTTTTTATATTATTAAGAAAGAGATTTTATGTTGGGCCTTTCTCCAGATATAAAGGCAGACCGTATTACTGTATTTAGATGGATAATCAGTTTTCTGCTCAACTGGTGGATGCTATTTATCCCCGAGAGCTGCAATTACATCATAAAACTAACAACTCCGATACTATTGCTTTATTTCTAGATTTATATCTCTCTATTAATGACAATTTTATACATACCAAAATTTATGACAAGAGGAATGATTTTAATTTTAGTATTGTAAAGGACCTTGTTATATTTAGATTGCCTATCCAATTAGTTAAAACTGAGCTTAAGCCAGACTTCTGAAGAGCGTAAGAAAGAGAGTGAAAGATCATTACTGGGTATCTTCAAGTAATTTGAACAATTTTTTGAACAAAATACATGACTTTATTGACATTTCTCATAACCATTTCTATTGCAATGTGAACAATAATCATTTTTTCGTTTGAAAATCCGCTCACCCCCCCCCCCCCCCCCCCCCCACCTCCGCGCAAGTGACGCGACAATATTTTACGTGTGAGTAAATTATTTCTGACAATTATTGCACGTGTTTCCTCAACCTTATACGGTTTATCAAAAGTTTCATTGATATGCTATCGTGTTCGCCCTCTAACCCTTTGTTTGTCAGAGCTCAACGTTTAGACATGTTATATGGACCAGAGACATCCGCAGATGTGTTCATACGGGGGTACTCATGGAACCCCAATGATACACTAGTGTGTAACTCCATAAAAAGTGGCGTATGGTCCCCAGTTAATATAATAGGTTTGTCCTTGAGGAGAAAACAGTGGGCAGAACAATTTAACAATGAACACAACTATGGTATCATTCAAATACGACTGCTATCATTAAAAGATTAGAAATATGTAGACGAAACGTACATAGTACTGTTTGATTTAAAAAGTTATTGTACCGAGTGACAACATAAAACTAAAAGCTTTGAAATCTAACTCTTCGTACTTTCGTTCATTGTACTGTTTTGTGCATTATGTACAGTATCTTATTACACATGCACTTTGACTCTTTTATACACACAATAATAGGTGCCAAATAAGAGAACATAGTGCTTTGGCTTTCCTAACAGAATATGAAATTTGTTGTAAACGGATTTGAATATAACATTTTATGGCTGATTATCATATATTCGTCACACTATTAGGTCACAGTGCTATATGAATTGTTTCGGATCAATTCAGGAAACGTTCCAACTGCATCTTCGACATAAAACCTAAATCTATTGCTTGTATGATCCCAAAAATCAATTTACCGACATATGGACATGTGTCAGCCAAGTAAGGGGTTTCCGTCGAAATGTTTAATCGTTTTTTTCTACGGTTTGAGAGCAAAGGTTCGGAAAAATGCGGGGTTTAACAGATAAACACTGTAAAAATCAACAAACAACAAGTCATTTCCTAGGGTCTGTACGAGGAAAAATTGCAATCGGATATATATCTGTTTTACATTCAAATGAAATCTATTAGAAGATTCTTTGGAAGCATAAAATGCAACCAAGCACATTGATTGATTGTGTTCTTGACATTAAAAGAAAAGTGCAACACAACTTACCATTCCTAGCCCGCCCGCTTAGCTAAGTAGGGAGAGCGTTGGTCTACAGATCGCGGGGTCGCGAGTTCCATCCCCGGGCGGGGCGTATGTTCTCCGTGACGATTTGATAAAAGACATTGTGTCTGAAATCATTCGTCCTCCACCTCTGATAATTCATGCGGGGCAGTTGGCAGTTACTTGCGGAGAACAATTTGCACTGGTATAGAATCCAGGAACACTGGTTAGGTTAACTGCCCGCCGTTACATGACTGAAATACTGTTAAAACGGCGTTAAAATCAAACAAACAAACAATTTACCCTTCCTAGCGCCGGCTATTATCAAGACATTGAGAGTGAATTGTTACGACAACAGCCATACCAGAAGGATCTAACCAGAGGGACAGAGCGAGAGATAGAACAATATTAAAGAAAGAGAAAACATCCAGCTCTTTGCGAATATACAGCTTGTACTTTAACTTTGACCAGAATCCGAGCCCCATGTTTCAGGATTTTTTCTTACGCACTTACAGCAGCAACAAAAAAATCTCTTCAATAAACTACTATTTGATAGTTTAACAATCGAAGGTCTGTCATAATATAAGTTTCAATATTTATCTTTAGGCCGGTTATATTACTAGACAAAATGCCCGAATCTCAAACTAATTCCGGCGTGAAGTTTTATTGCTGATTTATAAGCTTTAGTTCAGTATACAAAATGTACAATACAGGACAATGTCATCAAAAGAATTTCAAGCCAAAGGTGATATTTAAAGGCAGCTTCATTTAGATTTTAGTTAAGTATTGTAAATATATCTTTAATAAAATCAAATAAATAAAGACCATTTTTTATTGACATGCATGCATCGCAAAATAAAGTAGTTCAAGAACCATGAACGATGGTGGACGTTGTACTTTAGAAATTCTACACTGACATAAATTTGATCTTATATTAGGACAAATGGTAGGAACTGGACGAATAAACTATTAATACAAATGTTCCATCTAAGTGTAAGCGTTGCAGAATGGTTTTTTATTGTAGAAAATCTTAACTCGAACATTTGTAGCAACGAAATACATCATTGAATATATCTAGGTATGTTTGTGAAGTATTCAAATATAAGCTGAACACCTCTTACATAAACATGATAACTACTCTACAGAGATTAAAATTCCTTTTTATGAACTAAAATCAAATAGAAACTTTTTTAAGTTATCATGCATTTGTCTGTTAACGAAACTTGTTTGTTATCCTAATTGATGAAGCAAGTTACAATTCATAGATCAAGAAAAGATAAGGATAAAATAAAACATTGTCCTTACAGACTGCGTACCATGAATGTTACAGACTGGCAAATGAACATTTCTTTGAAACAGTTCAAGCTGCAATAGAATGTCCAAGACAGGTGAGACAGTTATTTCTACTAACATTTGGGCTACATACCACCAAGATAACCATTTACTCATCAGGTGTTCGGGTTTGTTACTGAAGACCGTTTGTACTTGAGAAGAGTACAACTGTACTGATTCATTCTGCATAGATAATAGGCTTATTACTGATAAAAGTAGAATTGAAGATAAGTTCAATTCTTTGCTAATTTTTCGCTGCGCAATCGTTATATTAGGGACTATCTAGAATCTTGTGTTCGATAATCCTTCTTAAATACATCACTTAGCGGGTGGGTCGGTGCGTTTTGGTAATGGTACGGAATTTAGCAATGCCGTAGATACTCTTCAAAGGAGGCGCAAAATTATCACAATCCGGGAACTTGCTGGAACAACCAAAAAAAGCGCTAAACAATTTAACGCAATTAACGCATTTACAAGTTATTTCCAGTTGTTTCATTATGCCTAAACGAAAGAGTACCAAAGCGGCGTCACGGCCGGACAAGCGGGGACGATCCGAGACAAGAGTTTCTTCACCTAGAGCGCAGGACGAGACTTACGAGAGGCCGAAGCGGGGCAGACGTGATGCCGGCGTCGGTGACTCAAACACGAGGGACACAGAAAAAGAAGGCCATGGCCCATTAGAAGGTATATGTACGCCTTCCTTCAGATTTCCAGAACCACCATTAGATCTATTTCAATATGAGCCTTTTGAAAACTTGATTGATAGTACGTCTCGCCCACCAAATTCTGGGGTTTCGGATACCTGCAACAATTTAGGTAGTGGCATACCATTGAAAATAAGAGAAAAAATCTGGTCAGGGGAATTTATAGACTTGGCACTATTGTTAAAATCCACACGCCAAATACTCAGAAGACTGTCCATTTGGATAACTGCAGTTCAGAAGTGGCAAACTGTTCATCACCAAACCGAGGGGGTCATCTTCAAAATTGTCCATCGAACAATGGCCATCGGCCATCATTATATTTATAAGCGTCTTTCTTGAACGATTCCCACACAGGTCCCAGGAGCTTTTAAAATACCTCCGGGATATCCGCCTGGCAGCAACAAGGTCGGATTCATGGTGGAAATATGATGAACAATTTCGCCAGTTGCAATCGTCCAAACCCTCCAGTTCATGGGGCACCATTAACTTAGAACTTTGATTACTCAATGTTAATGGTCAATCCGCTAAAGCACCTGATTATGTTGGTCAACCCCCTATCATGCTTCATCTTACAGCATGCAACAACAACGACTCCCCCCTCAACCATCCACTGCTGCATTAAGGGTAATTAAACAACGTGGTTCTGTTCCCAAAGCATTAACATGCACTCATTACAATTCGGGACGTAATTGTCTTTTTATTCCTGTTTGTAGGTACAAGCATGCCTGCAGGCTCTGCGGAGGCAAGCATCCAAAGACAGTATGCCGCACTGCTCAATAAAACACCACCTCTGTACCAGACAGGTTACACACCTTTGAACATTTCTGAGTTAATTAAAACTTTGCAGTAATATCCAGACAGCACAGCAGAAGATCTAATAGCAGGTTTATCAAATGGTTTCCCCTTGTAATATGAGGGCCCCCGGGAACACAGAGACTCCCCAAATTTTCTAAGTGCTAAACAATTACCAGGGGTTTTACGTAACAAAATAATTAAAGAAATCCATGCCGGCAGGGTGGTAGGCCCATTTCTAAAGATTCCCTTTACTACCTTACAAATTTCTCCAGTCGGTTTAGTTCTAAGAAAGGCGGTGACTACCGCCTTATCCACCACTTATCATACCCCAGAAATAAGTCGATAAATGACTTCATTGATGAACGTCTTTGCTCAGTATTGTACTCCACCTATGGTCGCCAGACTGCTTTCCGCCTTCTCCCAATTTCCCCAGCAGACTTTGATCTGCTCGGTTTAAAGCATTGGTCAACTTAAAAGGCAAGATGTTTACCTATTATTTTTACGATAAAATGTTGCCTTTCTGGTCTTCAGTTAGCTGTGCTCTCTGGGAAAAACTTGCCACTTTTTTACACTGGGCAGTAGTTGCTGCTGGTCACAATTTTGACATTCACCATTATCTCGATGACTTCCTTTTTGGCGAGTCAAATATGTCGTGCCAACCAGGACATACGCTGCAGTCGTTTAAGAATACTTGTAAAATATTTGGAGTTCCTGTTGCACTTGAAAAAACTTGTACTCCATCAACATGTATAGTCTACTTAGGGGTTGAATTTGATACTGTTCAGATGACAAGCTCTTAGAACTGAGGCAAAAAATAATCTCGGCTATAAAGGCAAAAAAGATTTCCCTAAAAGATATGCAGTCCCTGCGTGCAGAGTAATTGCACCAGGGCGCGCATTCTGTAGAAGGCTTATTAACTCTACAATAAAAAAAAAACATCACAAAATACGAGTTTCGGTTAATATGCGGGAATACCTTGGAATTTGGTTACACTTCCTACGGTCCTACAATTAACCTTGATAGCCGACTCCATTTGGCTCTCAAATGACACTCTTCAATTATATACGGACAATACTGGTGGCAATACTGGGGGGTTTGGAATCTATTTCGTGGGTCATTGGTCACAGGGATTATGGCCTACCCAGTGGGTAGAAGGAGGCCTGGTCCGGGATATGACCCTGTTAGAGTTATTTCCAATTGTGGCAGCTATTGTCACTTGGTCAGAATCATTTCGCAATAAGAAAGTTCTATTCCATATAGATAACCAAGCTGTCATACACATTATTACATCCCAAACGTGCAAATCTGACAGAGTTATGAATCTGGTCAGGCATCTAGTTTTGGTTAACTAACAATATTTCTGTTCCCTTCAAGTAAGAATGTAATCGCAGATGCACGTTCTCGTTCACAGTGGGGCAGATTCAGACAGGCAGCGCAAGACGTAGACTGGCAACCCACACAGATTCCTTCCCACCTCTGGAACATCTAGATAGCCTTACGCTATTTTAATTACCAGTTCGGCGGCAGCCTCTACCCGTAAAACATACGCTTCAAGCATTCAAAAGTTATCCAACTTTAGGGTAAATTATCATTTACCAGACATATGGCCTGTCCCTCTAAAAGATCCGTTACTTTTTATCGTTCAATGCACCCATCAAGGTCTATCTGCATCTTCCCTTTCCACTTACATTTCGGGAATCAGTCATGCCCACAAGGTCCGGGGTCTTATGGACCCAACAGAATCTTTCTTGGTGGTTAAAGCAGTTGAGGGCCGTATTCAAGGAGGTCAGGTTAACGATCTAAGGGCTCCAATAACACTTCCCTTGCTTAGCGAAATAATAGGCAGTTTGAAGTACATCTGCAGCAATACATATGAACAAGTTTTGTTCACTGCAGCTTTCTCTTTGGCATTTTTTGGATTGTTATGTGTCAGTGAGTTCACTGCACCTAGCATCACGACAAGCAGTCAAAAACAATTGTTAGTCAGCGATGTACATGTGTCCCGCAACATGGTCCTCTTACAGATTAGATGGTCAAAAACCAACCAGCTTGGCTTGTCAGTCACTCTACAAACTGAAGCCAAAGATGGCATCTATTGTCCTGTTGATAGTTTATATAAGTATTTAAATATCCGCCTTAATTCAGACAGCAGTAATCTGTTCATCCACTTCAATACGAAACCGCTTACAAAGTACCAGTTCTGCTCGGTTTTGCAGAAAGCCTTGCGTTTCATAAACGCACCACGTCACGTCAAATCACACAGCTTCCATATTGGCGGAGCAACCTACCTTCATAATGCAGGTGTGTCCGATGAAAGAATTAAGGTCACGGGTCGGTGGAAGTCTGAGACTTTCACTCGATACATCAGGTAACCCCCTAAGCTCCTTTCCCATTCCACCTTACCTCATTATAATTATATCCTATTTTTCAAGTCATTCAATTTTTACCGTCCCCAAGTTATTTCAGGTCATCAACGTCTCTGGATAGTGGGGTCTTCAATTGTACATTGGGGCTGAACGGGCAGCAAAACAAGGTGACCCACAACTTGGACTCGGGAGGTTGAACATGTCAGTTAAGTGGATAGGACGCAGAGGCATCAACATGGATGAGCTAGATAATCTTACGGACTTGATGTTGAAAGAAACGCCAAAGCCATAATTCATAATGATCCATTGTGGCTCTAATGATTTGACATTAGACGGTATCTCAGGTAAAACTCTGATAGAGAAAATCCAGTGTTCCATCTTGCGGTACCAAGCACTTTTTCGGGACACTACAATAATATGGTCATCCATCCTTCAGAGACGTTATTGGCATTTCGCACTTCTTGATACTGGCAAAGAAATTGAGAAAAAGCGCACTAGAGTGAACGCTGCTATCAAGCAATATATCCGGACCAATGGTGGTAAATACATTAACAATGACAGTCATATCTCAGCTAAAGAAGTGAACTTATTCCATACAGATGGGACACATCTGTCTAATTTGGGGAACTCTATTCTAATCAGTAACTGGAAGGCAGCTTTACACTCACTATTTAATGAAACCACTGATAACACTATCCAACCACCAAGGTCAGGTAGCCTCTAGGGCCTGTGCTTGACCTTTCAGAAACCAGTGTCAAGTAACATAACTTTGCGGTGAACATTTCTTTATTCTTGTTACCTTACATATACAAGAACAGTCATCCAGTTAAAAAAAGCCAGATTTTTTCTTAACTCACAGGTGTGTGTCTGACAGTAAGAAATCAGTGTCAAGTAATATAATTTTTAAGTGCACATGCCTATTTTTGTTACCTTGCATAAACAAGGACAGTTCTATAGTTTTAAAGGCTAATTCTTCATAGCTTGCATGATTGTTCTTATTTTCCTTATTTGTTAATCTCTGTTGAAATTTTTATAGTGGGGGAAAATATATCATGTTCTGTGGCGGCCCGGGGAGACGAAGAAGGGGGTTACGGGTACATCAGCCTGGCTCTTTCTCCTGGCTTGACTTGCTTGAAGGCATGCAGGTTCATTGTGTGTATTAGTTTTGTGTGTTATGGTGGGGTGCACTCCAAGGTAACGTTGGCACCCCCTCCACCTCTATGTATGGAGGGTAGGCCTAGGGCAGGGTTACGTCAGGGAACGCAGTAGCTCAGGAGTCAGAAGTAATCCGGGCTGCCCGCTAACAATCGTCCTCATCAGGGTGTGAAACTGTTGGGACTGACACCAAGGTTTCCAACCTGGGTCACTGACTTGCCAGTGTACTGTTAAGGGAAGGCAGTTAGTTGTCTCCCCGGGACTGTATGAAATTTAGGCCCCGTCTGCAGCCAATATTCTGCCACAAGGTCTTATCATATAGCCTGAATAAAAGTATTGATGTCAAACAATTAAAATCTTGTTTATTTGTTGGTTCTGGTTGCACATGTATGTGCCTGTTAGGGACACACTGTGGAAATCAGTCAAATGATTGTCAAGAGTCAGAGTATTGACTTTGTTCCCAAGAACTATATATGTGTATTCTCCCTTTGTCTGGTAGAGAAATCTATGTATAGTGATCCCTCTTTGTCCGTCCCATAGTTTTTGGTTTTAATACTAGAAGTATGGAATTTGATTCGTTAATGCTTAGGTGAGTTTTTATGATCGCTCGATGTCCGGCGTCCGTCGTTTGTGTGTCGTATGTCTGTCAACATTTAGATTGTGTATGTGATAGAAGTTGTATTTATCAACCGATCTTCATGAAATTTTGTCAGAATGATTGCCTTGATAAAATCTAGGCCAGGTTTGAAAATGGGTTATCTGGGTTAAAAAACTAGGCCACTAGATCAAATTAAAGAAAAACATTGTTTATGCGATAGAGGCTGTATTTTTCAATTAATCTTCATGAATTTACTTCAGAATGATCCCCTAGATACAATCTAGGCCGGGTTTGAAAATGGGTTATTTGAGGTCAAAAACTAGGTCACTAGGTCAAAATAAAGAACAAAAAACTTATGTATGCGTTAGAAGCTGTGTCTTTAATTGATTTTCATGATTTTTTTTCAGAATGATTGCCTTAATGAAATCCAGGTCGAGTTTAAATATTGGTTATCTGGGATCAAAAACTAGGTCACTAAGTCAAATTATAGAAAAACCTTGTGTATGCGATAGAGGCTGTACTTTACAACTGACCTCCATGAAATTTAATCAGAATGATTGCCTTGTTAAAATCTAGGTCAGTATCTAATATGGGTTAGCTGGGATTAAAAAATAGGTCACTGGGTCAAATCAAAGAAAAAACTTTGTATACGATATAAGCTGTATTTTTCAATTGATTTTCATAAAATTATGTCAGAATGATTGCCTTGATAAAATTGAGGGCAAGTCTGAAAACGGTTTATCTGAGGTAAAAAACTAGGTCACTATGTCAAATCAAAGAAAAACATTTTCTATGCGATAGAGACAGTATTTTTCAATTGATCTTCATGAAATATGGTCGGAATAATTGCCTTGATAAAACGTAGGTCAAGTTTGAATATGCGTCATCAGGTGTCAAAAAGTAGGTCACTAGGTTGAATTAAAGAAAAAACAACTTGTGTTTGCAATAGAGACTGTATTTTTTGATTAGTCTTCATAAAATTTAGTAAGAATGATTGCCTTGATGATATCTAGGTCAAGTTTGAATATGGGTCATCCAGGTTCAAAAACTAGGTCACTAGGTCATATGTAAGAAAATACATGTTTAAACTCAAGAGACCACATTTTTGGTCCAATCTTAATGAAAATTGGCCAGAATATTTTTTTCATGAAATTACTAGGTCAAACATGTTTACAATTTTATAGCGTGTTTCTCAGGTGAGCGGCATAGGGCCATCTTGGCCCTCTTGTTACTAAATTTAATTTCTTAGTTCTTTTACTTTTTGCTTTTATTAAAGTTCAATATAAATAATAGGTTTTACAGCCATCGCGCTATCAGGTGGTGATGACGGATCAGCTGAAACAGCAAATCAAGGAATTCAGAAAAAATCGAGCACCAAAAATAATAGAGGAAATAGAAAAGGTAAGTTTGATTATCAAATTAGATTAGTTATTGTTATATGATTCCAAATGAATCGTCTTCGATAAACATATATGCATTAATCACATATCAGTTCATGTAGAACAATAGTAATTTCACAGCGTGTGGGCGACTGTTTTTGTTCTTAACAGGTCTGAGATGTACATGCTATAGACCAATGTGGCAGTATATTAGTGAAAAAAGGAGAACTTTTAAACAAATGAACTTAAACATTTGGCTACATTTATCACATTGTCAGTATCTTTCATTTTATTGTATTGCATGTTTATTTTGCACAGTGTTTTTTATTCATTTTTTGATCTGCATGAAACTTAGCCAGAACGACCCATCTAGTTCGAAATTGAGATATCTTTTTTATTTTTGAATAAGTGTAGAAATATTCAACATATGAACCCAATCAAAAAAGAATTGTTGGTGTGTTCTTTAGAAGTACTTCCCTTTAATATGGTGAAATATTTCATTACATAAGTTATCTTAGTTTCCATGTTTTTAAATATCATTTTTTTATTTATAGATCTTTAAGCAATCAATAACAGTCACTGTAGATTTATATATGTTCAAATTCTTATCCAAACATTGTATGTTACAATTTATTTTATATATAGCATGTTGAAAAATTGTATGTACATCATTGGCAGATGTCAGATCATTAGGTTATACTGCAGTTGAGATAATGATAGTCACCTTCCAGCAGGGGACTTTGTATTGCATTACAGCTCTTCATTCACTTGTTTTGTCTGTGTCTGTGTAGTTTTATTAATACTTGCTCTGCTTTAAGACAAGCTTTGAGGGAGACTTAAATTTTGGAACTTTGCCCTTGTTATTAACAGTATAAACGACGAATATCTATTCACAGATTGTAAAGCCAAGAATCCCACTCGCCAGCAATCGGTCTCAAGAGATCAACAGCTATCTGTCAAAGTGTGTTGAGATTGGTTGGCTAATGGTTGTTCAAGACCCGTCATTAGCACTTGTAGATAAATCCACTATTAGCTTTGACACAAACAAATTCAAGGACTACACGAAACGTGGTCGCTATATAGAGTACGTTGTTTGGCCGGCTCTTTTTCTACACGAGAAAGGACCCCTGTTAGGAAAGGGAGTTGCCCAGGGTTGTGACGTTAAGCCAGATCAAACAAGAAGCCTTGGAAGGGCATTGGGCAAGAGACAGGGAGGTCAGAATAGCAGGATGTTAGAGTCATGCATTCTGCAGACTAGTCCCAAGAGACCAGTTGTCGACGAACGGTTCTTTCAAGCACCTGTTCAAGAAAGTGCACGATCGTCAACAAATGTATAAGCTCTGTCCGCAATGATATGACATCCTATACCTAACCGCACATAATACTTCATACTAGTTATACTTATCATTTAGTAGATACGAATTCACATACCAAATTTGGTATATTTATATGTTGAAATGTGGGTGTTACAATCAAATGCACTAAAGTTTATGCGTAACTCTACACATATCGTATAAAAATACGCATTCAAAATATCTATCATTTTAGAAGAAATAATGTCTTGATAAAATGAAACATTTTTTTTATCTTAACATGTTAAACGCCGACTGTACAGTCTGATAATACTTTTTCCATTCAGGATAAGGATAAAACATTATCCCGTGCATTATTTTTCACGAGTTGTTTCTCTGGCTTGAAGCTTTTATGTATTTTTGCATGGTCATCTACTTGTCAGATTTTATTCATTAACTAATAATAACTTAACAACATTAAACAGCAAAAAACAGTTTTTCGGAGACTGAAACATGCAAACCAAATTCATTTCATGAACACAGTCTATCGAATTTTACCACTGTAAAATCCACACGTTTGAGAAAAAGTTTAGGAAATCTTAAATAATCAATACAAATCAATCTTTATAACTCCAGGATGAACCTTATTACAACATTAAGTGTAATAAAAACTACATCGTATTGTGTTGTTCATTATATTTCACAATCACTTTCTTTTCTGTCAAGAATAACAATTTTTGAATTTCACTATTTTTCATTTTCCATGTATAAAACTAGTGGAAAAATATCAAGCATTGTTATATACGTTTGTGTCTTTTTAACCCACCATCATCAGATGGTGGGCTAATCAAATCATTCTGCGTCCGTGGTCTGTCGTCTGTCCGTCCGTCCTTCCGTTTACAATTTCTCGTTTACGCATCTCCTCAAAAAGTATTGGGAGGATTTTGACCAAACTTTGTCAGAATGATGTATTGGTAACCTAGTTTTGTCCCCTTGAAAATCAGACTGGTTCAACAATTTACTAGTGGCTTATGGCCCTTTGTTTATTTTTATGATTTACATAGATTAATATAGCGAAAATGTTTCAATTTTTTTGTCCTAAACCACTAGGTATAGGGCTTTGATATTTGGTATGTAGCATCATCTAGCAGTCCTCTACCAAAAACATCCTAAATATTTCCCTAGTGTCAAATATGGCCACACCCCGGAGTCACATGGTTTATATAGACTTATATAAGGAAACACTTTGAAAATCTTCTTGTCATAACCTACAACATTCAGATTTGGACATTATGTATAATTTTGAGTGGCCGGATGAACCTTGACATGAGTTGACCTTCATCTTGACCTTGTGACCTACTTTTACATATCTGTACCTACAGCCTTCAAACTTGGACCACATGCATAGGTTTGTGTACCGAACTAAACTTTAACCTTGACATTGACCTAGTGACCTACTTTCACATTTGATTTGGACCACATGCATAGTTATGTGTTCGGAAACGAAATTTTTCCTTGATTTTGACCTAATGACCTACTTCCACATTTCTCAAGCTACAGCCATTAAATTTTGACCACAAGTATAGTTTTGTGTACCGAAATGAACTTTGACATTGAGATTGACCTAGTGACCTACTTTCACATTTCTGGACGTACAGCCTAGTAACCTATTTTCACATTTCTGTACCCACAGCCATCAAATTATGCATAGGTTTGTGTACAGAAATAAACTTTGACCTTGACATCAACCAACTTTCACATTTTTGAAGATACAGGCTTCAAATTTGGACCACACGCATAGTTTTGTGTACCAAAATGAACTTTGACCTTGAGATTGCCCTAGTGACTTACTTTCACATTTCTATAGCTACAGCCTTCAAAGTTGGACCACATGCATAGTTTTGTGTTCTGAATTGAAATTTGACCTTAATTTTTACGTAGTATCTATTTTCACATTTCTCAAGCTACAGCTTCAAATTTGGACCACGTGCATTAACTATATGCACAGTTTTGTGTACTGTAATAAAGTTTGACCTTGATTTTGACCTTGATCTAGTCTTGGAATTTGGAACGTTCAAAAATGGCTCAATGGTGGGCGCCAAGATCACTCTTTGATCTCTTGTTTATATGAAAATAGTTTTTTCTTGTAGAATTCATACTTTAAGATGTGTAATTATTTAAGTGTGCCTTTCAGGTACATATAGTAGGGTTATTATTACATTAGCTCGTTCTGGGATGCTGAATTCTGCTTGTGTGGATTTTGCAAGATCTGATCTCATGAGGCGCGCATGCGCCGAGTGTGATCCGTCCTCGGGCTTGCAAAATCCATGAGAGTCGAATGCAAAATTGCAGATCGAGCTACTGTTGTAATGACTCTTTAATTATATAATTTCACCTTTTTGTTTGTTTATTTGTAATCGAACGAAATCTTATATGTTTGTTGATGATAAAATCAAATGAGTTATGTTTTTGTGTGCGCTATTTATAACTGTGTCAGCTCATGCATATCAGTGGAAGTAGTCCGGCAACATACAATACGGTTGGAACAATACGGGATTTAAGAAGGTACAAGGATAGTTATCAGCCTGCTCTATTTCCTTGTGAAATGCAAACTGTTATTTTGGCAGAATTTATATAGGTATATGATAAATGGGCATACGTGCCGTCTAATGTTTAAATGCCGATTAGATCTTAACAATTCACGTCTGTATGTGTTTCTGGACAAATCACTGAGCAGAAAGAAAATGCTGCTGTACATGTTGTTCCCTACACCTACGTGTAATATAAGATCCGTGGTCATGAACAGGAAACTATACTAACCCATTTCAATCGTACATTTCTCTCTTCAACCCCAAAGCTTGGTAAATAGATACTATGCATATTGAACAAGTGCTAATTTATCTTCCATCATACATCAGACACTCTATCTCAGTATTTTGTATCGCTGAGACACCCTTGAAAATCTTGAACGAACTTCCCTAATGAACTTCCGGTCTAGACGGTACGGCGGTGTGCACATGTTAGGTGGAACGTAAACAAAAAAAAAAGCAGAATGTATTATATTCACAATTGTACAATTAAATTCGATTTGATGAATGAAAGTCATTTTAGAAATTATTATAAGTTTGAAATCATTCAATGGTACACATTTGTATTGCTCATTTAATTCACATTGCACATTCATTCATACACATTCTAACTAAAAGACGATTGACATGCATATTCCACTTCAGCCAGTCAGAATAATTTTGTTATCTAGACCAGGACTTCATAAGGTAAGTTAACTCAAGTTTATTTCTGTAACATTGAAGAAAATACAAACTATGCGGAATGTCTCTGCAATTAAAAATATGTTGAGGCAATGTGACTGGTTAGACGGTGAATACAAGTGGGTCTACTCATAATACATTGGTCACCTTTCAGCATAGCTTAGTGTATTAGTGTCAGAGCTTTTTCGTCCTCAGCGGACTGCACTATTAGATTTTGAACGCCGTGTTAAACACAATATAACTTCAATAGAGTATTACTTAACTGATATTGTGTTAATGCATCATACATTTGCCCGGAATTCTTCATTAATGTGCATCAAAGTCTAGAACTGTTTGAAAGGCGAGCCTTATAAATTATCCATCACGACTTTTCTAAACTAAAATTGCAAAATACTGACAATGACATCTTTCCATATTCATTTTAAACTTTTCATTACAGTTTCGATCATAAACGATGTGTCAAACGCCCACAAAAAAGACGAAATGTCGTTTCGAACGCGTAGATGCTAATTCAGTTGCATGCATATAATAAAATGATCATTAGGATTTTTCAATCTACCAAAGTGGGTCACACTTCCGGTTTGATCATTTGTAATACTTTTAACCTATTATATCATCAGTAGTTTAGTGATTTGTTGGTATAATATCGATTGCTTATGTATATTGTTTAGGATATCAAAGCATATCAAAGCATAATAAGTTGCATTTTAAACTAATAACATGTTGTGACTTATTTTTACTGCATACCCTGCGATAGTTATTTATCATCTAGTGAAATATATAAATAGTTAAAATCTATAGAGTTTACATTGTTAAAGTTTCTACATTTCGACCTATTAAACGTATAAGATCTTAATACGTCAACATTATCAAGAATGCCGCCGACACCAGTTTTTCTAATAGACACATAGTTCTTCTCTTATACTTCGAGTGGCGTTCAATATGTTATGTTACTCCGTATGTACAGTCGTAACTGGTGGTTATTTTGAGATGCGATTTTCGGCTCATCATATAACAATTTATTGGGAACACAATGCTTAGTAAATTATAAAAATCGGCAGGTTAAAAGTAAAAATATAATCTTTTTAGTGAGGTGTACTCAGGTATACTGGACCATAACTATAATGTAGGTTTGTCCTGGGCATCCAGAGTCTCAGAAAAATAGAATAACTTGTAAAATCACAAAATTATATCATTTTTCTACGAGGTACAGCCATTTGTGATGCGTTTGCATTTGTTTGAAACTATTTATTGCATTTTTAATTTTACAACACAACTAAAAAATCTAAACTCGAGGTTGATTCCATCTGGAATAGGTGTTGAGAGCGATTAATTAAAGTTGTAAGAACTAGTTTCGTAATCGAGAATTAAGATACAAGTATCAACTCAAAATACAAGAATTTTTAAACGATGATTATCGCGCCTGACAAAATTGCAGAGGCTTATTATACTAACCTTATCATTTTTCGAGTAAAAATATACACACTCAATTTAAAACTGTTATTAACTTGTTTATTTTAGTTTTCATAAGTTTTGTGAAGGTCATGATTCGTTCTATCTACTTAAACTGAAAATTTAACTATAGTTCTAGTTGTTGAATAGTAGAATCAAGGAATTGCATATTACAATATCAATATTTTGGACATAAAATTGTCCAGTATACATGAGTACACCTCACTCAAATGATTACATTTGTACTATGAATCTACCAATTTTTATTATTTATGTAACATTGTGTTGCCAATAAAGTTGTTTTAACGTGCCGAAAATCGCATCTAAAAATAACAAGCGGTTACGGAACTACATACGGAGTAACATTACATATTGAACGCCCCTCGTATTGGAACGTCACGGTTGTGTATGTAGTCAGTCTTTAGCTGGCCTACGAAAGGTCTGCGGGTGTACCAATGCACCCGCTGCATTTGACGGCATCTGGTGTCTGCCTCCAGACCACCGTCAAAGCTGGTAATTTGCTATATGACCTATAATTTTGTCAGTGTGACGTTAAACCCAAAAAAGAAAGACAATAAACAGTCTTTGCTCAATGTAATTTGTAATTTAGCCAAACAAAAAAAGCTGATCAGTCACAGTATATATTAATATACTGAAGGTTAATGTGCTGGTATAAGGTATACGTCCGTTATACTGATATAGAATTACGATTTTAGGTGTTTGCGTGACCTTTGGATAATTATTGTGTTCTATTTTAGTTACATTACCTATGCCAGTAAACCAAAGAACCACTTAATGTAATATGCTACTGGGGCCTCCATGACCGAGTAGTTAAGGTTGCTGACTTCGAAGCATTTGCCCCTCACGGTTGTTGCTTCGAACCTCGCTTTGGTTGTACAATTACTCCATATGACGAAGTTATCCGGCTGGCTTACGGAAGTTTTGTGGTTCTGCGAATGAGCCCGTTAGTGCTGAAATACTTCTAGGAGAGGCATGAATGTTCTTCCCACGAAAATTATATTCACTAAGACTTCTAGAACATTGTTCGTGATACGAGGCTATGTTCACATATTGAAGACCTCTATTTTCTGCAAAAGAATGAAATGATGAGCTCTTAAATCTCCTGCTGATATTTTCTCCGCTTTTGGTTGGACCTACGCATAATCAAACTTATGGTATACTACTTTCTTAAATGTACATAGTTTTCTAAAATGTAGCAATTCAGTTATCAAATTATCAAATGTTAGCGCTTTGTCGGGCATTGTAATTACAGACCACGAGTTCTCTGTTTTCTAGACAAGTGTACTGTCGGGATATGTAGTTATCAACTAGTAACAAAAACAATACGTACTGAGTCGAAGAGTCGTATAGTATCGTGAGAGGCATCCAATGAAACGTACCCATTCGTAGTGAAAGCGTGACACTAAGTCGCTATTGCATCTCAAACTGGACAATGCTGTTGTGTATTTGGCCACCTCCAACAGCCTTGCTGTTGGGTTAACCCTTAAGCGCAACTTGGTTGAGTTAGGATCAGGGGGTCCCAGGTTTAAACCCAGCTGAAGGCTTGGGCTTGTTTCTCCTCAAGTGTACCATAATGGCGACGAGGATAATTCGGTTTAGGCCGCCGACGGGAGCGGGAATGGGATAGAAACAGTTAGAATGTACAGTTGAGGCCCGGCTCCAGAAAGGTAACAGGGGAAGAGTATTGTGTATTTGGGCAAATACAACAGCTTTGCTATTGAGTTAATCCTTTAGCGACATGCTTATGTGTCCGCCTTAGGTCAGGGGATCCGAGCTTCAAACCAAGCTGGATGTTTGATATTATTTCTCCTCAAGTTTACTATAATACATAGTAAACACGTAATGGAAACTAACTATAAACCAAGGTAAAACACCAAAATCAGGCATCAACTTTTCAATCAATAGGGATGGGGAACATAGAAATAAATTGCTCTTGATACCTGACAGTGTAATTGGGCTTGACCGTCCAAAGGCGATAATCCTATTTTAAACATGTTTTTTGTTAGTATCGTTTTATGCATCATAAATTGTCTTGTATGTTCTTGATGTTTCTTACATACCAGATGGAGATTTCCGGTATTTTTACTTGTGCTGGAAATATCCATCTTACAGCCAGGAGTGTTGACTCTCGTGCTGTAAATGTCGGGAGCTTAAACCCCCAACTGCCATATAAAAGCCACAAGATGGTGCCGGGGCAGGTTTTTATATAAATTATGCATGTTTTACATCAGAGAGCCCTTTTTCAAAATTTTAAATAAACCACTGAATAAAAAGTTATGGCACATCTATTCCTATTGATGAGACAAGATTTCATGCGCAATACCCGGGCCATAGGTTAAAGGTTAAGGTCACACTTAGATACAAAAATGACTTTGTCCGGAGCATTTCCTCTCATGCATGGGGGGTTTTGATGCAACTTGAAACAAATGTTCACCGCTATGAGGCACCCTTGTTTTTTGAATAACGTTCCAATTTTGTTGCTATAACTATATTATATTGTTACCATTTTATTACTGGCCGTTGGGAAAATTCGAGATCACTTTTCTGTGGTACAACATGCATGTTACATCAATTTTTAAAATTTTTAGGTTTATGTTGTACGAAAGCCCGATTGTGACTTCCGAGTTCCGGGTTCCGGCTTCGCACTTCAGATTTTTCATACTATAAGCATATGGAAGTCAGAAGTCGGAACTCGGAACTCTGAAGTTAGAAGTCGGAAGTCGGAAGTCGGAGCTTGTAATGTCAAAATGAATCAATTTAGAAAAAAATATCAACATTCAGTCAGAAAAGCGCCACGTTTTATTTAGGTATGCATACCATAAATCTTCCTTCGCAAGAACATGAACCAACTGTTCAATTTTCATGTGAAACAACTCTTTCTTTCTATGATTTGGTGTTGTTTGACTTTTTTCTCTAAACGTACGGCTGAGCGATAAGGCTTTGAATTGATCTTTTTCAGCATGCTGTTTTAATGTTTTTAGCTCGACTATTCAAAAAAAAGGGGGAGCTAACCTACTCGCCCCGGCGTCAGCGTTAGCGTCACACAAATGTTTTAAAACGTTTGCGTATCACCACAAATATTTTCAAAGTCCACTGAGATATTGCTTTCATATTTTGTAAACTTGTTTACCATCATGACATCAGTCTGTATAAAGGAGAAGGCAACTCTATCAAGCATTTTGACTGTATTATGGCCCCTTTTTGACTTAGAATATGCTTAATGCAATATTAAAGTTTTACTCATAGCTTATATTATACTATCAAGCAACGAGAATTGTCGAGCTCGCTGTCAACTGACAGCTCTTGTTAATTTCCATGTAGCCGCTCCTGCAGATAGTCCTACCTATCAAGCTATTGATAAATATTTCATCCCGATTATTGCAGGAATAACTTCTCTCAATGACGGAAAATTGTAAGATAAATGCATATTTTATGATATCAGAAAATGTTGTAAGTCTAATAAAGTAAATTCAGATCCACTATTTAATCTGAAATTGAGATATAATGTTATTCGAACCATATCATATATCATTTATAAAAGAGATACAGAAAGAATTAAAAAAACCGATATGTAAGAATATTTAAATACTGGTTTCAAGTAATCAAAGCTAGTAATTGCATTATAAGCACTTTATATGAACGGTTGAAAACCGATATGTATAATAAGATTGTAAACTGGTGTTGTTATGCAAAGAACAGATCATACGTAAATGCTTTTGACTATGTATGGGAAACGCCAGCTGTAAACAGTTCATACCTGGAGAAACAGTGTACAAATTAATCAGGTGTTAATTGTATATAAGCATCTGAAACGAGTCTCTGTACGTTATTTAAAAGTTGAAACTGGACGTTATGGTCAAAGCAAAATTGACATAAGTGAACGAGCCTGTGATGTCTGTGATTCTAGAGACATAGAAGATGAGTTTTATATGATATGTTTTGCCCGCGTTATAAAATGTTGAGAAAACGTTATATTGATAGATATTACTATGAACGATCAAATATGTGGAAATTTATTAAATGTTTGCTATGTACACACAAGGAGACACTTAATAATTTAGCCTGTTTTATCAACTGTGTATTGAAACTAAGAAGAAATACGTTAGAACATTAAATAAGTATTTCAAAATGTATATATCCAAGAACATATTATTTATCAATATCTAATACTGATGATACCTTTATCTTACAATTGGTGAATGTTTTATGTTTTGTATTATAACACATTTAATTGACACTTATAGCGATTACTATATTTTAAATGTTTTGTAAATATGTTTTAATATTTGATGACCTTGATTTAATATGTATATGTTGTAAGGATGAGGAGCTCATAGCTCAAATCTGAATAAAGCTTACTGTATTCTGTATAAAACAAGAAAAAACTATACAGTATTTACCAAGAAAATTAACGTTACATTGGAATTTCTTTTCACTAAGCTGTAACATACAGATGACTGTATGGATGAATGCAAGGTAGGGCTATTATCTGAGTCATTGAGTGTTGTGGTCTCTCGGGCAAGTTTGACCGCACTTAAATTAAAAATCTAAATAAAGCACTAAAGGCTACCTACCACCTACTACCCTGTCACATTCTTACTGAAGTTTAATTTGTACAGTGAGTGATTTTCAACAAATGATTTTACAACTATAGCAATAAACTGATGTCAGGATGACATATTAAGATATCATTTCATGATACAGATACGCAAGTAAAGAAAAGAAATTTTAATAATCTTCAAACGATTTTCCAAAAATAATACTAAATCAAGTTTTGCAGTCAAAATATTCTCATTAAGTTACACTTTAATCGTAATCTAAACCCGTTAAATGGAATAATATGTACAATACTGTGAAAAAAATGATCTTAAAATGTATGAAGCGTAATGAATGCCGCAAAGTAAGTTTTCATGCCTTTTTGATTGTTTGGGTCTCATTACTTGGTAATATGGGTATAAGTTGCAACTTGTCATTGAATTTGCGAAATACAATATGAATAAAAAGCACCTGATAACTCCATTCGAATAGTAGAAACAGAAGCAGCTTCATACTGTAAATGAATTTTTTTAATGGAAGATGTGAAATTCCGTCTTGTAGAAATGGGAAACGCATTTAGCTACTTTTATACCACGAAGAGTAGCGAAACAATTTTCCGATTCAAAGTTTAAACCTCTTTCGGTCACTGGTGTGGAGTTTAATTGTGACATTATATACAATGCATTGTTCAAGATTATACGATTAATTTATACAAATTTATCATACTTGAAAATTATATACGCGTATAGCAATTTTAGTTTTCATAGCTTTAAATATGTCCATGATATTTGTGTCAAACAAATTAAGTAATTCATTGTAGATACCAAATTCAAACTTTGATCTTCCCCTTTCATTTTCAAATATGCTTCTTGATTGTAGCATCAGGGCCAAGGATGAGGGCCCATGGTGTTGCCTATATCAGTTTAGCCCGACTGTTCGAAGAATAAGGAGAGCTATCCTACTCACAACAGCGTCGTCGTCACACCTTGCTGAGGTTTTTCGTATCTGTTCACATTTTGACAAATCATTTTGTCATATAGCTTTGGAAACTTTCAACTCTTATGTACCATCACCTTGTCAAGTTTAAGGCTAGAGAACACAACTCTGTCAAGGATTTTGACTGAATTATGTCCTATTTTAACGTACACATCTTGGTGTTAAGTGTTTTGTAACAGTTCATATTTAGTGTTAACTGTTTTACATATAGCTTTGAAACTGTGCAAAGCCTAAAAACAAAAAGGGTAAAATACACCTCACACATGTACATGTAAGTACAGTGTTAAAACCGAAATGTTGTAAAAGTTGCTAATCGTTAATTAAAAACTGATATAAAATTGCATTAAAGCCCAATAAAAGCAAGAGTTCTCCGTAAGACAGCAAAGACAGCAGGCTTGACTTTCCTCAGCTAGAGCTGGGCTTAATTCTACCAAATATCGAAAGAAGCAATAAAACTGATCCGACGAGGGTATGAGGCTAGTGCCAATGTTTGCATATATTAGTAAACTATATTTTTTGTAGATTTGTATTTCAAAAAATATATAGGACTGTAGCCAGGTTGATTTTTTGATCTTAAACACCACATACTCCAGCCTCCTCCCCTTCGCAAAAACTATTACAAATCATTTGCGCAAATTATTTAGATTACATACTTACGAGGACATGTCTGAAGAATTATCAGACCTCGACGTTTCAGTCGTTCAATTAAGACGTTCCTTTTTTAATGAAATTTATTATCAAGTGGAGTGATTTATAAAACACTTCTGTTGCATATGCATATCTGAAACTCTGGGATACGGTCAAAATAAATATACTTGCATAAAGCATATAGATTCTAAATTTGCTTAATGCAGATGTTGGTACTCCTAGTCCTACAGCTAAGTAAATTTTTTACAACATTCATTTAAAAATTTCTACTGTAGACGTGCACTTTTATTTCACTATAAATGTTCATCTTGCTTAAATGTAGATGATACCATACTGGTTAATACCAACAAGTTGTACATTTATTACAAGAAGTGGATATCAGGTTAACATAATATGATATCCTCTTCCTGACTCAGACACGTCAGTAAAGAAATTTTAGTACTCTTCAAATCTTTTTAAGATTTAATTCTGAATTAAGTTACCGGTCAAAAAATGTTTACTGTCAAAATAACAGTATTTGATTCCAGATACATTTGCGCTGCTAAATGCAAACAAAAATTATCTAAAATACTATGAAAAAAAAATGGTGAAATTGCTTTTGAATATAAATATTGAAATGCATACCTATGTCAAGGTAGGTTTTTTGCCCTTTTAATTGCTTGGATCTCGTTACTTGGTAATTTGGGCAGAAGTGTCATTGCATTTTTAAAAAAAATGAGAGAAAAAGCTCCAAATAACTGCGTCCGAAACATATAAACAGAAAAACCGTAATATTGTAAATGTAGGGTAATAAAAAATAGCAGGAAAGAACAGTGTATGTTACCAATGGGAGACGTAAGATAAAAGCTCGTAATAACTGCGTTCGAATAATATAAACAGAAAAATGCGATAATACTGTAAATGTAAGGTAATTTAAAAATAGCAGGAAAAAAATGTCTTTTAACAATGGGAGACGTACACGTATTTAGCTATTTGAACCTAATGATAACTTCTTGTTACACGTTTACCCTTACCATTGCTTCAAAATTGTACTCGTGAGTATTTCATACGATTAAAAATTTATATATTTATCATGCTAGAAAAAGTATATTCGTTGAGTACACTTTAAGTCTTACAGCTTTAAATATATCCAAAGTGTCTGTCTAAAACAAATTTTGTCAAACATTGTAGATAACAGTTTAAACTTTGATCTTACCTAGTAAGCTTCAACATTGTAGCATCAGCCAAAGTGTTGCCCGAAAGTATATCAAAACAATGTCTTAGTACTTTTTATTCGGCACAATAGAATAGTCAGTTTGTGAAGTTTCTTGATTGGCTACTTAATGTTAAATACTTGTAATTGACCTCTAAGGCAGAATGTAAGGCTCGTTTAAATGGGTTAACCATGTTGTTGCACTTATTAAATAGACTTGCCCGGTTTATAGGTTGGTCAGGGCCTCGATTATGTATTGTATTTTGCTATCGAAATATTTTTATAAAATGCTTCTTTCCTTTCCGTTTGGATTCGTCCATGTTTACAAACACGTCTGTTTATTTTATGGACTGTACTGTATACTTCTATCACAGATCAACATATATGTCCTATATATGTAATAAAACAGGCCTGCTAAACCAACCAAATAGCTGTTTCCAAATATTCACAAGGATTGCATTTTTTCATGCGTGTAACATTCGGATCCCGAATTAAAATAGATCCCTCCCATCGTCATTTCGTACTTGGGCACTTATAGCCGGAGCAACGATTTATGGAACCTTGGAATCGGGAGGTAGGGGCATTAGAAAAGTTTACATACCTGCATTTTCTAGCTACTTTATGTCTAATTTCCTACAATATTTTTTTTTCAAACCTAATTTATTTCAAAGTACGGCCATCATTATAGTTTATATGTATTTCATTTTTATCATAATATCATTGATGGAGAACGGCGCGGTTTATATTTTTTTATTTTGAAGAAAATTAAGCGCGAAATTCTTGTTGAAGCCGACAATAGGTCGAACATATGGTATCGTGATCAGTTGATGAAACTCCATCTAATCTGTAATCATTAATTGATATGGATTTGAATGTTCTTTTCAACCTAATGAAGTTTTATTTTAATTTCATTTCGCAAACAATTTTTAAACGCATTTTTCTTACCTTATCAGTTATACTGATATCAAGCCTTTGTAAAAATATCCTTGTCATTGTATGAAAGAAGAACTTTTTATAGAAAACTAATGTCCTTTTCAGCATGAAGGCAACATTAGACGGACTTTTGATTTTAGGGAAAAGTGTGGTTTTTATATCATAAATCCTATTTTGGGGAGCCCCCTAAGACACCCTCCTATGGAGAAGGCTGGGACACAACCTTCCAAATGAATGCCTAATTTACCTAACAACCACGAACAAACGCACATACCCGTTTGTCTCGGTAAAATTTAGTATCTCGCTATGGCCATGTATAATGTAATTATTTATTAAAAATGGCGGATAATAGTTTAACAAATAAGATGAAATAATAGTGCCTAAGTTCGGTTATGCCTTTTAAGATGGTGACTCAAAAGATATCCTTTGTTTCCCTATGCCTCCCTGTGACTCAGAGTAGCTACGGGCCTGAATACACTGGGAATAATACGTAACTAAAATGAATTTCAGTCCTTATGAAGTTCTATTATGTTCCGAAATCAGCCTAGTGTAATTTTTACGCTCAAACAATTATTCGCATACCGGTTGAAAACCAGTTTCGGGGACTACAGGAATGCGTTTTTCCATCCGTCATTCCGTTAATCTGTCCGTCCACAAATTCTCGTCCGGTCCATAACTCCGTCATTTATGAAATGATTTTATATTATTTGGCATAAATTTTCCAAAACACGGACCCCTGGCTTAAAGGTCAAGGTCATAATTGGAGGTCAAAGGTCAACAGGGCCTTTTTCTGTCCGGTCCGTAACTCTGCCATCCTAGAAGGTATTCTAATATTACTTAGCAAAAATGTACCTAATAATAAGACGATGTGTCATGCACAACTTTTAGACCCCCAGCTCAAAGTTCAAGGTCACACTTGGCAGTCAGATGTTTACATGGCAAGAACAGGGTCTGTTTCGTGTCCAGTCCATAACTCTGTTATTCATCAAGGGATTTTGATATTATTAGGCACAATTTTTTTCCATGATAAAACAAATTATCATGCGAAAAAAACCAGACCCCTAGCTTAAAGGTTAATGTCACAATTGGAGGTCAAAAGTCAACATGGTTTTTCTCCTGTCCGGTCTATAACTCAGTCATCCATCAAGGGATTACAATATTACTTGGCATAAATGTTCCCCATGATTAGATGACGTGTTATGCGCAACACTCACAACCCTAGCTTAATGGTCAACGTCACACTTTGAGATTAAAAGTCAAAAGGATTTTTTTCCTGTCCGGTCTATAACTTTGTCATGCAAAACAGGATTTAAATATCAGTTGGCACAGATATAGTCCTGGATGAGAAAACGTGTCTTGCGCAAAACCCAGGACCATAGGTCAAATTCACACTTAAAAGTCAAAAGCCGAAAGGGCCCTTTCCTTGTTCAGTCTGTAACTCAACAATAAAGGAATGTTATTATAACTTCGCACAAATGTACACCACCATGAGACAGTGCCATGCGTAAGAACCAGGTCCCTAGGTCTAAGATCAAGGTCACACTTACAAGCCAGAGTGCCAGGATACGAGTTATAAGACCCAGGGAAGTGCCAACGCCTTTAATATCTTGAACAATGGAATGGATCCAATCGCTAAGGTGACTATGTCTTCGGCTATCTGACAGACTCAATGTTTCAACTAACAACCTTCAACTAATGAAATCAGCTCAAACGTCTATAGGCTGGAGATACCATACTTGCCTGGTCTTTTGGTCGAAGCATTCAGATGCTCAGCCTGTATTTACTATCCTTTATAGCATTCAACTACAGTTAAGGTAAAACTCCTATGTTTTGGCCCTATAGCTGGAAACCTTGTTCTTCTTTAGTCTATGAATTTATACCTAGCAGAAGTGAGCTTAGATTGGTGTTATTTAAAGATTCTGATTCTAACTGGTCCAAATTATTACATAGTATTTTACAGCGGGGACTTGCTTTAACAAATAGTTGGTTCCCATTAACTATCGTTTGTAATAAAATCTGTGATGCTGGGATCCAGCTAACACTGTAATTAACTCAAGTCGTCTAATAGATAAATGATCCAAATCTTATCATTTACATATATTCAAATATAATTATAGTAATGGTAGCATGAAAAGGGAGTCAAGCACTAACTGTGCTTATGTGTTACGTCAATATATAAAAGATACAAATTATTCTAACACAGAGGTCAGATACAAGAATGTCTTTGTCCTTAGCATTTCTTTTTCATATCATCATATCATGCATGGAGGGATTTTGATCTAACTTGGCACAAATGTTCATCATCATGAGGCGGTGCATGCCTATGTCTAAGGTCAAGGTCACATTTAGAGGTTAAAGGTCAAATTCAAAAATGACTTTGTCCGAAGCATTTCGTCTTCATGCATGGAGGGATTTTTATGTAACTTGGCACAAATGTTTATCGCCATGAGGACCCAAGTCTTTAGAATTGCTTCCCTTTGTTGTTACTATAAAAAGCTTATGATGTAACGTTTTTGTTACTGGTTGTAGGGAAAAGTCTAGACCACTTTTCTTTGGTACAGCATGCATGTTATATCCAATTTTTATTTGTATTTTGAACTATCTCTACTTGGTAAAGAGTTCTGTGCGAACTTTTGTTATATAGATTTTTTAGGATATACTTCCTTTTGTCGTTACTATAAATAACAGTAGAGAAAGTTAGGTGCCTTCTATTAGGGGATTTTGTATTGCATGACAATACTTCAGAAGAGATCCCGCCATTTTCACGAATTACACCACAAATATTAATGTTTGCTGATTACTTTTATTTATTTATAAACAGAAACCTACCAGGCCTTCATCATATTGGTGTACTTATGTATATGTGTTTCAGTTTACCTTTTTGTATTATCAAACCATGTGATTTCATGTACGAATATTTAGTGTCTTTTAAGAGAAGATTTGCCGAATGTCTTAAATTGGGAAAATATGTTTTTAATACATATATATATATATGGATAGGAATATCCGTCTCCCATGTACCAGTAACTGTTTTGCGGTAACTCTGCAAGGCATTAGCAAAGCCAGAAACTTGCACACGAGCCGAATCTGCAGTAAAGAAGAGCAGTGACCAAGAAGTATTTCTAGTAATATGTTTTGAATCCTTCTATTGCATTACTGTGTAACATCACTTTATTCGTGTAAATATTTTTATACTCTGTCCTCCAAAATGTTGTGTAGGAGTTATACTGGACTCTTGTTTTCTGTTTAAGGTCTGCACTTTTCCTTCAAAAGCCAATGCCAGGATTGAATTGAGCTTTGTGAGTGGATGATACCAAGCGTAAATTCGTTGGTCTTGGCAAGAATTGTTTGGGATCATTTTCACATAGATATGGCCCTTTTCTTATGCAGAGAGCTTATACATACTTAAAGAACTTCTGGCGAGATTTGAAAGAAACTTGAGAGAAAGTCATATTAATTCTTTTAGTAGGTTTAGTTACAGCCTTTTATTTCGAGAAATTGTACAAGCTTCATCCTAAAAATAATTTGCTCAAACTAGATAAAACTTAGAAATAAGTAATAAGCAATAACAAATAACTAGTAAGTATTGAGAAATAAGTAAATTTATGTTCTCTTATGAAATAGATTGTTTTAATTTTGGTGGGTATCGTCTTGCCTAACATAACGCCTCACTGCTAATCCGCACCTGTATTTGTATTTATTGTCATATCAGTTCAAATACTAGTCTGACAAGTTTCAATACCACGGGATTTTCATGAGCAAATTTAGTGCAGTGACAAGTACATTCTTTATCGGAAATCCGTAAAGGACAGATCGTTTACAAAAGAATACGGCAGAAAAATGCAGAGCTACTGTTTTGAGAATTCACAATTCAGATGAGTATACATTATAAATTTTCTTTAGATGTCTGCGCTTATAATTTTGATTGATGAACTTTCTGTTTGTACGGCATTTGAATATGTCCTCTGGAAAGTAATGTAGACACGTGTTTATCTTATAATCAGCAAGATATTTTATTCAATCACTGACTGAATCAGTCTGAAGTGAATTTTAGTTATAAAAAAATGAATAAAATAAACAGGCATAGTGAGCTGACAAACACTCACAGGTAAAACATGGGTGTGGTCGAGCGTTTTTGTTTGCATGTACATGCGCAAAAATGCAGTACGTTAGTCCATTATTCTCGGTCATTATTATTTATGGACTTAAATCATATGTACAATCACAGACAAGTTCTGGTTTCACCCGAGGTGTATTGAGGTTTATGCATTTCTAACGTACATTGTTGCGGAAATATTTTGTAACATGATTTAGTATCGTTGGGATGAATCAAAGAATTTTGCTTTATAGCCTAATATAATTTTCAAAAATTTACAAACTATTATGTCATTAAATCAAATAGAAATATACATGTGCTTGTTTCTTACCAATTTTCAAAATTATACTTTAAATATCTTGCTTCAAGAGTGATAAAAAGCATGCTGCATATTCTAGTTCTAGTAACAGCTTAACAGATCCGATGAGAAAGTAATTGGTTCCATGCTATTTTCAACAGTATTTCAGTTATGCAATGGCGGTCAGATGGTTGAAGTGTTCGTAGAGACTGCAAAAGGAAAATTGGTATGTAATAAGGTAATGTAAGCTTACGCTTTTTACGTGTCCAGGAACGAAATTGGCTATATTAACTTGATTGGCTATACTAGCAAGAGAGCGTTCCAGTTGGGTTCGTACCATGGCATGAAACATTAACAGCTGACAAGAAAGATACGTGTATATTGGATGTTTTCATAATGTAACATATTGGTTAGCTGCTGTTTGTTAGATTTCGAAAGATATGTAAGATATATTTTCATTTTATACATCAGCAGTGTAACCTAGATCTCAACTGTTATAATGTGTAACAGTAAATGATAAGTTATGCTTATGAAAATTAATAACATACTGTCACAATTCTAAGTCGTTGAAATATTTCTTAAAGCACGAAAGCGCCATGTTTAAATAAAATAATTCACGGATTTATAGATATATTATTAATTCATTGTAATGAAATTACAAAGCTCTTTCAGAACTGTAAAACAATATAATGCGGACATGTTCGAAGTAAGGTAAAATGTGTTTTTCATACTTAAGTCTGGTTACTGTTTCTGAGAGTATTTTACATAAGAATAAAATCCAGCAAAACAACGAAACTTATGGAGAACGGTGCTATAGAAATAAAAACACAAACATTCTGAGCTAAATGGAATAAGCCACACTACTTGGGAGTGCGACAAGTGATTTCCCATGAACCAAGTTAATCGAACCGAATCTGCTAATGCTTTGCATGGTTCCGTTCTGCAATAATTATCATACACAAAGACTTATATAAATAAATACAGATTATTGTTATATTTTGAAAAATATTCAGCTATAAATGTATTTCTTAATGACTAAAATATGGATTTGAGTTATCAATTTTGTTACACGCTAATGAAATGCATACACATTATTTTAGACGCAGTTCTAGCCTGTACGCTTTGATGCGGATTATCCATTACGTCAGCAACTGTAACACCAGCATTAACACGGCCAATCTCTGGTATAAGGGGCTGCAGAAAACTAATGTCCTCAACCGGCTATTCTCCTAATGACTTTAAACAGTTTAGCTATAAGAGCGGCGTGGCATGGTTTGGATCGGCAGCTATTGGGGCACCTTGTATTGAAAGGTAACTGCTGTACCTGGTTAATTTTATTAGATTATCTAGGTCCATTGCATGCATTATTTAACTGGCTGCATGTAAAAGAATAAGTTATAAAAATGCATTGATATGGAAAAGAAATATCAAGAAATATCGAAAATAGATGTAAATCAGAATTGAATCAATTATGAGAATAATGTTAATAATAATAATAATCATAATAACAATAATGATATGACTAATAAATTCGATAATATGAATGCAAAAAAGACGTCACAGGAAACTGTTCTATAGAAAAAGTGGAAAATCCACAGGTCGCTCAACACAACAAAAACAAAAATGGTGCAGGCTCGGTTTGATTGAGCCTGTTCATGGACGGTAGTGGAAATGCATGCTACCGTCCACGCCCTCTAGCCCCGGGTTGAGAAGAACTCAACATTTACACATGTCAAAAGTACAAAAAACAATTTAGAGACATCCGCAGATGTGTTCATACGGCGGTGCACATGGAACCTTCAATGCTACACTAGTGTGTAATTCCACGAAAAGCGGCGTATGGTCCCCAGTTAAAATAATGGGTTTGCCCTAAACGGGAAAACAATGAGCAGAACTAAACAAACTGGAATTTAGAAAGGGGATCTGGGGTTATCGAGCCTGCATATCACAGGAACTGCCAAAAGACAAAATTAAAAAGCAGGCGCCATATCCAAGGGGTGATTATACAATACCCAAAACTATAAAAGCGGGAGTATTGGAACCACCCAGGCCGAAATGCTCATGTTCAGAAACTAAACAGTACCAATAACACGACATAAAAAAACAGTACCAATAACACGATAAGCATATGAAACTAAACAGTACTAATAACACGACAAGCATGTTCTGTTTACGACGTAACAAGTCAGTGGTTGTAAGACTCTTCTAATTGAAAGTCTTAAGGCTATTGGTTTCTTATCCGTCTGTCCTTCCGTCCGTTCGTCTGATGTTCGTTCAAAATAAATAGATAATACATTTTGACTGAAACCTCAGCAAATGGCTTCATGATGACCCTGGCTTATAGTAATCGAACTGTTGGATATGTACATATGTACATGTACCTGAATGACATTGTAACGTTTAAAGATATACAATATGTAAAATATGCAGCGAGTTTCATAGATTTTGATACATCTTAAAAATTAAGGTACATAGCAAAAGGTATTTTCTAGCTCTAGACTTTAACTGTTTGTCAATGAGCTGCTGTACCTATTGAGTAAACGTGTATTCACTGCATACCTCGTTTTGGTGAATTCTATTTTCATAAAATGTTGAGTGGCCCTCAATACACATATTGTGCATTTCGGTATGGCATATTGTAAATCTTATAAGTCTTAAAATCTAAAATGAATTACATTCGTTGAAATCTATAGTTATCATCTTATATCATAGAGATCGGTGAGAGCATCTTTGCCTCGTTTCTCATTAGTGCGAAGTACTAGAACCTAAAATTTCCTATTAGGTCTGGTATGTTCTGTGCTTATTTTCATAGTTTTCTGCACCTTCGCGCTGCTATGTTGCTTCCAGGCATTTTAGCTGGTGCTTTGTCTTTCATATTTTCTCATCATTTTCATATATACCATGCTATATATTTACAATATGCCATAAGTTTCATTTGAAAATTAACAATAAAGTCACGGCCTTATCCCACATAATTTTGTTTTGTTTTTGCTATATTACATTCACCTTTGACTTACAACCGATGAACTCCCTTATGCAGTCAGACCCGTACTGAAGACAGCCTCCAAAAATATAACCTGCTTACTATGGTCACACGTCACCTGTCTTGAAAAAATATATGTTTTCACAAATACCAGCATTTTCAGTCCCCAAGGGAGGTTCTGCAGCCGGGTTTGACCTTATATATATATATAAATACCCTAGCACCCACCAATAAATTAAGTACAGTGTAACGTTAAATAACTAGTAAGTATTAAGAAATAACAAGTAACAAATATTAAGTATTAAGAAATAAGTAAAACAAAAAAATAAAAGACAAAAGTAACCATAAAGAAATTATAATAAATTGTGGTAGAAAAACGATACAGCTCCATCTTGAAATAATATAATTTAGTCACAGACAGTATTCTATCTGTAACATATGTACATGTTTACAAGCTATTCAGTTCAGCAATGTGGAAACTTTATTTTTAGTATATTAATCCTTTTAGCACATCCATCTTTAGATTCCTCAGTCTGTGATCACTCTAATTATTCACTGGAATTTGATAGCTATTGGACAGAAAGTGCCTGAAGAAAGCCTTCTTTTATCATTTATTTTCAGCAGAACTTTGGTAGCCATTTCAGCCATTGGAACAATTCTTACATGTAATGACTCTAACCGTGCGATTGTTTCGTTAAATATACAATGAATTTTATTTGCATTCATTCAAATTAATATACGGATTTTGGAAGTCTCTCATAATGTTATGTATATGAACACTGAATTTAATGGCATTTCTGTATTTTTAGAATCACGTTTTCGCTAGTACTAGTGCACGAAACATAACCTAGAAGTTAAATGTGATGGGAACATTAATCGTTTGGAAAGAACAGAAATGTGGCTATCAAAAATAGAAGGTGCTGCCAAATTGCTGAATAATAAAAGCCAAAGATTTACTTCCCACATTTTCAGGGGTTCTGTTCATACTGTTGTTATTGTGTGCATTTGAGAACGTCGAGAGTATAGTGCCGTCTAATATTTCCCTGGCTAGGAATGGTCTGATCAGAAATGAACTGATCGAAATCTATTTTGCCGAAGGACGAAAGTATTAGGAAATAGTTGTTTTTATTCTGTAAACACAACATTAAAATAAGCAAACGTCATTTGAAACGAATCATGCGGGAATTGTGTTTACGGAGACATCCTCAGCCCTACTCATCTGCAGAAGATATGATGAACGGAATAAAGTGCGAGTGGAGTGTAAGAGGGCAGTGTTTAAAGTATGTGGAAAAGGCTGATAAGAAAGAAATTAAGAGAAACGACGTCATGAAATTCACAAAACAGATTTGTCCAGATGTAACAGAAGAACGAAAAGTACATAGGTTGAAGAGGAGAGTGTATACATTGAAAGGACCTTATTATGTGTGGCATGTGGATGAATACGATAAATCAAAGCTGTATGGATTCTGTATTCATGGAAGCATTGACGATTACAGTCGTAGTACCATGTGGCTTGAAGTTGCATCCAGTAATAATGATCAGTCTGGTTTTGCCAAGTTCTACATGGACTGTTTTAATCATGTTCAGTGTGCTCCAGTAATTTTACGAGCAGATATGGGGACCGAAAACAGTTCTATGAGCTGTTTGAAGCCGCATTTTACGTACGATTCAAACGACTTTTTGGCACTAAAAGATTTTACTTGTGCGGAAAAAGTACAGCAAACCATATAGAATAGAGCATTTTGTGGAATACTTCGTAAGCTCGGTATTCACTGGTGGATGAATTTATTCAAGGATATAGGGATTGCGAAATATTTTACATCGATAAAACAGTGATAAAAGAATGATTAAGATTTTGTTTATGGACGCGTTGCAAACGGACTTAGACAGAACTGGACAGCACTGGAATTCTCACAGTATACGACCACAAAACTCGATGTGTTGTATTTTGTCTCTGAACTGACTTATGCCCAATACTTTGGGACTAAAGTGAAAAGTGAGATGTGAATGCGTGCATCGGTCATTTTTATGCCCCCGCCATATGGGGCATATAGTGTTACACCTGTCTGTGTGTGTGTGTTCGTTTGTGTTTGTTTTTTTGTGCGTTTCTCTGTTTGGGAAAGGATGGTGTTCTAGTACGGGCCATAACTTTGACATGCATGGTTCGATTTCATAATAATTTCACGCAAATAATAAGCATGGATAGACAATGTGTCATGCGCAAAAACCATTTTACTAGCTTAAAGGTCAAGGTCACAGTCCTTGGTTGAACTTAGTCAATTTTCACTACATATATACTGATGATGTGGTCTTTGTGTCCGGTCCATTACTTTGACATGCCTAATCCGATTTCGAAATAATTTGACACAAATAATAAGCATGGAAAGACAATGTGTCATGTATAAAACCAAATCCCTAGTTCCAAGGTCAAGGTCACACTTAGGGACCAAAGGTCACATACAAGAACGACTTCGTCTTGAGCATTTATTCTTCAGCTTCATGCATAGAGGGATTTTGAGGTAAGTTGGCTCAATTGTACACCATCATGACACAGAATGTCATGCGCAAGAACCAGGTCCCTAGTTTAAATTTACTTCCATTGCTGTTACTATAAATAGTTTATATTGTAACTTTTTATTACCAGTCGTAGGGAAAAATCAAGACCACTTTTCTGTAGTACAACATGCATGTTACATCCAATTTTAAGATGTATTTTGGCCTGTCTCTACCTGGTAAGGATTTTTGTGTGGATTTCTTTTATATTGTTTTTTTTTAAGATTAACTTCCCTTAGTTGTTACTATAAATAACTTATATTGTAACTACTTTATAATTGACCGTAGGGAAAACCAAGACCACTTTTCGGTGGTACAACATAGATGTTGTTTTCAAATTTTAGGTGTATTGTAATGTAACTTTACCTGGTAAGGAGGTTTTTTGTGGACTTAGAATTTTAACAAAAGAATTACAATAATAACTACACAACCACAGAATTAAAATTCCATTTGCAAATACAGGTGCTAGTGTATATTTGCTATGACGGGCGTATATTGTGACATGCTGGCACTCTTGTTGTAAATAAATAGGGTCAAGGGTCATCCCTTTTGTTTGTGAGCAGTACCATGCCTGTGACCATTTTCCTCTGTGTCTGTGACACATTTCTAGTTTTGAATACGGAAGCATTTTTGCAGTAGAGAATTTAGAGACCTTGTAAAAACTATAAAACCAAGTGTACAATTCTATGTTTATCCATTTGATGCCTTAAAAATTTTCACCGAGCTGAATAGTCCTTTGGAAGAATACATGTACATATAGAGAAAAAATATGTTGCATAGCTATAACTGAACTGGAATTCTTTTAAACCAAACTTAATATGTCCTTAAAGTGTCATTTTAATATATGTCACCCTCCTACACATTTTATTTGAACTGTGTTGTGGACTTATTTCTTTGTTCAATTAAATCCATGTTCCCTGACTATAAATGAAATCGATTGGATTAACATATTGATACTTTCTATATTTTTAGCCTTTCCGGTGTGGTTAGCATGGACTTTTTATAAGTATATATGAGTTAAATGTATATTATCAATAACTTTACATTACAAATTCTGGGGTTTTAAACTTACATATAGGGGCCTCCATGGCCGAGTGGTTAAGGTCGCTGACTTTAAATCACTTGCCCCTCATCGATCTGGGTTCGACCCTCACTCGGGGCGTTGAATTCTTCATGTGAGGAAGCCATCCAGCTGGCTTACGGAAGGTCGGTGGTTCTACCCAGGTGCCCGCTTGTGATGAAATAATGCACGGAGGGGCACCTGGGGTCTTCCTCCACCATTAAAGCTGGAAAGTCGCCATATGACCTATCATGTGTCGGTGCGACGTTAAATAAAAAAAAAAACTTACATATACTTGAAACAAAACTTTATATGGTTTAGACCATGTTGTCGTGCGTGACTGATTGTGTTATTTTCTCCTCGTGCTTACTAGAATTATTGTATACAGAAATAAAAAGTAGTCACCTTTTACTAAATTTGTGTTTTCTTAGTAATGTTACTTATGTTGGTAATACAACGAATTATAGTATAGAGTACTTCAAGATTAAATCATTGTCACGATATGGTCTTTCGTCACAGGGTGGTATATGTTGCGTAATTTTCCGAGTCTCGAAAGGACTAATCATATGCGTTCAGAATGCTATCAAACTTCCAACATTATGCATGTAAACTTGGTCTACTGCATTTACAAGAGTTTTCTATAATTTCCATTTTGCTATACAGAGAATAATGCACACTTTGCAAACCAAAAGTCCATTATGTTAGGTGTCTGAAAGAGTATTCTGAAAGTTTTTTTTCACATGGTGATGTATGTATGATAAAACCTGTCCCCTTGCGACATTCTTTGGCATATCAAAAGTACTTGAAGGTATTAGGTAGCTGGCCTTTAAAGGTACGTTTTGAAATCTTAAAGTAGTTTTTGAGAAGATGTTTTGAAGTTTTTTTCTTGGTTTCTAAGGTAAACTTAGTTCTGCAAGCAATTACTGTGTAACATTATTTGAAGGAATTCCCAAAACACAACAATCAAAGCAACAATCATCAAACGTTTTGTTGAATTTTAGAAGGTGAATTTATCAAAATCACCTCCCACTGTACTTAAGCAGAATTTGATATCTAATATGAAACGGACTGTCTCTAAACAGTAGGATATGTTGTTTGGATGAATTGTTGACGACACACGAGGAACATTTCACTGCGACCGCTAGTCACAGGGCAATCACAATAGCTTGAGCTTTTTGTGCTCAGGTGAGCTTCTTATGTTACATATGTTCAAATCAACTTACATGTATGTTCTAGTCAACCTGACACACTTTTATTTCTCTTTACTGTTCATGATTAAACATGATCACATGAGGTATAAACATGACTACACTGTGATTTTGAATATTACCATTTTGCGTAGCATTTGGGCATCTGATATTATATTTGGTAAACCAAGATACTAGAAATAAATTGATTAGAAAATGTAATCATCAACTACGATATCAGATGCAATGCTCACCATTATGTTACGTCAGTTTGTTTGGGTTCCGCGCTGCTTCATAGAATTTTATGTGAATGGTATTGTAATAACAAATAAGTCATAACAAATAAATTATAAGAAGTAACTAAAATGTCCCTCCAGGGCTTCCGTAAATTAACTTATATGATAACTTTATTATAATATCAGTTGATTATGTTATACTGCAGTAGAAAAATATTAAGTTCCATCCAGTAGGGTGCTTTGTATTACGTGGCAATACTTCATTCACTTGTTTGACTTATTGACTTGTTGGGCTCGAACTCCCGACCTCTTGAGTGTGAATATTTTATGTTCCAATACCAGCGTTTATAGAAATTAGAATTTACGTAATCCTGGGATCACAGACAATAACTATTGTTACAGTAATTTTTTGTAATGTCATTATTGTCAATTACGTTCTTTTTAGAAGGAAGAATGGGACTAACTTTCGGCCAAAACTACAGCTATGAATGGCGTCTGGTGTAGGAGATCTACATCTCCAATTTTTTATTTTTCTAATTTCGGAAAACAAACCTTTTTTAAATATTTTAAAATAATCATAATTTTACTCAGAGATGAAATTCTTGAAAACCCTTGTTAAATTTACTAAACTGCTAACAGTCTAGGTTTATTTGTCACGTCTGTATCTGAAATGTTCTCTTTGTCTGTTCTGGGGTCTTTATCTCACTCTTCGCGCCCTGTGTGGCTGCATTTGCTATATGTAAAGCGCCTTTGAACGTTTATCATGCAAAGAGCGCTATATAAATCTGATATAATATATAGAGGATATTTGTTTGTTTTGAGTGAATATGGAATATATCTCACTGAGAAGTGAGAAAATTTCAAATATTTTCACGAGCGCGTAGCGCGAGTGAAAATGTGAAAATTTTCTCACTTCGAGGTGAGATATATATTCCATATTCACGAAAACAAACAAATTTTCTTTTTATTTTATGCTCAATTACGTTGAGATTTGCATTTAGCAACTATTTTTAATCTCAGCGCGGGAAACAGACGCACGTAAACAGACATGACGTCAGACGTGCTGTGACGTTATAAAGACGCATACAACATAAAGTTTCATTTTATTTTATTTTTTGCTGCATAACGTTATGAAATTCTCTTTAGGTAAAATAATTTGAATCGAGAAATAAACTATAAAGAACAAAGTGCGACTACAATTTTCACCCTGTTTTAAGTTAATGATATAAAATTCATACACAATGTAATGAGGGGGTGGAGCTATATCTCTCACAGTGTGAAAATATAGATTTCATATTTTCACAGTGTGAGTGATGAAATATGAAAATATTTAACTGATAGAATACAGTATTTCATTAGTTAGCATAAAATAAATATAATTATTTTAATGTCAACCTTTTAGCTCTATAGGGATGCCAGTAGGAAGCTTTTTATGTTTATTCTCATTTGTACAGCCAATCGTTTTTTTTTTCCAAGTGTAGAACTACGGTCAGAGATTTTTAAGGTAGTGGATGCAATATATGTAAAAGGGGAGAAGAGCAATATGTGATTTTCCCATTTTCCACGCCTGTTAATATGGACCCCAAAACATACTTTTAATCTGTATCTACTATACAGGGCAGGGAGTACATTAGAACCTAACATAAAACAAAACGCTTGTTAAAAACAGTCTGGTGTCGGTGGGGCTCAAATTTCCGACCTCTCGAGTAAGAAACGGGTGCACTAACCTTTACCTCACAGCGGAACTATGACGTCATACTGTACAAACATATGTATAAAGTATATAATAAATTTCAGTTGCGGCCGTTTCACATTGAGATTTATGTATTACAGCTTTTACCCTGTGTAGAAAATGTATTGGGGCTAACTTTTTTTATTATCAAACACTCATTTACATTGTTATTCATTGTTCAAAGCAGTAAGCGGGACGCTTTTATTTTATAATCCGTAAACACCAAGCGTCTACTGGCTTCGCTAATTACTGTGCGCATCGTCTACTGGATAAAACCCAAACAATGCCGATTCCAAAATAGATCAACAAAAAAAAATGAACACCGAACAATATGTAAATGTAAAGAAACATATTTACATTGTCATTACACTGCATATAGCCAAAGATATAATTTTTAAGTGATATCTGTTCTAAGTCTAAAATTTTGGATGGAATTCACTTTTCAACCCGTTACATAAAGATGCGTTTTCATAAAATTTCAATCATTTGCATATTTATAAGGCTGATTGAAATTATTATTCAAATGTACTTTGTTTAATTCGAAGTTAATAATTTGAAAGTGGTGATTTAAAAACATTTCACATACAATGTAAGAATCCTATCAAGCTGACATACAAATCTTTTCAAATGCTGATAATGGACTTGAGGTCTTACTATTAAAGTAGCATGGAATGGTTGATCAGAACCGATATTTTAATGGTAAGGGACACTACAAATGTTTCATGAATACAATAACACCCTGTGACGTTTTAAGTTGCCTTTAGTCGTGTAAGAGTCAAACACAAGAAAAATCCTCTTAGTGTATAATAATCGTTTTACTGTAGATATATTTAACGATGCAAAAGACTAAGCCTATGTAATAGGACCTCTTTTAGAATATATATTGTACACTGCATAATTAAATACCATTATTAACAATGAAACTGCTTAAATGCACTTACTCGCAAACCAATGCAGCATTAATATCCACATGCCCGCCATACTGTTGCAAAACGGTGTTAAACCCAAAACAAACAAATACATTAATTTTATGTTCATTGAACACATGGTAACTTATCAGTGCAAGTGCAGTCAATTACTTTATCCTGTTACCATGCCTTCCTAGTACTTAGTGTTGCTTTGCTTCGAACATGTCAGCATAACATTCAAATATGCTGCGGTAGTGTAGATTATAAAAGAGCATTTACACTTCTTGCTAATGAGCTAGCTTTTACAGTGATGTGGTAGAGTGTCCGCCTTAGGTGTGAGCGGTTCCGGGTTCGATTCCCCGTCAAGGCTGAAGTATTTTCAACAAACATAAATAACTCACGGGTAGATATGAATGGCGCACTGGCACGTCCCACAGAGGTTCAAACTCCTGGAATTCGAGGACGACGAAAACGAGGGGGCATATATGGAAGGGTAAAGTATAAGTGTATTGATACTTCTTGCTATTAAGCTGGCTTCTATAGCGACTTGGTTGAGTGTCCCCCTTAGGTGTGAGAGGTCCCGGGTTCGAAACAAGTAATAGCTAGAGTATTTTTCCTGTAAAATCCAATAATCTGTACCTGTGTATACGTTTCTTAAGTGGTTTTGTTTATTTTGTTAAAGTGCAAAAAGATTATTCTGAGGGAAATTTAGCCAATCAGATTTCTACATTTTCTTAACTACATGTATGTTCCCATCATAAAGAAATGAGATCATTTCGTATCTTGGTTCAGTCTGATCATTTCCTTAAATAACAGTAACATTAAAACATAAAAGTATGGAGTATCATAGTTGACCATGTTTACGTTTTATCGGCATTACGAAACAAATCTCCATCTCTCATTTATTTTAACTCGGCAAGATTTTAACCTATAAATTTTGGTATTTCGCCACGCGCCTATAATGCTTATAAATAAGACAGTCAGCTTTTAAAAGATTTTGCATCATTTAGTGACCTAAAATGCCTCTTAGTGTCATTTATTCAAGGGATGTTTAAACGCCTTTCTAGGGTGGTTTTTAAAGTTTTAAAGGATGACTTTCATTTTTGATTAAGCTGAACTTCCACGTCGTTTAACATATACCAATATGCAAAACGCAGTTCACCTTTAGCGGGATACAATATATTATATTACCGGTTTTTTCACTTCATAAGACTTCCTCCAACATACAAGGCTTAAATATTGAAGATGAACATGCCCGCAGCAGTTTAAAAGTTTGCTTATCGAATGTACTTATTTAATTGATCGTATACCAAACAGGGTATATCATGTAAATCGATCGCCTCCATTATACTTAACTACCTTCCTGGTTTGCAATACGAAGAAATAACAACATAATAGTTGTTAGTTTTAAGGATTTTGGAAGGAAATGGCGCCATTTCAAGAAACAAGTCGACAGATTTCTGGTCCGGAAAGGTTTGTTTGTTTATTAATTTATCTTCTTATTCTTTTATTCCATATTGTTAGTAAGAAAAATTGAAGTAATTCAACCTGAATATTGATTAGAAATTTTGAACAGAAAAATCTATTTTTAATCTAAAAGTAGATAGATACAAGAACTATTAAAACATTTTTTGTAATGCAAGATACCCTTGATTGAAAACGAAGGTTGAGCAAAATCAAATTCAGTGTTAATGAAAACCGAAAGTAGACGGCATTTGATATTAAGGTATAATATGTGATAATGTTTAAAATTGTAAGATGTAATTCAGAAATTTATTCTTAATTATCTACTTTTCACTATTGTGTGTAATGAACATAAAATATATTATTGTGATACATATAGACTATTTTAATTTCTAACTTCATTTTACATTTTTTTTTTCAAAAAAAAAATGAAAAAGGTGCCTAAAAATATTAACCTTATGTATCAACGACGATATTTTTGACACTTTTGCATACATTATAAATAAGGCCCAAAATTAGGTGGGACAGACTATAACAGTATCCTTACTGTTGAGCTGGCTTTTATGCTAACGTGGTAAAGTGTCCGCCTTAGGTGTGAGAGGTCTCGGGTTCGATTCGCGACCAAGGCTGAAGTTTTTCTGTCTGTTACGATTTAATGCCCAGCTTAGATAACTCATGAGTAGATATGAATGGACACATTTGAACGTCTGACAGAGGTTCAAACTCCAAGAATTCGGTGACGAATTCAAAAAGAAGGGGGTGTATGTAGTAGGATATAGTAAAAGGGTGTACTTATACTTTCATCCTATGAGCTAGCTTTTATAAAGTGTCCGTCTTATATGAGAAAGGTCTCGGGTTCGATATCCGGTCAGGGCTGAAGTCTGCTACACATAAAGTACGTACCCTTTAATGTTTAGATTATAAGACAGTTTGTCATAAATACATGTCTTTCTACAATAACTTATTTGTTTGGTAAAACTAAAGAGGTAACTGAAACCTAAAATGTCTTCAAATACAATTAAGCATATGAGGAATTAATACAAACCTGTACAAGTATACATCTTAAAAGCTCAACACATCCTATATTCAATAAAATCGACTAATACAATACTTCCATAAGGCTATGATGTCATTCCTTGTTTTCACTTCAGCGAGGTAATACAATGGGCAAGAGATCATATAGCATCTTTCAGGCACGACATTGATACTATAAAACTGCAAGCAAAAGCTATTTTGAAGGAAGTTGATAAATTGTCTAAAGAACAAGGGAATATAGAAAGAAAATCTAAGAAAGAAAGAAGCAAAGAGCTTCGCGGGTGTATTGACAAGTATCAAGATAGTATTTCGAGTGTGCAGAGCGCATGTGAGAAGATATCTGGGGTACGTGGTCAAGGCAGTTTAATAATTTTATTATGTATGAACTACTTAGAAAATAAAATACATCATTTAAATAAATACAAGAAGACGGTATATGTACCAGTACGACCTGCAGAGATATTTCCCTTCTTGAAATACATTTTGGAAATATTTCCTGGATTATGTATGATGATATATCACTACTTTTCTTTAAATATTCCTTAAGCGCTGACTTTGTTCTTCACGAAAATATGTAAAAGATAATTTAAAAAAGATCCTTGTGGATGTTGCCGCCCTTGGAAAATTGTCAATTTAACAATGAATAATGAAAAAAATGTTAGCTATATGGTTGGCTTGTATATCCCTGCTATCTCATTACACATTTTTTATTGCACTGACTGATTTTAAGTACATCACCATCAGTAAGTTCTGTTATGTTTTGTGCATTTTACTTCTTTTACATGGGACGTGAAACAATTTTCGCAAGTTGTTGGCTATTAAAAACATATGTTTCAGTAGATTGTGGATGACAAAACACCTAACGTACCTCTGGTTGACAGACGTTCAACATATGATGGTAGAGGAGGCAAGAACAGGAATTCATCTTCATTTGTTGATCAGCGAGAATGCAACCTTTGTTACAGAAAAGCAGTTGAAATCATGAAGCTTCAGGCAGATCTGGAAAGGTTAATACCGCAGTTACTCTTTATTAGATAATTAGGCTTATAGCCAACAATTAAAATAAGAGAGACGTTTTTAAAATCAGTATGTTTGAAAGTCCCGCTTGATTTTAGAAAAGTTAAAACAACAGAATGTGAAGCATAATTAACGTGTTTCAATGAGTATGAGAGGGCCTTCGCCTCATCTCTATAACTAAAAACAGCGATGGCCCGATATTACTATCTTGATAAGTCGGAACAATAACAGTTGAAACCATGATGATGATATCCCAAAAATGTACGATGGTCCAAAACTCGAAAATAGTTCGCATTTTATTCACCGTAGTTTTTACTTTAAAATTTCATCATCGTAGCTAAGTTGTTTTTGAAAGCCTCAGTCGCGGTTTCGACTTTTCAGTGCTTCGACTTAGTAATTTGACTTTTTTATCATCATGGATTGACTTTTCTATCGTAGTATCGGCTTTTTAACATCGCAGTTTTGACTTTTCACTGTATAAACTTAAAAATTGACTTTTCCCACATCATGAATTTGACTTTTCTATCGTGGTATCGGCATTTTAACATCATGGTTGCGACTTTTCAACCACGTAATTTCTATGTTTTGACTGCAACATGGTAGTATAATGTTTTCGTTGTTTCGAGTAAAATGTACCATGTTGATAAACGAAACTTTGATGGTGGAAATCGAACAACGATACTGAAAATATTAAACCAAAATGTCAAACTACTATATTGAAACACTGAAAAGTCAAAACCGCAATTGTGGTGGTCGTTTGTATACTCGACTGATTGCTGTAAAAAATCACTGTAAATCATAGATAGAAGGAAGCGCGTGCAAGAATTTGATTGATTCCATTTTGTGGTTACAGCATGAAAGACGACATGAAAAGAAAGGAAGCTGAGTATAATGAAAGGTAAATTGTCACTCTCAGATTTTCGACGTAAGATATACAGGAAAGAATTACTAATAGTTAAAGCCTGATATGAGATAACTGCTAAATGAGTTGTTAAATGTAAAAAGGTTCATGAATTTGATTTGTTTCATTAAGGTGGTAGCGTTTTCTTTCATACATTTCCACCTACACAACTAGGTACTGTTGAAAATAAACAACACATTTCATAATATTATATTGATGTTTCATCCCAAGTATAATACTAACTTAAAAAGCTATCTTTTGAAAGTGTTATGTTACAATAACTTAAAATTTGTTGTCATAACTAACCACAATGACGAATTTTCAAATAAAGGCGATTCAAACAAAATACATGCTAGAAGCGTCATATAAAGTTTAATACAATTTCTGTTGTTTGGGTGTACAATTTGGTAAACCAAAATGCAGTGTAAGGGAAACTGTCAGATGTATTGCATTTGTGTTGAATTGTTGCATTTATCAGACATAAAAATGATTAACTTCCATTTTAGTTGTGATAATTAGTTAATAATGAATACCTAATTTCCAATGTGATAATGATAAATATATCAGCATGTCGAAGTATTTATTATAATATTTGCATACATGTATTTCCATAGTAGATTGTACATATCATATGAAGGAGGCTCATATTGTACTACATATTTTTCATTTTGGACACTTTTAGGTTGAAAACAGGTTTTTTTTATCAGTCTGGTAATTTTTTGTCGTCTCAGGTCCGATACTAGTGCTTGTGGTTCCAGAATCCCATTATGTCAAACGAATCTTTAATAGGCCATGTTCTGACAAGTAAGATAAGTTCACATCAGGCCTATTTTATGAAAATGAAAATAAACGGAGAATGTGCATATAGGAAAGATAAATATTACCAAAGAAAGTTCCAGATTACTCCAATACTGTCAACATCTAAATTCTGTAATGTTATTAAATAACAGACAAAGTCCCCTGAGTGCTCGTTTACAAGTACTTTGGAAAGATTTGGGCCTAGGAACCGAAATTCGTCTCCTTCAAAACTACGCTGTCACGTTTCATTCATACAGATGCAATAAGGCTTGTGTTCAAAACTTAAGTCTTCGTAAGCTAAATATGTTAAACTTTCAATGTTCTAGCAAAGTTAAGACTTCAGCTAAATTTTACAAACAGTAAATGCAGAATGGCAAACAGACCTACATCGAATCATTTAAATATCTCGAAAAAAGGAAGGTCAAAGCATGGCGCGAGTTAAAAAAAAAGAACAATTGAAACAAAACATTGTCTCATACTGCTAAAGCTTCTGTCAAATGCATTCTATGATGCTTTTGATAATTTTGTTGGCCGGCACTTTTCAAAGCCTTTTTCCATTGGGAACAAATTTTATGAACGCTTCATGGACCGTAAAATTTACTTGGCTGATCCACTGATTCAGAGAGAGTGTTAAGGTAATCTTTAACGAAAGCACTGACTGTGTTTTCATGTATTTTGTTAATTCACACCAGACTTATCATAAGAATTTACGACATCACGTGTAATAGAAAAAATAGATTTGCCACTATTTTTTCATGTGAGCAACCCATCCAGCTGGCTTACGAAGGTCATTACTTCTATCTAGGTGTCCGCACATAATATTACACTATAACGCCCAGAGGGGCACACAGGATCGTTTCCTATCATCAATAACTGGTAAAAGTGCCTAATGACCAAAAGTGCATCAGAGCAGTTGTTAACATAAAATTCTATTACAGCCGAAGAAGAATGCAATACGAAAATGAGAGGCTTCATAGCCAACTGCTGAAAGAAGTTGAAGCAAAGGAGGAAGCCCTAAAAAGGTTTTTATAGTTTTCTTTTATAGTTGGTTTTTGTTTTGTACTTTTGATAAAAATAACTGAACGGAAAACTGAAATACTTTCACAAGACGAAATCGGTACTGTATTTCCGATTCTATTCAGTATGCCTATACTTCTACTTACTTCAGGTTAAGTTCAATGGCTTCCAGCAAACTGCGTGACAACAACCCGAACATCACTGACCTAAGTGACCAGAACAGACCTACTAAAATAGCAGAACGTTTGTCAGAGTTGTACGACAATCAGTGGACAGATGCATATGATGTATTAGAAGGTTCTATGCAAGAAGGACAGATCATACAAACGCTTCTGGGCATATTAATGGTAACGTGGGGAAAAACAGAAGTACAAAAATATTGCAATTTTCATCTACAAAATAGACTAACGAAAAGTATAGTAAACAACACAGGAAGTATTGTTGAACGACCTGTGAAGTTTCCACTTTTTTCAATTTTAATAAAAAGTGCCGTAAATGATCGGTAAACTACACCTAGCTTTAGCAGACAGAATATTTGATATGTTCGTCGACTAAACACAAGATTGAGAAATTGCATTATAATATTAAAGGGTAATATACAAGAAGATATCACAATGTTACAATCTCATCAAAATATAAAGACATAGTGTAATATAAAAGATAGATTACTGACACAGAATGGCCAGTAAAAGGAAATATATGAAAATGTTTTTGAATGTTCAGTTCACACTTTTCCTGATTTCAAATTGACAGAGGTAAAATATAAATAAAATTAGAGCTATTTCAAAATGAGCTACATTTAAATGCTGACGACAGTGATATGAAACAAAAATGTTAAGTCAGCCTGGTTTATCATAGCATAAATATACCCGAAGAACTAACAGTATTCCAATTAGGATACCACTTCATAAGATAGGACAATAGACAACTCACCAAGTCCATAATTATAGAAGTAAAGGGTTTATTCACCAAAGATGGCAAAAACTTGCTTTTTGAGTTTGGATCAATGATCCCTTTCTAAGAGTATTTCATTGATATACTTGTTTCCAGAAAACTTTTAAAATGTACACCTTAGTGATATTTAGTACATAAATGACGTGTGCACTCTATGCCACATTAATACAATGTAATGTTATATAATTGACATTGTAAAACGGTTTTGTCAGAGATAAAAAGGGATAAAATGTTCAGTGTCACTCACAGCCTACTCATCACTCCTATAATTTCTCCGCAGAAAGTGTATGAAGAATGTTGCAAACTTTCGAGTGTAAATTTCTACGAGAGGATCCAAAACTGCATTGAGTCTCCACTTGAGGTATGTTAAGATTAAAATTATTCCCTGCCCGGACGTGGCTGTCCCTCAAGCGTTGTTCCTACTTTCAACTTGCTTTTTGGTCGTTTTGTATTATATGTTATGCAAATTGTCTGGTCTATCGGTGGTGTTACTTTTCTTCCCATCCACCCCCTACTTTTACGCCCCTATCCTACGTTTACCATCATTTCTCAGTACCTTTCTCCAAACCTCGCCCAACTACGATACTGCGGACGTTATTTACATAGTTCATCCACGAAAATTCAGCTGTTCGAAGCGTTTGTGAAACGTACTGAGGTATGATAGCAGACGCTTTGTGTGGAGGAAAGCTCTCCTTTTGCTGTCTTAAACGTACTCTATCTTACGAAAATCCGTCAAGTAATAAGAAAAATATAGACTAGGCAAATGTTACCTAAATCAGAAATATTTTTTTTCCTTGTGTACGATATCCAAAAGTAACGTGAGTAAGTAATGACCAGAAAGATATGATTCGTCGTAGATTTAGTTAAGGACACTGACCTCCAGGTCGCACGACGACTAAAATCTAACAAATTTTGTTATCAGGAAATTATTGTTTTATTTCTTTAGAAAGCTTTGAATCTTAGTTCCAGACAGATTGTATGTTTTAGAAACACATGATAGTTAGTTTTTACTAATTTTTCCTTTTAAAATTGAAAAGCGTTTGTATCTTGGTACCGGAGGTAAACTGCCTTGATAATAAAGCTTTATAATTAATAGCTGTTAAGTACGATTTCCTTCGTGGTGTACTGGTCAAGAAGGTACAAATGTTTTACTACCAAGGCGCCGCAGGCTCGATTCGATTTTTTCGATTTAGCTTTTATTAAGAGTTTAAAAATAAACGTGATTCAATATTTCCAAAATTCTCAAATTTAAATAATTATCTTTATTTAGCCATGGCCTGGAGTCCAGTCATTGTAAGTGTGTCTTGCAAATATCACAGATTTGAATCGTCACTGTGTATACATCGCTCATCGCCTGCCCGTTCGTCCTTTTGTTAATGAAATCAAAAAGATAAACGTCAAGAAAAAAAAGAGTAGAGGATAACATACAATGTCTCGCTTAACCAGTTCAGTAATTAGATGATTAAAATTATTGACGACACATTACTTACCATTTATAATTGCATATATATTTATGTAGTAATCATGTAATGTTCTACATCAGATATTTTGACACTATACAGTTTCCATTGCTAGTAGGGACTTAAGTAATGGATTTAATGTTTGCGTCTTCTCTCACAAATTGCCAGATTCTTTCTTAGCGAACGGTGTAGATTTGACCGCATTCAGTATTAAGTTTAGTTTAGTTTAATAGTATTTTATTGTTTTTGTTATTAGGCATATAAACAATATTATGAACACAAAAGTAACATATACATATACAAATGAATTGGGTCACGAATTATATCAATATCAGCAAACTGCTGATTCACTATTTAACCCCTCACGCTTAGTCATAATGCATTAGTAATGAACTTTAGGAAGAATGAGAAGAAAAAGGGATTAATTCATTTTCAAAGTTAAATAACCTGATAAAAAGCAGTGCTCTTTAATATTGTGCTTTACTCTGAAACAATTAATAGAGTCATCACTTAACACATGTGAGCATCGATAACTTAGAGTTAATGTTGTTTTTGTCAAATTGTTATACATGTGCAATGTATTTTAGCCGAGGAGCAAACAACCTACGACAGTGATCTTATCTGAACAGTTAAAACAACAAATTAAAGAATTTCGTAAGACCCGAGCTGCATTTGTTATCAAAGACATAGAAAGGGTAACTTGAAAACTATAATTCCTATCACAAGGATTTTGTTACATTTTTCTTGCATTCCGGAGAAAATAAGAATTAATATCGATCTTTCTTAGAATATTATATATATGGTTATATTATTTCATTTCTATAAATGTTGATTTTTGCACGTATGAAATTCCTATCTGTTTAAACTTTTTAATAACTGGAATAATCTTTGATAAGATTATTTGAACTGTAAAGCTAATAGTTAACACAATGCATATATTCACTCTTTTACATACAGGTAATTAAACCAAAACTTCAGGAAGTTACAACAAGAATTCAAATACCTAAAAGTCATTTAAATGTGATACAAACGTACATATCACACTGTGTATGGATCGGATGGTACTGTGCCGTCCAGGATCCTCCACTTGTATTGAGTGTATCTACGTCAAGTAAGTTTGATACTACTTTGTTCAAAGACTACACAAGCCGTGGTCGCTACGTTCAGTTCGTAGTCTGGCCTGCTTTATACCTACATGAAGGCGGACCTCTGTTGTCTAAAGGTGTTGCACAAGGTTGTGACCATCAACTAGAGAATAATACAGTGATAACAACAGGCATTGCAGACAACAAAATACAATTGACAAAACACCAAGCGCAAATGATGCAAGAACCCGTATATAGCCGAAATTATGGTACGAGTGCGAGGCATGTCTCGACATTCAACATGGGTAATACACGCCAGACACGACAGACAGGTCAAAGTTTAGAATCGCAATATGTTAATGATCGAAGAAGAAGAGAAGGCAGTCGGATGGCACAAACGGTACATAGGCCACATGCTCATACCCAAGTCGGACACGGCCGTGCCAGAAACAATAGCAGACAAGCTTGGGTTGTAAATGAACGTCAGTCGACAATGATTTGATTTAGATCTTGCACAGAGGATCTTTGATTAAACAATATGAAATTAAAATAGTCCTTGTTACTACATGGCATGAACAGCTGAACTGAGATATCAATGTTTATGCTTTTATTATTGTATATGTAGAAGTGTGTAGCCTTTTGTACACTTACTGATTTTAGTCAAATTTTGAAATCTATTGAGTCGAAGAGTACTGTTGTATATGAGGTAGTGGTTGTTCTAAAGCCACGGACATATCTGCTTAAATGATTTTATTTCTTTTTCACAATTCGTGGGCGGTTGTTATTCAAGATAATTATTTGTTCCGTAATTTAACAGTATATCAAATAACACTATTTAATTTTCAACAGCTTTTTACATAATACGGTTGTGATATGAAAGTGCGCTTCTACCCTTTTCATGGGTAATATATCTGCATATGTCAACTTGAAAATACTGTTTGTATTTGAATACCACAACCAATAGATTTTATACCTTAATGAACATTACTCAGAACGTGATTCATAGTCTAACGTTTATTTACAGTTTTGTTTAATGTGTCAGGAGGCGTGTTTTTAAAGTTTACAGCCATCAGATTTAATAACTTAATGAATATTATCCAACCCGTGATTCATAGCCATAACATATACAGGTTCGCTAAATATGTCCTCAGGCGAGTGTTTAAATACTACACCCAATAGATTTCATACCTTTATGAACATTACTTAAAATGCGATTGATATCGAACATTTACAAGTTTCTTCCCCTTTTATTTACATGAATTTATTTGATCCAATTTATCCTGTGTTGCACACTTTGGAAGTTACAGACCTCCATAAGGACCAGATTGTCCAGTAATGGTGATTGTTCTAACCTCACGTTTAGTTGGGGAAATCAGGTGAAATGCAAATGTATTTCAAATGACGACATGACAAGTTTTAAAAAGTATACCTATTTGGATGTTTAAATGTTGGAATTCTTTTAGATTTGTGTAATTATCATAAATAGAGGTGTACACTTCTATTTAAGAAAACGCTGACTGCAATCAAGAAGGTGTGATAACCTTAGGACGGCCAGCACATATTTATGCAATCTCGCCAGGCACATGTATGTTTTTGACAACACAGAAAATGACGTCACTCGACCGTCAGCTATTTCCGGAAGTAAATAAAATGAAAGTAGAAATGCTAAACTTGAAAACGAAAGCCGCATTTTGATTCGTAGATAATCAGGGGTCACGCGCAGGGCAGGGGTCACCCCGTCTAAATGTATGCGCGTGGACTTTTTTTTTTTTTTTTTTTTTTTTGCTATTGGGGAGCCAATTTTCAGCACTTTATTACGAATTGAAATTACCTGGGCTTTAGTACAGCATGTCAGCTTTTAATCTATGAAAAAATATTTGAGCTCTGGATAAACAGAAATCCCACAGGGGTCCGTAACGGACGAAGGGTACATCGATAATTTTGGAACTTCATCAAATCGCTCAAAATCTCATTTTTGATGTTGTCTGAGAGTGTCAGTATATGCCTCAGATGTAAGATATAACCGTATTTGAGAGCTGCAGACCTAGACATTTCAGAAATATTTTCAAAATAAGTTTCGTGTAATAAATGTTGTTTCTACGGAAGCGTGAAAGGGCCATCACACGCTAATACGTTTTAGTACGTTAAGGCTGCGGAAAGGATATACAGATTTCCTAAAATGCATTTTAGTTGAGCCATTTTTGTCTCAAACGTCAGTTTTCGTACAGACGTGTTAAAAAATGTCGAAAAAGCACTGATTTTTAGATAAAAAATGATTTCTCTAACAACCTTAGGACGGCCAGCACATATTTATGCAATCTCGCCAGGCACATGTATGTTTTTGACAACACAGAAAATGACGTCACTCGACCTTCAGCTATTTCCGGAAGTAAATAAAATGAAAGTAGAAATGCTAAACTTGAAAACGAAAGTCGCATTTTGATTCGTAGATAGTCAGGGGTCACGCGCAGGGCAGGGGTCACCCCGTCTAAATGTATGCGCGTGGACTTTTTTTTTTTTTTTTTTTTTGCTATTGGGGAGCCAATTTTCAGCACTTTATTACGAATTGAAATTACCTGGGCTTTAGTACAGCATGTCAGCTTTTAATCTATGAAAAAATATTTGAGCTCTGGATAAACAGAAATCCCACAGGGGTCCGTAACGGACGAAGGGTACATCGATAATTTTGGAACTTCATCAAATCGCTCAAAATCTCATTTTTGATGTTGTCTGAGAGTGTCAGTATATGCCTCAGATGTAAGATATAACCGTATTTGAGAGCTGCAGACCTAGACATTTCAGAAATATTTTCAAAATAAGTTTCGTGTAATAAATGTTGTTTCTACGGAAGCGTGAAAGGGCCATCACACGCTAATACGTTTTAGTACGTTAAGGCTGCGGAAAGGATATACAGATTTCCTAAAATGCATTTTAGTTGAGCCATTTTTGTCTCAAACGTCAGTTTTCGTACAGACGTGTTAAAAAATGTCGAAAAAGCACTGATTTTTAGATAAAAAATGATTTCTCTAATAACCTTAGGACGGCCAGCACATATTTATGCAATCTCGCCAGGCACATGTATGTTTTTGACAACACAGAAAATGACGTCACTCGACCTTCAGCTATTTCCGGATGTAAATAAAATGAAAGTAGAAATGCTAAACTTGAAAACGAAAGTCGCATTTTGATTCGTAGATAGTCAGGGGTCACGCAAATGTTGTTTCTACGGAAGCGTGAAAGGGCCATCAGGCGCTAATACGTTTTAGTTCGTTAAGGCTGCGGAAAGGATATAGGACAATAGCTGGCAAATATATACCGTCGCTTTAACTTATCAGGTAATATAGCTATGGATTACAATTCTTTAGGCTGTAATAAGTTGTATGTATGATCATGTTTTATAGCTTTATATTCCCTGTATTTTCAAGAGACATTGATGTACATATTCAACTACAGATAAACTGTCCATATAGACCAGTTAGTATAAAACTTTAAAAATGTACACAAGTCAAAACTACGTATTTAATATTTTAAAACGACACCGAGATCCCCGTTTCCTGAGATGTTAGTTATAATGTTTAAACATGCACTTTTAGTATGCATTCTAAAGTGCAGTCAGAAATGTAACTTCGCTAGTTCGACACTTTTTACATGTATGAAACTTGAAATTAGTCACTACACTTCGTTTAACTTATTTTTTCATTCCTGTACAGTTATCTCATATAACTCCTATCACCTGCTACTTATTCGGAATTATATTGATATTCTATGTATTGTTTGTCGGATTTGTTAAAAAATAAAACTTCTTACTAACCGTATATAAATTCATCTTTGATTTCTTTACTTTTGTTTTACAATATGACAACATGAAAGTAGTGTTATTGGTACTACGGCCGCATTTATTTGTTGTACAGTATTTGTTGTTACACGGCCCACAACAGGCGTTTCCGAAACACGTCGGCTAGATTGTTCACGTCTCAGTCTAACAAAGGTGACACACATCTCTGAACTGGCTTTATAAGCTAAAATCCAAGGAAGATGACAGGTAGTGGAGATGCAAAAATGATAGGAAATAAAAGCCATCTAGCTAGCTATATCTTTGATCTTTATCTTTTGACATCACAATTTGAACATAATTTCATAGCTTTTAGAATTGTCTATATTTCAAAATGGCAATAAAGAACTGAAATTCGTATTATTAATATACGCAAAAATACTGCATAGTACCATAAAGAGAAAGTTACCGTATCATAAACAATATACACAGTAAATATTGCATAATACCACAAACAGAAAGTTGCTGTATTATAAACAATAAACACAAAAATTTACTACATGTCACCATACACAGAAATTTTCTGTATTCACGAAAACAACATGAATAAGATCCAATACGCCTAAATATCAGTTGCTATGTAATCTATACAAAATGGACGATGTTCACATAGCTGCCATACACAGACAGACCCATTTCAGAGTACAAATCCTTACATCATTTTGAATAATTATCCTAAAATCAAGAGAAAAGTAGGGGTCAAGTATATTCTAAGAGATTTTTTATCCTGTCACATTTGCTAACTGCAAAATCATATCGCAATCATGGCGCTGGTTACCTGGTGTTACAGCTCACATTATTCCACATCAGATACACCTTCTGTTCATTTCTGTTCTATCAGTCAAAAATACCTTCATAATGAAATTCAAACTTAATCAAGACCTCTGTGGTCAGCCAAAGTGAGACATTAGTGTTCGATAACCTGCCCGCCATTATGCGATTAGACTAGATGCTCCCGCGCTGGCTTCTGTAAGTATGGTCAGACCATGATAACTATACAAAATGTTTGCAATATATATTTTCTCTTACCAAAACAGAAAAAGAAGCAAACACTAGTCTAGATGATGTTGAAAAATCTAGGCTACAAAGAATGTGCCAGGAGAAGGTTAACACAAGGAGAGAAAACAATTACAGTAATATTACAATGAGTGTTTAATTTTGGCTACCGGAATCCTAAGGCGGTGCCCGATTGTTGTTTTGTTCTGCGTATATGTGTGCGTTTGTGTACTTGTGCGTCTATGTGTCTTGGGCGTTGCCATACAGTGTTGTTATATCTTACTTGTCTGTTTATCTATGTTAGTTAGTTGTGTGTGGGTGCGGGTTTTTATGTGTGTCTTTGGTACATGAATGTCTGCGCTACTGTGGTTTACGTTGTAGTGTAACTGTGATAAAGGAACGTAGCATTCCCTTTGTATATTCATCCTTGTTCTTCTTTCCCTTTCATTCCCCTTCCCATCCTCCTTTCTACCCCTTACCCCTTCCTCCCCCTCTATCTATATTTCAACCGCCTCGGTAGCCTAGTGGTAGGGCGTCCGCTTCGAGTGCGGGAGGTCGTGGGTTCGCTCCCCGGCCGCGTCATACCAAAGACGTAAAAAATGGTACTAGCAGCTTCCTCGCTTGGCGCTCAGTATTAAGGGGATAGTGCTAGGACTGGTCAGCCTGGTGTCTGTATAACGTGCTTGGGTTGGGTATCATGCCACGTGTCTACGGCGTGATATTCCAGTGATTCAGCACTATAAAGTTGAGCATTGCGCTCACTACTACAAGTAGAAACCGTCGTTTATATGACTGAAAAATTGTTGAAAAAAAAAACGTTAAACCCAACACACACACACGCACGCACGCACACACGCTATATTTTGCATAAAATTAAAATGTACTTGTTGGATTTTAGAAGCAACCTGTCTGTAATATTTTTTCCTTTACAGCTTATTTTTGTTGCAGGCCTACTTTGCAAATGCGTGGCTCTGAGGCTGTGTTTGTGGTGCTCAGTGCTTCCGAGAAATCTACCCTTACCTATTATATTTTTAAAATTTATAGTGTAATCGTCTCTGGGTATCTGTGATGTGCGCCATGTGTTGAAATTTTCTTGGAGCATTCTGGAAGTTTGAAAGTATTTGTCATTTTTGAAGGCGCTTTCTATATTTTGAACAAAAACAAAATGCATTTTTATTACATTTTAGGCTTTAAATGGCAGTACAATAATATGAAAGTTTGAAGATTTGTAAAGCTAAATACAATAACTGGAAAAGATTATATTGAAATATAGTAAATGGCAGCTTACATGTACATCCAGCTTAAACATTTATAAGAAGTTTTGTAAAAATGCAGTGAGAACTGCAAAGTTTCTCGCTGATGCATCAGAAAACAAACTGTTACATGATCGAGTACTAAATTCATCTTTTTATCCCCTTTGTACATAGTAGTATCTCTGTATCACTGCTTTTATATTTATTGGCTTACAAGATTTTTGTCTAGGAAATAACAACGGCCGATAGACAAAAAATAAAAAGAACACCAAATAAATGGAAATATTTTCTTTTTGATTAGTAAATAAACATCTTAAATCCTGTTACAGTTTTAAGAAACAAGAGCTGTCCGTAAGACAGCACGCTCAACTTTTCTCAGTGCTTGACTCTAAATTAGAGTTTTGCCAGTAAAAAATTCCAAGTTAAAAAGGGACATAACTCTGTCAAAATTATAATCAGAGTTATGGGAATTGTGTCTCCTGGTGTAGACTTTAATAGTAAATAACTATTTAGAGTTTCAAGTCAAAAGCTTTAATAGTAACAGAAATATTTGACTTTTAACAAAACATTCTAAGTTAAAAAGGGGCATAATTCTGTCAAAATTATAATCAGAGTTATGGGGATTGTTTCACCTGGTGTAGACTGTGATGGTAAATAATCAAAAATCTGAAAAATAGATCCCTCGGAAGCACCGAGAACAAAGCAAACAGTGAAAATTGCAGACTCGGTTTTATTGAGTCTGTTCATGAGCAGTAATGGAAAATGCAACACTGCTCACGCCCCCTAGCACCGGCTTAAGCAGTATTCAATTTTCAAATCTAAATGAGTTGAAATCAATAAGTATTTTAAGTTTCTGGTCAAAAGCTTTGATAGTAACAGAGATATTTGACTTTATCGAAATCTTTAACCAAAAAAAATAAGTTAAAAAGGGGCATAATTATGTCAAAATTCAAACCAGAGTTATGGGAATTGTGTCTCCTGGTGTAGACTTTGATTGTAAACAACTATTTTGAGTTTCAAGTAAAAGGCTTTAATAGTAACATAGATATTTGATTTTATCATTTTTTTTTAATCTAAGTTAAAAAGGGGCATAATTCTGTCAAAATTATAATCAGAGTTATGGGGATTGTTTCTCCTGGTGAAGACTTTGATGGTAAATAAGTATTTTAAGTTTAAAGTCAATAGCTTTGATAGTAACAGAGATATTTGACTTTATCAAAAACTTTAACTAAAATTTCTAAGTTAAAAAGGGGCATAATTCTGTTAGAATTCAAAGCAGAGTTATGGAGATTGTTTCTCCTGGTGTAGATTTTGATAGTAAATAACTATTTTAAGTTTCAAGTCAATAGCTTTGACAGTAACAGAGATATTTGACTTTATCAAAAACTTTAACCAAAGCCGACGCCGGGGCGAGTGCAATAGCTGTACTTTTTCTTCGAAAAGTCGAGCTAAAAATGTAAGTAACAAAAAGTTAAATCAACAAATGAATTATCAGTTACCAAAACGCCTGATTTCGTAGTTCGATATTTTAAAGTTTCGTCCCAATTAAGAAAAATTTGTCTTAAAAAAGCGAATGCCAGTTTTGTAAACCAAAACTCTTTAGAGAAGATACAAACTTTCGTTCATTTCAGTGGTGAGAAAGGAAAAAGTATGATGTGAATCAAGAACATGCGCTCTCAAGAAAAGCTTAACGTAATAAGCACACAGGAATGAATCAAGAACAGTGAACTTAAATAGAGGAATTTATAGTGAATATTCGCTCTCAAGAATAGCTCCTATAAAGCGTAGGATATGATTGGATTTATAATGCTTGCATTTTTGTTGAAAGCTTAAATGTTTTGGGCTCTTAAAATTCTGTTTATTTTCACAAAAAGTGAACGATCGGAATTTATTTCTTCTACTGGACTTGTAACGAGAATGAAACGCAATGAACCCTTGCGAACGTACTAAACAATTAAACGGAACTTTTTACTTTCGGGTGTTGATTTTCGCTTAAGGTTAATTGATGAATGCAAGAAAAAAGACCTTCAGCTATTGTCAACGGAATTATATCAGCAACAAACAGTACTGTATTTCTTAAAAGTTTGAAAATTCGCTCTGATACGGATACAGCTTCTTTCTTACAGTTTCTTTCTTTATATGTTTGCAGGCTCCATAACCTCAGATTCCCTTTCTTAATTCATATTTGTTTAATTCTGCCCAATGTTTTCTCGTTTAGGGCAAACCAATTCTTTTATCTGGGGACCATATGCCGTTTTTCATGGACTTACACGCTAGTGTACCATTGAAGGTTCCATGTGCACCGCCGTTTTTTTTTGTACTTTTAGCATGTATAAATGTTGAGTTCTGCTCAACCCGGGGCTAGAGGGCGTGGACGGTAGCAATCATTTCCACCACCGTCCATGAACAGGCTCAATCCAACCGAGCCTGCAACATTTTAGTTTTGTCGCGTTAAGCGACCTGTGGAGTTTCCACTTTTTCTATGTTACTAAGTTTTTCACTTATAAATTTTGGAGACTTTTTTCTCCATTTCTAATATTTACCGGTATTATAAAAATTATCATTGTATCAAATCCTTTGCCAGGTGTTTTCGGCGATGTTTGTTATTGTTTTCTCTTAAACTGAATCTCAGATAATTGTTTAACGATAGTGAAATTTGCACCGCATATACGCTTGAAATCACCTCAAATACTGATTATGAAAATCAAACCAATACACATAACGAAAATAGGACCAATGAATGCCGAAACATCCACATATACTAAAACTCTGCATATACAATGGAAATCACCACATATAAACTGAAATCACCGCATCAGCAATGGAAAACAATGCAAATGTAAACGTCATCGTTTAAATCATCGCATAAAACATTACAAGCACAACATATAAAGTTAAAAGCACCTTATATACAGATAAGTGCACCCCGTACACAGTTAAAACCGCATAGAATGCAAAGTTAAAAGCACATCATCAACAGCTCAAGCCGACGTATATAAGATAAGGTGACTTCCACATCTACAGTTGAAACGGCCGCACATAAAGTTATACTGGGCGTCATTAAAAAGTTGCCACTTAATATATACCTCTTTATTTTTTATACAATATCGACGTCACCTTTTCATGGTTTGTGCGCGGTCTATTACTCATAGACCCTGTCTGATCATGTCTCCTAACCCATTTCATGACTGTCAGGTGAGAACAGCACATATGGCGTGTAATTCCACAACATGAAAGTTCGGCGTCAACCGTGCCAATGGCCTGATGGCGTTGGTCGTGCCTTAAACGTGCAATTCTTAACAAAGATATTCTGGTTTTTAACGTATTCCTTTTAGTCTATCGACTCACTTTCAAGTGCGATGAATGATTTTTGATAAAATTTTCGTACATGTCGATTTTGCTCGAAAAAGTCATTTTGCACGTGCAGCCCGTGCCTCAAATGGAATTCATCGAATTTGACAAATCTTTACACCAGTGACGTCTCAGTTGCGTCAAAAATGTAGTCGAGTTATGCTTTTAACACAGTCCAATGCGATTTTTAAAATATAAAGGCCATTAGGGTGGTAACTTTTCAGTGACGCTGAGTATATATATACGGTATACATTCTATCAAAGTATACACCTGAAAGCATTGCATATACGTCTAAAAGGACCGCATACCACAAATACTAATAAAAACATCCATAGCGAACCGTACACATGTATAAACATGGCACATATATGTGGAGGATATAAGTACAGCAGTATTATATCAACATCAGAAGACAGCTATGACTTTCCATATATTGGTAAATTAAACCTGTAACGACCGTAACGATTGTCCCCCTTAGTATAATTGAATACCTTCCTGGTTTAAGGTTTACGTGTTGTCTTTAGCCGGATTTATCTCAGGATAAAGAAAGGAAATGGCAACAGCATCACCTTCTCACGACATCAGTCAAGAGAGGCCCGAATCAGAAAGGTTTGTTTGTTTGTTTGTTTATTTGATCATTTAGTTAGTTAGATACATTTGTAGATATATTGAAGAAAAACAATTATATTGTTATTAATTCTGAATTGTAAGCTGAAGTTTTAAACAGAAAAAGATATTTTGAAGAAAAACATAAATGTAAGAACTTTTCAAACTTCATTGTATGCAAGACACATTACATTTAAAATCTTGATAGAAAAACGAAAGTACAGAATTTATAAAATCTTAAAACGAAAGTAGGTGCTAACTGATAGTGAACACATACATGTCAACATACACGCATTGCGCGTGTGTCACACGCATTTTGGCCCTAGATCACGCTCGTACTATTCCAAGTCACAGGCATTTAAAAATGAAACAATCAGATTTTTTTTCGTAGAAAATTACTGAATCGAACTTGACCGGCGACATTGACACGGTGTTTTCATTCTGTTTCATATCGCATAATACAGCTTTTACATTCACCAGTGCGACAGGTAATTTCTACCCATAAAAAGTAAACATTGAGGGAGACGATTTTAAACCAGGTCTATTTTGTATTGAAAAAAAAAACACCCTGAATTTTCCATGTTGGGGCGTCTCAGGCTTCTATTGGGCTTCAGCATCCAGACCCTCCAACCTTCCCTTCGAACCCCAGTCACACTCGAGACCTTTGTAGTGCCTTGACAGCTATGTGAACATACACATTAATGAAAGATTACATGTCAGGTATAATTCAAAAATGTAATACAGGACAACTTCTCCAGAGCGACCCTCTCTTAAGCAAAACCCTCGCTATAACCACAGGGATCCGTCACGTGCTGTGATAGAGGGGTAAAATTTCTTTTAAATGTTTTTAAATGAAATTCAAGAAAAAAATACATATAAACCATATATAGAGACAAGGGGGATAACATGGTGAATTTCAATTTTTTCCCTACGTTCTTGTACCCTGTGCTATCGTGCAACATTTTGGTAATAGCCGACTCGTAACTACTGAACTACACGAGCAAAGGATGATAGTAACAGAAAATGTATACTTTTCCCACCTTAAAATGTACCAAAAATCGTAAATTATAATTTTCTATATGCTGATCGCGTAAAGCATTGACACGGTCATGTCCAGGTGCAAACTGAAATAAATAGCGGTTTATATGTATTTTTTTTTTTCTTAATTTCATTTAAAAACATTTAAAAGAAATTTTACCCCTCTATCATAGCACGTGACGGATCCCTGTGTCTATAACAACATCATTAAAATTTCCCAAAGCTGAAATATACTATCGAATTTACCTCTCCAGAACAACAACCTCTACATAACAATCAATATTTGTATCTTCCGAAGGGTGTTGCTTTACAGAGGTTGTACTGTATACATACTTTCGACACTTGATAACGCATATGGAGAATTTATACAGACCCGTACTTGCATGCATACACTTTAAAAAGCTAGTGTTCATTCATGCTCATGAGAGTCGGCAATGGGCGTTTTTTTTTCAGTATTTACAAATATATTGGGTTTGAATTTTAGGGAAATAACATTATGGACAAGAAATCATATTGCATATTTCCAACACGACATTGATACCCTAAAACTGCAAACACTAGCCGCTTCGAAGGCATATAAAGATTTATCGAAAGAACAAGCAAATATAGAAAGAAAATCACACAAAGAGAAAAGTAAAGAGCTTCACGGATGTATTGACAAGTATCAAAACTGTATATCGGTTTTGAAGAAAGCATGTGACAAGATTTCTTGGGTATGTAGTCAAATTAAATGGTTATTTTATATATGTTTAATCAATGTATGTAATCTTATGTATATATATTATGCTGTCATTTGATTAGGCATACATATATAAAGTACAAATCCTCTTCTGAGAAAAAGTAACGGCATACCTTTTTATGATTAAAGTAACTATCGATTATTACTATCAATATGATGTAAAAGATTATTCTCTTTATAAAAGGTCATATTACACTTGATTCATGTAATATTTTCAAATAACTGAGACCTTTGCGTGTTTTATTGACTGATTTACCACGGCTAAAGCTCACTCTAGGATTTGAATCCTCTTCTTTTGATTCTAGTTTAGCACCGACAATGTTCTTTCTTTTTCATTGTAATTAATTAGGTAGTGTTAGCTTATTAATTGTTTTTATGCCATCAAACACCAGACATTGCAACTTTCGGCGTGTATTTTCTAATCCCTGAATTTCATTACATGACTCTTTTTGGCGCTGAAACGTGAACCTGTTTTGTTTTAATGTACACCACCAATAATCAACGACATTTCTTTTTGTTTGGTGATTTTTTTTACGAATGAACGGAACATATTTCACTTAATTGTTTGATACAAAAATGTATGTCTACAAATGTTTCTTTTTATAGGTTGTGAATAACGAAAATCCTAAAGTACCTTTGGTTGAAAAAAGATCAACATATGATGAGAGACACAAGAAAAAGAACAAATCTTCAAGCTATAGGGACAATTTTCAACAGCAAGAATGTGCCCGGTGTTACAGAAAAGACGCTGAAATCATGAAGCTTGAATCAGATTTGGAAAGGTAAGCGTTACTCTTCATTGAGCCGCACCATGAAAAAACCAACATAGTGCGTTTGCGACCAGCATGGATCCAGACCAGCCTGCGCATCCTATAGTGCGTTTGCGACCAGCATGGATCCAGACCAGCCTGCGCATCCTATAGTGCGTTTGCGACCAGCATGGATCCAGCGCACAGTCTGGCCAGGATCCATGCTGTTTGCTTTCAAACCCTACTGTAATTAGGGAAACCATTAGCGATCAACATGGATCCTGACCAGACTGCGAGGATGCGCAGGCTGGTCTGGATCCATGCTTGTCGCAAACGCACTATGTTGGTTTTCTCATGTTGCGGCTCATTTATATGTCTCTTCTGTAAGATATTTGCATTTATCGAACAAAGAAAGAAAACAAAAGCGTTAAGACCTAAATGCTAATCATTTGTGCCAAAACTCAGTATTTAAGAAGGGCCCTATGGTATACAATTTCGGTCAAATGTCTAAGGTAATGGAATGTAATTTTGGTCTGTGATTTAAAATTGTTTTAAACTAAACGCGGGAATACTGACGGAAACGGTGCAAAGGGAAAACAGTTAAAAGATAGGGAAATATTTTTGAAACGATTGTTAAACAATGTTGCAGGAAAATGGTAGGGGTTAAAGCCAGAAGATTGTCGCAAGTAAATTAGTTAAAATACGGTACGGGTACGACGCAGGAAGTAGGACGAGTGGCGTAATCTTTATAGGTAGAACAACACTTAATCTGGCTGTTCTTTATTTCACATAAAATCTCAAGCTCCTCACAGCGGTTACCTTCATTTGCGTTCATTATAACCGCTGCATTCACAATACACCATGTGACGATGAGAAAGTCACTTGCCACTGCAAAATGGCGGAGTTCTCTTACTAGCAGATTATCTATTTTTCTTATCTATTTGACAAAAATCACTTCAATTTGTTATTTGAACAATATTAAATATCTAGTTGTGAATAATGCAGTTAAAAACTGTTCTGTTCTGTTCTTTTAACCTAATGAGATTAAACAACTCATGATTGCAGGTATTAAATATACCGTAAGGGGAAGTAATCGCTGCGGGGAGTTTGATAGAATCCAGTTACTTGATAACGGTACTGCGACATTTCCTAAAATATCAGAGTTTCAGAAATTTAATGTATTCCCATAAAGAACCAGATCTATACTTACGATAGAAAAAAAAAGATAAAGGAGTATTTACGTTTGTAAAAGAAAGCTAAAATTAATTAAATACAATCTTCTGCATTTACTCCTTTTCGCTTCTTTCAATGGCTCTTTTCGAGACATCAACTTCTTACGCCGCATATTTTTTTATTCAGCATGCAATTTCAATAGAATGATATACATACATACTGAAACGTAATGGGGTGAAAATAAGCGTGAAGGCACGAGGAAAGGAAGAAACGTTAAGTCTAATATTGATAGGCTTACATTTGACTTGGTGGTGATCAGTCTATATAGCAAACTGCATCCCTTGGCTACATTAACTTTCCTCTGTGGGGAGACCACTGCGTGAGGGATTGTCTGTGTAGCGCAGACGCTGCAATCAGACGCTCTTCGTATTTCCAAACCCAACCAGAAATGAATACGAAAAGTGTTTTAATGTATTTTTATATTAATATTTTTATTTGAGTCATATGTATCAGTCTCATTTCCATATTTGTATGAATTGGGTTATTCAAAGAAAGGTCATCGTATTTGTCTATTCAAATCAAATATGAAATGAGAATCAACATATTGAATGTTTTTGTTTATAACAGTTTAATGACATCGATTGCGATAATAGCTTAAAGATTATTTGAATAGCGCTCAAATCCGATTCCAGAAAAATCTAGAACCGTTGTTACATGCGATGGTCATGGCCCCTGAGGGCTCGAACTAACACCCTCTGGACTTTAAACGTAAAACACCGTTTCGCTATTTTTGTTTTGAAGCCAAAAATGAATATTGAGGAAAAGACAATACGGTGTTCAAATTGGTTTAACATAAAATATCACAAGAAACAGATGTGCAAAATTATATTAACATCTTTTGTAAATATTGTTTACATGTATGCAGGAAAATAGCGGATCATGGAGAAGAAATGAAAAGAACAATAGCGAGATATGAAGAAAAAATTAAAAGAGAGGAAATCGAGTACCAAGCAAGGTAAACTATAACAATACAATTTTCTACATAAAATATCAACAACAAACTATTTAAAGTTGACCTAATATTTTTAAGCTTGATACCAAATAAACAACAAATCATTTTTTGTCGTATTTGTTTTCGGTGCATACTAAATGAAGAACAAAATACATTTATTTCATATTGTAAAGAGTTTGCATTCACTTATTCACAAGGAAGGTTGAAATAATAATTTATAACTGAAATTGAGACAAGTGTACTGAGATCATAAGCAATGGATTACATAAGAATTACTTTTATGCATTGTGTTGATTCACTTGAAACTAATTACTTGAAACAGAAACAGGTTTGTTACTTAATCTGTTGGAGAGACAATCAATATCCTTATTTCTACTTTTAAAGCCGAAAAAGAATGCACGATGAAAAAGAAGAACTTCTTGGACGATTGCAAATGGAGATTGAAGAGAAGGAGAATGTTCTACGAAGGTTTTATTGTTATTCTAAATCTCCATTCTAACTGCTGTTTGCTTTGAAGGTTTTGAATCATTGTTTTTATTTTTCTAGACCTTTGAGATCATGTAGTTTAATGACTGAGTCTTCCAAAGGATCTTTATAATGGACTTCCAATTAAGCCTATGCTAGAAGGTGTGAGGGTTGTTACATTTTTCATTCCCTCTGAAGAACAAAATCATGCCGAGATATAATCTGCTTGATTGCAATCTACATGCACACATCCAGCGGATCTCCGTATAACGAAAAGAAATGTGTGTAAAATTTGAAACTTCTTTTCTTTATTGCAGAACAAACGAAGAAATGGAACGAACAATTATAAAGCATGAAGTAGAAACGAAAAGAAAAGAAGAGGAATGTCAAGAAAAGTAAATTTTCACTATATAGTTTTCCACGTATGAATTGAAGATGAAATGGTATCAATTTTAGTTAGCCTAATTATTTCAAGCTTAAAACCAAAATAAAATATAGTACATGTAGTACGAAAGGTAATGTTTGAATGAATGTTTCCGAAATCATTATGATTTCACACAGCAGGAGATTATTTCAATACATTTGTGAATTGGGTTCTTTTCACTCAACTAGAAATATAAACTCTGTCATCAATGAAACAAAGAAAAGTGATCCGCTGAGTTACTGTAATAATTATGGAAGTGGTAATCAACATACTGATCTGTTTTCCTTTTAAAGTATCTTATATGGTCTGGATTTTGGCGAGACCTAAATGTTTATTTGAATTTCCGTAATGTTTTCTTCTTGGACAAAAAAAACCATTCACATTTGGGGCTAGAACCAACGAGTCTGGATTACGTGACCGACACCTTAAGCATTAGGCCAATATTCCCCTCTTATTTTCTAGAAGCCAGAGTCACAAATGGATATGCAGTCCTTAAAAATTAATGTTGGTTTCCTTTCTGTTAATATAACTGATATTTTGTCATGCACATAAGTGTCGGGTATCATCCTAGATTATAAAGGGAAACATATTTTAAACCTTCACTTCACGTGACAAATTACTTTCCATAACATTTGTGTTAATCTGTTACAGAAAGTAAAGACGGAAATTCCTTTTATAATTATTATATTTATGAACACAAATTTAAAAACAATATTAAACTCATTTCGTTTTCCATGTACTATTTATATATTACATTTTGGAAGAACATATTGTAGCACGAGAACCTAATTATATATTTCCCTAAAATGTACCAGAACTTACTTTTCAATGGTGGGAAGTTGAAAATGTACAGTTTTATATCCAGTTATATCCGCGTGATGGAGGCCAAACACCACAGTTAACCTTTCCAACATTTACTCTATAAAGGTTTCGCAAGTTATGCCGCAGTAAATGCGTTTTTGATCCGAGCGATACTGGAAATAAAAATTTGATTTTCCCAACTATTTAAACGACGGAAAGATAAAATGCGTAAAATCAAAATGTTCTATTTTTACAGAGCCAATGAAACGGAAATACAAATTGCAAAGTATGAAGTAGAACTCAAGAGAAAAGAAGCGGAATGTCAAGAAAAGTAAATTGTTACAATATGATTTTCTTGTTCAACAGGTGATATGAAAAACAAAATATATAAAGTTAGTGTAATTGTTTCAAGCTGAAAACCAAATTATACACGAAAACGTATACAAAAGGGATTGTTCAGTCTAAACATTTGATTTGATAAATCCATGAGGTCAAGAACAGTAAATTATTCCAGGTTTTCTTTTATGCATTGTTTAAATAAACAAACTGACGGAAGGGGAAGAAGCCTTTTATAGATTTATTTCGATGGCAAAATACAATACATATCTGTAGCTCTGACCAGCCTATAAACCGGGCAAGTTTATTTCATAAGTACAACAACACTGTTAACCCAGTTAAACGAGCTGTAGATTCTATCAATATGACTATTTACGAAATCAAAATGCATGGCTATAGATATAGGATGATAATTAGATGGTTATCAGTTAGAAATGATAAGTCTAATTCGATAATCAAGTGAGATCATTTATTATTATAATAAGCTGAATTGATAAGATATCATTTACGCGCTAATTTAAAATCCATTTGGTATTATTGATATTTTGTTTTATTATACCTCACTTTTGTCTACAATGGTAAAATCCCATTACCCGAAAAGGAGATATTTTGACTATCAGAAACATTTTCAGTCTTTTTGACACGTGACCAAGCGAAAGTGACTGTCAGGTCATGTGACCGCGCTGATATTTTGAATGTCATATAAGGGCAAATAACTGCTTCAGGTTTTTAGCCATATGATTGCGTCCCTTGTACACATTGTCATATTGTAATGACGTTGCTATTCAGTGTGTACACAACTGATTACCGCGCTAAAGATGAAACTGTTGAATTAAATGAACCAGAAACATTTTTAAAACTTTTTTATGTGTTTAGTTTTGTTCGGTATAATAAAATAAATACCATATGGCATAGTGTGTGACATTGATATTGTCAACCCTCGGAACAGAATGTCACCACTCGGCTATCGCCTCGGGTGACATTCTGCCCTCGGGTTGACAATATCAATGTCACACACGCTGCCATATGGTATTTATATAATGTACAGAAGTGTCAAGTAAAATCCCAAAGAAAGATATATTTTAAATACTTTTTTTCACACGAAAATTCCGTATATATACATTACTGGCTATCTGTCATGTTTAACGACTCAAGAAATGAAATGCTTTTCAAAATTATAATTGTTTTAGAAGAAAAGAATTAAAAAAAAAATACAAATTGGAAAATATCGCTAATTTATTTTATTTTGTAAGTACATGTAGCACGAGAAACTAATTACATTTATCCTAAAAATGCTTCAAATATACTAGAAAATTGTTACTTGATGACAATGGCTAAAAACTCGAAAGTGCACGTGATTAGAGGCAAATTTAATGTCACGGTATTGCAGTTCTGCCTTTCTAACATGTATGCATATTTTTGAAATTTAGCATTGCCAAACAAATGTCATCGGTAACAATTTGAGCGATCATTCTTAGTTAGGTCATAAAAAAAACTTTAGGTGCTATCACTTTGAAAATAAAATAATGACTATTCTCACTATTTGCGCGAAGGATAGAAATGAGCGTAAAAATTCAAACATATTCTCCGCATTACAGAATAAAGGAAACAGAAAGACAAATTTCAGCTTATGAAGAAGGGCTTAAAAGAAAGGAAGCGGAATGTCAAGAAAAGTAAGTTGTGTTTTCCGCGTAATGTGAGAAAAAAAAACATTAATACTTTGCCTATTTATTCAAGCTGAACACAATTTTTTTTCTATGGAATAATATACGAAAGTCATTGTTTAATCTATACAGTTTCGCATTTTTGTGTCATACGTCATGTTTAAGGTTAACATGTCAGTTGAATAGATCGATATTTTTTTATGGTAATATTAACTTTTGGAATGATTTACCTGTAAAATATTCGCAATGTATGTATTAAATAAATAGTCTTAAATGTTTTAAAGAAAGTTACAAGATATGTCTAAATTGTAATATACAGAATCATTGATTGGTCCTTTTTAAATATCACTAAAATGAATTACATGTAGTTGCATATCATTATTTTTTCGATATCAGAGTCTTTCGTAAAATGAATGTATGAACGAGTCAAGTATTTAATTACGTTGTGAATGAATGGTGATAGTATGTAAATCGCATTATCTGTTTTAGTGATTATAGATATTTCATTTTTGATTGTACATGTAGTTTTTGATATAGTTTTGGCGTTGTCCGTCCGTCGTCCGGACGCATAACTAAGAAGTGGTTTGGAATATCAAAAAGCTTCATATACATGTTCACCATTGTAGGGAAATGCAGCACGTCAAGTGTCAATCAGATTGCCCATGTAACACCAGTGTTACGGACCGTTGTAGTTTCTAATGTTAACTATAAATGTTATTATAAATGCGGCAATGTCTGCCTCGTAACTTGTAAAATATTTGACCTAGAACTATGAAACTTAAATTTAACTTATATCACCATTATGCGGTAGTGCACACATAATTTCATAATGATCTCTTCTGTAACTTCAGAGGTATTGCCCTTTAATTGTTTAAAAACACATATTTGTACATAATTAACTAACCAATCGATAGAATTTCATTAAACTACATTCATTTTATTCCATGAACATTTATTATCAACATGTGAAATTTTTACCAACATCCGATCACCCTCACCGCCCTGGTCAAACCCCCTCCCCCACCCATTTTTCTCATTTTTTTCCCATCAATATTTATTATCAAAAAGTGAAGTTTTGTACCCTCTGCCGGTCACCCTCATCCCCGTGATCACGCTATGATTATGATTTATTTATGCATCGCGGTAATTGAATCGTGCTAAGGTTAGTATTTATTCATGCATCGCTGTGATTGGATCATGCTTTGATTAGGATTTAACAAAACTAAAAGTATTTCAATAGTCTATGCATCGGGATTTTTTCAGTTGATATGGTATCATGATGAAAAAAGAAAGGTTATTTGTAGTTTCTTCGTTTATACTAAATCGTTTTATTAAGTTATGTTGTGGTGAAAGCTTATAGTTATTTGATTTGCTGGAGTTTTTTGACAAAACAGAAATGATGTCATATGAGTAATGTAGACAAAATTCTATATTGAGACTGTAGTAGAACGATATAGCGGACAGGCTGCTTTAAAAATCCAACGACAAGTATTTTGACCTAAAATCAAGCTGCAAAAATGGTGATGGGTAGCGAAAGGTGTAGGTGTCTTTTGGGAAGTGGTAAAAAACTAACATGAATATTCAAAAACCCTGCGGATTGAGTGTTCGACACGTAGCAAATAGATCACCACTCCCCTCTTACTTGTTTGAGGCCACAGAAGAATGCACGACCAAAAGAAAGGCTGTCATTGTCGATTACACAAACTTTTAAATTCATGTTTTCTGTTTGTAACTTTATATGTTTTATATTCCTGTTGATCATCACTCTTCTGCTTTTATAAAAAAAATCAGATATATCTGAAGAAGTATAACTATTGATATGCTTGAAAATAAGAGTGTACTTATCTATATGCTTTATTCTTTAGAATCAACTGGATAGGTAAAATTAAAATTATACTATCCCGTTTATATAAAATAATAGATGAAAAGAACTTAATGTGCAAAAATATAAGTTTCATTGTCGTTGTAGAATAAACCAATGTTTGAAAAGTAAAATAGCAGATTATGAAGCAGAAACAAAAAGAAAAATACGGGGATATGAAGAAGAACTTAAAAGGAAAGAAGCTGACTATCAAGAAAGGTAAACTATACCAATATATGATTCAATTCTTTTTCAAAGTTCTCGACAAAGTATTCAAAGTTAACTCCAATTTATATCCAGTGGCATCAGTGAGATTGGAGACAATTATAAAACAAAATGATAAAACACTTAACTGACATGTATTCCGTAGATGCCTAGCAAATATATCGGCCATGCGGCCATGTTCCTATTTTGAGTTGCCAAACAAAAAGCCATCGTCAATAATTTGAACGTCCAGTCTCAGTAATAACCAAGTGTAATTTTAGGTGCTATCACTTTGGAAACAAAATTATGGCTATGTCAAATATTAACATAATGGAAAGAAATAACTTGTATTCTTTATTACAGAACAAAAGAAACGGAAATGCAAATTGCAACGTATGAAGTTGAACTAAACAGGATAGAAACTGAATGTCAAGAAAGGTAAATTGTCACAATAGTTATGATTTTCCCCATATGATATGAAGAATAAAATTAATCATTTTAAGCTGACGACCAACATATAGTATGAAAACAAATACTAAAATCATTGTTCAGCCTAAACATTCTCACATTCTTATACCATCTATACACTATACTTCGTATTGAGATCCTTATTATCATTTAACAAAAACGGATGTCTATTTCAATATCTTCTTGCATCAAGTAATTTTAGGTAAAACTTAAACTTTATTTAGTATTCTAATATACGGGGGAGAGTTCTCTGTCTTAATATGTTTCAAATAGAAGGGGTTATCAATATACTGGTTTGTATCTTATTTATTTGAAATCGATTGTGGTGACAGCCTATAGTTGTTTAAATCTCTGGATTTCTGGAAAAGTAGCAATGTTATCATATGATACGTTATTAGGACTGAAGTGGGGATTGAACCAACAACATCTGGATAGAGCAGTTAAACCTTAACCGCCAGAGCACGGCTCTTGGGTTGTTAACTCTACTGAAAATATATACCCTGTCATCAATGAAACAAAGGAAAGTGATCCGCTGACTTACTTTGATAACTGTAGAGGTTGTAATCAACATACTTGGTGAAACCTAAACGTTTATTTAAATTTCCGTCATGTTCTCTTCGTTGAAAAAAAACAGACCAATTTGGGGCTCGAACCAACGACGTCTGTATTACGCGACCAACACCTTAAGACATTAGACCACTTCCTGAGGCAAGAGTCATAAATGGTGTGCAGTATTTTAAATTTAATATCGGTGTTCGTATTCTAAAAAAGCAGAATTCCTTGCTAGTAACTTCATTATTAGACACATCGGCTTTTATCTTTTATATAAAGAGAGAGATATTTAAAGAAATGTTAATATCGATGTACATGATCATGAGAATATTAATTTAATTATTCAAAATATAGATATTAAATGTAATGCGTTTTATAAAATATATGTTTTCTTTAACGGTGCAGAATAAACATAGATGTTGAGAGAAAAATAGCGGACTATGAAGAAGAAACAAAGAGAAAAATATTTGGATACGAAGAACAAATTAAAAGGAATAAAACTGTTTACCAAGAAAGGTTAACTATACGTTTAATTAAAGTATATATAATTAGTAAAAGTATGTAAATATCACTTAATTGATTGATTTAGATAACGCAAACAACACATCATTACATCATATCAGTTTCACTCAATGCCATCCATCTAATTAAAAAAAACGTGTTTATTCTCATGCAAAATTAAAAAAAAACACTTCTTACAATAACTTTGGTAAATGCGCTGAAATTACTAATAGTGTAGTAGTTTATTATTTATTTTATGTTTTCCAAACTAGCATGTAATACAGTATCACATGAATTGAAAATCCGTTCGCAACTAAATTTGTTAGAGCCTCAATCAGCATCATAATTTCTGTTTAAAGTCTAAGAAGAATTCAAGACGAAAACGAAAGTCTTCGTAGTCAACTGCAGATGGAAACTGAAACGAAAGAGAGTGCTCTACGAAGGTTTTAAATTTATTTTGATTTTTTTCCATTGTTGTTTGTTTTTAAAGTTTTGATGTGTTCCAGTTCTTTAGGGTCGTGTAGTTCATTAAATGTTTTAGTATACGAAAGATAGATACTAGTTACTGTAACTGTTTGATAAGTTAAAGAAAGAGACCCTAAATCGAAAATTAGTTAAAGTTAATCTAATCCGCATGAATATGAAATTAATTAATCACTAAATAGGAAAGAAATAACTCGCATTTCTTTTCTGAATATATTGCTGATATCATGTTATGCACACAGGTGTCATGTGGCACGTTACAAATACCATCTCATGATTTCAGAAAGACCTTTGTTTATCTGTAATTTCTAATGAAAGATAGTTGCAAGTAAGGAAAAGAATTGCCCTGTATAATTATTATATTTATGAACACAAATACACGCACGTGAAGAAAGCCAAATATAACAAAATAAGATCACAGTTATCCTTTCTAACATATAAATGTTCCGCAAGTTTTACCGCAGTGAATGCGGTTAAATTACATTTTTACATTGTCCATGTTGCCAACAAAAACAAGATTATATGATCTCAGCGTTCATCTACAACATGTTTATCGGCAATGAACAGTGAACAGTTCTAACTTTAGATGCTATCACGTTGAAGTAAAATTTTGACTATGCCTACTATTAAGACGACAGAAAGAAGAAATGCATTATATTAAAGTGTTTTTATTGTAGAATAGAAGAAACGGAAATACAAATTGCCAAGTATGAAGAAGAACTCAAGAGAAAAGAAGCGGAATGTCAAGAAAAGTAAATTGTCACAATATGTAGTTTTCCTTTCCTTTTCCACATATGATATTAGGAACAAAATATTTAAAGTAAGCATAATTATTACAAGTTTGAAACCAAGTTATACTATGAAAACGTATACGAATAGAAAGGTATTGTTCAGTCTATACATTATAACATTTTTGTTTTATGCATCAAATCCAGCCTTATGTCCATGCCTCATCGTATCAGGATCGGGCTGTCATTATGATAAAGTAATATCAGGGAATGATTTCAATATCGCTATGCATCTGGTTATTTAATTTATATCTGAAAATTTATATGCTGGCATAATGCAATAGAGAACGTTTCGAGACTTTTTGAGAGTTTTGAGAACTTGAACTTTCTCTTTTTGTTCTAATCCTTAAAATTCTATTGTGGTGTAAGCTTAAAGCTATTCTCTGGATTCAGTGCTCAGTATTATGTAATATGAGATGATATTGTGTTCGAAGTCAGATCGAACCAACGATCTCTGAAATGAACCACTAGAAAAGATTAGACGTTGTCGGAGTTGGTTTGGCAAATTTCAAATCGATGTTTTATTCGTTAAATGTTATTATTGTTAAACAAACGTTGTATTATTATTAAGCTGTTTTCTGTCTTTTGTTATGTTTTATTTTGTAAGCTTATCGTCAGACTCTTATGCTTTTATATTCAAATACGATTTTAAAGAAGCATAAATATTAAATTATGATCAGAATCAAATCAAAACATTGGTACTGTCACTTTTATACAAGTTAATAGCGATATCATGAGCAATGCTTGTGCAAAAGTATACTTTTCTTTCTTGATGCAGAATAAACAAAGATGTGAAAGAAAAAATAGCAGAAAATGAAGAAATAACAAAGAGAAAAATAAGGAGATACGAAGAAGAAAGTAAAAGAAAAGAAGCAGAGTACACGGAAAGGTAAATTACTGTGTAGCAACATATACTTATTGACAAAATATTTACAATTAACCTAATTACTTTAAGCGAATTACTCAATTATCAATTTAATATCAACACACAAGTTCGTCATTTTTAACCATTTAGAATGAAATATGTATTCACTGATTCACTCGGAACTGTAAAATAACTTACAACAGAAATTTTGATAAATCCACGAGATTACGAACAGAGAATCATATCAGATTTTCTTTTATGCATTGTTTTAATTCACTTCGGTCTCACATATACATGTATTAGGAAATCACTTAAAATAGAGCTATGTCCGTTAGTTACTTTGTTGGGGCATCAATAGACATCATTATTTCTATTGAAGAATACGAGAGGTAACAGACAGACTTCATGGTCAATTACAGATGGAGACTGAAGCGAAAGAGAATGCTCTACGAAGGTTTTATAGTTTTTTTAATCGTTTATTATTGTTGTTCCTTTTGAAAATTTTCAGTAAGTGTTGTTGTCCTTTTGGGGTCAATTAAAACATGTTAGGGTACATGAGATAGATATTAAAAATGTGGTTTAACAAATTAACAAAGGAAGACAAATTCAAGATAGCAATTTTGAAATATCAAAGTTGGATTTTTTTCGTTGAACATAACCTATTCAATTTATAAAAATAATGTCATAGTGGTCTCACATTAATTACAGGATGGTAATTTGATGGTTATCAGTAAAAATGATCAGTCTAACTTGATAATTAAATAATTTAAACTGCATTGATAAGATACCATTTAGGCACTAAATTAAAATATCTCGTTGATATTATTGATATTTTGTTGTAGGGATAACGCATGTTTTTTCGTGTTATAACATCTGCAGAATCCCGAGGGATTGGTTGGTGCCCGAGCCCGTTAGGGCGAGGGTACCAACGTATCCCGAGGAATTCTGCAGATGTTATAACACGAAATCAACATGCGCTAACGCTATTCTAGCATAAAACGCGTAAAAAACTGATAAATGAATACATTGTCACTCAACGTCATTAAATTTCCACGAAATGCGCGGGAATGTCTGAGTTGTTTTTTACGTTGACGTCATTTCGTTTTGAATTATCCGTTTTGGGGCCGAATGGCGTTTACGCTTTGCCACGAAACGCGCATATATAAAAAGGTGTTATAACAGCACGCGAGCGCGAGAATCTCCTTGTTAACACACGTTTTCTCTCCTGTTAAAACGCCCCCGAAAAGTGACAATAACAGCAGTTTTATGCTAGAATACGTATTCTAGCTTAAAACTGCTGTTATTGTCACTTTTCGGGGGCGTTTTAACAGGACGTATTCTAGCATAAAACTGCTGTTATTGTCACTTTTCGGGGGCGTTTTAACAGGAGAGAAAACGTGTGTTAACAAGGAGATTCTCGCGCTCGCGTGCTGTTATAACACCTTTTTATGTATGCGCGTTCCGTGGCAAAGCGTAAACGCCATTCGGCCCCAAAACGGATAATTCAAAACGAAATGACGTCAACGTAAAAAAACAACACAGGCATTCCCGCGCATTTCGTGGAAATTTAATGACGTTGAGTGACAATGTATTCATTTATCAGTTTTTTTACGCGTTTCATGCTAGAATAGCGTTAGCGCATGTTGATTTCGTGTTATAACATCTGCAGAATCCCTCGTGATACACTGGTACACCAACCAGTCCTAACGGGGTTCTGCAGATGTTATAACACGAAAAAACATGCGTTATCCCTACATATATGTCAAGTTATATCCTAAAAAGACATATTTTAAACGCGCTTTTTCACATGAAAATTTACTTTCAATAAGATTTTCGAAAATGCCGTTTAGATACATCACTGGTTAATTGTCATCTTTAACAATTTTAATGACATTCATTTTAAAACAAAAATTGGGAAATACCGCTAATTTATTTTATCTATAAGTAAATATTTTAGCACGAGAAACTAATTATATTTCAACTTAAAAATGCTTCAGATATACCAGAAAATTGTCAATTGCTAACAATGACGAAGAACTCGAAAGTGCACAGTTTTGTATCCAATGTCGTGGAGTCGCAGTTCGACCTTTCTAACTTTCATGCCATTTTTTATCGCCCAGCAACAGTCATCGGTAACAATTTGAGCGATCATTCATAGTTATGTCATAAAAAACTAAAGGTGCTATCACTTTGAAGACAAAATTATGCCTATGCCAACTGTTTACGCGAAGAAAAGAAATGTATGTAAGAATTTAACTTCTTTTCCGCATTACAGAATAGAAGAAACAGAAAGACAAATTTCAACGTATGAAGTAGAGCTCAAAAGAAAAGAAGCGGAATGTCAAGAAAAGTAAGTTGTGTTTCCACGAAATGTGAAAAAATATTTAAACTTTGTCTATTTATTCAAGCTGAAGACAAAATGTTGCTATGAAATAAAATACGAAAAGGCATTGTTTAATTCATAGAGTTTCGCAGTTATGTTTCATACATCCACTGTCTAACATCGAATGTATTAATGATTAAGAATAAAGTGTTGGTTGAATAGATCGATATTTTCTCATTATAATATATTTACATTTTGGATACATTTGCCTGTAAAGTATTCGCAATGTATTTAAATAGTCATAAATGTTCTAAAGAAAGGTACAAGATATGTCTAAATTGTAATTTACAGAGTCATTGATTGATCCTTTTTTAAATATCAGTAAAATGAATTTGTTGCATATTATTATTTATTCGATACCAGAGTCTGTCGTAAAATATATGAACGATACAATCATTTTATTGCGCTATGTATCAATAGTGACAGTACGTAAGTCGAATTATCTGTTTATGTGATCATAGATATTTCATATTTTATTGTACATGTATGTCTTTTTTAATATCGGGATATAATTTTGGCGCTGTCCTTCCGTTTGTCCGTCCGTCCGGAGCCATATCTAAGAAGTGGTTTGGAATATTTAAGTATAACTTCATATAAACGTCAACCACTAATACTACAGTCCCTAGGGGTGTTTCGTGTGCAAAAAAGGTCCAGAGTTGATTTATACATCAATTGTAGGGGAATATCTCAACTTTCAGAAAATCTTAGGTGCATTTGCCGCATCATAGTACATTTTAGAAATCCAAGATGGCCGCCAAGATGGCCGCCAAAATTTTACAAATACACTAATTTTCACTTTTGGGTCCTTATCTTATAGAAATACGAATGGATTTTTATTCTGATGTTCAAAAACAATAGAGAACACATTTTGCCACTGATTTAAACCCATTTTTGTCAGTTCTTGAGATATACATCGGAAAAAATATTGAAAATATCGTGAAATTTTCACAAAAAACAGCCAAAAAATGGATATGGTTGTAAATTTTCATTTGTCTTATTTAAAGGTTCGATAATAGTGACCAATTTTAGTGGTTTGTTAAATTCGACAACATTTTTCATTACCTTGATACCATTTGTCTTGTATAATGACACCTCATTGTTCGACTATGGCTAAAATAAGTGGGTGGGGTAAATTGAAGTTTTGCTAGGAATACATTTATTGAAATGTATGAATTTTCAATGATGTTTTTTGTTTCCTCAGTAATATAAAAACGATGTTTGCGATGTTTTTATTGTTACTTACAAATGTGGAGACAAAAATACTATATTTCGTTTAAAATAATAGGTCAGTTGTGGTCGTTGTCATGGTTACAGCAGTTAAATAACGAAAGTACCATTAGAACTGTTCAGGTGAGTTTGGTTTCATGAGAAAGTTAAGAATACTTTATATACTATTGTCTAAATGACAAAATATCGAAAAACTTTAAGATTCATTGTAGCGAGACCGCGAAAGCTCATTTATAAGTGTATAGGCACTCGGACAAACAAAATTTCGGATAACATTTAAAGGTATGTTGAAAGCTTGTGGACACTTATGTGATATTTACTACCCCCTTAGATATTGGCATTGTACATTCCTGATACATTGCTACAAAAGCTCATTGCATTGTAGTATTAAGTTCTTACAAAACCAAACAATGTTCCTGAAGAAAATTTGTGGTTGCTGGTTACAGTTTTATACAGGTAAAAGTTTTGCATAGTGACAATATTGATGTACAATGCCCCTCATTTTGCTGAAATGATATGTATAATATCATATCTGCCATATTAAATTACATAAACTATAGTATCGCATAAATAGTTTTCAGTAGAAGTACATAATGCAAATTTTATTATGTTTGAAAAAGTATACCCTAAAACATTACTTCTATACTTTCATACCAACATTGTAAGAATAATTATAAAAACTGCCTTAATATTAAGAGGACGGGGTAAATATCACTTATAATTCAGTAATAAAATCGATTTGAGGTATCTTTTGAATGATTTTTGAGACACAAACAAGTTCAGAATTTCTATTTTCAGTTTATTGCATTTATCAGGCGTTTAAAACATTTGTTGTGCATATAGATTTCAACACATTACCACATAATCACGGTGTATTACATCAATTATTTTACAATATATACGTACTACCATGTACATGCTATCATGTACAATACAATACCAGTTGTGTACATCATAACATAACATATTTAAAATACTAACATTGTTAACAGGCTTGCATAAATACTACGACTGATACATTGCTACAAAAGGTCATTGCACCAAAAAATGTTCCTGAAGAAAATTCGTGGTTGCGGGTTACAGTTTTATACAGGTAAAAGTTTTGAATAGTGACAGTAGTGATGTACAATGCCATACATTCAACATGTTTCACATTAATTCTAATTCATTCACAAATTACACATGTATTAAGAAATTAAACACACAACATATCTGTATTATTGAGCCACCAGTAACATATATAATATAGAACCTTACGTATTTGTTTAATGAAGTTGCTATTGTATAAGGTTGTCAGTCGAGTTGAGAATATAAACCTATCACACCGTCATATTGGTATGTTAAATGTACATAATTGTGAACAAATGTAAGAGAAATTCAGCTGATTAAATATAAATACATATAAGGCAAAGGGTATATAATATACAGCCTGTGCATATATTTGCTGCCGAAACAACGCAACCTATTTCAAAATCACAGATAAAGTTATCACAATTTGTATACTTTGGAGCATAAACATATTCCTAAATGTCTATAATACAATTTATATTCTGTAAACCATAAGCTACATAAGGTGTAACGTTTTATAGTTCGTTATGCATATCAAAATACACGCATACTAATGAAACAAGGCAGTCTGAAAGACAGCTAAATCCCCCGCCACTATTATGGATAGTGAAAGGGTAAACATTTGACCTTGACCTGTGACCCTGACCTTGAACTAACATGGCTCACTCATTAATTCTGCACATTGTCTTCATGAGGTGATCTTTTGACCCAGGTTTCATGAAAATCCATCAAGGGGTTTAGGCGATACAGAACTCAAACCTATGACCTTGAGTTGTGACCTTGACTTTTGAGTTGACATGGCTGATTTATGAGTTCTTGATGAGGTTATCTGAATGTAGCACGAGTACAGACACCGACCGAAGTATATGTGCACGCAGAGAGTAGCTACTCGGCGGTAGTGAATTTATGTCGATAGTCTTGCTTGTGTAGTACATGGAATATCTCAATTCACCCATTGTTTTATATTTAGAGCTGTTCTCCAGCACTTTACGAGAAACTACTCTGCTCAGTTTGCAATGATTTCTCATCGGTTTTGATCATTTACTGTTTTCAAAAGTCACAAATCGAAGAAGCTGACGTGCGTCTGATTCCACATGCTCTTCGTGCTACGGATTCTGGAGCTAAGCGTATTGTGGCGATTTTAAGTGACACAGCTATTATGGTTCCGGCACTTCACTTCTTCTAAAGGCTAATAGTGGTTTGGCAGAGCTGTGAATACGCACAGGAGTAGGTGACACGACCAGATATATTCCACTACATTTGACTGCTGAAAAGAAGCCGAGTTGTGTCGTGTTCTTCCGGCCGCTCATATTTTGACTGGATGTGATACGACCAATAAAGTAGGCACAAAGCATTTAGCATTGAAGGCATCGCCTGAAACATTCTCTGTCAGACGTTGGGAAAACAATAAATGATAAAAATCGGGAAGAAATCATTGCAAAAACAGAGTGGTTTCTCTTTAAAGTGCTGAAGAACGACTTTGAATATAAAACAATGGGTGAATTGAGATATACCATGTACTACACAAGCAAGTTCACTGCCGCCGAGTAGCTTCGTGCACACATACTTCGGTGTTTGTACTCTTGTTACATTCAGATAAACTGTCTTCAGAATATAGATGTGGATCCAACCCTATATGGATATGAACATTAAAATGGCTCCAGATTATATTTACTGTTACCAGTTAATGACCATCAAAGTGTCCCAGGCAGTATTGTGGAGGTATGTCGATGTAAGAAATGTTCAATCAAACGATGTACCTGCCAAAAAGCTGGAATATCGTGCTTTATATTCTGCCACTGTAGCAATAGCAATTTAGGACCATTTTGAAAAATCCCCATGTACTCGTTTTTGTACCAGTAGTTCTTTAGGGTGTAAAGATAATAACACAGACTTGTGCTGTATCACTTTATTGAAAGAATGTTATTAAGTTTAAATGAAAAAAAAAAAAACACAGGTGGAACAATGTGTTCATTATTTGCCTTTTCCGATAATGCACCATTGCTAAAAACAATGTATGTGAATACTGTTATCAGAGGCTATGTACATGTGTCAACAATGTTGAAATACCCATTATGATATTGGTATTGACACTTTTTGTATTAGTATGCGTATATATGGATATGCATAACAAACTATAAAACGTTATACCTTTCTGTAAGTATGTAGCTTATAGTTTATAGAATATAAATTGTATTATAGACATTTAGGAATATGTACAAATAGTGATAACTTCATCTGTGATTTTAAAATAGGTTGCGAATGTATTTGATACAATTAAGTTGATCAGACAGTAAATATTTGCACAGGCTGTATATTATATATCCATTGCGTTATATGCATTTATATTAAATCAACTGAATTTTTCTTATATTTGTTCACCATTCTGTACATTTAACATACCAATATGAAGCTGTGGTAAGTTTATATTCTCAACTGGTTGTGATAGGGTTGCAACTTCATTAAACATATACGTGAAGTTCTATATGATATATGTTACTAGTGGCTCAATAATACAGATGTATTGTGTGTTAATTTCGTAATCTGTGTGTTTAATTTCTTAATACATGTGTAATTTGTGAATGAATTTGAATTCATGTGACATATGCTGAATGAATGGTATTGTACATCAATATTGTCACTATACAAAACTGTAGCCGCAACCACGAATTTGCTTCAAGAATATTTTTTGCTTTTGTAAGAACTTACTACAATGCAATGAAATTGTGTAGCAATGTATCAGTCGTAGTATTCATGCAAGCCTGTGAACACTGTTAGTATTTTAAGTATGTAATGTTTTGATAAACACAACTGGTATTGTATTGTACATGATAGTCATGTACATGGTAGTACGTATATATTGCTAAATAATTTGTGTAATACATTATGATTATGTGATCATGTGTTGAAATTTATATGCACAACAGATTTTTAAACGCCCAATAAATGCAGTAAATTGAAAATAGAATTTCTGAACTTGGTGCTTCTCAGAAATCATTTAAAGGTTTTATTACTGAATTTTAAGCGCAATTTACCCAGTCCTCTTTAATATTGGGGCCGTTTTTATAATTATTCTTACAATGTTGGTATGAAAGTAACATTTGCATTATATACTTCTACTGAAAAGACATATAAAACATATACCCCAAAACTATTTATGTGGCACTATATTTTATATAATTTAATATGGCAGATATGACATTATACAAATCATTTCCGCAAAGTGCTATGTAAGGGGGTAGTAAATATCACACAAGTGTCTATAAACTTTCAACATACATTTAAATGTTATCCGAAATTTTGTTTGTCCGAGTGCCTATACACTTATAAATGAGCTTTCGCGGTCTCGCTACAATAAATCTTAAAGTTTTTCGATCTTATGTCATTTAGACCATAGTATATACATTATTCTTAACGTTCTCATGAAACCAAACTCACCTGAACAGTTTTAATAGTACTTTCTTTATTTAACTGCTGTAACCATGGCAACGACCACAACTGACCTATTATTTTTAACGAAATATAGTATTTTATCTCCACATTTGTAAGTAACAATAATACTTCGTAAACATCGTTTTTATATTACTGAGGAAACAAAAAAACATCATTGAAAATTCATACATTTCAATAAATGTATTCCTAGCAAAACTTCAATTTACCCCACCCACTTATTTAAGCCATAGGCTATCAATGAGGTGTCATTATACAGGACAAATGGTATCAAGGTAATGAAAAATGTTGTCGAATTTAACAAATCACTAAAATTGGTCACTATCATCGAACCTTTAAATAAGACAAATGAAAATTTACAACCATATCCATTTTTTGGGGCTATTTTTGTGAAAATTTCACGATATTTTCAATATTTTTTCCGATGTATATCTCAAGAACTGACAAAAATGGGTTTAAATCAGTGGCAAAATGTGTTCTCTATTGTTTTTGAACATTAGAATAAAAATCTATTCGTATTTTTATAAGATAAGGACCCAAAATAGAAAATTAGTGTATTTGTAAAATTTTGACGGCCATCTTGGCGGCCATCTTGGATTTTTTAAAACGTACCATGATGCGGCAAATGCACCCAAGATTTTCTGAAAGTTGAGATATTCTCCTACACATTGATGTATAAATCAGCTATGGACCGTTTTTGCACACGAAACACCCCTAGGGACTGGAGTATAAGGGAAAATGCTGCATGTAAAGTTTCAATCAGATTGCCTGAGTAATAGTAGAGTTATGGCCTTTGAAATTAACTATATAGGTTACTATAAACATGGCAATTTCTGATTCGTAACATGTGAACTGTTTGACCTAGAACTATGAAACTTAAATTAAATGTATACCATCATGATGTGGTATTGTATACACAATTTCGTCAGGAACTCTTCAGCAACAAGAGTTATTGCCCTTTAATTGTTAAAAATCTACGTATTTGTACATAACAAACTAGCCAATTGGCAGAATTTCATTAAATGTCTTTCATTTATAACTATGAACATTTATTATCACCATGTGAAATTGTGCACACACATCTACCGCCCTGTTCAAACCATCTACCCCACCCCCACAATATTTTTTTCTCATATTTAAGCCTTAAAGGCCTAGATTCACTACTATATAAGTGCCCCCCCCCCCCCACAAATCCAATATACAACTCCCATCTTATCTGCTGCTTATCAGCGATTATGTAACCGTAACTGATTAGAGGGCAATTAGCACAGCAGGGACCCCAACTAGACCATGAAGATGTGTGCAGTGGAGTTGAAAGAAATTTATTTTTCTTCAGTGAATGTGGAATGATAATATCAATTATTATTTTGATATTATATAGACGATAATAAGTATTACTTTAATGTTATAATAATGATGATAATAATAATAATAATCATTATTATTATTATTGTTATTATTATTATTATTATTACTATTATTTTATTACATAAAGGATGATTAAAGATACAGTAATAATATTGAAAATAATAATGATAATAAAATACAAGTACAGTGAAAACTTCAGGAGTCCTTTGTGCTGACAAACAATATTTTTCTAATTGGAAACTGGTTTTCTTGTATTCATGTAATCAACATTATTTGAACTTAAAATCATCTATACTGAATTTTCATTTTCAGTATGTTGCCAAAAGTGACTTTTTTTCATTCTTTGCTTTGTGACAAAACTTTGAAATGCACATTCTAATTTCAATTTTTAGACAAATGTTATTTACAATATTCTGCAAGCTTTAGATGAGTGAAAGTCACAATTTTCTGAAACATCACAATTCTCCGGACAGACTTTGAAAAAATAAAAACTTGCATATATTTCTTTAAAACTTGCATATATTTCATTATTGTGAAAATAAGTTTCTGATTATCTTATTATTGTGTTTGATCAACAAATATTTTTCTTTACATAGAAATGCCAAAAAAGAAACCTAGTATAACTTTAAAAGTTATCAATTATATATCAGTTTAAGATAAATTACATTGTTTCCCCTTCTCACTAATTGATACACTTGTATGGTAGACTGACTCTCCAATAAACATTGACCCTTGTTAATTGGAACCATACTGTGATGGTCACTAGCCCCCAACTGTGCTGGTGAAGACAGAAATCCCTTGGCCCACTGCCAAAATCTAGGCCTTTAAACCTTCCATGAATATTTATCAACATGCAAAGTTGTACACTTCCCCAATCATAAACCCCACCCCATTTTGTTTTTCAATTTCATTATCCGTCAGTATTATCAACATGTGAAGTTTTGCTATAAACAGGTTCAAAATCAAATCGAGTCTGCAAAAATATTTAGGTCGTGTTTTGGCGACATGTGGTTTTCCACTTTTTTTTCTTTTTTTTGTGCCCTCACCTGGTCACCCCCACCCACCTTTGATGGGACCACGCTATGATTATGATTATTCATGCATCGCTGTGATGATAAGTATTCGTTCATGCGTCGCTGTAATGGGATTGCGCTATGATTACGATTTATCTATTCATCGCTGTGATAGGTTACCGCTATTTATAGCATTCATTCATGCATCGCAGTGTTTGGATTGCCTTATAATTATAATTTAACAAAAAAATATTTTATTAGTCTCTGTATCGGTTTTTCTTTCAGTTGATACGGTATCATGATGAAACAGAAAGGTTATTAGCATACTGATTTTGTTTTAATCGTTTATACAAAATATTTTTATATCGTTCTGTTGTGGTGAAAGTTTACAGTTATTTGATTGCTGGCAGCAATAATATCATATAAGTAATTAAGACCATTGTCGATATTGAGACTGTAGTAGAAGAATTAGCAGACAGATTGCTTCAAATCAAATCAAACAACAAGTTTATTTCAATTACAAGCAAGCTGCAAAATGGTGATGGGGTAGAGAAAGGTGTGGGGTGTTTTGGAAAGGGGTAAAAACTAACATAAATATTCAGAAACCCTCCGGACTGAGTGGTCGACACCTAGCAAATAGATCACCGCTCCCCTCATATTTTTGAGGTCAAAGAAGAATGCACGACCAAAAGATAAGATGTCATCTCAGATCGTTCAACACGACTTTTATGTCGTGTTATTGGGACTGTTTAGTTTCTGAACCTGAAAATTTCAATAATCCCGCTTTCATAGCTTAGGGTGTTGTATAAACCTATTGGATATGGTGCCTGCTTTTTAATTTGGTCTTTTGGCAGTCCTTTTGATATGCAGTCTCCGTAACCTCAGATCCCCTTTCTAAATTCTATTTTGTTTAGTTCTACCAATTGTTTTCTCGTTAAAGGCAAACTCATTATTTTAATTGCGGACCATACGCCGCTTATCATGGAATTACACGCTAATGCATCATTGAAAAGCAAGGACAAATATCAAACATTGAAGGTTCCGTCGTATGAACACATTTGCGGATGTCTCTAAATTGTTTTTTGTACTTGTAGCATGTGTAAATGTTGAGTTTTGCTCAACCCGGAGCTAGAGTGTGTGTGCGGTAGCATGTATTTCAACTACTGCCCATGAACAGGCTGAATCAAACCGAGCCTGTAACATTTCTTTTTTGTCGTGTTGAGCGACCTGTGGAGTTTCCATTTTTTCTATTTTGTCGATTAGGCAAACTTTCAAATTCATGTTTTCTGTTCGTAATTTTATAGGCTAAATGTTTTATATTCCTGTTTATCATCAAATTTCGGCTTTTATAAAAAATAAAGATATCTGCAAAGAAGTATAGATATTGATGTACTTGAAAATAAGGGTGTACTAATCTATATGCTTTATTCATCACACTCAATGGAGAGGTAAAATTTAAATTTATGTACTGTCCCGTTTATATAAAATAACAGACAAAAAGAAATGCATAAGTTTCATTGTCGTTGCAGAATAAACCAATGTTTGAAAAGTACAGCAGCAGATTATGAAGACGAAACAAAAAGAAAAATATTGAGATACGAGGAAGAACTTAAAAGGAAAGAAGCTGGCTACCAAGATTGGTAAACTATACCAATATATGATATATTGATTTTTCAAATGTAACCCTTATATTTTAAGTTAAATTACAAAACATCATTACATAATATCAGTTTCATTTATCCACCTATTAAGAATAAAACTTAATTGTGTGATATGTGCATAATTCACAAGGAAAATTTTAATAAATTATGACATATATAGGCCTATTATCAAATGCACTGAGATCACGAGGTTAGTATTTCTTCAATGCTATGTGTTTATTCACTTCAGAATAACTTCATTTACTTTAAACTTATCACCAGTCAAATATAGATGTGTTACTTAATTTCTGTTTTCAAAGTCAAAAACGAATGCAAGATGAAAACGAAAGGCTTTGTAGTCAGCTGCAAATGGAGATTGGAGCAAAAGAGGATGCTCAACGAAGGTGTTATAATTTTTTAGATTTCGCTTTTTTAATGTTGATTCCTTGACAGTTTTTAGTTCATTTCTTATTCATGTTTGTTTTGAAGTGGTAATTAAATGTGCAACACCGCTCACGCCCCCTAGCATCGGCTTTTAAATCGGAATCTTGCTATAGAAAAATTAATTGTTCCCCATGGTCCCGTGGTACCAGAAGATATAACAACACTGAGCTCAAGTATATATATGAGGAGGCTTTCTAGAGCCACCAACCGGCACTAAAGATTGCTGTGAAAATTAATATCTTTGAAAAGGTCTTTTGTAAGCATGGAACGCAACAAAGCAAAATAATAAGACACTTGGTCTGACTGTGTCTGTTTATTAGAGGTAATGAAATGTACTATGTCTCATCGATAACATGATATTTACAAACATTACTATAAATGAGCCGCGCCATGAGAAAACCAACATAGTGACTTTATGATCAGCATGGATCCAGACCAGCCTGCGCGTCCGCGCAGTCTGGTCAGGATCCATGCTGTTCGCTTTCAAAGCCTTTTGCAATTAGAGAAACCGTTAGCAAACAGCATGGATCCTGACCAGACTGCGCGAATGCGAAGGCTTGTCTGGATCCATGCTGGTCGCAAAGCCACTATGTTGGTTTTCTCATGGCGCGGCTCAAATACATTTAAACGAAGCATAGGGAATTCAACATTTTTGTAAATTCTCAATAGTTCTAGTTTTCATACCAATTACAAATTAGCTCGGAGGTAAAGCATGCTTATGTTCAGGACATCTTTTGCCATTTGGCTTCAAAACTCAGATTGTCGTTTCTGTTTTGCTTCAAAAGTTTAGATCTATGGCACAACGACAAAGAAATATCTGAAGCCGAAATGGCAGATGAGAAAGTTTTAGTATCATATCAAAGATTATATTAGTGGAAAGCATATACTAAAGCGAATGATGAATATAATATCATGTTGATAAAGACATATATACAAATACAAACAAATCCTCACGAGGATTCGAACTGGTACAAAACGATTTGCAGATTTCCAGTTGTTTTCTGCATTTTACCTGACTGAGCTATTTTGCCGTATACATATTGCACAGTTGAAATGAAACCAATACTGATATCTGCATGTCAAGTAATGTAAAGGGCAATATGAATTGTTATTTTATCAGTTATCATGAAACGGACGCATCCTCTCGTTTGCGCGGGAAATACGATATCATTGGGGATTAGTAATAAGTCAAATTCTGTATTAAAATTAAGATAACTTGGGTTGCATTTATAAAATTGTAGGTTCTCGCAAGTGATGCTCTTAAGTACTTCAGTTATTGTATATTTTAACTTTTCATGATTGTGGTGACAGCATAAAGTTGTTTGAATATCTGGATTCCTGGAAAAGCAATGTTGTCGTATAAGATGTTATTATTACCGAAGTGGGACCGAACCAACAACTGTTTACATCTGGATTGACCAGTTTAACCTTAACCGCTATAGCACGGCTCCCCTCTTGCTTTTTTAGCAAAGAAGAATACTCAACGAAATGATAAGAAAGTCTCAAAATTGGTTAGGCAAACGTGTAATTCCATTAGTGGTCCTAGAACATTAGGTTTTCTTCGCAAAATTTTATTATTTTTCATTTAACTTTTATTAGTTCCAATTTTGTACTGCAACAACAAAAAATGGGTAATGAATTGAGTGTTTGTCTTAATTCAGCTCGGTTATTAACTACTCTAGGTGATGTTACTTTTGAAATGAAATTATGGATATGCCTACTATTTACAAGATGGAAAGAAATATGTGTAAAGTTTGAAACTTTTTCCTTTATTACAGAACAGAAGAAGCGGAAAGAACACTTGAAGAGTATGAAGTAGAACTCAAAAGAAAAGAAGTGGGATATCGTGAAATGTAAATTATCACAATATGATTTTCCACATATTACCTGAAGCCTTAAGCTGACGATGAACATATACTATTAAAACGAATAGACTGATAAAGTTAAGATTTCGGTACTTTCCTTTAATAGGAAGGTTGAAAGAAATGAGTGTGCATTAAATATAACTTTCTTTTAGGTGCAGAATAAACGAAGATATGGAAAGAAAATTACAAAAATATGAAGAAGAAACAAACAGAAAAATATGGGGATACGAAGAAGAAATGAAACGAAAAGAGATGGACTACCAAGAAAGGTTAATCATTAAAAATATAATTTTGACAAAGTATTTAAATTTAGCCTAAATATTTTAAGCGAAATCCCGACATTCATCAACTTTTTTTTTCACGAAGGAAGAATAAGATATGTTTTAACCATTTACTGATCTACATGAAAGGTAATTTACTTTAATTGAAGTAACTAAGAAATCCACCTGCGGAAGCATCCTTTATTCTGTATTTGCCTGAAATAAGACGGCAGTATGCAAGAAAAGAGTTATAGATATTAGTATTGTTACTCCCCTGTGATGCTAAACACATGTTTAAAGTTTCAAAGCTATAGCTTTTACGTAGACAATAAAATGCATCTAAAATACATATCTTTATTACCAAAAGGTTTATATTTACATGAAAATGCACTATATGCTTGATCTGCAATTTTTTTAAGTTAAAAGGACCACAATTCTTGCAAAATGTAGTTTAGTGTTATGGTCATTGAACAACTTACTCGCCTAAAAATGATAATCAAATTGACAACGGTTCAAAGTTTCCACTCTTCTTGTGCAGCAGAAAATTTGACCTATACGTACAAAAAGGGTCATATTATGACAAAATGCAAGTGAGGGTTACTTACTCACCTTATGATGATGAACAAGTGTATAAAGTTTCAAATGTTATATAGTTTTTAAGAAAATCAGGGCGATAAAGTGACGAGAATATTTTGTAGGTCTAAAACAGATATGTACTGAGATCACAAACAGTAGCAAGAATCTACGTACTTTTCAAATGACCATCGTAGTTCACTAAACGAAATGAAATATCTTGCAAGTATCAAATTGTGAACAAGGTTTATAGCTTGGAGTGATCCAGCAGTTTTATGATCATCCGTGAAATAGTTATAAATTCGCTTGTCTGAGGGGCCATAAACATCTTAATTTCTATTTTCAAAGCCAAAGAAGAATGTACAACGAAATGGAAAGGCTTCGTGGTAAACTGCAGACGGAGACTAGCGCGAAAGAGGATGCTCTACGAAGGTTTTATAGATATTTTAAATTCTGGTTATCGTTGTTGTTTGTTTGATATGCATGACTTAAACGGAAAACTAAATACTCAAACCAGACGGAATTAGTGCTTTATTGCATTAAATGAATCAGGACTTAGATAAAACCAGCGTAAACTCTTATTGACCTAGAGCAGCGGCGTTATAACATTGTGACGTCATAGAACGTGGCGTCGTACACAGTCAATGATTATAATACAAGAAAAATATATAATACCAATTTTAATAAACAAATATTGCCTTTAAGGTTCGGTCAATATTAGGATTTATTAACATGGGAAAAGGGATATCGACCTCACTAAAACGCAATAATTGCATAATATATCAATTCAGAAGTATAAACAAATTGAAAAAGATGTCTGTCCTGCATCGATTTAAATAATACTTAAGTTTTATAATCATATAAGCACAAGTTGTCTATGCCATTTGTACCATTCAACTATTTTGTGTGCACTAATAATTTATACCGAAGATCTTTACACAGTACTTCTGTGATATTTCTTTAAAAAGGTTCAGTTCAATGGCTTCAAGCACATTGCGGGACAACAACCCTAACATCACTGACCTTAGTGACCAGAACAGACCCACTAAAATAGCAGAGCGTTTGTCAGAGTTGTACGACAATCAGTGGACGGATGCATTTGATGCACTAGAGAGCTCTATGCCGGAAAGACAGATAATTCAAACTCTGCTGGACACTTTAATGGTAAACACGAGACAAAAGAGAAATACTAAAAAAATACAAAATTATTGTTCACAAAATAGAAATTTGGTAAGGTAAAGTTGCATAGGAAGCATTTGACAAAACAGTGTCGCTAATGAAAAGGTAAATCACAATTGGAATATAATTAGAAACTTAAAGCAGACGCAGTCCTTGATACGTCAATCATCAAAATGCTTATCTAAAAAAGTACACAAACAACAAATGTATAACTTGCCAGTGTATAAAGCACTACCATATAATTGCAGTATTTAACAAATGTATGTTCAAACAAAGTTTAAATATCTAATGATATGATAAAGCATTCCATTAAAAGATGAATATAACATACTAGTATCATTAAATGCATTATAAAAGGGCAATATATATGGAGGTATCACAATCATGTACAAAACAAACGAGCATAAAGCAATTTGAAAATAGGTCATTGCCATTGATGGCTAGTTACCTGAAATATATGAGAACTTGGGGATTTGGTTCGTGTTTGTTCAGTTCACATTTTTCTTATAACAAATAGAAGGAAAACTATAAATATTTTCTCAGCGAACTAAGATCTGATGCTGGTGACAGTAAAACAAGAATGTTGAAACAATTGTAGTATCACAACTCAAATATACCCTTAAAGTACTACCAACATTACTTTTAGGATTTCACTTTATTAGGTACGAGGTAATAGTTTGCTCACCTAATCCATAATCATGTAAGTATATGGGTTAATCATCAAATATTGAGTCACTCTTTTTAACAAATTCTGGAATACAGAACTCCTTTTGTTTCACAAAACACGATTAAAATGAACGCAATATTAAATACCAAGTACAAAAATGACAGTTACAATATAGTGCGCATGATATATAATAGTGTGCATGATATTAATTAAACATTTTACAATTGTATTTTCTGGGGTTTTAGTAAACTTTTGACATTGGTGCACACGCAAACCCAATTTCACATTTTTATATTTTATCTGCAGAATGCGTATGAAGAATGTTGCAAACTTTCGAGTGAAAATTTCTACGAGAGGATCCAAAACTGCATTGAGTCTCCACTTGGGGTATGTTATGATTATATTCAAGTAACTTTCAGCTTTGGCAAAGCTATAATGACCGATGAAGTAAGATCGTCGCATGAATAAATATTTTAATGGATTTGACGGATAAATGAAAATAAACGCAAAACAACATACAGTTTTCACTCAGTCTTATTCCACCATGAAATATAATTTTAGTTCACCTTTATACATTTAACTTGAAGACACCAAAGTTTTGTTTTTTTTTTTCGTTTTTTTTTTAATTACACCACATACAGAACAACTGCGTGCAAGAATGGTTCAAAAAGGTACCTTAGAGTAGTTACTTTACATTTCCCGCTGAAAAATTTACAAATTCTTTTGTTAGATACCAAATCAAAGGCACATAAAGAGGTTATACGTTTGAACATTCGAAAATGCAGAAGTTTTCTATGTCTCCGATCATCGACGCACGATTTAAAAAGCATATTTGTGGCCTGTTTGTTTATCGTTGTTGTTGTTTTTTGTTGTTGTTGTTGTTTCTCTTCTTAAGCATAATCTTACAAAATATAAATTGGATATTCCAAAAAGTAGAATTTGTATCGTTAAACGAGAAAGCAAACAATCAATGCAGTGCATTTAAAAGTAATACAAAAACATAATCAAATAAATGACATTCACTCAAAGACTTAAAAAAAATCCTCATCTGAATATTTGATCTAAGAAGACTTTTCGTTCAAATACAAACATCTGTGCAACCGTTTCTACAGACCTTTTCTTTCATACTCAGTCTGTCAGACTCTTTCTGAACGGACTGTTACGCCCAGGAAGCTTGCACATGTTTCTCTTTTTATCCCCTCACTTCGTTTTAACCTGCATGCTATAATAGGGTTATCACTTAACCCAGGTATAACATTGTCTTTGTGTACCTTTTATGTTTAGCCGAATAGCAGTCCATCGACGGCAGTTGTCTTACCTGAACAGTTAAAAACAGCAAAATTAAAGAATTTCGCAAGTCCCCCCCCCCCCCCCCGAGCAGCACTTGTTATAAAAGACCTGGAAAGGGAATTAAAAAATTATTTCCATGTTCAATGTTATTTGAAATTTTAATAAAATTTTGATATTTATGTTTATTTTATCCTATTTTTATTAATTCTGTCTCCTCGCGCATACGTTTTGATATGATTGTCTGAGACTGAGCTGTAAACGCATTGCGTTATTAATAAATATTATACATTTATGTTTTTTTTTCTCATACAGGTTATTACACCAAAACTTCAAATACCTAACATACATTTAGATGCAATGCAAACGTACTTATCGCAATGTGTCTGGATTGGATGGTTCTGTGCCGTCCAGGATCCTCCACTGGTGTTGAGTATATCTTCGTCAAGTAAGTTTGACACCAGCTGTTTCAAGGAATACACAAAACGCGGCCCATACGTTCAGTTTGTAGTCTGGCCTGCTTTACTGCTACATGCACAAGGCGCTATGTTATGCAAAGGTATTGCACAAGGTTGTGATTGTCCGCCGGAGAAATAAACTGCGCTAACCTAACAGCAGGCTTACAGACATCAAGTCGACAAGACACTACGCACTGATAAAGTTGACATCTTTAGAACACAGCCTAAATTATTATACGAATGCGAGGCATGTCTAAACAACAAGTTCAAAGTTTAGAATCGCCATATGCTTATACTGGTGGATGAAGAAGAGGTACACACGATTCATTCGTCATCAATTGCATTTCTTCTTCAAGAACAGACTTTAGGGTGCGTTTTTAATGTATGCCGGTTTACAACAGTATACTTTTATTGCGGCTAGAGAATATTTACGAAACATAACGATTTAGTTTTTATCGTTTTACTGTAGTCATAGTAATATGTTTTTGTTTTTGTTTCGTGTAGAAGTGAGTAGTACTATTAAAGAATGTCATCAACAATACTATTTGTATAAAATCTATTATATATCGTTTTAATTTTGTCACGCTGAGCCAATTTCGTCAATACACATGTAAACATATCACTTCCGGATTATTTTGTGTCATTTTGTTTTTAAAAGTTCGTTTTAACAAGTCAAAACTTTAAAGGCTTTGCCAAGGTATAATTACTACTGAAAGAAAGTACGTATAAATTCTTCTTTCTATGTGCTTTAGCTTGTAATTAATCACGTAGTGAATACCAGTTCTTACAGTTTGATTTTTGTGCTACTATAACTATTTCTATTAAGTACTAGCATTTAACTGAGTGAGTGAGTGAGTTGGGTTTTACGGCGAATCGACACAAAATGGCATTTAACTGAGAGCCCAAATGAGCCAAATCTAGTTTTCATCAGCACTGCATGTATGTACATGTTAATGTTTCAGAAGCTGTATACATATATTTGTAGTTGTGATGTATTTTATTTAAGAAATTTAACGCGCTGTGGTTATATATTTGCCTGTATTTAATAATACTGCCAATACATTTTTTTAAACGTGATTCATTTCTAACATTTACAAGATTTGTTTCATTTATTTTTATTTTTTATTTTTTTTATTCAGTGCTTAAACGTTTTAGAATGTACAGACCTCTTTAAGGATGAAATGCCTAGTCATGCGGTTGTTCTTATGTCATATTCATAAGGAGAAAGAAAAAACAAGTACATTATATCTGTTTGACACGTGTTGCAAATAATTGATAGCGAAAATGTGTTATAATTCTTAATGAAAACCTATATTCACAAATAATAGTTTTGTGTGGTTGTCTGCGAAAACCAGCCGTGATACTTTAAAACAGAAGAGCTGATTCCTTTTGTATTTACAGTACATTTAATTGAAGTGTATTTTAACTTTAGCTGCTTTTTTAGATAGGTGGAAGTACAAGAATATTTATGTTACACCGTGCGCAAATATTTTAGTATATAATAATAGAAGAATTAATCTTTGCAGTTCACATCTGATTAAGGTTCTAGGTTTTAAGAAATTTCAAGGTGCTTAAATAATTCTTTAGTCTAATTTCTAATTTTTCGGTAGGACTGTCGCACTTTTTATCTGTAAATATTTGCAAGTGTAGCTCAGTTTACCACATATCTGTTATAACGTGATTGTTGTATTTGAATTAACCTTTCAATGTACATGTCTTGCATTAGCTGACTCATCATTTTGAATAGTTTTAAACTAAAGTATATTTTTGGGAGCTTTTGTGTTTTCGTTTGTAGGATTAACATTATATTACAGTGTAATAATTATTTTTGTTGACCATATAATATGACTGAATATTGAAAAGTTCTATTGTAAGTTCTTTGTAACGCTGTTAAAGATTGACTGATTGCATATATTGAACCTTATGTATTTATGTTTTTCGGCGAACGCCGTCTAAGAACGAATTCATTACCTATGCCACGTGACTTCAGTTTGCAAATCAAACTACTTGATAACGGATTATAGATAATTTATCAAAATGGAAGATTTATGCAACACTCTGCCTGATTGGACGAAAGTGTCAATTTCTTTCACTCTGTTGATTGTGCTACGCTGAGTGAAATGTAGACAAAGCGTTTATCTTAAACGACGCTGTTCACAGTTTTAAAGCTAACTTTGGCTCAGTATATTTAGCAAGAATATTGATTTATCTCAAAATGATAAGTAAGTTTAATAAATATGATAAAAACCTGTTCAAATACCAACATATATCAAATTAAAGAAAGAGCTGAATACGGTCTGCGTATCACATGAATAAGAGTGTGAAAAGAGTCTTTTATGTAGAGAAGTGCTTTTTAAAAGATTTTCCTTGTTATAATTGTCGTCTGTATATGAAAAGGTTTCTTGCTTTTGTGACTTATTCAGATTGCATATTAAAATGAATACTTGTTTGCTTTGATATATTTGTTATAAATTATTTAACTGATTTATTATATATGAATATTTTTCTTTAGTATGGTATGCAAATATTGAACTCAGTTGAAATCTGTTTTATTATGTATTATGCTATATAATGACTGAATCTCATTACACTGAAATGAAGGTGCGCTGCATACATTTTATCTATGTGATATGACTACGGTCAAACTTTGCTTAAAAAACAGAAATATTGAAATAATTACAACTGTATGTTTTGCTTGACCTTCACTTTTTTATAGGTGTGACATCATTGTCCAAAGATTCATGAATAGCGGATATGCATTTGTTAAAGCGGGATCAGTTGGCCTATTTTAGAAATAAATAAAAATAATAAATAAAAAAATGCTTTAATTGATTTTTTCTCATGTATTCTAATCAAACTTGATTTGTAGCATCTTTATTAGGCCCGCAGCCAACTTTGTTCAGCTGAGACATTTGACCCCTTTTAGGGGCTGCTAGAGCTAAAACTAGAAATGCCTTTATACAGCGTCTCATGAACAGCTTGGTGGATCTTTGTCATACTTGGTCTGGAGCATCATTATAACGTCCTCTTCCAAATTTATTTATATAGGAACTTGGGCCCTATAAGGGACCACTATAGCTAAAAGTAGATATGCCTTTCTTCGCATTAACCACAAAAATGTAATGGATTTTTATCAAACTCGATGTGTAACAATATCGTAAGGTCTCCTGCTATTTTGTTACAAATGGGGATAGGGACCAATTTAGCTAAAAATATAAACACGTTTAATGACCTCTTCTCATGAACCGCTTCATGAATCTTCATCAAACTACTGCTGTAATTATTCGTCTAAGGATAAACGAAACAAAGTGGCAACCCTACGAAACCTTTGCGAAAAATTAAAAGAGAACCGTTTAAATTGTTAAAGTGCGGTGTTTAGTTTTGCAATTTGAAAAATGTTAGACGAAAGATGAATGTTAGATGAACAATTCATAAACTTCTTTCCTTATTACAATTCGCCGACCATCATGTTTAAAGATATTTCTTGTTACTCATATTAGTAAATAGTTGCGACTATAACAAGCTATATATGTTGAATATTGAACTTGATGTATTTCCGTTTGTTGGGTGTAACGTCGCATCGTCGGATCGTTGGTCATATGGCAACTTTCCAGCTTTTGATAGTGGATGAAAACCTCAGGTGCTCCTCCGAACATTATTTCAGGCACATGCGGGCACCTGAGGGCAACTAACACGAAGTCAGCAACCTTAACCACTAGGCCACGGAGGCCCCTCGTTTCAATATCAGTAATATAAGTTAGTTCGTTTTAAATTAATATTCTTACGACAGGCTTTATCAGAATTTGTGGAAGATATTCGAAATGAAGATGAAACCCAAAACGTATATGTTACAAACTGAATCTCTGCAACATAAAAATACATGTTATTATCCGTTTCAACCGCATCTGCATTTGCTTCTTAACAGAGTGCGATTGTGTCTTATTAATGAAAGACTTGCTATGTATCTTATGTAGTATAATATGTACAAGATGTTTTTATTATACTTTCTTTTTCATAGCGAAATGCAAATTGAGTAAATAGAAATCTTCAAAACGTATATACGATCAAACACTTACAATTTCATTTCTTTTAGAAATATATCTTTAGCATTTCCAATATTAAATTGGAATGTTCTTCTTATGATTACTCTAGCTGCGAATATTTCCCGTGCCCAATCAAAACTTCAAGTCCATCAATAGTTTTTTCATTTGACTTGACAAACAGCCTTAATGTTAATTTGTTCTTGAAATTACCTAAATCATGACTGGTATGAAACATGCAAGTTTAGCAACTAAAAGCATATCGCACAGCAAGAACATTTAATGCAATTTACAACTCATTAATGGCATTTTCTACCGATAAGAGTGGAATTAAGGGAAAAAGGTTTCTGAGTGGCTAGATGATAAAAAAGCCCACTTGTCCCATCGAATGAAAGATAATACTCCGAATTAGGATGGTAATTGCCGTTGTCTGTGACATTTTCATTGCGTATCTAAGGACTTTATGTTACTTGCCCACGTCAGTTGTCTGCTTCTCAAAAATCAGAGAACCATTGACATTTAAAACAAATATGTCAAATATGAATACATGAAAAAAAATGCACTCAAAATTATGCATCCTATACAATTTGCCAGACGTCTTAAAATCGTTACTTTTGTGGAATTAAGAACATTTTGGTAAATATCACATTTTATGAAGTTTAGTATTGTCTCATAAGTTTATGAAACATTTGCTTTTAAAATTATTAAATATTCTGTGAATACTGTACATTATCTCGAATACTTAGAACTGTAATTATAAATACTATTGAACTCTAGTTGTAGATAGAACTCATTAGCAAAACTACAGTTACTTCTTCACTGTATATTTCCTTCAGGGAATCAGATCATTTGATACACAGATGTCTGAAAACAAGTTTTAAAATAGTTTTAGTTCAAATTTATTTATGCTAAAATCAACAATTCGTAGTACGGCAAATGTCAAAAAGCAGGATTTTGGTAAGAATTGTACACTAATTATTAGATTCTGTAACTTAGTATATTTTATGCATATTGCGCAACCTAGCGTACTCAGTTGTAATGTTCAAAAAACAAATGAAAACATCAATGTTGTTCCGTTCTAACCACATACATGTAGTTTGTCTGGCAAATAAATGTCGGTGATATGCGGGCAAAGCTTTCCTGCTAAGTAACAAAATAGCATTTCTCGAAATAAAGAATCAAAGTTAAAGTTAAACATTGCTGGATCAGGATAAGGGTTGATTTGATGCAATCGCATTGAATAGGTTAAACAACTTTTTGTGCGGCGTTCTGACTAAGATCATCCTAACTGCCAGCGGTAGTTCAGAGATTTCGGTAAGTTTATACAGACATTGATTGCATGGTTTGGTTTACGAAGTATTAACTATTTTTCAACATTATATTTAATCGTTTCTGTTTCGTTTTTTTTACGGCGCGACAGCATGACAATGTTTACATCAAAAAATTGATGTCTACGCATGTGCCGAGGCTAACTGTGTTATTTTTATTATTGTTAAATGTCGTTGACGACAGTTACTAGATTTGTGATATTTCCATTCAAAATCTTTGAAAGTACGCCGAGATTCACACTTTGCACTGCTTCAGAATTGAAAACAAAATTATTTGACCTTGTACAAGTAGAACAAACTTTTACTTTAACGAAACTTAATTGCTCTCTGGAAAAAGCTTTAACGCAATGATTAATTCGGTTTATAATAGATCTTGGATTGTTTTTGCGGGTGCTTCATATAAATTTAGGTAGAAAATAGATTCAGGAGTCAAATTTAATTTGGTAGTATGCATGACAACGTATTTACCAATTATGTAAATCTCCGTGGCTCACTAAATCACTTCGCCACGCTAACAATAGGTGCCATCGTGTCACTACATACTTACAGGGATTATGTTTGGATCGATGTTAGGCCTTCTTGTAACACTGTGATTTGTATATAGTTTACTACGAAATATACAAGTTGTTCTTGTACGATTGTTTTTATTTTCAAAAGATCGATTATTCTTACGCTCAGACTATATTTGTCAAAGCAGTCCCAATGTAATTGATTCGCAGTTAAAAATATCAAATGATAAATGATATTCATACTAACAAAATGTTTTTATTACATTTCGATTTAAGCAGACCAGTCTATAGCTTGTTTATCGGTTTTTATTCTCGAATTACATTGTTAACAGGCCAAAACATTTTTTTCATGTTATGACGCAGACGACATTAAACAAATTTGATTTGCGGAAGTTTCCGCAGAATGTTTGCTAGACATTTTGGAACACAGAGACATGTCATTGAACGAAAAGGAAATGGCATCAGATACAGAAGAAATAGGGAGATTGCTTAACAAATGTGTTATGTTATGAAACACAAATTATTATGTGGGTATCCACTGTCATTAAGAGGTTACCGTTTCAATTGAAAGTTGTTTCCTTTTTTCGCCATCCGTTCTAAAAGAATATTTTACTGGTTGCAGATGCGAATTCTGTAAAAACTGTGAAAGTGGTTACGTTTTTGGTTATGTATTTAAACTGAACAATAACATTAATATAATTATAATTAAGTAATTATCCGTAGATAAAATAAATTAATATGTTACATTACTGGTTCCTAAAAACGCATTAGAGTAATACTCTGTAATAGATTGTCGGGCATGAAATAATTTATTTAAAAAATACTAACCCTGTGAATGTACGTATGGCTCCATTCATCATGGGAGTGTTTAAGGGATATATGTGGTAAAATGTCCTATCAGCATATTCGTTGTAAAACTTTTCTGGAATCTGAGGACAAATATGATATCACTGGTGAAAGTACAGTAAATCTTTGTTAATGCTTAATGTATCTTATCACAATAAATAACCCTTATTATTCAAATAGGAGAGTTTGTAAATATTTATTGTCGTTACCATGTATTAAGAGAAACGAATCACCAATAATCATAATAAAACTAATGACGGAAAAATGTAAACATTTTGTATATAACCAGGATCTTCTAATGTGTTTTTGCTAGTACAATACCTATGACAAAACAGTGATTAAAAGTCAGAGATTATGTTTTCCCATTCAAATAAATGAAGTTGATTTTATTTTTGTTTTCATTCAACCTGCAATTTATTCTTTCTATCCTTACAAATCGCTTCTGATTTTGCTGAAGAAAATCCTCGTTTGTTCAGATGACTTTTCTCTTTTTTTTCTTTGGCTTCTAGTTTGTGACTAGTAAATGCTAGAAAAAAATGAATTTGAATTAATTGCATGAATCTTATTTAGTTATTGCTTAAAGTACTAAATTAAATACTGATTTTACATGTACATGATGAAACTGTAAAAAGATACGGACTAGAAGTATTTGAAGCAAACGTCGCTATATATCAAAAGGTTTGTCTTAAAGTTATTCGACAATTCAATACTTCTACAGAAATCATTAGGTCTTTACTTTTTGGGCAGTAAATGTGTGGAACAGTTTAATTCTTGGTTGTCTCACATAAATGTTTATTTATAAGGAGAGAGTTTCAAATTAGCTTGGCTTTCTACTCATTCCTTCATGCTGTAATTATGTAACGTTTCATGTTGTAAATATATATGGATAAGATATTGTTTAAACCAAATGTTTATTTAATACATAATTATGAACACTCTGTCTTAGAAAGGATTTATAACTCGCTTGTGATATGTTTGGCGAGGTTTGAAAAAAGTGTCCAAATTAAAGCTTTGACAAAGCTTTTTTATCCCCACATGGGCGGTATCTGAATTGTGGCCCCTGAAAGAAGAAAATTAATGGAGGCACTTGTGCATTAGTGGTTTGATCAATATAGAGAATGTGATCATGAAAGATCACAGCTGTAGATACAAGAGAATTTGAGACGTATAATTCGGTTTTTTTTCTGTTCTTATCGTAGTGTACGTGCTTGGTCATTTTTATGTTTATTATCCTATTTTTCTGCAAACGAGTTTACTGTAACTTGCTCCAAAGATAAAAGTTGATATTTCCTTAATACTTTATCATAGTACGAAAAAGCAAATAGTTGACGTCTCTTTAAATGGCCTCCTCCCGACAGGTTTTGCTAAAATAATACTGATTCAATTTTGCCTGCAATCACTGTGTCCTCTATTTCATTTTGTACATTTTCGACAAATAGTATGTTTTACGCGTGTTGTTGAAATATTTCATGTGATTAAACCAAAAGATAAATTTATATTTGATTTATATGTCATTTAAGTACGATTCAGCAATAGATCTAATCATTTATCCTGCAATGACTTCCCCCTTTCCCAAACGTATTACAAGTATACGGGAATGTTTATAAAAATATTGAAATTGAGTATGTCTCTCTGTTGCACATTATCACCATTGAAATGAAAACATTTTGCTGTGAAATGTAAATAAGATTAAATTAATATGAAAGTTTAATTCAGCAATGATATCTTTTCTTACACCATTGTTCTAATTTAAACCAAATTTCACAGGAACGTCCTTTGATGTCCCTACTTCGGATTTTTTCAGACCTGCTTCATCTAGGAAAATACTGGCATCTGTAGTGAACAAAAACTCGTCTGTTAAGGAATAATTTGTACTCAACAACAAAAACCCTTCAAGTTAAATTGTTGTGTTTTTTTTTCAAGAAACATGGTCGCCAGAGTCGAAGCTAGATCTTTCTAAGTAGCTATGTGAATAACTTAAATTATATTCTGCTCTGAAACTGCAAGCCAACTTTCTAAATTATTCCGCTGAAATATCTTTTGGGTGAAACCCTTAAAATACTTATAAACCATGATGGTTTGTTTGAATACGTCTAGGGATTTGTTTCTCTATATAGCAATTTGAAAAGAACTGAAAAAAACGTCTTTCAAACGGCCTGCTCGATCTCAAACTAATTTCATACATACTTCCCTTGGTTGACCTTATTTCAAGTTCTTTAACACGAAGTTTGTTCTTCAAAAGCATTGGCCGCTAAATTGCGTGATCATGTTTCCCTTTATTTTTAGACAGGGGAATCTTTTGAATGTTCCTGTCTGAAACGTCTGGCGTGATATCAAGATAATTTTACAAAAACCTGTATGATGTAGATACCATTTATATATTCTAAAATGCAAAAAACAATATAGTTCGTAGAAGAAGTGAATACAATGTGCATTTACCTCAAACCACCGAAACAAAAACTCTCTTGAAAATAGACATTTACATACAACAAAAAACATTATTGCCAGTATAAAATGTTGTCCTAGAATATCAATATTTTCTACTGAATCATTACCATATATTTGAGAAAAGCATATTTTCAAGAGCCAATTCTTTAATATGCATGACAACGTATTTACAAAGGACGTAGCTTTCCTAGACCCATTTATACCATTTTCATGCAAATAAACCGTTTTATCATGCCTAAATATAAACAGAACTACAGTATGATTTATGCATCTGTTACTAAAAAGCGTGCCAATGATTCTATGACGACTGGCATATTTTTCAAAAGATCATTGATGTGGACGCTCTCTTTCGGTAATTAATTTTGTTAAGCTGTCAACAAATATGGTTTATTCTGTACCAGTTCGACTTATTTTACAATAATGTATTACATCAAACTGTATGCCTTTAGTTCGCTGAAATCAATAAGTTTTAGATTTAATGATACTGTTTTTCCGACATTTTTGCATGTTTTCCGTACCATTTAGCCGAAGTTTTAAAACTTGCGAATTTAAAGTATGAATAGGAGTAGGAGGTCAGTCAAAACTGAGTAATCTGTATATTATTATTATGACTTGAATTACATCTTTCAATAAATAGTTACTCAAATATTTCACGGATAATTTGAAAGCATGCGATTAAACCTCTCCTTTGGAATGTAATATAAAAACATGTTTTGCTTTTGATAGATATCCACTTACAAGAAATTATGATGATATAAACAGAATTGAATTGTATAAAATTCTCAATCATTTGCAGCTGTTAATATTAGCGATGTTAGGAAATGAACGTAGATTAAAGCATGGTAGTTCAATAACTTCTTATTATCCCGTAAGTTGTAACATTTATTAAGTTATTGTATAACTACCGATTCTATTACATTATTTTAATACAATGATATTTTCTTTAAAGCAAAATACTAGTAGGAGAAAAAAAAACGAAGGACAAAATTCCAATAGGAAAAACTCAAATTAGAACATCATTCATGTAGTACTGGAAGTATGAATGAATTGATAAAAATGGCTAATTCAGTGTTCAAATGCATGTATTAATATTGAATTGGTTTTGTGTTAAAGCAGTATAAAATTCATGGCATATATTATGATAATGATGTAACGATATATTTGTCATGTTCTAAAACAATAGGTTTCCTGATTTGAATAGTTATGGACGTATATGCAGCCAAAACAAGCTACTCCAAAAACAAACAACAACAACAACAACAAAACACTCGTCAACAAAACAATCAGTTTTATTCATTTTTACAAAACTGTATGTAAAACAAATATCTCAGTTTTCGAGAAAGTTAAATTAGTGGCAATTAATTTCATTCCTAGCTGTATAGTTTGCTAAGTAAAATCTTTTACTGATTTCACTATTTAAGTAATAGAGACCGCGACCTTTCAGGCCTTTATTTTTCTGATATAGGTTAAGATTACATCATAGTTTCATACAAATATTGAAACCCATATCTTTGATGAGAGTGAAAAGACCGAAGGACTGAGTGATAATGCCAAAATTCAAAAATTATCCCCCCCCCACACACACACATACACCTTGGAGTTGTGAATGATGATGCTTGTAATTAACATATACAATTACTAGTTATTACTAAATTAAAACAAGTCAGATGTGACAGTAACTTATGAGTCATTCTGTAGAAGTTTTAATAATTTTCATAAGTGTGAAAGGACTAACAGTTAAGTAAAACTTGGTAAAGTGACGTGTGACAAAAGAATTTTTTTTCTATTATTTTATGGGCTTATGTCTTGGATAAACCCTATCTATACACATCCGTGCGCGAAAAGTTGTTGTGAAATTTGAAGTGGAATGCTAGATATAGACCAAACTTACAAATGGAGGCTATAATGCCTTATGTTTACTTTTTAAAATAATTCATCAGAAGAGTTTTGCAATTAAAACAATGTTTTGAACTGCGGCGAATTATGTATGACATATGAGGTCAATAATGACGAAAATCTCCTAATTAAAAAAAGAATTAAAATATAGACATTTATTCATTTGTTTGGTGTCTTAAATTTTGATTTATAGATACACCTAGTTGGACTCATCCTCTGAAATGAAATTCAACTCAAAAATGACATGATATTCTTATAACATATTTCAGACCCACGGCAATGTTAGCATTCACGTATTTTTGTGTCATTTTCTGACTTTTTGTCATGTGACACACATAATTATGTGTTAATGTGTTATTCTGTGAAATGCGATTGATGTATTGAATGCCTCCATGAATTCATTTACTTCGTTTGTGTATTTATTAAACAATTAGTGTTCAGGGTAAGTTCTCTGAATTTTTATATAGGTCAATTCATTAAATAATGTTTAGAAGAAATGTCTCTGTCACATATGCATATTTATATATATATATTCTGGAATGTGACACTTGTAGGACAGATATAGGATGGCTGGGGAAATTACAATAAATCTTAGTTATTTCTTTACGTATTATATCGCCATAAATAACGGTTATCTTATATTGATTATCCGGACAGGTTTTTTGTAAAGATGTTCTGCGGTTACCAATTATAGGTCATATGGCGACTTTCCAGCTTTGGTGGTGGAGGAAGGCTCTACGTGCCCTCCATGCATTATTTCATCACCAGCGGGCACCTTGGTAGAACCATCAACCTTCCGTAAGCCAGCTGGATGGCTTCCTCCCATGAAGAATGTTAGATCTTTATTCAAGCTTCCTGGACATAATATCGCAGAACTGTCATAGGTGGTTTGGTATCATTATGAAGAACATTATTACAAAATCATGCAGCAGTAGATTTAAGTAAATCTAGACATGTAGTTAGTTTGAAATTATACATTGTAAGGCTGTCCGTGAAACAGTTGACATTTATTTCTGGTATTTAAGCGGAGCTGGAAAACTCTGTCTTACGTACTGTTTTATTCTTCTGCAATTATTTGACGAACACGGTATTCTATCATTAATCACGGGTTGCTGGTGCAGATATTGATATCCAGCGCGAAGGAAACTCTTTTTGGTGGTGGTAAATCAGTTCATCTTCGTCTCCGCCTAAACAGTAACTTTCGAGAAGCACTAACAGCAAGTGAAAGAAATTTACAAGGTACACCATTTTCAGATTATCACTCTTGTACATTTGTGTCTTCATTAGCATCCAAAACACAGCGCTTCAAGTAAAATCATGAGTATTAGTTTTTTGTAGTTTCCCTTTAATATCATTTATTTGAACGCGTTTACGTGACGAAAATGCTAAATGCTTATTTGATATATTACTGACACAAGATGATAAATATTTTATGTATGGAAATTTAACTGTTTTAGTTACTTTAGGAATCACACTTTAAGTGCGATTCTGTAGTCAAGCTTATACAACTGTCATGAAATAACTGTCAGAAATTATTACAATTACGCGGCAATTTTCAAAGATTTCAAGGATTTGCATAAAGATATATCCCTGTTGCACGCTAAGCGCTACTTAAGTCATAAATAAGCTATCAAGATAAACGTATGATTCAGTGAAAAAAATAGCTTAATTACTTAGCCTTTTTAGACTACCGATATATAATTGTTCAAAATGTAGCCGGTATGAAAACTTTCACATTTATTATTTAGAGCTTCAAAATATATTAATTTTTCATATTGTTTCATATGCACAACTAACGGGTATATGTAAACAGTAAATATCGGAATGACTTGCGTTGTTTTGAACTTGAACAAACCTCGCTAGTTTGTCTGCAGATTAATTGCCATGAATTTGATTAAAACATATTTCCAAGAGCCACTGTGACAATATGCATGACAGCGTATTTACAAATCATGAAAATCTCATTTATTTCTGTGCTAAATATTAGGTTTTATCGTCTTCAAATATAAACAAGACGGTGATGGGATTTATGTAGCCAATGATTCATAGACGATTGGCATATTTACATTGATGAAAGGCTTCTTTCGTCCTTGCAAAACATTAAGCAATGGTTGCTTATGTTATATGAAAGCAGTTATCGAAATATTTGGTTCTGTACTATTCGGATTGATCGATTTTGCAATAATTTGTTATAATTTGCAGTATGATATTTGAATAAATAAATATTTTATTTTTTAGTAATTTAGAAAACAGTTCTAATGCTCAGTAAATACGTCGCAGTATCTAATAGTATTTTCAACAGACTACAATATATATCTTTTAAACTTTATTGTATTTGAATTAAACATATATCTGTGACGAAGTAACAGAAGTGTTAGAAATATGTGTAGATGCAATCATGTATACAATGTAGAAAAACAATTACATATTAGTACTAAAATAAAAAAGTCCACACATATTATATTTAATTCTTTATACTCTAAACTAGATAATAATTATTTATTTAGTTTTAGCTTTTTACCTCGCCTACACTGAATACATAAAAAACACACAAGTTGCTGAGTACATAGGTGTAATTATACCTTAAACTTACCCTGTTTATATGTTTTCCTTCATATAATCTGGTATTTTCTCACTAATGTTAAAGCCTTTCTAAGCGGAGAGTTATTTTAATTACGCTGTCTTGTCTAACTTGTTGAAAAGTTGTAAATGTGAGGTTGGCATGCCCTAAACGCATTTATACACTCAGTTTCCTAAATATATCTTACTGACCTTCCAAGGCGGTGCTCCTGTTTCAAACTTATTTCTTGCCCGTTTCTTATTTTAGTTACGTATTTTGCTTTGTTACTTACTAAAAACAACAATCCTCTCTCCTTGCATATATACCCCATCTCCTTTTACTATGACGGAAGTTAGATGTCCACCATATTTTTGCCACAGGCCATCCCTGGGCAATGTCCCACTGCGTTGTTTTTTTTCCTGCCTGTCTGTCTGTTTGCTTTGTGAGCGTATATGTGTTTGTGCTTGTCGTATACGTCCGTGTTTGTGTTGTTATTTTGGTGCGTGGATTTCCCTGTTGAATATTTGAATATTCGTCATGGATTTTTTAAACTTCCCCAAAAAAATCCTAACCCTTTTTCTACCCTTTACTCATTTCTGTATTTTGCATATAATTACACCCTCACCAAACATGTTGGTGGGGGTGGGGGGCTATATAGGAGTCAGTTTTGTCGCGTCACGTCGCGTCCCGAAATCTATATCTCAGTTATTACTAAATAGATTTGATTCAAACTTAAAATAGATGTTCCACCTTATCACCCACATCATGTGTCACAAGGTGCATAACTCTGACACCAATTTTCATGAATTATGCCCCTTTTACTTAGAATTTAGGGTTAATTTTGATGCATTTTCACTATATCTCATTTATTACGAAATACATTTGTTTTAAACTTGAAGTAGTTGTTCCACATCATCATCCACATCATATGACACAAGGTGCAAAGCCTTGCACCAATATTTCCTGAATTATGTCCCCTTTTTGCTTAGAATTATACTTATATAGTGTTTTGATACACTTTATCTGTACCTCCCTTATTATTTGATATTTTTTAACACAGACTCAAGCTATTGTGCAATATTCATCCACCATTGGAGTCATTAAACACTCCAGTGAAGTTCTTGACAGATTTAAATGTTTTTGGTATACAGATGTAACATTATAACAAATCAGTTCAAGTTCGATTTAAGTTGCACCTTCTTGTGGCCATGTCTTTCTTATGGTTGCCATTCTTCTGTGACAAGACTGTACTGTGGGGGTATCCGTCACTGCTGTGACAGATCTAGTTAAAATGTACTTGTTGTTGGATTTTTTAAGCAACCCACCTGCTATATCTTTGCACTAAAATATCTTTGTCTTTGTTTAGGGCCTACTTTGCCATGCATGGCGCTCTGGGCTATGGTCGGTATGCTCTGTGCTTCCGGGAAATCTACCCTAACCTTTTTATCTTTTATTAAATTTATTAAAAAGGAGCCGAAAACAAAGACCTTTCAAACGAATTTCTGTTAGAATTCTGTTCCACAGAGTTAATGGAAGTGTAAGCCAGATGCAACGATTTTATAAGAGTAGAATCTTTCATATTGGCCCCTTTTTAAAAAAAGATCATTTCAACGCATCGGATTTGAAATTGAATTAGCTTCTTAAGATTTCTCCAGTTGCATATCTTCCCCTGATTAAACAAATTTCAATCCATTGATATTTCTCTAATTCAAAATCAGATATTTTTGCTTTGCTTCGGCAAACAGGCTTAATACTAATTCGCACTTGAAATTATCTAAAACTATCCGGGACGCCTATAATTTATGGAAGTATATAGATGTTGTATTTCTATACCGACAAATACAGCAAATTTTAAATGGCAGTTGTTTACCGAAGTCAATAAAAACGTGACATTGAGACAAACGTAAACGTTATTTAGATTTATTGTATTCATATTTACGCCAAATACATCGGACAGGATATGGTTTTCGAGAATGAAATCCATTTTCCAGCAGATTACAAGCTTATATTCGACAGCCTGATGGAAATTCCAGATGTCCGTGAAGTTGTTATCGCAAGTTATTGTTTAGAGACCTTATATATTACAGACATAGTTGGAATCTAATTCTAGACATTGCTCAGTATCAACTTTAAAACGAATGAAGAGAAATGTCCTTAAATTTCCAAACACATGCAAAATGGTGTCATGACAGAATGGGTGGACGGATAGCTCAGTGGTTTGCACACTGGCCTTCCAATCCTGAGGTCGGGGGTCGATCCCCGGCAGCTACTCGGGAATTTTTAGAAACGCTTTTCAGTGTTTCCCACCCAACTAGAGGTGTACTGGTCAGGATCCTAAGCAATCCTTGCGTGTATCAGTGCTTTACACTGGGCACGTTAAAGAACCAGGCTATCTATTCGCAACGAGCTAGGCTAAGTAAGCCGGACAACCCTGTATCTGATTTCTGATCTCTCTGTCGTGGGGTCTTTGTCTCACTCTGTCCCTCTGGTCAGTTCGCTCTGTGTCTGTACTAGTAGATGAATTATGCGCCCTGTGTGGCTGCATTTGAACTATGTAAAGCGCCTTTGAACGTGAAATTGATCATGAAAAGGGCGCTATATAAATTTGGTATAATAATAATAATCAAGCAAAACAATTAAAATTCCGTGTAAATGTTCTTAACAACACGTTTGTGAGAAAATAAAAATCAACAGAGAGATATTATTGCGGAATTTAGTAAGAAAAGATATCTTTTTCTCCCGTTTGTACATGTATATATTGTGGGAACCATAATGTTGAGCAGCTTCGCTAGAATTTAACAGCTGTTTAGTCCTTTCAGTTTATATTCGAATTCTTTAACTACATCGAGTTAAACCAAAACTAATTATTTTTTACATTACACGGGCATCTGTTAATGAAGCTACATTAAAGGACTACATAGCAAATAATTATGCATGTGATAAGAAATGAAATACTTGAATTTTGTTGCATAATAATTTTCCATGACATGAGCAACATTATCGGAACACTTTAATACGTCAACAGATGGTCATAAAGACATTACTTATATGAGCCGTGCCATGAGAAAACCAACATAGTGGGTTTGCGACCAGCATGGATCCAGACCAGCCTGCGCATCCGCGCAGTCTGGTCAGGCTGCATGCTGTTCGCTTTCAAAACCTAATGGAATTAGAGAAACTGTTAGCGAACAGCATGGATCCTGACTAGACTGCGCGGATGCGCAGGCTGGTCTGGATCCATGCTGGTCGCAAACCCACTATGTTGGTTTTCTCATGGCACGGCTCATATATTGTTTAATGCTCAAATGTGTGACAAATCTTCATTAAATATCATCAGATAAGTATTAGTTAATGAATGATCTCTGCTAATGAATGACAACGCTTGAACTCGACGAAACAGGTTTGTTCGAGTTATCAGTACTTCGAGCCATCGAACAATATACAGGGATTTTGCCGGGATTCGAGGCGAAGGGCGGTGTTATATTTGAACGAAACAAAATATATTTCAAGAGACGATTTGATAAATTGCATGACAACGTATTTGGAATCATGTAAATATCTTGTGAACACTTTCACTTTTCCATGAAAAAACCAGGTTTGATCATTTTCTGATATAAAGTGGTTGTGATTTATGTATCTTTAACTATAAAGTATGTCAATGAGTTCGGGGCTAATATCATCCTTTCTTCCAAAGTACCATAGATGTTTTCCCTAATAGCTTTCTATCAATCGAGTGATCTGTAAAGCTTTTGTAGAAATATAAATTTATTTTGTATAAGTCCGATTGATTTTGCAACGATTTGTACGCTAATAGTTTGCTGAAATGATATTAGATTTTCATGTAGTTATCCTATTTCCAAGCTTTCTGTGCAATTTTGAAATTGTTTGTTTAATTGATTAAATTGAAATATTGGTTTGTATCACATTCATGCGTGTGGGGTTTAATAAATCATGAAATCTATGGTGATTTAAATTCATTATCAATTATGAAAAACACAGACGTTTTATGTTAGAAACTGCCTAAAACATTGAAATAAAAGAAATGGAAGACAACAATAAAATTGCTTTTATTACTTTGTGTAATGCCTTAAAACATACAGAGACTCTTTAGACAAAAACGTTTGAGTACTATTTGTCTAGTACAATTGATGTGTATTTAATTGCGTTTCTGACAACAAAAGGAAAACGGTGTGTTTCCTTGTCACTTTGCTTGAGCAATAAACGTAATATCAGACTTTTCGCCGACATGATTTAATAAACCCTAGCTTGAGCAAATCCAAAATGAAACGCATTAGTACTTTTTAAAGCTATATCACCACCAGTCAATGTCCTCTTATACATTTTTTTTTTACATTTATATCAGCTAAACAATTTGGGTAATCCAGTACAAGTCATAAATATATACTGGTCAGTGCAAACATTTAGAATGGCGAGGAAATTTATCAGTGTATAATCATCAGTGTAAATTTGTGATCAACAAAGGAAAGTGACTGAAAAGGGCCATGAAGCACAATCCATAATTATACAGTCACTTCTAACTTTTCCGAAAACAACAGTTTGCAGCATGATTCACTGATGTCATGACAGTATGTTTGCAAGACGATGTTCCTTAAATGTAGGACCTAAATATAAAACATGTTGCACATTTTTTTCTTCTTACGTACATACTCTAACAAACCATTTTTTCTTTAATTTCACTTGGTTTCGTTCTTTACTTATAAGGGATCTATTTCTGTATGCTAAAAAAGATAAAACGTAAGGATAGATTTCACGGAAGCACAGAGCACCCCAAAGGTTGCCTTGCTTATTAGTGTTTTCTTTTATTAAATAATAAAATTTAACGTGAAGAAATATATCTTGCACAGAAGCTTTGACATTCAGTTTTGGCCATCTGAAGTAAAAGAAAATACAGTCATGTTAAAATTCATTCCATTCATCGGTGAATAAAACACATATATTAAAGGCTGACTTTTTATGTCCGAGCACGTATTGTCCCCATTACTTGTATGTAATAATAGCAATTTAAGGATCTTTTGGCAGAATAAAATTTAACCATGCAAAGCAATCGTCAAATGAAATGTTCAACACCTCTCTCCCAACATCTTCCACCCCCAACCCCAACATGGAATTCTATCATAATGAAACTGAAAGAAAAGTACCGTAAATTATAACATCATTTGAGTTTTAATTATGTTACTGATTCCGTGAGTTTATAACTTGTTCCCATGCATTAAGTAAAACGCGGGTTTTAAATGGACTAAAGAGCATACAGCATTGCGACGGTTTCACTAAATTAAATAATACGTACATACGTACCTGCGTATATCAAAACTGCGAGTTTCTTTTATTATTATTTTTTTTTTTTTTTTTGGTTTTGTCTTCGTATGTATTTCTGTTTTCGTTCTATCTGGATATTAATTCTACGCTGCTTTTATTTCTGAATTAATAGTAAAATAAATAAAATCACCTTAACAAAAGGGAGCACAGTTTCACTCAAACGTTCGCTTAGAATTACGTTTTCTATGTCAGTGTAGACGTCAGAGAGCTTCTGCCTCATCACCGTAAGTAGGTTCCGATGGATGACCTAAAATCGCTATAATCCGAATGAGGAACTGTTAAATTACTGTTTCATTATTATTATTATTATTAGAATAGTTATTATTATTATTAGTAGTAGTAGTAGTAGTAGTAGTATATTATATTATTAGCAGAAATAGTTAATAATTTAGATTAGTACTTGGCACTGACTGTCAGGTGACATGGCACCGTATAGCAAAGCGTCGCACGGCAGCAGTCCCCAGCTGTCAAAGAGCACAATGAACATGTGCTTTCCCAGTGATCTGTTGGCTCGAGCTTTCTTCGGCGGCGGTGAATTCGAGTTCTTCCACTGACTACTTTGTTGTTTCGTTTCACGGTTATAATAATATAGCCAGGTTACATCCGTTGATCCTATCGAGAAAACACTGTCCTTCCCGTTTATACCGTCCCAGGAACCGCTGACTATGCCTCACCACTCGTGTTCCCATCTCGTGTTCTGTAAGTATCCTAGGCACCATTTTCGCACTTCAGTCAATATATCCAGCACAGAACCGTAACTCAAGCATCCTACCTCTTCCCAAAGTTGCCTAATCGTTGTCCATCTATCTCTGCTCACCGCTATCTTTACCCGTATTACATTGACGTCACTCCGTTTTACCGTTGCTCGATCGCGTTTCTGTTCGTCTTCAATGTCAGCTCTGCCCTAACTTAATCTCTTTTGCCACTTGCATTTCAGTGATCGACATGTGCTTTCCTTTCCAATAGTTTTTATTCTATGTTTTGTCTGTTGTGTTAACACAAAACATTATAACTGCTCGTTGATCTAGAGACGTCGTTCGACATTATTGTTACGCAAATCCCCTTGTCTCAATCGACGTCGGTAACAAAACAAGATATCATCTCCAAGTGCTTGTTTCTTCCATTCACGATGACGTCTGTTAGATGCAGATATGCTCCAAAATAAGTCTAAATTCTATGTCTGCATTATCGCTAAATGTATATAATTATGAGCTGCAGTGGTCTAGTTGTACGGGTTTGCTATGGGGATTTATAACTGATTCATAGTCAAGTTCGATTAGAAAACTGCATGCATGCTTGTCTCATATTGTTCTACAAAATGATGACATTTCTGTGCAGTATCGTTTTCTGAAATAGAGATATTGACGTTATCCTCGAATTCATTGATCAACCCTCGTATATACATTTCTGTTGTATATCATCCAAAATTAGATAGAAGCTACACCTAAGACAATTGTAATATGTGTGAAGGTATTACAATCAATTTATTCTTCACTGTAGATATTTTCACTAAAATATTTTTGTCTTGGTAGTTTATGTACATCATTTAAAAGGCGGTGGCCACTGTATTTCTTTATTTGTTGTTTTGTCTAATGTTATTGTTTATATATGTTTTACTCTAAGTCAGGCGTGTTTGATGGAAAAATTTCGTCTTTGCAATTCCCTTTGATTTTATTCCCTTTTAAGCTGTCATTAGAGAATGTTTGTTCCATATCGATCTCGCGTATTTTGTTATGATTTATTACCATTTACTTCATGCTCCTAGTTTGCCCAATGTTCTTCAAACTTGTAAATGACTTCAGTTATTTCTTCTTGCTCCATAACATGTTTCAGTTCAGTTTAAATCGGTGTGCATGATTGAATTATATGGTTGTTGCGAATTTGATTTATGAGTAAGAGGTCAGAAAATACGAGTACTTTATGGTGATTCAACTTCCTTTTTATGTTTGGAGGAAAACGAGAAACAAAGTTAGGCCATGCATTCAAACAGGCGGAAATAATAAACGGTAGCAGTGTTTTAACCATCTTTCTGGTATAGTTATTGTTTTATTAAAGATAACAGAAAATTTAATGCTGATTTTTACAGCGGTTCCGTTTCTGTCCCTGAAATGACACACCAGCACGTATGTTCATGGCATTATACCGACAGTTAGAGTAAATTGTTAGAAGAACTTGTATGGACTCATCATCAAACGAAGCAGATGTTTTCTCTTTGAAATGTTTTTTTTTTCTATTCATCTAAAACATGCTAGGTGTATGCAGTTATAGATAATAATGCCGTTATGTAATGTAGAGAACATAATAAAATGGTACATTTTACACAAATGGTACATAACATTTTTTTAAAAAGATCTTTCAAAATTTAACTCATTTAATTTATAGTGTTGCAACCGGTAATAAAGCTTAGGACAAACAGTATAGAAAAGATACATTGAGTTACGGTCAGCCGAAATAAATATACGCAACATCAATAAAGGAAGTTATTTCTTCTGCTACAACAGTTATTGCAGGTGTTTTACCATGAATTTGGTAACAGCCAGCTAGTTAGAATTTTATTCAATACATAACGTCTGCGATTAATAAGGGAAATAGTACTTATCTTGTATTTACGTTTTTGTCCATTGTGCTAGTTAATATTATACTTTAAATATATATGGTAATATAAATAGAATACACAGCACAATAAATTCTTCTAACAGACGTTTAACTCTTCTACCTACATACATTCAATTAGGAATATAGTAGTAATTCTATTGAATACAGTAAGTCATGAAGATATTTTCTCATTGTGAACATTTTCACACATTCCCCAAATGTCAGTTATTTAGGAATGTTAGTAACGTTAATTGTAAAGGATGAAATATGTCCCTGATCTTATATATCTTAATATAAGATTGATGGGACAAAACAAACAAAGCACTTTAACCGACCAATTGATATTTTATTTAATGTGTGAGCCTAAGCAGTAACTATTAAACATTTCTGAATAATAACCTTTGTAAAATGTGTTTGCTTGAAAGGTATGAATAAAAGAAAAATACTAAATGAGCTGAAAATGTTCTGCAGTTCATACTGATCCAAAACGGCTGGTTTGTTAGAAATACGTGTGCGATTATTTCAAGAAAGTTTGCGGGCCTACTTTGCGAGTCATGGGCTCTATGGCTGTGTTTCGGGTGTTCTGTACTTGCGGGAAATCTAACCTTACCTTTTATATTTCATTATCTGTCAAACTGACAATGAATTGGCTAAAATAAATTTTAAGTCAGATAACTGCTTGTAGATTTCTTATTTTCATTGAGATGTATTTAACTTTCCAATATGAAAAAATCTTTGCTTGCATGCTTTTACTTTTTAAAGTTATTTAATTTATTGTCAAGGCTTAACATGTGCAGTACATGTATGTAATCAATACTTAGGCTTTGGAACTCTCTGGAGGTAAAAGGCATAATTTATTCATATTTCTATAAAATTACGAAATTTTATGAACAGAAATTAGTATATTTGTTTTGCCTGTTTCACATGCGACGTGTCTATTTCCAACTCGAAACAAATCCCAAGGAATGATATTATACATGAGAAAATCAAGCTGTTGATAAGTTATTATGATACTAATAAAAGTAAAAATATGATGCAACAATAATACCGAAAAAGATCCAAACATGCTTTATTCCAGTTCTAAATATAGCACTCAGTATATAACAGCGTAACGTAATAAATACAGGAATGAATTTTGACGCACTGTAAGCACATTTAATATGGCCAAATGAAGGAACGATGCAAAACTTCATGTTAAAATATACCATTTTGAAAATCGATCTTTTGTTCGGATAAATCTCTTTTGTAAATAACATGTGTTCGTTTGACTAGCGCTAAAATATATAGCGGAACAAGACCCAGAGAAGAAAGGAGGCGATATATCAAATAATTGTTTCCGATAATGAAAACTCAAGATACAATTTGTTTCAGATCATCTTTACGTTAAACAAGTATTTGTTTCAAATACATAAAGGCTTTGCTATTTGTTGGTAAGAATTTTGTTACGAAGCCGCTTCGTGTAAACTAGTTTCCTTAAAATTTTAGGGTCTATCTCTTTTAAATAGTATAAAAGTAAACATGGAAAAAATATGTTTGCCCGGTGCATTTATAATTGATATTATTCATACAGTGTATGTTCAATGTCAAACTATAATACAACGAAAAAGGTTTGAATACAGAATGAAGGACTCGGCAAAACGCGGCTGAGCTAACGGTAATTTATCGAATTGCAACGATTTTATACGAATACGGTTTGTCTATTCTTCCATATTGCCTATTTATATAATTATATATTTCAGAGAATCGAATTTGAAATTGAAATTTCCTGTTGAGATTTCCCCAGTTACACATTTTCTTCCTGATCCAATCAACCATTCCTAGACTAGTTCATCGATATTCTCTAAATCAGATATGTTTTGCTTTGACAAACAGGCTAAATGGTAATTCATACTTGAAATTACTTAAAACCATTGGGACGTCTGTGATATATGGATGTGTAAAATCTGTATTTCAATACCGACAAGCAAGTTGAAAGGCTTTAATGGCACTCTACCGTTTGGTCGAAAAGAAAGGTACGCCTGTGCCACAAACTTTTACGGAACTTGTTTTTGTATTGTTCATATTCTCGCCAAATGTATCAGACAGAAAACGGTCGTTTAGTAGTTAAATGAATTTTATCTTTCATTCTAGGGGTTTTTCCTAGTACATTAGAAAGCGGAGTAGGAATTTAAAACATCTGTGATAATAACAAGCGTTTTTACGAATTACAATAATGCATTTTTTTTTCTTTTTCTGTAGGATTAAAGACGAATAGCACTTTCTAACAGGAGCAATGAAATGTTTCTATTGGTGTCGTTATGCTTGTAAAATAGCACTAACCCATGCTAATCAAACCCAAGACAAATTAAATGCATTCCTAACATAACGAATGTCATGACACTAAAACTCGCAATACATTGCAATAATTATATATAATGTCGTGCATTCTGGAGGAAGATTAAAGCATTCTGGTCGAATTCAAAACCGCCAGTCTCATCTTTGTGTTGCCATGTGAACAAAATAGCTGAACCGCTTTGCATTTTTTTTTTACCAATGTGCTTTAGCGTAAATGTAAATCACTACTGACATACATCTTTGAATTACAATACTCTGAAGCTCGTTGCTGTTTATTTCATGTATTAAACGGATGTCAACTTGTTGGTTATAAAAAAGAGCATTATATATATCAAGATTTTAAATATTAGCCTTGTTATTGTATAATAATTTGACATGGTATGCGCGATATTATTAAAAAACTTCCAAATGTCATCAGGTGATCGAATAAATAAATTAATTAACAGTGCACTGCTTAACATTCAATATTTTTCACAAAATAACAAAAATACATGTCTAACTATAATAAAGGAACAGCGCGGGATCCATCTGGTCTAGACAGGTTTTTGAAGACTAATTTTTCACTCGGTACGGCCACAGAGGTCTATATTAAAGCTGATTTGTTTAAATTGCATTGTGGATGTTTGTTTTGACATTTTGATAGCAACAATGGGAGAGGAGGGTTGTATTTGGTGAAGTGAAACTCCATTTTAGTATGGGTAGTACTATCAGGTCACAGCAGTGTGATTTTGATGTGATTTTACAGTAAGCAAATGTGACAAGAGAAATCTCTCTTAGAAGATACATGACCCATACTTTTCTCTTCATTTTATATCAGTTTTATCATAACTCTTTCAAATGAAGTAAGGATTTGTTCTCTGAAATGGGTCTAGCTATGTTTGGTAGCTCTTTAAAAATGTCAGTTTTATATAGAATATATAGGGAATAATATTTACTGGTGTGTGACCTATCAACATACAAAATACGTGAAAATTGAATAATTTGCTATGTTATACGTGCACGTTGATTTGAAAATGCTAGATCATGCATTAATAAGAGCTGTCGGAGGACTACAACGCTCGATTATTCAACAGCTTTGTCAACTGAATAAATATAAAAGTCGAAAAATGGGCACAAATTTGTAGATACAGGCCTGTCCGGCTAACTTATCCTAGCTCTTTGCGAATATACAGTCTGGTTCTTTTTAAGGTGCCTAGTGTATAGCACCGATACACGCGAAGCCGTCTTTCCTGGGAAAGAACCAGTACATGCCTCTTCGTAAGGTGGGAGACACTCAAGAGTATGTCTGAATTAGAACTTATTTGTGTATTTTGAACTTTTATATCAAACTAAATGGGTTAAATCCAAAATGATGAAGTCTGGAACTGAACATATATATTTATATAATCATCTCTTACTGTCTTACATATCATAATAAAATAGTACATGAACTTTCAGTGTATTTCGTCCATTTTTGTTACCTGCACTTAGTCTGATAAGAAAGTATGTAATGAGAGCTGTACCAAAATAAAAACGTTGATCTAGAATTTTGGTTTCTTCTGTGTATTCCTCACCAAATATTATTTTAGTAAGACATACTTTAGGTGCCAATTTGACAAATGGGCTCATAACGTATTTTCAAGTTATAAATTTTCTTGGCACGCTAATCTCTTTTCCATGCAAAAAGACTGGTATAAAAGTGGAAGCCATTGTGATTTATGTATCTTGTACAATAAAGCGTGCCAACGATTCTGGGTTGATTTGCATGTTTCGTTCGTTATTGTTGTTGTTTTCAAAAGACCATTGATCGGACTTTCCTCTTTTAATGATTCTATTAGCTTTATTTGGTACCAATTCGATTGATTTTTCAATGATTTATTGCATTTTATTGTGCGTTGAAACGCATCATGTTTTGAATAAATGACAGTATATTTTCAGGTTACTGTCCTATGTTTATGCTGCTGTCTCTGCAACTTTGGAATAGTTTTTATGGTACATATAATAATTGCATAAGAAGTGGGATAAGATAGGAAAACATAAAAAAATATTTCAGGTTTTTTAAACACATTCCGCCTATTTTTTTTAAAGGAATAGTAACGCCATTGCCTTAAACAGTAAATTAAAACTGAAATATATAATGGGTTCTAATATCTTCTAATCATGGCTATCAGTTAATTAAGAAGTAATGTATAGAAAAAACATATTTTAACGTTATTAATACACGAAAAAGAGGTTATACGTCCGCGGAATAATTCCACGAGGGCGTCATTTTAGCTTAAGCGTGTTTTAAAGGAAACAAACATGTCAGAATTATAATTAATAATATTTTTATGAATCATTTGTCTAGTACATTTAATATCTACTTTAGCCGCTCATCTGAAAATAGAAATAAATCAGATAGCTTTATCACGGGGCTAATCAGAATATGAATTTGAAATCATTTGATATACAGTTCTAGCAAATAAATGATTAACGTATAGCAACTATTATAAACTAAACATTTTGACGTAGCGCGTTTTGTTTTGATAGTTATGTACAGATTTAATAGCAATGATTGCCACAAAAAAAAAACAGAATGGTTATCAAAATAGTTGTGTTTGTTATTTTACAGCAATGGTAATAGCTAATGATCTGCTGTAAAGCTCTAGTCAAAAGTCATTACAGGCAGAAAAATCCTCACATTGAACAAATATTTTCTGCCGTGGAGTTATCTGAATTGATATCAGCTGCCATACATGAACTATATAGATACATAATAATATGAAAAATTAACAATAAGTAAGAATACGGTAAACAATAGTGAACCTGTAAATCATTTTCTTTTTACAAATATACTATTTGAACCCTATTAAATGCAAGTAATACTAAAGTTTTGAAAAACAACACAACTAGGTCCTTGCAGCATATGCCCAAAATCTGAAATCAGGTGATATATCAAATTTAACAGTAAATCAAACAAAAAAGCCGAAGTCCAATTCCAATGTTGTTGGATGAATAATTAAAAATATAATAAGACTTTGCATGTTAGCTTGTTATTTGAACGAAACATAAATAATAACTATTCTTAACAATTTATGACTCGATTTTTCCGCTCAGCTCACTGGTCGGTAACTGGTCACATAGTTGTCCATAGTAACGATATTCACCGCAAAAAGTGATATTTATGTAAACAGACTTGACCACAAAACTTTTCTTCAAAACAAATGCATATTAGGTAAATGCAGTCATGTAGTAAGTTCAAGTGGGCTGATTAACTGTAACAGTAAATATTTTTTCCATATTAACAATTTTGCATTTACGTTTTATCCACCCGGTGATGAACCAGGAGGCCTGTTGTGTTTGGAATGTCTGTCAGTCCAATCCGTCCGGGACACATTTCCTTCGTGCTCAACTCTTCCTTTAGTTTCAATCTCAATTGAAATGAAAATTAATCAACCTGAAATTAAAATTCCCATATCGCCGTGGCTGTCATGTCCAGTTATCTGTATGGATTAATGGCTTTTGAAATATGACAACCACATCAGACCATTTTGTACTCAACTTGTCCTTCGGTTTCCATCCAGTTAAAATGAAACTTAATAAACTACAAGTTGGCATGCACATGTTATTTGGGCCTTTATGTCAAATTATTTTTTCTGGAGTTATGGCCTTTTTGACTTTAGAATATTAAACCTACATCAGAATATTGTGTACTCAGCTCCTATAGTTAGCATTCAGTTAAAATAAGTAAAACGTTTTCTTGAGTTTAAGCCTGTTGTGAACTTATTTTATTATTTTGTCAAGCAACTTCGGGGTCGTATTAGTTATTATGCACTGAAAACAATGTGTTTTAAAGTAATTGTCAAATAAAATATTTGCTGCATGATGATATCCAGATGATATTCACCATAGCCAATCGAACTTGAATATCACCTTGGTCTGTTCCATAAACTTGACTATTCGACTTTTATCGTGCAATAACTGTTCAATAATAAGCCTTAGCTACCGATCGAGGCTTGTTGATGCGAGTTTAAACCAGGTTCTGCAACGTATATTCTTCATCTGATAAAGCAATAGAAAATTAATTGTTAGATTCTCATCCCCGCCCGCGCTATCTGAAACCTACCCAAACTTTTTATATGTCAAATTCCCGATTTCCAAACATTTACGCCCAGGTACTGATACACTATGATCATGAAATTGCCAGTTTAAGGAATTGCTTTGAAATATGTTACCTTTGCAAGTGCATTTAGTTAATTGACAGACATTTGATTTTTTCACTTGTCAAACTACGTATTTTTTATGCTTTTATCGATTCCACTGGCATAGCTTCAAGCACGTGCACAGCGGCTGGAACGACGATTTATTTCAAAAAGATTGATTGTATTTTCTAGAGAACTTGATTGTACTTTGACAGGACTACATATTTTAAATTTGCATATAAACTAGATAGACAGATATTTCTTTTTCATGTATTTTGTAAGGATATAATCAGACATCAGAAACATCATTCGTAAAAATAACATTTATGACATTAATTTTAATATATATCAAAAAAGATTTTAATCAAAGACAGGACAACATATACTTTAATAAATCGAATTTTTATCTATCTGTCAAATCGTTATCAAGTTTACACTATTTTCAAACTACAAAATTCCGATTTACCCCATTTTTCCCAAAATTTGGATGAGAATCTAAACATTTATTTTCTCTGACGAAATGACATCCTATGAAACGGCCTAATATGGCATGTCAAACGTTGCTAAATTATATATATATGTTATTATTATTGTATGTTTGTTATTGTTATTCATTGTCGTGTCATTCATATTCTAAAATTTGCTATTGTTATTGTAGATGTCGTTATTCTTATGGTATGTTCGATATTCTTATGGTAAATATCATTATTGTTATTCTATGTTTCGTTATTGTTATTGTATCTTTGATATTGTTATTCAATGTCGTGTCATTCATATTCTAAGTCTTACCATTGTTATTGTATATGTCGTTATTCTTATTGTATGTTTGATATTCTTACGCTAAGTGTCATTATTGTTATTTTATATTTCGTTATTCTAATTGTATCTTTGATATTGTTATACAATGTCGTGTCATTCATATTCTAAGTGTTACCATTGTTATTCTATATGTCGTTATTCTTATTGTATTTTCGATAGTCTTATTGATAAAGACGTTATTGTTGTTGTATATTCATTATTGTTTTTGTAAGCTTGATATTCTTATTGTATGTGCGATTTCCCGCGATATAAATAGCACAGCGACGCTATACAAATACAATCACATAACATAGAATAAGAATGACACGTTTTGTAAATAGAATCGTCAGTTATTGAACAACAATGATGACTTTTACCATAACAATATCGAACATACAATAAGAATAACGACATATACAATAACAATGGTAATACTTAGAATATGAATGACTCGACATTGAATAACAATATCAAAGATACAATAAGAATAACGACATATAGAAAAACAATGGTAAGAACTGGAATATGAATGACAAGACATTGAATAACAATAACAAATATACAATAATAATAACATACATATATAATTTAGCAACGTTTGACATGCCATAGCCTAATCCTAAATTGCGTGATATTTTGCTTGTTTTAAATTCTGGAAATCGGAACGAATGAATTGTCCTAGAATTTGAATAATTTCTGGAATATAAGACAACACTTTCTAAAGAGCAGTCAATTTCTAGGATCGTTTTATGTTTTTCGTATGCTAAACAATCGGTAGTAATCTGCTGAAATGTATTCAAGACGACGTTTTGAATATCAACCGGCAACGAATGAAATCGGGCATTCTAATAATCGGAATAAGATTCTAAGATTGATTTACCTTTTGCGTTAAGCCTTCCAATGATAAACATGATTCTTTTATTAGCTCACCTGAGCACAAAGTGCTCAGGGTGAGGTATTGTGATCGCTCACCGTCCGGCGTCCGTCCGTCCGTCCGTCCGTCCGTCCGTCTGTCCGTCCGTCCGTCGTCCGTCCACACTTTCCTTTAAACAACATCTCCTCCTAAACCAACAGGCCAATTTTGATGAAACTTCACAGGGATGTTCCTTGGATGGCCCCCTTTCAAAATTGTTCAAAGAATTGAATTCTATGCAGAACACTGGTTGCCATGGCAACCGAAAGGAAAAACTTTAAAAATCTTCTCTCAAAAACCAGAAGACCTAGAGCTTAGATATTTGGTGTGAAGCATTGCCTAGTGGACCTCTACCAAATTTGTTCAAATCATGACCCCGGGGTCAAAATTGACCCCGCCCCAGGGGTCACTTGATTTTACATAAGAAAATCTTAAAAAATCTTCTTCTCAAAAACAAGAAGCCTTAGAGCTTAGATATTTGACATGTAGCATTGCCTAGTTGACCTCTACTAAAATTGTTCAAATCATGACCCCGGGGTCAAAATTGACTCTGCCCCAGGGGCACTTGATTTTACATAGGAAAATCTTCAAAAAATTTCTAAAAATAAACCAGAAGGCCTAAAGCTTAGATATTTCACATGTAGCATTGCCTAGTGGACCTCTACAAAATTTGTTCAAATCATGGCCCCCGGGGTCAAAATTGACCCCGCCCCAGGGGTCACTTGATTTTACATAAGAAAATATTTAAAAAATCTTCTTCTCAAAAACCAGAAGCCCTAGAGCTTAGATATTTGACATGTAGCATTGCCTAGTTGACCTCTACTAAAGTTGTTCAAATTATGACCCGGGGGTCAAAATTGACCCCGCCCTAGGGGTCACTTGACTTTACAACGGAAAATCTTCAAAAGTTTTCTAAAAACAAACCAGAAGGCCTAGAGCTTAGATATTTCACATGTAGCATTACCTAGTGGACCTCTACAAAATTTGTTCATATCATGACCCCCTGGGTCAAAATTGACCCCGCCCCAGAGGTCACTTGATTTTACATAGGAAAATCTTCAAAAATTTTCTAAAAATAAACTAGAAGGCGTAGAGACTAGATATTTGACATGTAGCATTGCCTAGTGGACCTCTACAAAATTTGTTCAAACCTTGTCCCCCGGGTCAAAATTGACTCCGCCCTAGGGGTCACTTGATTTTACATAGGAAAATCTTAAAAAAAAATTCTAAAAATAAACCAGAAGGCCTAGATCTTAGATATTTGACATGTAGCATTGCCTATTAGACTTTTACAAAGTTTATTCAAATCATGACCCCTGGGGTCAAATTGACCCTGCCCCATGGGGTTACTTGATTGTACATAGAAAAATCTTCAAAATTTTCTAAAAAAAACCAGAAGAGCTTAGATATTTGACATGTAGCATTGCCTAGTGGACCTCTACAAAAAGTTTTCAAATCTTGTTTTTAAAGTTACTTAAAGAAAATTTCAACTATATTTTCTCATAATTCTTTTGATTGATTTCTATTATGATCTTTTGACCTTGAAGACTTGTCCTTAAGTGCAATGATAACAGGTGAGCGATATAGGGCCATCATGGCCCTCTTGTGATTGCAACAGATTTAAAAAGAGCACTGATAGAAGACGTTTCGTCCTAATAATTGTCTAATTTGTTCAAGTGTGATTTCACCTATATTTAAAGATTTGTTACAATTACTCAAAAAACCTTAATTTCACTAAAATACTTCAATGTTGGATTAATGATATGATTAATGATATTTGTCTTTTCCTTGTTTCCTGCCATTTTCTTGAATTTTCTCCGGAATTGGAACAGTTTGCATGATACAATTGTTAGACAAAACATATTTTGATTAATGAGTAATAGGAATGGAAATCGAAGTTTGCACTGAATTTAATGCAAGTAATTATTTATAATGCTGTTTTGTGATTTTTACAATGTATATTGAACGAAAAACGTAATTAGACCAATCTTAAGTAATTCCAAGATGTTTGTAGTCACATATGTTGTTCTTCTTGTTTAACCTTCGCAATGTGAAAGACTGATGCATGCGATAACTATTTATGTAAACAAAGCAATACATATCGGTATCTCAGACAGGCATCATCATTATGTCAAAGAATTTTAACCTAATCTTAAACGAAAAGCAGTTCGGTTAGTTGGATAGTTCGTTTTTTCTTACAGTTTACGAAATATTGTTGAATGTTATTAGTGATATGCAATTCATATCTTAAAGGTACTTTCAAATTAATCCAACACTTCCAAGACAGCGTATTGATTTGATGCAGGTACTTCTATCATCTTTCGCCATTATCTAAGGTACATTTTGCATTTTTCAGTCTCTCTTATACTTTGTCTGTGCTTAGCTGTTCCATCGCATTCACATACATATTGAACGAAGTTTTAAATGCAAATAGGCTATGGTTGTAATTTGGCATTCTGTTGAGTGGAATGAGGTTTTGTGATTTATATATCACTACTTTAAGTCTGTCCATTTTTCCAGTACGACTGACACATCTCTTAAAACAACATTGATGAAACGGCTTTTCGTTTTTACAACTTTCTTGCAATGATCGATTTTATATTAAAGAGCTCTCATTGAAATATTGTATCTAATCTCGGTGATCCGACCAATTCTGTAATGGTTTCTTGGGAGGTACTTTATATAATATCAGTGTTTTTTATTGAGCTATCTTATTTCTAACATTCTCCCTGCTTAAATGTTATAATAATTGCTTGATCATATAATTGCTAAACAACTGTATACAGTCATGTACTAGACTTTTAATTATGAGCGACACACGCAGCAGCATGTTAGAAAAACCAGAATTGCCTTGTATTTCGACTTCTGTTAACTTTTCAGGACATGACAAGATGTATTTTTACGACTTTGTCTCCTGAAGGAGCATTCATAAGATGCCTGCTTTTAATACTTAACACGAAGCAATTCAAAAAGATTTCTGTTGAAATGCATGTCTAAAGCGGTCAAAGACCATGTCGGCATAAGTCTGTAAATTAATCGTTGCCAAGAGTGAACTTTACCATAAACCGGTTTAAGCTCTCTTGTGGTGTTTTTGCCACTGACCGTTCCAAGGCGGTGCCCCACTGTGTTCCTTTGTTTGTTCGTTTGGTCCTTTTGTGTAGGCTTTGTGTATGTGTGTGTGTTCCTTTGTTTGTCCGTTTTGTCCTCGTGTGTTGGCTTTGTGTGTGTGCAAGTGTATGTGTGTGTATGTGTTTATGATGTGCACGTCTGCGTGCTGTAGGTTTCTTTTTGGGGAGGCTGCGATTTTGGTACGTGGCATTCCCTGTTTGATATTTGTCTTTGTTTTTTTTTTTTCACTGAATTATTACTACCTTAGTTTATATATTGCAATTTGATATCACAAGCGAGAAACCTGAAACAAACTTTCCGTCATTCTTTTCGGTAAACCAAGAAAATGTCTGGGTCACTGGCATTTATAAACGTATAACATGTCACATATAAATTGCAACTCCTATTTTAGCTAATAAAAATGCAATTCCTTTCCTAAAGTTTAACAATCTTAACAAAGATGTGCGGACGTGACATATTTCCAAATAAAGTCAAAATTAGATTATATAAGTTCAATCTATTTAATTTCAGCATTAAATACACGAACAATAATTTTATCTATTGATATGATAGAAAATATGTATATTATTAACTGTAAAAATGTTTCGTTAAACTGGACATTGAAAACTACTTTACTGTACTTGAAACTATCATAAACATTGTGATTTGCTCAAAGACTCCCTTTTTTGAAAAATAAAATGACTTTCTGAACATGCAGGATCATACGTTTTAGTTTAATGTAACACTTACACGAAATTATTGATAACATTATTCTTTCAGCAGTACAAGTGATGCAATTACAGACACCAGCAATATAACAGAAATGGAGCTAATCACGGTAGCTCTAGAAGACATGCTGAATCACTATGATAAACGAATACGACCTGGATATGGAGGTATATCATTATAAAATGTTTATTTATAAATCGTAAAGCTAATCAGTTTCAGATGGAATAACCTGTTTCATATCATCATCAAATACAACAAAGGTTCCAATTATGACATAACAAAATACCAAAACCGATATTTACAATGTCAACAACCATTTATTTAGAAAATTGAGTTTTGTCAGTCTTTAAACATGTTACTTTTCAATCTAAAACACGATTTGTTTTCAATACAGGAAAACTATGTACTAATTTTGTACAAAGGTCATGCAGATTCGTCACTTGTGCCGTTAGCTTATTTTAGCCAGACATTAGTAATGCCGCAGCAGTGAAATCAACGTGAAAAAATATGATTATGTACATTGTTTAAAGTAACAAATCCGAATACCCTACTAATGAATATAAAGGCTACAAATTAATAGCATGTGTCAATTACAACTAGATGCAAGATTATTATTTTTAAGATACCAGGAGGTCCATGTATTTACTTTATATCGAGAATGGGGGCTAGATTTTAGCATTGCTTTTTTCTTACGATAAGTTTTGTTGATGACATGTTAAAAGTATTTGGTATTATAATCAAAACAAATATTTGTTGGCCCCATATATTCTTATTAATCATTTCTCTTTATTGATCACTTTCAGGTGAACCAGTAGACGTACAGTTAAATCTTAACATAAGATCTTTGGGACCTATATCTGAAATGGACATGGTAAGAAAACATTAACGTCTTACAAAAATGTGCTATTCCATTGTCATAGATATGTATAAAAGGTTATCATCATATTATATAATTCTTCTACAGCTAAATTTAGTTAGTGTTAGATTTCTATTAATTGATTACTTCAGACAGGAATTTTCAAAATTCGACATTGACAAATAAACAACAATTACTGACCATGATTCGAGGATAGATGCTAGAAGGTGTGAAAGGTATTGGAGACTCTATTACCATATGAAAAAAAAGATATATTGCACTTAAACAATGGCAATTAAATGTCCTATGGATGTTCCTGTTACCCCTTACTCTATATTAGCGCTTTTATACAAACTGGTAATAGTTTGTTCCGGTTATATTATTATTTAGTACAGATACACTTGAATGAATGTTACAGTTAAGAAGCGGTTCGAAACGCCTACGGACGTTCAAACTTGAATCATTGATAACCGTCAACACTAAAACTATAAGGGGATAACGTTTAAACTACTTGGCAATACCCACAAGAACATAAAAGGACGTCTGAGTGTCAAAATATCTTTAACCAAGACGATGAATCGTTTGATTTTTAGAAAAAATAAATAATAGTAAATTCATAAATATTTATCAGTTTTGGTCATAACGCAAACTCTTAAATTACAGGAGACTAAACAATGTACAAAGCTACTAAAGTTATGGCGAAGGTTAACAGTAATTATATATAACATATTTTGGTAAACCTGGGTTTTGGCTCAGAAATATTTTGCTTTTTGTAAATATCTAAATAAATAGTTTTAGTTACCATGTTCTTTTACCGTACATTAAAGAATACATTATGACAGAGCTTTGCTGAAAGTTTGACCCTTATTGAGTAAATATTGGTCGAGTTATTCCCAAAAATATACCTAAAAAACTCCCGACTTCGAGAAAGTTTATCAGCAGAAACCATTAAATGCTCCTAAATACATATTTTATATTTTGCCATGGTATATCCACTTTCAATATATTGTAAATATATGTCTTAATATTTATGTAAAGTTTGAGGACATGACATTATGTAGCTTTAAAGTAATTATGAAAAATCTACTTTGCTTACATTTTTGCAAGTCCACTTCTTACAGACTAGAGCTGACCAATGAAAATATTTATTAACAATATTTAGAGATACTGTTCAGGTCTGAAACTTTACTGTCATGTCAATGATATTAATTTTTAGTTATGTGAAATTTTGTAGATTTTTTAGAATCCTTGTTCTGTTGTAATCCTTTAAAAATGGCCCTTAGATGTGAAGACTGATTTTGGCAGCCATATTGGATAACTTTGGGAGAATTTATGTGTCAACTCTTTGACACTTGATTTTAGTGCTTTAAAACCATTATTTGTAATTTGAAATATACTGATAAGGTGTAATTTTTCTTCTAGTTTGTGTTTATGTTATTGTCTTTTGATGACATTTGTTCTATTTCTTGCATTTGGTGAGAAAAGTTTTACATATTTGGGAAAAGGTCATTGACCAATTAGATTGCAGCATTTTTGGTGCTTCTCTATAAATATGGGCTTATCAGTTACTTCTTGGCTCTTCAAGTTTACACTTTTGGATTAAACACTTCTCTTAATTAGGAAATTATTGGAAATTTGGAGCCAATTTTAGGAACTTTGGACTTTATTTTTATTGGGGAAGAATTGGAATTCTGAGTTTAATTTATTTGTTTAAGAAAATTACTGGAATTTATATGCATTTTATTTGGACTTTTCCGATAATTTTGACATATTTTTAAAGTACATTATATGTAACTAAATTGCATAACTGGTGTATATATTAATTGCAGAAACTTATTTGTTGACATAATTAATATCTTTGTAGTTGTGAATGTGTGGTTATGAGAGCTATAGGACTTTTGATTTAATAGATTTGTAAAACTGGACTTACTCTTGTGTCTTCATTTATTAATTTCTACATAATGTGTTGACTTTTCCAAATTATAATCTAAGTGGTGTTACAATAACTAAACTTATTATTACAGCACTTGGCATTATAATAACTTTGAAATAGCCCAGAATTTAGCGGCTTTATGTAGGAATCTGGCTTTTCCTTAAATTAATTAAGCCAGTGGTGTCGGTCATCCTGAACATTTACCCCCAAAACTCGAGCAATAAGAACATTGCCAACAACCACAATTAAGGTCCTCGTCGAACAGTTTAACCCCGGGACTGGGGTTTACGACAATATGTTTATATGCATCATATAGGATTTTGTAAACCGAATACTTCACGTATAATTGTAGGCATTTACCATGGATTGCTACTTCCGGCAGGTTTGGACAGATCCTCGATTGGCAATGGGAACGACTTATAGCAACAGCACTAAATCCGATGAATTTATTCAACTAAGTATAAAGGTAATAACGTTGAAATAATTGATTATCGTTAATTAATAACGTATAAAATGATCATTTGGAAGCATAGAAAGCAAAGAAGACTCGGTTCGCCTGAATCATTTCGCGAAAGGTTATGAAATATACTGTACCTTTCCGCCTTTTTGCACCGTCTAAATAGTGAGGTATGAAGCAACACTGACTCCAACAAAACAGAAGTAATTAAAAAAGTTAACGATCAATGCACGAAGTGTGAATTTCTAGTTACTAGTTTCACATTGCTTTTCTGTTTGTTTTTGCTGTTTTTTTTTTCTCTCTTTTTTTTTCTAAAAAGAGCAAACTTGACAGTTTTAGCTAGAAAATATTATACTTAAACGGTTAGTTAATCTTTCTAGTGGTATTGTTTGCCAGTTGTCGTTCTAAGGTGGTACTCCACTGTGTTCTTTTAATTGCCAGTTCTATATACATTAGTATACTTATATCTCATCCGTTGCAGGTTTCAAAAGAAACCTCTACATAATGTCTTCATATATTTAATATGCATGTACATAAGTTATTTCAACATATTTATTACGTTTTACTAAGATTTCATCAGGGAACTTTGCCTTTACTTGCCATCATTGAAGCTACCACATACAAGGATGTAAAATTTATACACTGATGGGATTTAGTATGAAACACACCTGTGCAATCGAGTAGGAATTTAATATTTCCTCTTGAGGCTTATCATCAAGTTATTATAAGCTATTTAAAATATATCTTATTCACATTTCGACATTTCAGAGAACATAGTCTTGAACTTGTGTTTAATACGTTATATTTTACAGAGAATAGACTAACGTGTGATTATGTTTTATAGCTGGTTAATAGACTGATACCGTTTCATACAAATGAGTTTACTGATTTTTTTTATTATTTCATAGTGCTTTTTTTACTTTAGATTTTAGAGAGAATTTGGTACCCTGACACAGTATTTTATAATGGCATGAAGTCATATTTACATACAATTACTACACCTAACAGATTCATCAGAATATATAGGGACGGAAAAATCTTGTTTTCGCAAAGGTAAGATATATTCTAAACACTGATAATAAAGAGCGATATAATTTTCATCAGTTCTGTTAATATTTTTAAGTGTCTTTGGTTTCTGCATCTCAATTGAAAGCCATTTGTCTTTAATGCTAAGACAAATAAGACAGACTCGTATTTCAGTTACCGTAGAGCAAATATCCCAGACATAAACACATTAAAAAAATCAAACATTTATCTTATTAAACTTTTGTATTTGCATTAAACTAATTATGCATGTTGATAAACCGGAAGTAAGAGCATAACGTCATTTATTCGGATCACGTAAAATAAAGCCTGAGCTCGTCATACGGGAGCAAAATTCATTTGATAAATCTGTGGGAACCATTTAGTAAATTCATATAATGGCATCGCAAATATCTTCCTAGAGATTTAGTAATATATTGAAAGTGTTGATACCTTAAATAATTGCAAAAAAATTATATCTTAAGGTATTAGATCACTAATAGTAATGTTTACAAAGTGGTCTTTGTTTGGTATATTCTGAAAGGTATTTGTGTTTTGCACTATTTTGCAATTTTTAAACAACTTTTACCGTGCCTTTTTTTATAAATTTTGTATAACTTATGGTATCTCCTCAAGCTCAGGTAGAGACAGATTTCAAAGTGATAGCCACTATCCAAAACGTTTGCAGAGAACTCATTTTACCATTAATTTTAATAAAAGAAACATCAAACTATTGGTAAACAATTATAAAACACAAAATAAAAATGTCAATATCATTTTTTTCTATGGTGCCTCAAGTAAACGGATTTAATGAGACAGAATTTATACTTTAACATTGAAAAAATACGGTCGAATGCTGTGTTTCTGTTTTGGATTTTGCTTACTCCATTTAAAAATAATCTTACGTCAGACGTAAAACCTAGTACCTAAATTTCTTCCACAATATGTAATCTAAGAGTGAAAGCAAAATAGAGCATGTAACTCAATATTTTTAAAGATTTTTCACTTTGAACACCAAGAAATCGCTTATAAGATTTATCTTTTTCCATTTTTGTACAATAAATCAATAATAAGTCTTGAAAGAAGTAAAAACTTCCTAGAAAAAAAGGAAAATAAGGGGGGAAAATTTGGTCCCAGTAGGGCTTGAACCTACGCCCCCTAAGAATTGCAGTAAAAGTAGGTTTATGTTAGGAATTGAATACTCTTCAAAAAGGAGGTTCTCTGTTAGTGATCTAATACCTTAAATCAGCTTCAAACAAACACTTGGACCTATAAAATAACAATATTCACAAACTATAGCCAACACGTGTTTAGGGCTGTGATACGTTTCAGTAAAATCTACGTTTTTAGAAAAATATCTATTCCCAAAAATGTCATCAAAGTTGTGATTTTCATAAGGATGTTCGTTATAAAAATTTCCCTGACGTCCAAAAGTTTCAAACCAGGCTTGCAAAATTCGAGCGCTCGTCGAAGTTTTGAAATATTGGAATTTAATCAAATTCTTAATTGTATGAATAGGTTTGATCCGAAAATGTGGAACTACCTTAAGAATGATTTTAAAAAGCACTGAAAATGATCTTTATAATATATTCTATATTGTATCATTAAATCTGTAAGAAGACCTTTTGGAAACATAGAGCAAAATATTACATAATAATGATAGCAGATTTGGTAGACTGAGTCTGTTCATGAGAGTTACTTAAATAATTATGCAACACACCTTATGCATCTTGTCACCGGACTAAGCGGAGCTCTACTACACTGCGTCATGATCCTAAAATTAATTGTAAGTTGTTAGTCAAACAATTGATTCCTAAATGATATATGAAACAAAATGAATCTTTGTCAAGGAATGGATACAATCCTTCCTATGTATTTATGACGAAAAACGAGGAACGAAAAAGGTATTTCAATAAAAAATTAAACAAGTTTCTTGCTAAACAAATCTCTATCACGAAAAACCTATCATTTAACACTAACCATTCAAGACCTATGCAAAACTCAATCTTAAATCATAATTGTTTTCTATTACATCATTAAGCTTTTGTCTATAACACTTGTGATATAATAACTTGTTTGCGATAGAAAACAATTCATAAACGTTTATACTGTTATATATTATTATATCCTGCAAACACAAAATAGTTCTGAAAAAACTAAATGCATATTTACACTTGCTGCCCGTGATATGGCAAAAGTTTATATAAGAATACTTTGCTGTTTTGCAATAATGCTTAATTTGGATGCAGTCCGAAAATACAAAAATGTCTTTAAAGGTAGTTTTCAAATTATCTTTCAATTGAAATAAGTCATTCAAAACGAAATCGAATTTTTACCGTTTTAAAAGATCTTAATTCAGGAAAATGTTCTAATAAGTTCCCTACTAAAGAAGAAAACCATGGTAGAGTTAACCATAGATGCCATTTTCTACAATGTTCGAAGCGGTTTTACGTTCTGTGTTTTAAGTAATTTTAAAAACAAATCTAGATGAATATTTGTGCACACCTTATGTAAATCGAACACATGTTAAATAAAAAGCTAATTTATTTCCAATGAATGGTACTTTATCAATGATAAAGAAAGCACCTGTATTCATTATTTTATCAAATAATATAGATTACCGAATAGGACAAAATATACGAAAAATTCTTTGCTAAGGAAATCATAAAAACATGATGGTACAAACCTGTATGTTACACATGACAAACGATAGTATTATTGATCTTTTAAAATTGAATTAATGTCCTAAATTCTTCGATTTCTTTCCTTGTCCTTTACGCCACGTTATTTTCTTGTATAGCTAATATTAAGTCAGTTGGAGAGCTAAAAAAACTGACATCTCAACAAAAGAGCTGTCTGATATTAGAAAAGGTCATTTGATACATGAATCATTGTTAGATTCTGTCTGCGAATGCTGGGGTGAAATGTTTAATAAACATACTTTCTGATAGTTTTCAAGGCAAGAAATGGTGTTTAGTAATGACTCTAAATAGCTATCTTTGTTTTCAAAAATCAGGGAAACATCTATTTATTTTAGATAATCATTTATCAAAGTTTTAGTAGGAATATGGAACGAAAGTATATATGCACATAAAACATTTATCAGAGTCTTATAATAAGAAATATCTTAATAAAATGAATAAAATGGATGTAATCAGGAGAAAATATAATTCACATCTCTATTCGGTTGGTAGACTTACGTAAGCTTCATTCGTATAACAGCAAAAGAATTGAAAGAAGCATAACATTATATAATAATGATGGTACTGAAATATGCAAAGCCGTTCTTTGACCGTGCCTTTTATAAAATGATTTCAGAGTAAGCTCTCTTACATATGGGTTCACATTTTTAGATATCTTCATTTTAAAATGTTTCATAAAAAATTTTGATATCATGTTAAAAAAAAAAGAAGACTGAGGTAAAAATTGATGAGGGAAGTATTTTTATATCAAACTTGCGAACGACATATACTATTCTTTAGTTTGTCATTGGACTGTGTATATATTATTATTATACATCATTATACTATACAATATGAAACAGAGGTAGATTATAATTTTTTATTCATTGATAAGCAAACGCACCTGATACATTCAGTTAAGCAATCCAGTGTACGTTTCAAACCAATTAGCGTCTAAATATATACAATGCTTAAAGGGAACATTTGGCTGCTAACTGACCAAAGTGGCAGGAACCCAAAAATCAATTTTATTATATGTTATTTCGGAGTGTGGTCAGTGGCGCAAGCAATAGATTGTGACCATTATTGAAGTCGCTGTCAGACAAAGGAGGGCTACAAATTGCTATATATTTATATAAATTTTCCCCATTTATTTCCTTTACTCGATAATACTTGACCAGACTGTGCCTCTGTACGCGACGAACTGTATGATCGGTAGGTAATAAATGATGTAAGACAGACTTCATTTATGGTGGCATATTTCTGCATACGATAACCAGACAGGTTTTGCGAAAATATATCAAGTTTTCAGAAAAGTTTTCGCGAAAACATAGAAACTTTTCATGAAAAGAACTGCAGATATGAAGTGGAAAAAACTGCGTTAGTGCCCACATCTGCATAAGAAAACCAGATAAGTTTCGCGAAAATTTACCAAACATAACAATATTATCAAATTGAGAATTTCATGTGGTCTCCCATAATTATGAAAACGTGTGTGAGCGTTAAATGTTTCAAAACAATCTAGCAGAAGTCATGATCACAACCCTACCTTTTTTTGTTCATTATGAAGTGTTGAAAAATCAGTGTTTAATCCAATTCTTCAGTGAAGAATTATTTTTATCCGAACGTGCAGAGCTATCGTCAGTGATGTCACATTTCTATGTATACTGTAAATTAATTGACTATGGTCTGTAAGTTGAATCATATAATTAATCAGAAATATTAATATATTTGCTGTCCATGTGGAAATGTTAAAATATTCGATCTTGTCGTACAAAATGTTCATCCGTAAACTAATTATACAATGATGCACGTTGTATCCTTTCTATTTTCTGTTCGGTTGAATTACGTATTTTAACGAGGATACAAATCAAATACCAGCTTAAAATAGGTGTAATTATGATTCTATTTTACATGTCAATTGCGTAAGCACGCTGCTTTAAAATATATTCCACTTAAATTAGAAAACAAATCATTATCTCTAAATTATTGCTATCGACTTTTGTGTACTTTTTCATATAGATGTCTCGCTGTTATTTGAATTAATGTTAAATAGCATTTCTAGTATAAATCAGTTAGGTCAAACTGACTTCTTTTTGATACCATAAATGAATAAGATATATGGTAAATGTTTGTACTTGGCCAAAATAGGTCTCTTTTAAAAATATAAATCGTTGTTTATCTCAGTCTTGCACATATAAGACTATTTTCTTTTTACCATGCGATGTCGTCTTTCCTATAGTATATGTATTAAGTAAACAAAAGTAAAGATATATGTTATGTTCACAACCAAATGGTATCAGATGTTTGTTTATGACAAAAACTAAAAGAAAATATTGATGGAAGTCAAACTATAACTGTATTATCTTTTACGGAAGACTAACTCTGTAAATCTTTTGTTGATTTAATGTCAGTATGTCTGGAAATTTGCACGAAAATCGACAATTATATACGCAGTTTGTTCAGCTTTTCCTCTTTATTGATATATAGCCAGTGAAATAATTCCATATAAAAAGTTTATGATACTTGGTTCGCCTTATATTACATTTTCAATACATTCTTTAATCAAAAGCAGTCATATAGGCGTTAATTTATTGCATGATCACATAAAATTATTTAGACAGGATGTAAAAATCTAATTATATCAAAGGTTCGACTTAAATTTAAACAGAAGTTTTAATAAAAGGAAGACCCCGAGAAGGGTGGTCTTACTAACTATAAAAATAGCAGTATTTAAGCGCTAGGTGGGGGTCATACAAAGCTACACCGTACTTTAGGTGTTCTTTTAATTTTCTGTTTCTTTTGGATTGTAGAATCTGTTCAGTGTACAAATGTACTTGTATTGTAGAGTTCCGCTTAAGTCAGTGACACATGTAGGGGACGTTGAACATTTCACTAGCCCCCATGAACAGACTCGATGAACCGGGACTATTATTTTGTTTGGTTACGTTCTAGCCTTATACATTCAAAACATTCACACAGTAAACTTGTGTATAGAGTCGCTAACCAAATTATTGTAATTTATATGTTTTTTTTCCTTTTTAAGTAAGCGTTTCTGTAGTGCTTTTATTTACAAACTACTTGTTAGCAGGTCGACAGATTGTATAAAGTCAAAGTAGCAAATAATATACATCTATATATCGCTATTTACAACAGTCAAACAAAATCGTGCAAATAAAATGTTGTTCTGAATGACATTATAAAATTGGTACACGCACGAAGTTTAAATATTACGTTTTCTTTCAAGTAAGTTACTCAAACAGAAAAGTATTTTTGAAATAATATTTTTCACATATTTTAATTTTAGATTAACCGTTAGAGCGAATTGTAAAATGGAGCTGAGAAAATATCCCCTAGATGAACAAAATTGTCCCCTGCATATTGGAAGTTGTAAGTTTTTCTGTTCAGATGAATTTCTTATTATTGCTAAAATAAGTTTGGTTAATTATATTTTAGTTCAGTTTTGTTTTGATACAACCAGCACCACAATACTGTAAAGTGTAAACGGTTGTTCAAATTTTACATTCTTAAATCATTCCTATGAAAAGATATTACGGACAAAGTTATTAGTTCTGATTAATAAAAAAATGTGTTTGTGTATTTCTCAGTTCGCGTGATATATCAACGTTGTAGACATTCGTATCATTTAATATATATTTCCATATCTTGAATGCGTCAGTCTTGCACATGTAATGCATTAAGGCGTTAATGAAGCCGCTAACAAATTTATCACATCTTTTCCTATAGAAAGTGGTTCATTGTGTTCTCTATATATATTTCTTACAGTTGCATATTCTACAAAAGATGTAACATATTTATGGCGCCATGAAAACCCAGTGGAAATGCCAAAGGATATGAGACTATCACAATTCGATCTTTTGGAAACCCCTTTCAATTACACGTCTGTGAATTTCTTTAAAGGCGGTAAGCCATGTTGAATTTATTGAATTGTCTCTTTTTCAGAAGTCTGTAGTTTCAAAAATGATAAATGTTTGCCGGTATAACAAGGTCAAGGATCAAACACAGGATTAGTACTATGCTATTACGTCACATGATTTCTTTTTTATATAAATAGTGTATCTGTAACTCGAACAAGCAACTTTGTTGCACGACACAGAAAGGCCAAGCTTTATTTATGATTTCACCCTTAAAATGTGTCCTAGCGCACCGCGCTCATGTTTTTAGGAACAGGTGTGTGTGCGGTTTTGCTCACTGCGTGGAAAGAAACCAATTTAAAGAACTAACAAGATAGTTATTCATATTGTACAAGTAAACATTTACTTTAACTATTCGCTTGTCAGGCTATTCGGTGTCAATTACTACGCTATTTAGCACTGATTCTATATAGACTTGGTATAGAACTCAAATTTTTAAATCATTCAATTTTGTGCTGTGTATCGTTGTTTGGACTTTAAAATGCAGGGAATTTTGCACCAATTTTATGACGTATGGTATTAGACAGAATAAGTAAGGACAGATTTATTTTATTAGTGATAAGAATTTACGATTATTTAAGAAATAATAAGTTCCCAAACGTGGTTTATCGTAGAAAAACCAGAGTTTTGAGTTCTTATGCGTAAGAATATATCACGAAGGCCTTCGTGATATATTGTTTCGCATAAGAGCGAAAAACCCGTGTTATTCTACGATAAATCACACTTGGGAACTTATTATTTCGATTCTAACACGACATACTAGTATCAAAAGTGTTAGAAAAAAATAGTAACTACTTTTTACGACCGTGCTATGCACCTGGATCGGATGACGTCATTGTACGCGAGTGGTTTATTGCAGAATAACCCGAGATAGATTTTGCTCTACATGTATGTAGGTTATTTGCTGATCGTGTTAGAATTGTTGTTCACATTCTCCCGCGTTCAAATATTAGTGTAGCAGCAAACAACCAGCGGACTTGAATTGATCATTGGAATCATCAGGATGTAATAAATGGTTTATCAATTAATATAAAATTGTTTTGCTTTTCAATATAACCAAACATCTTAAATAATTGCTTTTAAAATAAAGAGTCATTTACTATAAAAACATATTTAAATAGCAGGGTTTCTACGATTCTGTTCCTTTCTTTCTTTTTTTCAGCATGGCATACAGTGCTTTCCGTAGATTTCCGATTAAGTCGACATCTGGGATATTTTCTAATCAATGTTTATGTCCCATGCTGTTTGCTCGTAATTTTGTCCTGGGTTGCCTTTTGGATAAACAGAGAGGCCACAGCGGACAGAATAGCCTTAGGTACGTTAATGTTAAGTTATCTGATGCAGCTATTCCGGTCAGGTTAATACATAATGTAGAAAAAGACGTGTGATAACAATGATTAAATACAATCCCTCTTTTCATTAACTTTGTCGTCATTGAAAAGTCAAACAATCTCACATAGAGTTTAAAACTAAAAGGTCTGCCGCATGTTTTGTGCTTAATAATATGTAATTTCAAGCTTTTAAGTTAATTAAGACGCAGAAGAAATGTATTCATCCTAAGCTAAGTCGATGGGATGACAAATGTCATATCAATTGAATACGATCCATCACAACATGTATGTTAATACTAAATGTGATCAGGCGTTTTGGCTTATGTTTATAAAGTAGGACAAGGTCAACATGATATATTCAAAATACGCTTTACGCTAACTTACCCAAACATGACCCATTAGCAGCGATTTTAAGATAGCAGTCTTTGGCTTATGACGAAACTACAAGACAATCTAGTGAATTTAATTATGATGAAATGGATGTGTTAATATGCAATAAACTGCACATGAAAATATCCCTTTACCTAATACGCTGGTTGATCTGGTTGACGTGCTTGTCTATATTTCTCGTTTTGTTTCTATTTTTCAATTTAGACTTCGTCTAATTAATATGTTCCTTAAAGATACCACCTCTGATTCATGTGGGGAAGTTGGCAGTTACTTGCGGAGAACAGGTTTGTACTGGTACAGAATCCAGGAACACTGGTTAGGTTAACTGCCCGCCGTTACATAACTGAAATACTGTTGAAAAACGGCGTTAAACCCAAAACAAACAAAATCCTCAAAGATAATCGTTGGTAGTCGCGTATAATGTATCGTCACGTCAGGGATAAAATCTACAATAGAAAAAACGAAAAGCTCCCTATTTCACTTAACCTACATGAAAGGGATAGCACATGACATTGTAACAATTAAATTTTTAGGAAACTCAAAAAACATGGATCTGTCAACGAAAGAATTCAAATATGCATAAAACTTGTTCTTAGAAAATATGAAATAAAGGTATTAGTATAACTTCCGTTTACATATAAATAAATATTCCCTCGTTTTAAACAAGACACGTGTTGTACTTCTACGACTTTTCGAAATTGATGTGTGGTGGCGAAATGAATAAGATTATGATAAGAAATATGAGTCGTGTCATGTGACTGCACCGAGTTTACGAAATGTAACTAATTGTATCAGTGCTTTTAAATAACTTAATTCTTTCCATGTAACATATCAAATACGGTGAAAGATGTTATCTAAGAGTTGCGTATATATAGTACTCTATAAAACTGAGATGACTTGACAATATGTTTTATGCCCCCGAAGGGAGGCATATAGTTTTTGAACCGTCTGTCGGTCTGTCAGTCTGTCTGTCGGTCTGTCTGTCGGTCTGTCAGTCTGTCTGTCGGTCTGTCAGTCTGTTCGCAATTTTCGTGTCCGGTCCATATCTTTGTCATCGATGGATGGATTTTCAAATAACTTGGCATGAATGTGTACCACAGTAAGACGACGTGTCGCGCGCAAGACCCAGGTCCGTAGCTCAAAGGTCAAGGTCACACTTAGACGTTTAAAGGATAGTGCATTGATGGGTGTGTCCGGTCCATATCTTTGTCATCGATGGATGGATTTTCAAATAACTTGGCGTGAATGTGTACCGCAGTAGGACGACGTGTCGCGCGCAAGACCCAGGTCCGTAGCTCAAAGGTCAAGTTCACACTTAGACATGAAAGGATAGTGCATTGATGGGTGTGTCCGGTCCATATCTTTGTCATCGATGGATGGATTTTCAAATAACTTGGCATGAATGTGTACAACAGTAAGACGACGTGTCGCGCGGAAGACCCAGATCCGTAGCTCAAAGGTCAAGGTCACACTTAGACATTAAAGGATAGTGCATTGATAGGCGTGTCCGGTCCATATCTTTGTCATCCATGGATAGATTTTCAAATAACTTGGCATGAATGTGTACCACAGTAAGACGACGTGTCGCACGCAAGACCCAGGTCCGTAGCTCAAAGGTCAAGGTCACACTTAGACGTTAAAGGTCATTTTTCATGATAGTGCATTGATAGGCGTGTCCGGTCCATATCTTTGTCATTCATGCATGGATCTTAAAATAACTACGCATGAATGTGTGACACAGTAAGACGACGTGTCGCGCGCAAGACTCAGTTCCGTAGGTCAAAGGTCCTTAACTCTAACATCGGCCATAACTATATATTCATTAAAAGTGCCATCGGGGGCATGTGTCATCCTATGGAGACAACTCTTGTTTCTGTTTCTTTCTGACTAGGTACAATGACAGTATTAACAATGACATTTCTCGGACTGGAGTCACGGAGTGATTTACCACGGGTATCATATACAACAGCCTTAGATATCTACATTGCCATGGCTTTCTGCTTCGTGTTAGCAACCATGGTCCAATTTGCAGCTGTTCATAATTACACGAAGCACGGATATGGCGAGCCACTTCCTCCGCCACCCGAGAGTCATGGCACGGGGGATGAAGAAGACGAGGAGCATGAAAAATTGGTTTTTATCATCTTTCAATCTTTAATGTCAAGCAAATACCTACATAAGATTCAAATTTTCAAGATGAAATTTAAGTTATTATCATACACCTTTAAAGTTGAAGGTGTTATTCATAGGGTATGTGCATATTACTGCGCAATGATCAATACAATTTTCAGTAATTTTTGAAGGTTATATTATGGGTTATATTTCATTCAATATTTTATTACGAGTTGGTGTATTTTTTTTATTATTTCGAAATGTTAGAATTTTTTATTGTATGTGCTGTGGACTGTATTCCTCAAAACGTGTAGCTCGTTATATAAGGCTACTAGTCTGAAACATATACGAGGGTTGGTATAAAATAACCAAGACTTACATATGGCAAAATTCATTCAAGTGGCTCTGAAATTGATTTAATATATATAGCCTTCCTGTAACAGAATTATAGCGAAATCCTAACTGTAATACGTAATTACCAATCTTAAATTACAGTTTTAAGAATTACCTAAACATAAAGATTTTAAATAGATATTATGCACGTTTTAAATTTGTTTGTGGGGATAGTGGGGAGAGGTTAGAGAAACAGTTATAAAATTCAGGTCATATGATAGTTCTTGATGGTGAAATAGTACCATGAGATCATTCAGGTACAATGTTAGGCACGGACGGGCAACTTGGTAGAAAAACAGAGAAAACCGATCTTCCGTAGGCAATCTGGATGGCTTCCTCACGTGAAGAATTTTGTACCCCAAGCGAGGTTTCCAACCAACATCGATGAGTAGCAAGTGATTTGAATTTGCTATCTTAGACACACGGCTTCGGAGACATATTACATATTGACAATTCGACAGTAAAATATCAAAATATTAAACAGGAAATGGTGCCGTATTCCTTACACATTGCCCGTTTGAGAATACTTAACTTAATAATGTTTATCATTTACTCTGCTCTAGCTACCAACAAGAAGACCTGGCACACGAACTGCACGATTGAAGCGACAACGTGCACATCGAGGCCACAGTCATACAAACGGAGGTCATCACTTTAGTCGTGCATCGATGAAAAGGGCAGCATCAAAAGTTTGGAGAAGTTTAACGAGACTATCTAAAAAGAAACAGGAAGAAGACCAAACCAATAGTGTCAGTAAAATAGACAGGGCTGCTAGGATATTATTTCCATTTACATTCTTTCTATTTAATGTACTGTATTGTTTAATATACTATTTACTGTAGCAAATATTTGGCATATTAACTATGTGTGATAATGTTTTACGTGATACTAAATATTTGCCGTAGAGGCATGAAAGTAACAATTGATTAATAGCCTCAGCAGCTAAAGACACTATGTTACCACATTGAATACAGATCTCTGTACGTATGGATGTTTACAAGTAAAACGATTGTGAATATAACATTGTGATATAATAGTCAAATTATGTTCTCTACAACTTTGCACAATGTATATTATATAATAATATGACTATGAAATGAAAAATATACAAAACATTTTGAAAAATTCCCATCATAATTGTTTCAATGCTTGATTCATCATAATTGTGTCAATGCTTGATTCATATCTATAAGAATATAACGCAAAACACGAAAAAGATCACATGCTTGTCCAATAGATAAATGGTATGATTTTATACCGCAAGGCATATGCATGTCGTAAAATTTTGAATAGTACCTAAAACCGAGTGTTTAAATAATAGCATTGCTTTTGTTTTAACAAAATTAAAAGGAAGAACATAGGATGTAAAAGCATTAGACTAGTCTGACATTTGCCGGTCGAGATATCGTTAAAATAAGACGAGCATACCTAGAGGTGAGAACATAAAAATAATATCGGACAGATTCTTCCACCTTCGGCAGTCGTTCCGCTGAAAAACGTTCTCATGTTATTAGAAACGATATACAATGTAGTTGATATTTGTTTGATTCAGTGAATTATTGAAATATCTTTCAAGAGTGAACACCAGATGCAATATTTTCACGAGTGGTAAGGCGACGGATGAAAATGTAAGATAGGGTATTCATGAGTGAAAGATATTTTCATCTTATCTGTAAAAAACAAATGTTTTTTATTTCATGTTTTGACATTTACCCATTTTACAGTTTCTTACTAGTGAAAATATTTGATATTTTCAGTGTGACAATACTAGATATATTTTACACTAACATTTGAAAAACATGAATAACAATTCAGGCATGTCTGATCACAGAACATTGTAATACTGACCCCAGATATAGCATATTTAGATCTAGAGGATCTTTTAACACATATTTCGTTGTTTTAAAGTCAGATTGAGTATTCATAACAATGCTATTTCCTGCATAAAATTGAACTCTAATTTAACAGCCTGAGGGATATTCACTGACCCTTGAATTCGAACAGAAACAGCAACAACAAACAACTAAAACAGTTTTGCAATTGTGATCTTTGGAATTAATAAGAGTTCTAAACTGAAACATTTTAAACTAAAACAAACCTATATCACATTATAAAAGTAGTATTAAAATTATAAACTTTTTTGTATCGCCCCTGGAAATCCCAAATTTAAAAATAATGTGTTCCGTCAATTTCAAACAGACACATAAATCTGCATGCTTTTAACTTGGCTTTATCTTGAATGAAATCGGGATTTAATTTAATGTTTTATGTGTCAAAGCTTAAACTGTTAATGAGCCCAGTACGATTAGCGGAGTTTTCTAAAGAAGATTAGTGTATATTAACGATTTTCTGTACTTAAAATCACAAGCTTCACTGAAAAATGTATGTGATTCCACAGAGACTTAGCCATGAGAATAATACTGTGTTTTTTTTCTTTTTAAACATTCACTAGCAAATAAAATGTCTCATGCGTAGAACTTTCGGAATTTTGCCCGATTAAAGTGCAAAATTTACGAGTACTTGATCGGTGAGCAACTCCATAACTTGTTTGGAAAATGAGCAATTTATGGTAATTTCACTGTGTGGAATGTTGTAAGACTCCGAAAGAAACATAATTACAAATTTGTTTTGGTCGTTAAATTAGGTTAACAGGTTATATTCTTAATGCCTCAAAACATGACTAAATTTAAGAAGCATGAATTGCGTAAGGGATGATGGACCACAGCAAATCAGATAATAATATGTTGAAACGTAGAGACAGTACCTAGCGTTCCTTCTATACAAGTGTTAAGTTTGACAGTATTATTTATATTGAAACAATGAAAAGTGGTCAAAGAAGGCATACGGATTGATAGCAAGTTTTAATGCATTTTCTTGTTGACAATCAAATGATTAAAATACAGTTACACTTCAAATCTTGATATTCGGGTAGCACTTGCTCTTTTCGTCTTTCTGCAGGTATTTAGTAAGTTCTACTCTAGGAACCGACTCAGCCATAACAACATTGTTGGGACCTCTTGATTAGGCCACCAGGACTTAGACCAAGGTAGAGTCCAACGCTGGAACACAGCAACAGTCATACTGAAATGAGAACTTGTTCAGACTAAAGTAAGAAAGGCTGAGGAGTAAGTCAGAAGAGTACGTTAAGTACAGGTAGGAGGACAGCGTCGGACGACCAGGTTACATCCTGTCACTGCAAATAAACCCTAGCTCAATGCAGATATCGATGGTGTCATGACTAAGTAATGCACAAGACAGCGGAAAGCAAGAAAGAAACCACGACCCCGAACTGGACCTGTCTTTATCAACTTATTAACTTCTTGTGACAGAAGGACGCACAGCTGGTGGAGGCACATTGATGCACACTACCTCAGAAAAAACCAAAAGGTTTGCGATTGTGGAACTCTCAGTTCCATGGGAACAAAGGTGCGTGGCAGATCAACGAGTAGAGAAAAGGAAATTACAAGGCTCTCCTTGATCAATTCTAACAGAGAGGATGGCAGATGAGGTAAGGTGCAGGAGCTTCTTTGCCTACTAAGTGTAGAAAATGCTCAACGCCTTTGTGGTTGTTGGAAAAGAAACTTAAGTAGAAACAGCGCTGAAATAAAAGTATTGGGGAAAATTTTCTACATTTATTTCTGATGTCATGTAATAAAACATTAGATTTTATTAAATGGACCTGGGGCAAATAGTTTTCACTTTGAACACTAAACCATTCATAATTTTAGACTACATGTAGTGATGAATAATCGGGAACACTGTTGAATGTCAGATGAAATAAGCCCACTATTAAACATCTGCTTTGTTATGTTTCTTTGACTTTTTGCTCTAGAGGTCAAAGCATAGTTGCATTTCTTTTGATCACATAATTTTCTATCAAGCCGAAATTTCAAATGCTAATAACCATGCGGCTTTGAAACTGTTATTTATTTAAATATTTTAAAGAATATATGCACATTTGTATGTTGTCCAATCTTTTTTATTTCGTGTTTTGAAACATAGGTATTGCCTTCGATAATTTGTTATCATAAATATCCTACGCAAGAAATATGCGACAAACATTTTTCCTTTTTAGGAATGAAAATTTTAAACGCTCAATATTTATACAACATAACGTTTAGTAAGGCACAATGTCAATGACATGCTACGAAACCTAAGAAGCATGCACTGTTACCGAACATATTAGGTGTTGCTGAGTATGCTAAAAGAATTAGTCTTGAGCGCAGTGTATTATATTACAGACATTTCTTGCTTACTATTTACTAGAAATCATTATATATTCACAAGTGTAAATCAGGCAATAACGGACACTAGTAATATTACAGAAACTGAGTTGATAACAGTTGCCTAAATAGATATATTAAAGATCTATGATATTCAGGTAAATCAGTTGACGCGCAATTTATTCTAAAATAAGTTCATTTGGACCTACTTCTGAAATGGTGCGAGCGACATTTAAAACAAAATGTCAGTTATTTGTACTGACGACCTGCCAAGAGGTTTATAAATATCAAAATGCAATAAATATGTTTTGAAACACATTCGGAGGCGAACAGATGAAATACTATATCACTGCATAAATAAAAGTTTAGTATTTATGTTACATTAAATCAAAGGTTTTAAGAAGTATAAATTGTCTTATGAATTTCAATTCAATGTTGTACAATCTGATTAAAATCATCTCCTACATGTATTTACGTCATGCATTGGATCTGTGGACAACCAGAAGAGGATGACGTTCAGGCAACCTTTCTGCCAGCCAATCAGAGCCTTGCTTTGAAAGTTATTTTGAAAGTGAATGTATAGATTTACAAAATTTATATTTATCCTGGTATAACAATTTTAGATTAGTGATTATCACGGGTTTAAAACTCTTATGACGACAAGATGGTTGTGCCCTCGTGTTCTTTTTACAATAAGAAAGCAAATATAAGAGAGATATAGCCGAATCCACGCCTAGGAAATAACACATTGTGGTCGATAAATGTGTTTTGTGCAGTTTTACTGTTTCTTACATTGAAATGACATCTTCAGGTCATCTTCTTTAATCGACGCCTTTGTGAGGGCAAGATAACGCGTGTTGAAACGAGCAACCTGGTTGATTCAAATAAAAAAGATTGGTAGAAATAAAAATAGTATCGGAAATTCGATTATATAGAAATATAAATGTGAATGGGCCGCCATGAATTTAAACTTTTATGAACATAAAGTACTTTATTTAGATTTGTTAGATGTATGCATACGAATCTTTGTTTCTCAGAATACATGTATACACATGCATATGTATAATAAAGTAATGGCATAAACTCGCGTACAGTTCCGTACATTTCTTTCAGAGCTTTTCAAACTGAACAAGTCGTATATACTTTTAAGTTTAAAGGTAAGCCAGCAGCATTATGTAAATAACGAAATGAATTTCATGGAAATAATAAATAGCTTACACACATTCTAATGAAAGCTGACTTATATATGCAATACCAACAATGTTCCTGTTTCATGCATTATGCTCTAGCTACTGTGGAATCTGGTAAGTGTAACAATCGTGTTGTTTGTTGAACCCTCATCAATCATTTACTCCTGACATATTAACAGACCATAGATGAATATTTCGTATGTTATTTCAAGAGAGGAACGTGATATTTGCCTTTTAATTTCCCTGCCCGATACGAGAGACCAGAATATTAAAGATTCATTTACAGGTTGAATGTGATATATACCATCACATTCTCATCCTTTAGGAAACTTAAACAGAAGTCCAACGGGAAAGGCCACACTCGAAGACAGCAGCCGCCTATACATCACTCCACATGTAAATCTGGGTTCGTGTAAATGTATACACGTACACAAATTAGAAGTCCAAAATAGTTTCAAAACGAACTTTATTTGATTAATAGATATAATAGAGATGGGACCTAAAAATTCAATTTGCAACTGGTATTACTTTCTGTTGAAAACTTAATACCGGAGTACCTCAATTATATAATGGTTTAACTTTCATACTTCCTTTTTCATGCTGAAAGGCAATATATAATCTGAAAAAATTGGTCCTACTTGGAAAAGTGAAACCAGTGATAGATAACTCTTCAATGTCTTTTTAGTTATCTGAAGAATCTGAATAGAGCATGCATAGATTCGGATGTGTTTCCCAAAAATATAGTTTACTTCAATATCTATAATTAATCATTCAAACAAAAGAGTTGAGCATTATCTTTCATTAATTTTTCAAACCGATAATATACAGGTATGGTACGATCATAGGAAAGAAAACATTATTCGTGAGAAAAGAAATAGAAACAGACTATATAAATTTTACGACATCGAATCCCTCAACATTTTACAATATTCGTTTTCAAGAATAATCAAGGCCTCAAGATGTATGCGTTAAAAAAAGAGCGACTTAAAAATGTATATTCTATCTGATGGTCACACCAAAACCATACCAAACACAGTGCAGAAAGATCATGACACGCACCTTGTGTTTACAAATGTACCTAATTTGCCTATTGACCGAGGCGTGCGGAAACGCATTTACCTTGCGGAATCTGCCTTCACAGAAACTTCTGTTAAAATATAATTCAGACATTCTTTTGTATAAATACAAATGATTGTGTCAGTTAAAAGAAATGACAATCGCCTTTCTTTAGCTAATCCACCAAAACAACGAAGCCGATGTCGCTGTCAAACGTTCCCGTATTTACTGCACAGTGCTATGTTAAAATATTGCTAGCGTGAGATAAGCGATACGCACACCAGTTTTGCACTTGATTTGTTGTTGTTGTTGTTGTCGTTGAATACATAGCCTTAGCTAGGTACCATCTCTAGATATAAGTTAGTACATTTTCCCCTTGATTGTTGTAGGTATTATTGAGGAACCATATCAATTTAACTATTTGAAATTTGAGTTTACATTTATATATGACTAGCAAGCAGGTCAGCAATTGGAAAAAGTTTGTTCTTAAAATGCAATTCAATATGGTACCAACATAAGAAATGCAAACAAAACTTGAAAGTGTATTTAACATTGTTTTATCCCTGATAATGGAACTGTGTACACGGCATTGAATTATAGATTAATTTTACAGTTTGAGCGAATAATAAAACTGAATTTAGAAAATACCTGTTGGATGAAAATAAAAAGTCCTCTGCACATGGAAGCTGTTGAGAGATATTCATAATGATATATACAGTCCCTGGCTCGCGGATTTTTCAAAGTCCGCGCTTCCCCGCGATTGGGCCCTAGCGCGGACAATTTCCTGAGCCGCGGGGATGCACGTTTTTTCATGCATCCCTGAAACACATTTTACAGCTTCCGCTGCGACCCAAATCGATATATTGACAATGAAACGAGATTGGTTACTTTTTAATAATAAATATTATGCTACCTCATTGAAGTATTCATAAAGTCACAGCGACTATACATACCAAGAGGATATGGTTGACAAAATTTTAAATTATAAGCCCAATCTATTTGATTGTATAAATCAAAATCAAATTAGAATAATGGCAATTTTTAAAATTATTTTTTATAAAAGTAATATGGGTTATTTATTTCACAATTTTTCAGTTCAACACCTTTAACATTTACATTATTTTATACATTCCATGTCTTGAATATGTCAGTCATACATGATTAATGCTTTTAGACATTATTGAAGCCGCTAATAAATTTATTAAACTTTCTTCCCGTAGAATGATGGTCTTTGTGTTCTCTATATTTCTGTCGCACAATTGTATACTTCACAATAGATATAACATGTTTTGGCGCCAGAAACACCCAGTGGAAATGCCAAAAGAGATGAGACTATTACAGTTTGATCTATCTGAAACTCCCTTTAGTGGCAAGTCTGTAAATTTTTAAACGGGGGTGAGATATGTTGAATTTATTGAATTTGTCCTTTTTATAAACTGTTTGGCAGATAATAGGTTCGAAATGATTGACGCTTACCAGAATTGACAAAGATCCAACACTGTATTACAATATAGCTGTAGATTGATTTTATCCGAAATTTCAGTTCATTTAGTATATACACGGTTCGAGTATATATTTAAGTCCAGGACCCAGTTGTTCGAATTTTTCACAGGCGATTAAGCTAACGATTGATTCAATTTTAGGGTTATATTTCAAAATTTTAGAAGATTTAGAAAAACAAATGTATGAGCTGAAGATTATGAACACTAATAATTCTTTATAGTAAAAGCAAAACACCCAACAAGACTCAATATCTTTAATTAAAATTTAACCGGTGGTTAGTTTAAAATTGGTCAAAGTTTCGAACAACTAGGCCCAGGTTTTGCTTTGATATTTTTCTGATTGATATGTATGATAAGCTTCAACCGAAGTAAAAGGTTAAGTTTTCAACATAGCACTTTATATTACTTAGTAAGTAGAAATTAAAATAAAAAGAACAAAAATATCAAAATTCAACAATTTTTATGGTTTATTTTTTCTAAATATATCTTTTAGATGCACGGTAACCGCAGCCTTATTTTCTTTTTGTCAATTTTGAAGCATTAAAAAACAACATATTTTTAAAATCTTAACAACAGAATTTTTGTAGATTTTTTATTAAAACATTTGGTGCGATAATTATGTCAACGTGTAAAATTAAAATAGATTTATTTGTAACATTTATGCTTATATAATACTGATATCACCATGTATTCATAGTGACCTGTAAGACCTGAAATCGCTATAATATTAAATGGGATATTATATGTTTTACAAAGTACTCCCCGTTTTTTCATTTTGACTTAATTTCAGAAATGCTTAAACAGATTCAAGAAAATGCCCTATAAATAAATAAATAATGAGTGTGGTAACCTTTACTTTTTCTGTTCTAATTTGATGTTTAGTTAGAAACTAACATTCTTCTAGCTCACAGAGTATGATAAAATTCTAAGCTGTATATACATCCTTAAAGGCGTACGCTAGAATTCGGGCGAACTTTTCCCCAATAATAGCAGTTCTTCAAACTTTGGGGAAAATGCCGTTTTCAAGGGCAGATTATTCTTTTTCAATACCGGTAACCTATGACTTCTATTGCATTTTTTTTTTTTTACTTTTTAGATGATTGTCCTTCAATATCCAAAGTTTGAAGTAATTCTATTACTGGGAAAAAATCATCCATCTCAGGGAGTTCTAGCGTACGCGCGCGCTTTAATTAAATCAATTGTGTTTACCATATTATATTTTAAAATCGATACGACAAAAATAGAGCCAAACAAGAAACAACACTAAAACTGGTACTAGCAGATACACGACTAATTTGTTGTTGATATCTGAAGATACGAGATGATGCGCCCGTTCTCAATCAAGCTTGAAAATATTCTTTATATATACGTGTAAGGAATCTAGAACTTTATATCATACGTTTTATAAAAATGAATTTAATACACGTTATATAAGACCAGAAAGAGGATAATTATAAAATTTTCACAATCTGAAATCTTAGAACCCTTTTTCAATTTTGCGTTTTCTTCAGGGGTTGTCAGTATTCATTATTATGTTGATATTTCGTACTGGATAGTAAACTTGCAAACATGTTTTTTTAGTTTGTTCACATTTTAACTTAGAATGAATAAGTTATCTCGGCAAGTAGACAGTTTCTATAAATTAATAACGATGAATTTGGAAGAAACGCATCAATATTTTGTTGAAGAACTAATTTAAACTTACTGCATGACAATACGTTTACAAACGATGCAAATCTCCAAGACCTGCAAACGTCTTTTCTATGTTAAACAATCGATTAAGCCGTATTCATGTATAATAGGACAGCGCTTTGAATAATAAATCGGCATTGATCGCAATTTCCTATCAAATTAATCACAATTTGTGGCGTATGTGTCTTTTAAGCGTGTCGATTACTTTGGTACCATTGACATACTTGTCAAAACATTCATAAAAGTATGTCATAGATTGATAATACTAAGCTCTCATCGGGGAATGTTTGTTTGGTTAGGATCCAGTATTTCGTATTAAATGTTGTAAAAGATGAAATCAACACAAAATGTTTGAAGCGCCTCGTATAAACACTACCGAGTTGAAAATCTAGAGCATAATTATAAGACTTACAGTCTGAAATCTTATTAATAGAAACCCTTTTCAATTTGGCATTTCTGCAAGGGCTGTCAAGTATTCATTATTCTGTTGTTTCAGTCATTTTAAGAAACTTGCAATCAGCTTTTAACTTTCACATTTTAGATAAAAATGAATACATTATCTTAGAAGGTAAACAGTTGCTTCAAATTGATATAGACCGATTGGGAAAAAAATCAACATTATTTTTGCGAACCAGTTTGAAATTATTGCAAGTACAAATGATGTAAATCTCCAAGTCCTGCCGATAGGACTTTCCTATGCTGAACAATCGGTTCTGGTATGTTAATGTATAATAGAACAATGCTTTGATAACTTTGGAATACACTTGTCAAAAAACATTTTAAAAGTATGTCAAAGATTGATTTAAATTTGTTAAGCTTTCCTTGAGTAAGGATCAGACTGAATTTTAATAAATTATGATTTTCTTAAATACCAACATTACTTAGCAGGAACACGATATAAGTTATCAAAAAATTATTCTGTCCAGTTTTAGGAGTAGTAATTGACCTATTATGATTTTGGGCACAATTATAGCGTAATAGGATATCTTTAGTTTAAAGACAGTAAGGTTTTGGGACTGTAAATTATTGTATTTCTTTTAAAATTAAGGAAATTAATTATTTTGATACCATTTCTCTCAAGAAACTAGTTTACCTTATTCACTTGTCAAACATGTCAAGAAGTTCATGCCACATGGTTTTAGCATCTTAATGATTCAGTTTTATTTATGGAAAGAGACCTGTAACCTCATAATGCCTCCGTGACCGAGTGGTTAAGGTCGCCGACTTCAAATTGCCTAACAAAACTGTATAATAAAAAAAAAATGTTGCCAAAAAATAAATTTGTATACATTATTCTAATGAACACTAAATTTCCCTCGTACTTTCCGACTGTAAACTGAATGTACTTACCATACTGCGTAGCCCAATGATCAAATTTGCAAGGTAACTTGGCTCATAGAAAAACGTTTGGCAAGGTCTTTCATGGTACATGTTATAAAGAAGTTTCTGTTTATAAATAGTTTGTTTGTATCGTTATTTTCGGAAGACTGCTCGCACAGAAAACACTCTGCTATTATAAACCAATGCTGCTAGCAAATGTTTTTTTTTTGTTAGAACGAATACCTGAGAATCCCATTTGTCGTCCAAAAGTGTTCAAAAGTCCAATGAAAATGAATTGCTTTTGTCTTCTTTTCTTCTTCTTCTTCTTATTATTATTATTATACCAGATTTATATAGCGCCCTATTCATGAAAAACACGTTCAAAGGCACTTTATATACAGCAAACGCAGCCACACAGGGAGCGAAATACATCCTCTACTAGTACAGACACAGAGCGATCTGACTAGAGGGACAGAGTGAGATAACGCCCCCAGAACAGATAGAGAGAAATTATTTTAGATACAGGTCTGTCCGGCTAACTTAGCCTAGCTCTTTGCGAATAGACAGTCTGGTTCTTTAGTGTATAGCACTGATTCACGCGAAGCCGTCTTCCCTGGGAAGAACCAGTACAGGCCTCTTAGTTATGTTGGAGACACTTAAGAGCATCTCAGAAATTTCCATTGACTGGACCGGCATTCGAACCCCGGACCTCTGGATTGACAGTCAAGCGTGTAACCACTAGTCCACCGGTCCACTTATAACAAGATACTAACGTTAAGTGGTTTTAACTTCCTCTTCGTAATGTCAGCCTGTAAACGAGGGCATTGCCATTTTCTGAAAGGCGTCGTGTCAAACACAGAAAGGATTATTTGATACATTTATCATCCGTATTGTGTTCTGCTGTCTGTGGATGATAGGGTGAAACATTTATTAAATATGTCTTTTTTTACACTAAGCCACAGGAAATATGATAGAATAATAACTTGCAATCGTTTTTATTTACTTTCAAAGTAACCACGGTCCCAATTCTTGAAATAAAAAAATGCAAATATTCTCTCAAAATATTCATCAAAATCCACTAACATGTATTCACTTATCAAACAGATAAACTAGTTGAAATAAGTCATTGTTTATAGCAAAACAAAATAAGCAACATTTTCTCTTCATTATAAATGAGTTCTGTAGGCTGCCATGAACAACATAATAGCATTACAAATTTAACCTGCAATCATTTTAACATGCAAAAGCCGTGCACTTTTACATTTGATACAATTGTATTCCAAAGTTGAAGTAAAGCTTTAGACAGATCATATAGCATAAAAAAGTAAAAATGAATCTTGTATAAATCAAGTAAATGCTGCTATTTCAGACTGGACTTTTTGTTAGAATTTATTCAGCTTTAAGCACATGTTCACTTTCTTATTTTCAGTTTATCATATTATCACGTACGCAATTGTATATTTATATTTAACTTAAAATTTGTTTCATATTGTTTACTCATTCAACACCATGTTTTGTTGGTAGTATTTGTTAAACTCATTTATATCTGTATATTTTTGAATCAGAGATAGGGCATTCAAATTATTCTTCCTGTACTTTACATGAATGCAAAGTTAACATATATTGAGAGGACGTCCTTCGTACCATAAATATTGATATATTTGCTTTTAACCAGCCGCTGCAAATATTTTCGCAACTCATGAATCATATTTTACTATGGTTCCCTGGTTCGTCTCGGAACTATGTCAACATTTTGGTAAATGAAACGAAAGCCAAAAATAAAAAACGAAAACAGGTACATAAAGCTACTGAATTAACAAAAAAAATACGCATGCAGTCAATAAATCAATTTCACTATATCTTATTTGGGAGTGTGGTCAGTGGCGCAAGCAACAGATTATGACCATTGTTATAGACTCTCTCTGACAAAGGAGGCTATTAATGGCAATGAGTCTGTATAAATACTCAACATTCATTTTCCTTATTCGATAAATTTGCTTTATACATAAACTGACGAGACAATATCCTGATTTAATGTAGTATTATTGGTCTTCCATTAATATGTGTTGTATTTTTTTTCCTTAAGCGGCAGAATCGTTATATTATATAACAATATACAACAATGTGAGTATACACATGCTATACTGTGTTATTTAATACGATATAAGAAGATACGCTGCAATGTCTAACCATTTACGTGATGTCCTTAGAAAATCATTATGTTCTCGTTGGCCGCAGTATAGTAAAACAGGCTATGGTCGCTTTCAAAAATTTTGTAATTAATATATCAAACGAACACGTGTACACCCTTTCGAAAAGAACATAGAATAAAGTAATATAATTGATAATTTTTATAAAGTGACACCTATTTACAGAACTAAAATCCATACAAATGGTTTAATGTTTATGTTTTCTATCTACAATTTTACAGATTGAATTTCCTCACCGGTGTGAATTCGAGCTTCACTCGGGGCGTTAAATTCTCTATATGAGGAAGTCATCCAGCTTACTTACGGAAGGCCGGTGGTTCTACCAAGATGTCACGATGAAATAATGCCAGAAGGGGCAACTACCATCAAAAGCTGGAAAGTCGCCATATGATCTATAATTGTGTCGGTGTGAAATTAAACCCAACAAAAACAAAACAAAAACACAAAGAGATTGAATTTCTTTATTAAGAGTGGGAATGATACAACTTTGACTCTATGCTTATAAATATTATGTTGTTTGAACGTCGCTGTTTTCTATATAAAACGCATAAGTTTCTTCAATATAAATCATAAAACGAATACATTTCATTGGAGTCTCTTCTTATTTAGGAAAGTACTTACGGAGTACTTTTCCTTGAAACATTTCATAAAAATGGGTTTTCATTATTTTCCGAATTACTCATATCCGTGATATCAGAATAGAGAATTCCTGCAGCTGAGGTAATGTATATTTCATTACCTTTGAAGTACAACCAGTCAAACCGAGTGTTCTACCATTTCTTTTTGTAGCGTGTTCTGCGTTCAAAGGATCTCCTGATTTTATTTTGTTTGAATCAGTGATTCAAAACCTGTATTGGTTTTCATGACAAGAAACCACCAAGATGCCACACAGAAAGCCAGTAGTTCTATCCATTGTACCATTCCATGCCTGAAATCTACCTCTATTTTTGCTGGAAAGTCACTTTAGGACCTAGCATCGGTCATAGTTACAAACCGGAAAGCTTTATTATGTACATATGAATAATTCCGTATGTCATTTGTTTTTAATGTCGATATGTCTGGAAAATGAACCGTTACTTTATTCGTCTTTTTTCTGGCTCTTTATCTGTCATCATAATATGAGAAACTTTCTGAATACCAATTACTTCCAATGTTTTTCATCTATGATGCAAACCAGGATTTCATCTAATTTCTTTTGAAGTGAACTTGCAGAATATTGTTTACTTAATATATATCTTGGTTTCAGCTATGAGAGAAAATTTAGAAATTGTGACATCAGATAAAGAAGTGCTGTTAGAAATGAGTAATTCTTTTTGATTATATTAAGTGTATTTAGTGCCTGAAAATAAGCAAATTTTAAAAGAACGCGATTTCTAAAACATCTGTTTCATGTGGTTTTCAATTTACTAGAAACAAGTTTTCAATATTCACACACGTACATATCATTTAAAAACAACCTTTTAAAGGTCTTGCAAGTGTGACTTTTAAGGCGGTAGGTTACCTTGTTACCAGGGTAAATTCAAATTAGTTGAACCGCAGCAATGGTTTGTATTTCGTGTAATATAATGTTTTAATTGCTACAATCTCAATTCCGTTTATCTCTGTCCCATCAAGTACAAGTTTTATTCAGGTTTGAAGTACATGACTCTCCAAAGGTATTTTATATTGCTAGAAGAAAGAAAATATGGATATTTAACACTTTTCGGTGTATTTTGGTTTCATTGTTATCCGTGGAAGTCTGCATATTTGATAATTTTACTAGTATGCGCCTTAGCTTTCTAATATAAGCTTAAAATGTATATGTCGCGATGCTCGTGTTTCCATGTAACGCATTTTCTCTCATATTTAAACAACTATGTATGAAAACGGGTTTTTCGACGGCTTCATTCTGTTAATGACCAACATTGAATATCTGGGTAATATAATTAGCAAAATACCAACCACTTTACATGATGCCCTATTTTTCTTAAAGTTTAAAGTAAACATGGCAACAGAGATGTTTAAAATAGCTTATATTTTGCTTTTTATCGTTATTTCTTATAAAAATATTAAATAAAATTTTCTTTCTTGTTACTGTAGCTTTAACACATCTTATTTCTAACGTAAATAATATGTTCGTGTTATTTGTATTCATTTAAAAAAATTTCACAGCTTCAAAAACTTACAGCAGTACCCTTCGTCTGATATTTTTTATGGAAATTTCGTTCTGCATGCTACTATTATTCTCATGGATATTGTTGAAATGCAATTAAAAAGCCGAAGCCGTGTTCTTTAAAAAGACCAGTGTCAACGTTTTTGAATTTAACATTTAGGTATATAGGTCACGGGCTTCGTTTCTATGGTAACATCAATTTAATTCAAGAAGCCACAATTTTCTACTGAATTTGAACAATTTTAGATCTTAGCTTTAGTATGTAAGTAACGAATTATCAATGGAAACTGGAAAAAAGGTATTACAAATCAATCTGTCTAATTTTTATTTGAAAATGGCCGTAATAAATAACGTTTCACCCAACCATATTCCTAATAACATATGTTACCATCATTCACTTCCATACATTTCATATAACATTTAAATATAACTACATATAAGAAGCAAAATATTGATCATTATTCAGAGTGAAAGATTCATAAAAAATATTTCAACAAATAATGGCTGTTTGCAAATAGTTCAAACAAAGAAACTCCACAGAATTACGTACTTTCAAAATAAAAGCTATTAATTTTGCGCGGTAACTGACACGTAAACGCCATGACGTCAATGACGTCATTTTAGGGCAACAATGTTTTGAAGCGTTTCTGCGGCAACTTATTCATTATTTCTGCATTATTAAACCATTAAGCATCAAATCGGAGGCAGGTTCATGATTTTTTTTTCCGAAGAATGGATATACAAACACATTTAGTTTGTCGTAAACATTGTCATAAATCGTCACGTTAGCTTCCGGTTGGACATGCGCACATACAAATATTAAGGTAACCTACCTCCTTAAGAGCATTTCGCAAATTTTATCTTCGACAAAGTTCTTAATTAGAATGGTAAGTAAGCCAACTAGATAGTTAAATGCTATATCAATTAGGCAAGAGCTATTTCGTATCCAAATATATTTTCTTATATTTTCGTCACGCCGACACTATTATACAAAATGTAGGTCTAACATTGCGACATTCCAGCTTTTGATGGTTAAGGAAGGCCGCGCGTGTCAATACGGGCATTATTTCATCACGAGTGGGCACCTGGGTAGAACCACCGACCTTCCGTAAGCCAGCTGGATAGCTTTCTCACATAAAGCATTATAATTCAGAATCTACAACCAAGCAAGCTAAACCCACATTGGTGAGGTGCAAGTGAAGTCAGGGACCTTAACCTTCAGGCCACGCATGCCCTTTAATTAGTAGAAACCTCACTCGGGGTGTAAAATTATTATGTGTGGGGTAACTTACGGGAGGATTGTGGATCAACCCAGGTGCCCAACCGTGAATAAAAAAAATGCCCGGAAGGGTACAACCTAGGAACTTTCATCAAAATCAAAAGCTGAAAAAAGTTGTCCTTGAAGGTTCATTCTTAACGCAACAGAACAAACAAAGCTGCATGATAAATCAAAGAAACTAGATATTTATAGCTTAAAAATTTGCTTGTAAATACAAATGACCAAAAAAGAAAAATGTTGTTTTCAATGAACATGTAATGTCAAAACACATATTATATTATTTATCATAATAGTATTATATCATTAATATTATTTTATATTAATATCTATATCTGGTTAAAATATGCTCTATATCCTTTGAATCACAAGCATATCATGTTCGACTAGACTTTAAGATGCAGAGTAAGTACTATGTCTCCGTAAAAGAAAATAACAATCATAAATCAAAAACAATACAAGGAATAAAATGGGAACTATGAAAATGTCCTCATTTAGTTTTTACCGGGTATTATGTATTAACCAATTAGTCGGTCACGTATTTCTAATACACACTGTATGGTTTTGTCATCAGTATGTATGGGAGAACATTTATATTTTATGAAACTATAATAACATAGAGGAGAAAAATAATGTATAATGTATACTTTACAACTAAGCAATTTTCATATACTGTCTGATAAATATTTCAAATTTAGATTAACGGCTACCGTAAAAACAGATTGTATGATGTCGCGATAATAAAAGATTAACTACTTTCAATATGTCGATTGAAATGAGGTATTATCAGAATGAAAACAATATTGTAACATCAATACCATTTTTCCGCGTCTGTGTTCTACTTATATCTTCCTTGTACTTGCATATTCTACAAAGATGTCATATATATTCAGGATATGAGATTCACAATTTTATCCGTTAGAAACCCATTATAGATCTATGTATTTCTTTAAAGAAATTCGTAAGGTAAGTACTTGCTCTTAGACTATTCATGTTTTGGGGAAATACTTTAACGATGATTGATGTCCCAAACCTAAATAATATCAGGTGGTTTGCTTTCGAATTTTAGTTTGATTAACTACAACGTATGCTTGTTTAAAAATTATTCATAGATCTACTTAATAATAGAAAAAACGTATTGATTTCACCAGAGGAAATACGTTTCATCTTTTAAATGCTCTCTTTTGATAAATCGTTTAGTAGAAACACAGATTCTTTAGGGAAAGCAAAATCAAGCAAAAAACTAAACTTTGCTGTTTAGTAATACACATCGGGAAGCTTTCACCCAGATATTGCATATAAAGCATCAGTGCATATCCTTTGAAAGAGAGATTTTTTTTTCAATTCGGAACAATACATACTGTTTTCATAAGTGGCACCTCTATCAAGAAAAAACATATTGTATAGTGTTTTATGAAGAAATGTTTATTTCTAACCATCATCGGTTGGCCAGGTATTTCAGGCATTATAGCGATGGTCTCCGTATGGAACACGAAATATCTGACGCAATATCACGCGTTGATGTGGGCCACATAAGGGAAAAATGAATATTTATGAACTTTTATCAAGTTCTGCTATTTTATTATACAGTACACAACGATAAATATGGAATAAAATATACATATATAAGCAGTATTTTTGTTTTATCTTTAGTTATCTTAATTCGTTATAAGAATTACCATTATTTAACATTCCATATTTCAAACATTTTATTTATTGCAAATCTAGCTTAGTACCAACAGAAACAGTGAAACTGTTATCATGATATATCTAACAAAACTTGTTCAATAGTACACGAAAAAACATATATATTATGTTGTATTTTGAATTTCGGTGCTGCTTAACTCCTTTGAAAAAATGTTGTCCTTAAAATTAATCATAAATTATCTTCGGTCATTATAATATGTAATAGGTATAGGTAGATCTCTTGGAAGCACAGAGTACAACAAACACAGCCACATAGCCACACTTTTGCAAAGTAGGCCCGCAACAAAAAGAAGCCATACTCACATAATACTGTTTTTACAGTTGTTGTTTTGCCAAATGGTTCTTTTCACAGATTTCTAATTAAGTCTTCATTTTGAATATTGTTATCATGGACTGCCTTTTGGATACATAGAGAAACAGACCACAAAGCTACACGGCACCTAAAGTCTGACGTTCTAATGTTAATCATATGTGTTTTAAGACTAGAAACATAGAACACAATTAGAATTATAGCATACGGCTGGGTTTGATTCAGTCAGTTCACGGGAGTAATAAAATGTGCAACACACTTAATGAATTTGCAGTATATTTCCCACAACATCAGAAGTAATGAGTTTTTAACCACAATGATTCCTAGTTCGAAGTGCCAAACGGCACTAAGACAGCTAGTAAAATTTATAAGAAGATCTTTTGGAAGACTGGTAATGCTTTAAAGCAAAATCAAACATTACCATGATTGCAACATAGGTAGAATATACTTCAGCAATCCCAACAGGATGGCTTTCTTACACAAATGGTCTCCAGACATATATTACAAAGAATGTAATTACAGCGCCATGTATCAACACCTGTGATTTTCACAAGTTGCTTTGTCAATTATGCTTCAGTAACATTCAAAGGCTGCCAGTTATAATTAATGCATTATCAGTTAGTGTAGGTAGGTGGTTCGGGTGGAGGGACCGATTTGGGTGGAAAGATGGATGGCTGTGGTATAACATGGATATTTTAAGTACATTTGCAATCACTTCTTTTTTGGGGTGTTTCACAGTTTAAATTAGAACATTACACTAGTCGTTTTAGATCATGGAGATATTCTACGAAATGATTACTATGCGTTTTAGAAAACATAAATTCAAGAGCCAACTTGAATTTGTTATTGCTTGACAAAATGTTTACAAGTGATATAAATCTCTCAGACTCGCTAACGTCTTTTCTGTGTTAAACAATCTTATAATAGGACAGCGTTTTGAATAACAAAGTAGGACTGGTCGTAATTTCTCATTAGCTAAATCAGGTTATGTGATTTATTTATCTTTAACTTTGAGTCTTCAAATGATTTGGTGTTATTTACGCAGCTTTCAAATGAACGTTGATGGAAATGCCTACATTGTCAATGATTGATTATTCAAAGCCCTTGCTTTGCAGTGATTCTTCTGAATGTGTTATGACATTTGATCATAATTTTACTATGAGCCTTCATTTTGTTCGTATCAATAATTTTCTAACATCTAATTATTTCCATTTTCTTATTGTCGTACGGTCTGGAGATCAATGTCTTTAAAGAATACCAACAAAATGAAGGCTCATAGTAAAATAGTGCATTGAAGCAAAATAGTTTAATCCCGCATATGTCACAACTTGCCGCCAAGTGATCAGCACCAAGTTACACTCATTTTTTTTATCTTTAACTTTTGGTATCTCATTGTCACTGTCACTACTGAATTAGATTACACCAAATTGTTAGTGTTGTTATGTTTTATTTAATTGAACTAAATAGCCAAATCTGCATTATAATATGTAAATAGTTTGCAAAGATAAGAGCCAAAGTCAAAGTGTGGAGTTAGAAAAGTTGTTGAATATATATACAAAATCACATTAGTCGTACATTTTCTTGACTTTAGGTAATTGCCTGTTAGAATTACCTTTATTCTGCTCAACATTTGGTATGAATAGCTTTTTAACATTTTCAGTCACTGATAGCATGCATTGTTGCAAATCTCAGGTACCGTAGTTGTTATTAAGTGCGTATACCTATATATCAGGTGTAGGCTTTTTCAACCGTCTTACCTGAATGCCTTGTGATCCCTTGAGAAATAGCTTTATGACATTGTTTAGGTACATGTTTGTACTACTTTGTCTTTCACTGACTTTTTTGTTATTTTGTAAAAATATTCTGTATAACTTACTTTTGCATAATATTTGCATACATAAAATGTTACAGTAAAATACTTTAATTTATAATATCATTTCATAGGTTCAGAAGACAATTTGTAAAAGAGTTGAAATCTACAGAATGTTAAAAATACTGTCTATAAGTATGCGTCAAAATATGAGAAAGATATCTAGAAATATGAGTCAATAAAACAATTTGACAACTGTTATATGCATGCATGTGTTATGCTGCAGCGAAGATAATATACATTTGTATTGAAATAACATAGGTATGATTTAAGTTGAGACAATATTATTCATCTTTATTTTATGCAAACTGGTGAAATACTGAAACATATCAGTGAGATATTTATTTATTTCACTCACAATGCTGAACTCCTTTTCTTCAGATACAATTATCTCCATTGAAATATATTCTTTAATTACCTCCCTTTGTTGCCTTTAGAATTACTAATACTCAATCATACACGGGGACAAACTCTAAAGTTTGTGCATAAAGTTTGCAAAAGAAATAATAGTAATGCTCTAGAAATGTTACCTTGGTTTCTTGTCCTTGCCATTCATGTAGCTATAGATATGTGTGCTTCCTCTACTTTTTCGTTCGTCGGTTCTCTATCATATGGTAGATTTTTACTGGCGACAGCACATTTAGTTGGTTCTTGATCACGAGACATCAACTCAACCTTACGTAATATGCCAGCAATTTCGTCGAAGTACTTTCCAAGCCAGTTGTGTTCCAACTTCCATCCCTTATTTGTTATGCTGTGCAGCTCCTAGATCAATATTTCCAAGCTATTTCTATCGAATCCGTGATGATATCTACTTCTTCAGCTTGATTAACCAAGGACCTTTGGATATCCGGATATCCCTCAGTTGTTTACGTTTCTCGTGTTGTTTTTTAAACTGACCTTCAGTGTGTGTTTCTGGTAAACAAAGCAAGTTTTAAGTTAATCAACGAACTGACGACATTGCATGAAAATAAAAAGAAAATGTGTTTATTTTTAGACCAAGTGAGATATATGAAATACATCTTCACCGATAAGGGAGGCAATTGGATATTTTCACGAAGGCGGATCAGTGAGATATCGAAATATATCTTCACCGATAAGGGAGACAGTTCTGATATTTTCAATCAGGCTCCGCTTTCGTGAAAATATTCAATTGTCTCCCTTATCGGTGAAGATATATTTCGATATCACACTGCAAACAAACAAATATCCTTTATATAAACATTATTTTTGTAATTATTTTGTTATCAATAACTTTTTATTATTATTATTATAATTACAGATTCCCCGCATAAGGATGTTCAAACTAATGCATTTGTAATGACTGCAAACATCGGTATAGTAACAGCACAGTGTCGTATTCAAACATTACTATTAAGCCATACCCGACAGTAGTACGGTGATAAATGCACTAACACACGATGTTAACAATGATAAGTTCTGCCTAATTATGTCAAATTAGAGTTATCAGTGATTTTAGACTTTAAAATCCACTTGTTTTGAAACTGCTTTGAAAAAGTGAACCCAGTCACTTGACATTAGAAAATTTGGGTTTTGGCTGTACTTCGTTTTTGCTAGTTTCTGTTTAAATAATACATGTCGTCTTACTTTTTCAATGCTTAACTGCAACGACTTAAGCGAATCTTTCGATATTGGCTCAGATCATGAATTCATTTGTCAATGATTGACATGCAGGCAGGCATATTGGGCTTGGCAAACTTAGTGCTAGCGGGCGAATAGGCGGAAGCCTTGCACCAGAAATTGTAAATCTGATATGAATACGTTTGTTATGTAATGCTTTTAACAATTATTGTTACTGTTTGTACTTGAATTTTATTTGGTATAACTAATTGCTCACCGTTACTTTGTTTCCATAATACGAACAAAAACTCTTCATACAGCTTTCATAAAACGTAATTGCATGCACAGATAGTAAATTACGTTTTTTTTCAGTTTTAGGTAGAGTAACATTTATGTTAGTAATTCTTTGATATATTAATTTCTCATTACCACATGAACTGTTCTTCATTCATTTTCCGTTTTCAATTTGCAGAACAAATAACATACATAGCTGATTATTTTACGTCTGTGGAGCGAATTCAGTTTTTTTTTGTGGTTAGAACAATGGAAAAGAATTAGCTGACAAAGTGATAAAAGATGATTTCATCGAGAAAGAATAGCTTGTTTAAACAAAGACGAAACGTTAGGTCATGACATATACACGGTTTTAAGGGTTAAATTGTCTATATACTGTTTTCATTCTTAAATGTTCATGGTTATATATTTAAAATAGACGAATTATGAACTAATCTGTTACGTTGCATACCGGCTTAGTTATATTTAAATACGTGTATCAATAAAACGTATTTATACATATTCATATTGCAAATGCTTTATGGATGCCGTTTAGGTTTTTGTGTCGAAATAATGTGTAGCTGCCAGGAGTACATTGATCATGAACGCAGCATTAATAGAATAGTTCTACTCAGCTTGAAGTTGGTATGATGTGATTATGCGGGGTTTCATGTTACGTGTCTACGGTGTGATATTCAAATGAGGTAGTACTATAAAGCACGCATTGTGCTCACTGCTATTAGGTAGACACCGTCCTTAGTATGACTAAAATATTGTTGAAAAAGACGCTAAACCCCTAACCGCACCCACAAAAATGTGATCAAAACCGTCCTTAGTTGGGCGTAATCTACAGCTAGGAATTAAACTAGACTCAGACGGTGCGAATATTATTCAGACTTTCGCGGCAAATAAATAAGCTATCATTGATTTGAAGTGAATGTTAGGATAAGCAAATATAGAAGATAATCTGATTACATCTGAAACTTCGTAAGCCATGAAAGATCGCCTTCACCCGGGATAACGCTAATCTTAAAGTAAATAATATGTATACATGTAGTTCCCGGTCGTCATATAATACGAGTATTAAACATATATACAACAAACAGGCACATATATACGTGAGGAAACAGTCAGTAGCAAAAACATCCATAGGAAACTTAAAACAGGGTTATTTGCGCGACATCACTCTACTAAATTCCTACAATGATCATCATCACAAGACAGTGAAAATAAATCAGTCCTCGCTCGCATAGTGAACCTCTAACACCTAGTCTCGTAATTACGCTCTATTTACGACTTTTTTGTGTGTGCTCTGCAGCCTTACTTCAAAGTAGTTTGTCAAGACTCTCGACGAACTATTGAAATCGCAGGCAGTACTAAAAATTGTCACAAAATAGTGACACATCGTTCGTAAGAAAGTTCAAAGTTTAATAAAATGATACATAAACATGAAGCTGCATAATTCAAATGAAGCTACGTAATTCATTCTTATCTGAATATAAACCACTGACCTACAATACTACACGATGCACTTGTCACGCAGTGGTTACAATATTATCAAAGTAAGGAATAGATTATTCAAAAAGTAAGTAACATTTTATTTACAATACTATTTAAGAACTTCTTGAAAAAGTCTTGAAGCCATTTTAATATTAAACGAGAAATGCGACAACACCACGAAACCAGATTTTCATCGTTTGCGGAAACCTATCTTGCGTTGAAAAGTGACTGAAATAAAATCGATAAAAGCTATCTACACACCAAGTTTAGTGTCAACAGGTTTAACTGAACTAAACATCTAGTTTTAGTAACAATGACCCCACATTCAATCCGATGCCAGTTCGTTATATAAACTTGCTATACATCGAGTTTGATGATAATATATTAGCCCTAACTTAATTTTCAAACAGGAAACCGCCTTTTTCATAATCATATTAGTAAAATGATTTTTAGTATCTGTGTCCTTGGCATTTTCCATCTAAATGGCTATTTTATTCAAAAAGGAGTTCAAGCTAGGAGCATGATTAAAATCAATTCATGTCCGCTGTCCTCCAAAACTTTTACACCCCAAAAGGTACAACAGAACAACAATCGAATTTTCAAAGTACGAGGGGTGTTCAATAAATACCTGGAAAAGTGCTCTCATTTCTTTATTTCTGGTCTCATTTTCTCATACATGTATGTAGATTCACTAAGTGATGCTGACCACTGACCCCTTACACAATCTCAGCTTAAAAGCTACCAACAGAACAAGTTGATAGCAATACATCAATCCAGTTTTTTCCTTTTTTCATTAATAGTGACTTAGAAATTTACTCGACTGAACCTAAATGCAATCACAACCTTGGTATAACTATACGCTACATTTAGATCAAGTTTCATTTTAATATCTCAACTCAAACTATTGAGCGGAAACGATCAGACTTGTATTGCGGCTTTGAAGCCGCTCACCCGCCCACCGGTCTGAACAACGACAAACCCATAATCTTAAAACAAGGTAACTAAATAGCTACTATGTTTTTGTTCCAACTATACTTTTTGATATACTATGCAACACATATAAAAGCAATAAGCTCATTTTAAACAGAATTTGTTATGTTGATTCTCTTGTTTTATGCATTTCAAAACGTTTTGTTATAAAGACGTGAAATGTGTATTTAATATAATGCAATTTACTGCTTAAAACTATTCATCCACAGTATAAGTGCAATTTTGATATGTTTATTGCATCAAATTTGGTACAGAATGTATATTAAAACAGTAAAATTGACTAAGTTAGTGAAAATTAGATATTGGTAAAAACATTACTGTACAACGGTTTGCTCCCTCCTGTACAAAAAAAAAAAAAAACAACAAGGATAAGTATCCAAAGCCACGTTCCAAAAACCCAACCTCCCCAACACCAATCCAGCACGCGGACGCGCACACGACCAACATATTCCAAAGACACATGACAGGTGAAACTCTCACATACGCAGAAGGCATGTTGTGAAACACAAAAAAAAATGCTCTTTTATATTTATATAAAAAGCAATCTTAAAGAACCTAAAACGCATACATTCAGTACCTTTGCCGAAGACAGAGCAACATGGGAAACGCCCGACAAAACAGGCCAGAAGACAGAAATCAAAATAGCTCAGTACCGGTCGGATTTAAGGACAACCTATCATAGAGTCCTCCACCTGTTCCGTCAGTTACAATCAAAGAGGAAAGCGTAGCGTCCTACTGTAAAAAGGCTGAACACCAAACATGTAGCCTGTCTCAAAACAGTTGAGTCATAACGTTAGATAACTTTACTAAATACAATTAGAAAATTGGCATGAGCCAAAATCTCATCAGGATATCGTGCACTATTGATTTGAAAATATGTTTTCCCAATGGCCGCTTTCATAGCACATACATTTTATAGATTTCAGAGAGGAAAAATGTTTCGATTAAAAAATGAACGGTAACTTTAATGAAATATTGCTTTGTATGCATTTCGAGTGCATTTTAAGGCAGAATTTAATTAAGAAAGTGAGCAAAACTACACAAAATGACATTCCCTTCAAATCTTAAAATAGATCATTTAATTTTACACAGCCGTTAGTGTCGTTAGACGTTTTAACAGGAGAGATATCGTTAACCCAAAGGGGGCGTAGTATGTTTTGACGCCGATGTCCGTCCGTCCGTCCGTCCGTTAGCAATTTCTTGTCGGCATTGTAACTCTTGAACCCCTTGAAGGATTTCGAAACTTGACACAAATGTTCACCACAACGAGACAACGTCGAGACAACGTGCAGAGCGCATGTTTTGAATGGCTTGTTTCAAGGTCAATGTCACACTAAGGGGTCAAATTTAAAGGCCATATGACTTTGTTTCGTGTTCGCTCTGTAACTCTTAAACTGCTTGTAGGATTTTAAATAAACTTGGCACACATGTTCACCTAATCAATACGGCGTGCTGAGTACATGTTTCGGATGGCTGGTTTCAAGATCAAGGTCACATTTAGGGGTCAAATGTCATACCTTCGAGCATACATTGCTCCGCATTGCATTGCGGTTCTCTTGTTATACATGTATATGTGCGTTCCTTCGGTATACGTCAGTAGTTCACCCTATCTAGCTCGAGAACCAAATCTCAAATTACAATTTGTTGCCCACTACCTGTCTGTGACAGCTAAAGTTGAAGAACATGCGGTCAGCCCTGACAAAATAATCGAAGACATAGGCGGATGCGGACGCTTTCAAATGCGGATGGCCAACGTTGTTCATCTTATCAAGACGATCGTCTGCTTCACTTCTTTCGGGATGATTGTTATATCGGCAACTCCATCGTGGTGGTGTGAGGACGATCTAATTACTAATAATTTGACGTCATGCGTTACTTTTCGGAATGACACATCTATTGATAACTGTCCAAAGAAAACATGTACTGTAAACGGAACGGCTTGTCGAAGACTGAATTTTGATAAAAGCTTAACTACATTCGTCAGTGAGGTTAGTTACTGAGGCTTATATATACATATACATTGAATATTTGAAATTTATCTCTTGACACGAAGAATTGATAAAACTCATTTTTTTTCTTAGAAAACTTCTTTCAATTTCATTATACATTATTTTTGTAACATTAAAGATATATTGTGTTGCCATTTCAAATTCTTGGTACCTTGAAAGTAGAGGAAATGTGGACTCTATAATAGAAAGCATAGAACGCAACTAAGCAAAATAATAACGATTGATTGATTTTACGTTTGACTTAATACTTTTGAATAACCACAAAACCTATTTCAATTTGTTTCTTTTTCTTTTTAGTTCCGTCTGGTGTGTGCACGTGACTTTATTCCAAATACAATAAATTCAGTTCAAATTGCTGGCACCCTGGTAGGCAACGTGGCTGCAGAACAAATCACAGATTTGATAGGAAGAAAACCTCCTTTCTTTACTTCAATACTTTTAATTATGTCTTTCAACATTTTTGGTTACTTTTCCACAGGCTGGGAAATGTTTGTAGTTGCTCGATTTTTCCTTGGTATGGGTTGTGGTTTTTTTTTTCTTACAACACAATATTGCTTCTTATCTGAATTTTCGCTTGCTCGTTGGCGTGTCTGGATTGTAGGATTTCCGTCTTGGCCGATACAGAATTGTGTGTTCGCATTTGTTGCCTGGCTGTTGCATGACTGGGGGGACATTCAACTGTTCACGGCTATTTTAGCCATTCCGTGTCTTCTTGCGTGGTTGTACGTTATTTTGACTTAAAAGTAATATCTTAACAACAACAACAACATTACGTTTGTTGATTTGGGCTGTGTTACATTAACGTAATAACTGAAATTGATGAACGAAACATTATTTCATCTGACAGTGTTCAGTAGTTTTTTCTTCTTTAAAAGTTTATAAAAATAGTACTGGTTTAAAGTTTAAAGTAGACATTCTTTCGTGTAAAGGTAAACAAATAGTAGGAAATTTTCAAAAAGAAAAAGACCGTCTAAATTACAATTTCATACTTATGCTACTAAAACCATTTTGTTTTTATTTTAGCGCGTTACCCGAAAGTTTCCGGTGGTACATAGCTCATGATAATCCGAAAAAAGCTGAAAAAATTATCAAATCCATAGCAAAGTACAACAAACATGAAGAGTTTGATATAGAAAAGGCCCTGCAGAAACCTGAAGCACATAGTAAAGATCAGAAATACACGGTCTTTCATTTGTTCAAGTCAGAATACTTGATAAAAGTAACAGTGCTTCTTTCATTAAGTTAGTTTGTATATTTTTTTGTTGTTTACAAGCGCATTTCAGTTATATTTGCCAGTAAGTCAAACAGAAGAAGATTAATTCTTGCGCTAAATAGTCCTCAAACAGTATCTGACTACATCCCACATTCACCGGACCTGGGTGACGTAATACCTTTTGAACAAACCAGCTTAAAATAGAAATTTCCTGATTTATAATAATTGCGGATAGAGCATATTAAGTTTTCTTAAGATGTTAATAACTGTTATGTACAACAATTTCTTTAAATTCGAGTAATATCTACAAAGTGTAATAAATTTGGTGGATTAAGATCAGGACAGAACAGACAATGTATTATATCTAACCTGAACATTTACAGTTCATCGTTACATACAAATAAAATCATATATGCACGCAGTAATGTAATAAATACAATAAATAAAGTCATGGCTTATAATCAAAATATTTCTTTGTTTTCAGATATTCATCTCACGTACACATTTAGTTAATCGTTAAAAACGCGTCACAGAATAACTGTATTCTTTTGTATTTCCATGATGGTAATTGTACATGCTTTGCATAAAAGAATGAGAAAAAAACAAATATCTGCTTACAAACTGACGATGCTATGTATAAGGCAAATACAAAGTGATTAATGTCAAAAAAAAAAAATTAAATTAATGTAGCAGTATGCACAGTAATGGATATGCTAATTCGAGTTCAAAGTGTAAGAGAGTAATTTATCTGTGTTTTTAAATTTGTACCGAAAAGAAATTGACTGAGTAATCTTGCAGAAAAAGTTGTGAAAACACATTAATTCAGGGAGGACCTAAATTGTACACCTGTCACCTTCTAGTATAGCTGTATGTTGATTTAATGCATAGCTGCTTATTGATTTCATCTCTGCACAAAATGTATGTATAATGTGCTTTTTAGGTTAGCTCTTGGTATTGTGTCGTTTGGGATATCATTTGGAATCCAGTCACTCTCGGGAAGTATATATCTTAATGTATTCTTGTTTGCCCTCACTGGAATTCCAAGTAAAGCAATTGCGCTCTGGCTACAGAACAGGTAACATAATTAATCATATTCAATAGTTTCTTGTAACAATCATAGTGTAGTGTCAAAGGTAGATCGGGAAAGATAAGTAAGTTTCTCATTGCAAAGACTTCATCAGTTTATTTTCTTCTGAACACTTTTTAATTTAAATAAAAGGCGTATTATGGTTTTGGTGTTTGGAGGCAAATTTTAAAGTAGATGAAAAACAGTTTCTTCGGAATTCTAGAATATCAAAAACTATCTACCGTTCTTAATATGTAGGTATGTAATGAGCTCAGGTTTAGTGACTAACTAACTAATGCTCTTCCTGAAAACCGTATTGTTTCGTCTTAGGCAGTCTTCATTCAGTGCATAAACTTCAATCCTTGGCTAAGTTATATATACTTACCCTTGAGCAGTGTGCATAAACTAAAGTGCCAAAATGTCACGGTTGTGGTAGACTTTAACCAAATTAAACGTACCTGTTCTATTTACATGATTACAAATGACATTTACTTTTGTTACCTAAATATGTTACGAGATAAGTGCTGAATTCACATTCGTGTGACATACTTTATTTACTGGCCCTTGTCTGTTTTAAATTAGCTGACATAATAATTATGCAATTATCAAAAATGAAGAGATCTAACATAAAACTAAAATGTTTAATCTGAGAAGTGTAGCTTCGCGGGCAGTAAGCGCTGGCTCCCACGTGCACTCTTTATGAATGTGAGTTGAAAAAAGTGCCAGTGATACTTTCCAAGGCGCTACACGAGAAATGTCAACAAAGACAGATGGTGAGTTTATTTTTTACTTCCTGTAACAAATTTAGGTCCTTATTTAAAAAGGAGCAATGTTATTCCACTCCGAATTGGTTAAACTTCTTATGTATGCAGGTCGATCTGCGGAGCAAAGGCATTTCATGACGAGAGAACTTTTGAAAGTTGTGAAATAGGACCGAATTAAACTGAAAGTGAACATATGTCTATGTATTTCGTCCTAATTTCAAATTTAAAGTCAGAGATTTCAAAGTGATCGTTCGAATGTTGTTGAAAAAAATGTCTTATTACTATATAATCTACGTGATTTGTTAGCGGATTACTACCGTCTATGTGTATTTTTGGCCAGGTGGAGGAGCCAGCGACACCGAGGAGGCGCTTAGAACCAGAGTGGGAGCCAAGGCCCATTTAAAACCAGGGTGTTCAACGCTTTTAAATTATTAGCAAACGATCTGCTTTCCTTAAACTGCATATAGATATATATCATCGCCTTGTCTCTATTGTTACATGTGTAATGGGTCATTAGTTGTATATAATAATTTCAATGTAAAGAGAATTGCTCATTCGACAACAGTTTTCATGGCCAATGAGTTTTGAAATTGAACTCAATAGTGTAAGATATGTCGCAATGGTTGAAATAACCCTTTTTTAATAGATTTGCTTTGTTGTGTGATAAGACACGTATAAGTTTTACTGAAAGTCTTATGGATGGACATGCTCATTACAGTAGTCAAGTACAGTTTGAATAACGAAATATGGAAATAGATACAAAAAATACAAAAAGGTAAAACCAGCTAAAATTCAAAACGACAGACAAACGGATATGGACAGTGACAAAACAAATTTCATTCGATTTGAATCGGAGAATTAATATCTCCAAACCGTGCTGTTTTAAATTTGTTTGTTGCCTTTCGAATATGTGGGATAATAGCTTTTAGCTGTAAAATTTAGTTAATATATGTTATTCCACATTTTCTTATTAAAACAAGTCTTTTCAGTAAAACCTTTATGTTTTAAAGCGTGACTTAAACACAGCATAGCAAATATTGAATATAAAAGTGTTATTCCGAGAATAAAACAAAATTTGTAATCATATCGATTGCAAAAATGTTTTCACTACTCAATCAAATTCTAAAGTGCGCTGGTTATTAAGTTTATTGTCGTATTGGAAACTCCCCTAACATTGCAAATATCAAATGTAAACAACTAATGACGCTATGTTCGGGTTCCATTACACATGGAACAACAGAGACAAGACGAAGTTATATATATCAATGCAGTTTAAGGAAAGCAGATCGTTTGCTTATAAATTAAAAGCGTTGAACACCGTGATATTAAATGTGCCTTGGCTCCCACTCTGGTTCTAAGCGCATCCTCGGTGTCGCTGGCTCCTCCTCTTGGCCAAAATACACATAGACGATAGAAATCCGCCAGCAATTCCCGTAGATTATATAGTAATAAGACATTCATTTCAACAACATCCGAACGATGACTGAATTCTCTGACTTGTGTAGATTAGGACGAAATACATAGACATATATTCACTTTCAGTTTGATTCGGTCCTATTTCTCAACTTTCAAAAGTTCTCTCTTCACGAAATGCCTTTGCTCTGCAGATCGACCTGCATACATAAGAAGTTTAACCAATTCTGTGTGGAATAACATTGCCACCTTTTTTAAATAAGGACTTATATTTGTTACAGAAAGTAAAAAATAAATTCACCCTAAGTCTTTGGTTACATTTCTCGAGTAGATCAGATCATTGGCGCCGCCTCGGAAGTATCACTGGCTCTGTTTTCAACTCACCTCCATAAAGAGTGGGAGCCACTGTTTACAGCCCGTGAGCTTGCTTTATTCACATTTGTTGAATTTGTCGCCCTTCATTTATTGATTACACACAGATATGGTCGACGGGCTGCAGCAATCTTCTGCTTTGTTTCCGTCGCTATTTGTGGTCTGGTTGCCGGCATTGTACAGACGTTTGGTAATAAACTCATTTTTTACACTTCTGTACACATAATATTATCCGACATATGTAACTATTGAAACTGTGTGTCTACTTAGATAGCGGGCATCAGCCGTCTATTTGATAGTATTTGAAAGTATAATAGAAATGTTCCGCTTGAAAGAAATCGCAATATGCTTAAAATGTTTATGAATAATGGAGTTCGTCTTTCACATGCTTTGGGTGGGCGTGAGGGTTGTAGCACATTTCATTACATCGATCAAACCAAGTATGCTATATTATTGTTGCTTGGTTGTGTTCTGTGCTTCCAAAGTATCTTCTTATAGATTTTATTCATAGACATTAAAATACGTTATTATTTGTTAGTTAAATCATATTCATTACATGATTATTTACCTGATAATTTGGATAAAGAAACGGAGCCACAATTTAGAATTAGATCACTTTACACTTTTATTATTACGTATTATTATATGAAAAGGTGTACCACATAAAGATGAATTGACGAATGGGTTTGCTATGATGGCCAATATGGGGATATATACGGCTTGGGGACCGATTCAAACGATGACAATTGAACTATATCCGACAGTCATAAGGTAATATCAGTTGAGATTTTGTTATTTAGGTCGTACTATGGACCTGTCTTTTTGGAACATAATTGTATGCATTTGGCAAGAAGGTTTTAGATCGCAAATATATGGTTGCTCAGCAGAAACTTCGTCCTGTCTAACTCCTCTACCCTTTTATAATCCATCCTTGTGAATGAATTGTTTAGGCTTTCTCTAGTAAGGGAATGTTTATAATGAATATTTTGAAGTTTGATTCATATCTAATTGATCATTACTTATTTTCAACTCAAAAATAAAGGATGAGCTCATATTCATATACATATTCAGTTTACTGACAACTTTTGGCTATCTGTTGTTGGTTTCAAAATTCAACGTTATAAAATGTCAAATCCTACTTTATCGAGAAATGACTTCTTATAAAGTTTAAAAGAATATGTATCTATTTGGGAATTCAAATATTTGCAAAGAGATATATCATTAATAGTTTTAATATTTTTATTTCTATGTACTATGTACAGAAATATTGGATTTGGTACTCTCAGCGTCACAGGACGAGTTGGAGCTATACTCGGACCACAGTAAGTCTATCTGGTTAGTGTCGGCAGAAGAGACTATATACTTTGATCGTTAATACTCTATTACACAATATGCACAAACTGACTTGAGTTCAAATTTAAATTGTTTGTTTTACATGTAAGATCGAAATATCTGCCATTTATGAAAACCATGTCCTACATTTTCACACGTGGCTGTGCCGCTCGTGAAAATATTGCATTGGTGTTCACTCGTGAAAGATATTTCAGTCCTGTACTAAAACAAGTAAATATTCTCTATTTATAACATGACCCACGGTGCAGGAGTGTAGTAAACCTATTAATTATTTTGCGTATTAAACGGGTAAGTAATATACTAGTGTAATAAATATGCAAATGAGCCGACGCGCTGTCAAAAAAAGTAAACAAACATGACGTCGAATGACATTTCTGTCAATGATCAGGTTCGAATCGACGGTCACGGCCTTGGGAACGGTCAGTGAGGTTGTCCCGTGGATATACAACATGCTACACGGTCAGGCTAGTTGATAGTAACTTTGAAGTTGAGCTTGAACGGGAGAGATTGACGATCGTGTCTACCGAGGAGATGAACGCTATGTCCGAACAGACTCCACGGCCAAGGTCCAGATTTAATATCGTATCCGACTCTGATGTTGACGCATTTAACCACCAACAAACTAACAGAAACACTCTTAAAAATTTTGAAAGCTTTCTTTGAAGAACCAGAGATTAACGAAATTCGTGAAATTCATGAAATTCCTGACCATAACCTGTCTCCATTACTTTGTCGGTTCCTAGTCACCGTTAGAAAGCAAGATGGCGAGGACTATGAGCCTTCTGTCCTTCGTGGAATTATATCCAGCTTTGACCGTCAGTTACGTCGTAAATGCTATGGACAAACAATTTCTTTGGGCCCTGAATTTGCCAAAGTATGAGAAACCCTGGCTATGAAACAACGTCAACTGAAAAAAAGAATGGAGGGGTAACCTGCCTAAAAAAAGTGAACCGCTGTCTGATAATGACATAGACCAATTGTGGAACACTCATCAACTTGGTACAAGTACCCTGGACACTGTACTTCAAACACTTTGGTTGTTTAATACCATTCATTTTGGGCTTTGGAGCTGTCAAGAGCACCGCGATATGTGTTGGGATGACATTACTCTGATGGCGGATGAAAACGGGCATGAATATTTGCAATTTACTGAGAGACAAACCAAAACTCGCTCAGGTGAAAATCCGAGAGATGTCAGAGTAATAAAACCGAAAATGTGGGCAAATTTGGTAAATCCGGATCGATGCCCGATTAAAGTCTACAAACTCTATGCTGAAAAACGACCTGTGAATTATTCAGAACCCGACCATCCATTTTATATTGCAACAACAACTGTGCACTTACCTTCACCCCGTGATACTTGGTTCAAACAGAATCCAGTCGGAATCAACAAGCTAGGATCTATGATGAAAAGAATGGTCCAGCATTCAGGTCTCAATACAAGTAAACGCCTCTCCAATCACAGTGCACGGAAATATCTTGTCCAGAAATTGAACGACAGTAACATTCCGCCTAACCAAATTATGCAAATATCAGGTCATAAGTATATAGCCTCCATCAACAATTATAGTCACATTAATCAGAATCAGCACAGGCAAATTTCCGACATCCTTCATTCAAATGCAAAAGAAAACCGTCCGGAGAATTATCCGTGTTCAACGTCAATACCATGGTCTAACCACAACACAGCACATGTCAGCCACGATTCAAGATCCACTCTTCAAGTATCTGGTGGCTTTCAGAGTATTTTCAGCGCTCCCATACATGGTGGAACCTTTCATGTGCATGTCCATCAAGTTGAATCCACAGCAAAACAATCTTCTTGCTACAAACGCGTACGATGCATTGACAGTGAAAGTGACTAAATTCATTTTCATATGCAAGGAGCCCGCTACAAAACTTTACACATATGAGCAGTGACGTCATGAGATACTTGTTGATACTTTGATATTTGCACTAACGATTATGTTTAGGTCTTTTTATTGTCTTTGCAACATATTACACATTTGGCTGAACAAAGCCAATAGTAATTTTCAGTGATCACGTATATTTTTCTTTGAATTAAATGAAATTAAACTGGTACTACTTTTTTTAGCTCATGTGTTTCAGAAAACGTATCACCACTTCGACCCAGTTCTCCTTATATAGAAAATAGGCAAGGCCATTTAGTTTTTAGTTTGTAAGTAGGTAATTTACTGGTCATGTTATAAATAGAATCTTAAATTCGTGTTCGTGTTGTTTGAATTTATTAAACACGTCATCTAAAAACGATAAAAACTCGGCTCCGCCTCGTTTTTATTGTTTTAGATGACTCGTTTAATAAATTCAATACAACACGAACACTCATTCAAGATCCTCTATTTATTAGACATTGTGATAAATATTATGATTAACTTAGAAATTGCACTCTGTTCAAAAGATTTTTTTAAGATATTCATTTCTAGAAATAATGGTTGGATATTTTAATTTCTTTTCGTTCCTTCATATGAAGTATGGGTATGGCCAGTTTATGCTGAATGGCCGATTAAAAGCTTATTTTATCATGTACACATATTCAACATTTTCAGAATTCTTATGTCCTAGAATTGCTGTATTACGTGTGCGGAGCAATATCTGTCATCTGTGCGGTTGGATTACTTTTATTACCTGAAACAATGAACAAGAATCTCAATGACAAAATGAAAAAGGAAGTAGAAATAAAATTTCCCGAAGATCTCATAGAAGCCAGGTACACACGAGCTGGAGAATATAAACAAACTACAATGGAAAATGAAATGAAAGTTTACACCATTGACGTAACGTCTATTCCAGAAAACAAAAGCTCTGTGGAGAACGTAACAAGTTCAACAAAGCTGTGATGTTGAAATTTTTCCGCAATTTGTTATCATACATTCAACAATATCAATACTGTAGATAAAACTGGATTCATATGTGCAAAAATCATATATATTAAGCACATGTATATACATTGTGAATTATAGACAGAAAACATTGATATTCTAAAATGTACTGTTTCAATTCTTAACAAATGTCGTATGATGAACTTGTATTTAAAGGGATGCACGGGTAAAACTGTGGATTAAAAATTAAAATCCGTTTAATCATTATAGAAACGACATTTCTCACATTCTATGGACGTGCTTAGTTAAAATATATATACCTGGACAAAGTGGGCTTTTATGCTTTTGCTAATCTCAAATGGGTTTTCCCGCTTAGGATAACACATAAAGTTGCTATAAAATGTCGCATTGTTTGATGTTACTCATTCTTAATACGGACAAGGTAAGATGAAAAAAGTTCGCTGGTCAAATTCTTAATTTGATGTTTTGTCATGTATTTTCGCAACTTCACATATAATTATATGACGACTTCCAAAGATTTAGTTCTACCAAAGACTTAGTATTAAACATAATATGCACTTCTGTTGTTGATGTTTTAATCACGATTTATATTAATTATTACACCTCTACTATTTATCGAAGAATCGTCAGCAGAAATACTGTCATAGATGAAAAGGCAGGAATGAATATCCAACAGGTAAAGCCACGTTCAAAAAATGTTGATATTTTACAATAAGAAAGCAAAACGAAGATAGAAATGGCGGAATCCACGCCTATGAAATAACACATTGTTGTCGATAAATGTGTTTTTTGCAGTTTTGCTGTTTCTTTCATTGAAGTGACGTTTTCAGATCATCTTCTTTAATCGATACCTTTTAAGGATAAGGCAAACGCGTGTTGAAACAAGCAACCTGATTGATGCAAATAAAAAAGATTGTTGGAAATAAAAATAGCAGTTTCGGAAATTCGATTATATTAAAATATATATGTGAATGGGCTGCCATCAGATTAAACTTTTGGAATATAAAGTACTTTATTCAGATTTGTAAGATGTATGCATACGAATCTTTGTTTCTCAATATACATGTATATACATGCATATGTGCAATAAAGTAATGTCGTAAACTTACGTACAGTTCCATACATTTCCTTCAGCGCTTTTCAAACTGAACAAGTCGTATATGTTATTATATGCATCATTATTAGTCGCTTTCAATTCCTGGCAATGTTTGGGCATTTTATAACAAAACCACTAAATATGATGAAATTATTGACTTAAATTTTAAGGTAAGCCAGCAGCATTATGTAAATTACGAAATGAGTTTCATGGAAATAATAAATAATTTACAGACATTCTAATGAAAGCTGACTAATCTGCAATATCCTGTTTCATGCATTATGCGCTACCTACTCTAAGGAAAATGTTTACTGATACTACATTCAATTAAATCAGTTCAAGTTTTTCCTTTAGTCTCGTATATAAAACTCGCAATTTTCTCACAATTTCATGATTACAATCTATTTCTTCAAATACAGCGTCAAGTGGAATCTGGTAAATGTAACAATCGTGTTGTTTGTTGAACCCCCATCCATCATTTACCCCTGACATATTTACAGACCATGAATATTTCGTATGTTATTTCAAGAGAGGAACGTGAAATTTGCCTTTTAATTTCCCTGTCCGATAAGAGAGACCAGAAGATTAAAGTGTGTAATATTAAAGCTATTTATTCACAGCTTGAATGTGATTCCCGGCCTTTAAGAAACTTAAACAAAAGTCTAATGGGAAAGGCCACACTCGAAGACAGCAGCCGCCTATACAGCACTCCGCATGTAAATATCGGTTCGTGTAAATGTATACACGTACACAAATTAGAAGTCCAAAATAGTTTCAAAACGAACTTTATTTGATTAATGGATATAAGTTAGTATGTTTTTCTTTCCTTGATTGCTGTAGGAATTAATAAGGGACCATATCAATTTAACTATTTGAAATTTAATTTTTAAATCATTTAAAAAATATCTAAAATTTAAGCACTATACATGTAACTTGAAACAAAAAAATGTTAAAAGAATTTTGGCAATTGCGCTCAAATTAATTTTATTATTTATCATATCGAATGCATACATATATGTTTTAAGTTAAGATACTTGAAAGAATCCAGTATAAAACTCTTTATTTATTTTGCCAACACAGTTACTCACTTGTAAGGACATTTCCGTGAGTTACATGAAATTCTCTAAACACAGCTTATGATTACAAAAATATATTAAAGAGTAAACTACTTACCAATCTTAATGATTTAAAAATGCTTACCTCTTATGGTAGCCTCCTGTAACCATCACTTTTACTGCATGTTACAACATGTACATAATAACCTGCTTGAGAGAAACTTGTCACTATATCTTGATATCTATCAATCTTTAATTTAATAAAATATGTTCTTACATGTGCAGTAAGAACGGTTTATACCTCCAAACCAAGGTCACTAAATTGAACAAATCATTTTTAAAACAGGTCTGCGACAGGGTTCTGTATTTTGTATAAATTGAAATAAAACTGTTTTTAAATTGCATATAGCGCTAACATCGTTTTCCTGACGTTTAGGCCATTTTAGAACTAGGAGCAGTTACAAACTCAGACAATTTTTCGAACAAAACATCATTAGATGACATTTGATAGCAATAAGCCCATTTATGACAAGGTAACAAACATGTTATCTAGTTTTATTATTATGTTACTGTCTAACACGTGTAACTAATTCAAATAAAACTGTTTAATAAGGCAATAAAGAGGAACATGATTACAAGGTTATCGCTGGTAATCCAGTACTCTTACCTCTCTGAGAATATGCCACTGAAAGTCCGGGGTACTAAAATATATGGAAAATTAACCACAATTCTTAAAATATTATTTACTATCTCAAAACAATCTGTGAGAGTCATGAGGCGGTCGTAAAAGTTCTCCCTGTACTTGAACTAAGTGTTGTTATATTGTCTGTTTCTTTGGGATCATGCAATCAATCAAATGAGTGATATAATTTCACTTAAGTCTGTCCTTGTTAGTTACATGCAGTGTTCACATTTGGGTTAAATGTAAAAGTACATGTATCTCTGTGTTTGAGGTAGACATTGCTTCAAGAAAAACAGAGCTTAGAAATTACATGTTACATGAAAATAAAAAGTCTCATGGAAGCTGTTGAGAGACATTCAGAATGATATGTACAAACGATATATTGAAAATGAAATGAGATTGGTTACTTTCTAATAATATGTATTCTGTTACCTCATTGAAGTGTTGATAAAGTCACCGCGACTATACATATCAAGAGGAAATGGTTGATAAGATCTTAAATTATAAGATTAATTTATTTGTATAAATCAAAATCAAATTAGATTAATAGATTTTTTTAAATTATTCTTAATAAAAATAATGGGTTTTATTTATTTCTCAATATTTCACTTCAACACCTTTAACATTTGGATAATTTTATACATTCAATGTCTTGAATATGTCATTCATACATGAATAATGCTTTTAGACATTATTGAAGCCGCTAATAAATTTATTAAACTTTCTTCCCATAGAATGATGGTCTTTGTGTTCTCTATTTTTCTGTCACACAGTTGTATATTTCACAAAAGATATAACATGTTTTGGCGCCAGAAACACCCAGTGGAAATGCCAAAAGATATGAGACTATGACAGTTTGATCTATTTGAAATTCCCTTCAGTAGTAAGTCTGTAAATATTTAAGGGCAATGAGATATGTTGAATTTATTGTATTTTGTCCTTTTTATAAACTTTTTGGCATATAGTAGCTTTGAAATGATTGACGCTTACCAGACTTGACAAAGATCCAAGTTGAACACTGAATTACAATGTAGCTGTAGATTGAGTTTATCCGAAAGTTCAGTTCATTTACTATATACACGGTTCGAAGCAGAGTTGCCATCGTTTGATCGGAATGATTCAGTTATGTCACATGAACACTTTTGCAATACGCTAATGTCACCAATATACATTATGTACCTTTCATAATGACGTCTGCTGTCATTTTCACAAGTGACTTCCATTTCTCTGATAGACAAAATGAAATGTTATATTATTTTTTTTTTTTTTTTTTTGTTAAATTATACAGCTCCAAATTAATTTCGGTCTCCCGTCAATTGTTAAAGGTACTGTCTCACCTACGGTGCCCCTAAAGTGACATGTTACACACTTTTTTTCCAACATGTCACTTTAGGGGCACCGTACTCACCTGATCATCGGCGTTGGTTAAAATTTTGGTTAGGTCCGCCTTTTCTTTGAAACTTTACACATTTGTTTATTATCATAAGGGAACTATGTAGGCCAAGAACCATAACTCTTGATATGCATTTTGTAAGAATTAAGGCCCTTTTTGTACTTAGAAACTTTGAGTTTCTTGTTGAAAATTTTTGTTTAGGTCCACCTTTTCTCACAAACTATAAGAACTACAGCTTTGAAAATTTGCACACTTATTTACAATCATTAGGGGACTACGAAGACCGAGAACTATAACCCTGATATGCATTTTGTCATAATTATGGCCCTTTGGTACTTAAAAAATTAGAACTATAACTCTTTTCTTACATATTGTCCAGCACTTGCAGACAAGCGATGGCATCCGTAGGCGGTGCTCTTGTTTGCTTCTGTTAACACACGACGCATAGCAAGGCGGAAGCTCAGAACTAAGGAAAACTTGGTTTCGATATGAATTTGATTTGTTAACCCGACATTACTCTTAATGAAGTTATTTTTGCAATGAGCTGATGAATGAAAATATCTGAGGCACTATAAGGGGAACTATATTTAAATTAGTCAGTACTGAAAAATATATTTAATATATTTCACTTTGAATTTATCAGATTTATTTCATGCTTTTCAGTGGTTTACTGAAATATTATGGTAGATTATATCCTGGTAAACCCACAGTGAAATTTATCAAAATATAATTTTCACTGTGCCAGACTACTTTTTTCCCCCACTTGGACACCTCTCTATGTACATGTATATACATGAGGTGACAGTTTGGTTGTAGTAGCTTCCCTTTGTTTACAAGTTTGTAACAACAACAAAACAACAACAACACCTGTCAAATCTGACGTCTGCTTTAGTCAAGATGTCTGTAGAAGAACTGGATCCAGAGGTTTTGAATGACATTTTCACAAATTTCTTTGACCAGGAGGAATATGGAGACTTTCAGGTTGCAGACAGGACATTTAGACAAGTAGATACTGACCAGTTTCTTAAAGAAAATGAAAATAAAAATACTCAAAAGAAGACAGAGAGTGACATGAAGTTATTCTTCTCTTTTCTGATGTCAAAATATGAAATGAGAAAACCAGAATACATTCCCCCATATCAGCTTAATTAATTACTGTATGAATTTATCTTGGGTGTTATCAAGAAAGATGGCAGGGAATATGAGCCTACAACTTTGCGGGGCTTTATAGCTCTATTGACATATATCTAAAAGCAAGTGACAGCAATGTTGCCATATTCAAGGACAGAGAATTTTCCAAAACAAGAGCTGTCCTTTCAAGAAAACAGCAACAGCTGAAAGGCCAGAGACTTGGCAATAAGCCGAGAGCTGCAGAAACCAAGACAGAGTCTATCATTGACCAGATGCATGAATCCAGGACACTACGTGACTACACTCCAAGGTCTTTGTTACACTCCATGTGGTATGTATGCACAAACCATTTTGGAATGCGGACAGGCAACGAATGCCGTGATCTCTGCTAGGGAGATATTCATCTTAGAATGGACGAAACTTCTGGTGAGGAGTATCTTATATATGATCAAGAGAGACAAACCAAAACCAGATCTGGCTCAAATCCCCGGTACATTAGGTACGTTTCAATTGCAAGTTAGTAATTTAATTCATATACAGTAGATCTACTATAATTTTTGTGTTTTTTTTTTTCAGTGTCACTAAATGAGCACTAAAATTAGTAGTTTCAGAATTTGTGTCACAAATTGAAATATCTCATTCTTCCACTGATATTTCTTTTCGGTTTATTTCATGCACAAAATGTTTTAAATATTTTTTGTATTTTTGATACTTTCTTAAAATATCTTTAAAATTGCACAAGCTTTCCTTGTGAAAATGTGAAATCTGTAAAATAAAAAAAAAATATGTGAAATCTGATATTACTTTTCATATTGAATTTATTAAACAAGTTGAATAAAATAATAAAATGCGAGGCTCTGCGGAGCATTTTATCAATTTTACTCATCGAGTTTAAAGGCACTGACCTCCAGATTTGGATAAACAATATTTTTTCTTTCAAATTGAAGTTTGGTCATATTATGAACATTAGAATATGAGTTTTCGTTTCTAAAATAGTTTAAAAATCCTATTCAAGAAAAAAAGATGACCGTCTCGGCAATCGAACCCCGGACAACCACGGCAATAAAGACATTTTCCCGTCTTCGTTACCAATAAAGCTATTGCGGAATTAGTGAGTTATGATTTCAAAATACAGATTTTTATAATTGAGACAGTTTACCTGGAGTAATGCGTTACAAACGCATTTCGTTTTTCATCGTAAAAAGTAGTAAAAACAGCAAATTTTAATGTGTTTCCGTAACATGATATAGTTTGTCAGTAATTAAGTTTTAACCCTTCTTAAGAAATATAGCATTTATTTCCAGTCCAGATATCTAAAAAATCTTTTAGTAGTAGAATGATCTGGAGGCCAGTCCCTTTAATAAACTCAATGTGGAAAGTCACAAATGTCATATTCTTTTTTTCTGGCGAAACATCAAAAATTCTACTTTCTTTTACTAGATTATATAAATAAGTCAATTTGACTAACGTCTCCTATACTATAAACAACGTCCACGCGTTTACTGAAATATAATGGTAGATTATTTGTAATGATAACGATAAACAACAAAACAGCTATCCAAACTGGGATTCGAACCCAGGCCTACTGATACTTAGTAACAGCCATCCTTCCGCTGGACTATTTGGATGCGCAACTGTTGTATGTTGCTACAATCACCATTACGATTTAGAGTTTTATACTTGCATTTTTTCTGTAAAATGTCTGTCAAAAGGTTACAGACTGTAATAAAGATAAAACTTTTTCCGACAATCAAAAAATTCAAATCTGACATCTATTGATCTTTTCTTTCCTTTTCAAATTCATTTCTGAAAAAAGAAACACCCTAAAACTGTAAAATATCTACTTTTGAAATACCCTTACCAAAGTCATACCTGCATAAATTCAGTATATTTAAAGTAGTTTGATAATAAGAATCTTCAAGTAATTATCAGACTGTAAGCCCAGGCCTCCAGATAATTTTTCATGCAATTAGTTTTTCAATTCTTTGTTTTTTCGCAATTAGTTTTTTCACAACCAAATTCAATCAGTATTAGTTTTGCATCGCAAACATTTAATCTTTCTTAGCTTTTTTTTTTTTTTTTTTTTTTTTTTTTTTGTTTTTTTTTTTGTTTTTTTGGCTGGAGGGAGTACATCTATCATTTTTTGTCCGTTTTCAATGACTTTAGTAACTTTTCTGTTACGTTTTGGTATTTCGCTATTCATCACGGGCTATTTCCAACCAGAATCAATGACATTTGTTATGATGTCCGGTACAATTCCACATGCGATTTCTCATTAAGATTTTTTCTGTTCTTGTCATAAAATTAACCATAGAAGGACATGCACTGTCAGTTTGATGCTTTGCTCATCCTCGCTTTCTTACTGCCGACGTCATTTTCGCAATTTCTTAGAAGGGGATATCATTCTAGCAAGCTAATAAATGGCACGATTAAGATTTTATCGCTGACTTGCATTAGCCGTGAAATTAAGAAAATTTTAGTAATAAGTTCCCAAACGTGGTTTATCGTAGAATAACCCGTGTTTTCTGTGTTCTTATGCGTACATGTAAGAATGTATCACGAAGGCCGTATTATTAATTTATTTTAAATACTGTTTCGCATAAGAACGAAAAACTCGGGTTATTCTACGATAAATCACACTTGGGAACTTATTATTTCGATTCTAACACTACATACTAGTATCAACAGTGTAAAAAAAACTACTTTTTACAACCGTGCTATGCACCTGGATCGGTAACGTCATTACACGCGAGTGGTTTATTTAAAAAATAATATATCTCATCGGTGATTTGTCGCTGAATAAATCACTGTTTGGAGTTCAGATGCGAAGGAATTATATCATGAGGGCGGAGCTCGAGTGGTATAATACTACGCAGCTGAACGGCAAACACTGATTTATTCAAGAACAAATCAATAAATGAGATGTATTATTTTGATTCTAACACGTTACCAAGGACGGGACACCTGCACTTTACCAGTACGCACATTAAATAAACACTCCCCATTTATTCTTATGGGGGCTACTGCCCCCACACCCCCGTTTTTCTTTTTTCTTTAATGAATAGATTGTTACAATTTATTTAAATGATTGTAACGAGCACATCCTACGTTTTACAATCCTAGCAAAAAGTGCGTACCAGTAAAGTGCATTCCAGCCCCAACGACTTTAAAGTACATCCTTGCCGGCATTCATTAAATATTTGCCCGTTTTCAATCGGCTTCTTTCTAGCGCGCTGCTACGCCGTTTGACGCAATAATTGTGACGTCAGAACAGTGAATTGTTGTTTGATAATTCACTGATTCCAGCCTTCTTTGTTTAATAGTAAAATGAATCGGATCGTATTAGAATGCAGAATAACCCGAGAGCCCTCCCATGTCAGCCAACTTAGAAAAACAAACTTTTGCCTGCATACTTATTCTAAAGAAAATGCACTTGTACAAAATAATTTATGCCTTCAAATAATTTCATAGGTCAATGATATGAAAATTCCATTCATTTTTTTTTTTCAGCTCTAGAAAACATCTGGTTCAAACTCTAAACGATGCTGGGGTCCCTGCCAACGAAATCATGCAAATTTCTGGTCACAGGAATGTGAATTCTTTAAACAACTACAGTAAAATCAACAACGACCAGTCGAGAAATATTTCTAAAATACTGTCGAATCAGAGAAATGAAACCAACCTTCAAACTCAAGGAAGTGGTGCTGCCATTAGTGCTCCGGAACCATGGACTGGGCTTTTTGGATCCAATCGCTCTCGCAGTCTTTTTGCAAGCAGCACTTTCCACGGACCTGTGACTTTCAATTTCCACAGTACATCTGTGTCGGAAACACTGTCACAAATGCCCACAGTTAACGTAGGCCGAAGTAATGCAACTGCTGAAGAGTCCGTTTCTAACATGCTCGATTCGCCAGTTGCCACTGCCAGACCATTCAAACGAATAAGAATGATTCCAGAAAGTGACAGCGACTAACTGTAACACTCACGACACAAGAGTTTACCTATTAGTCCATTTAAAATCCCACTGTTACACTATTCGTATTGTTTCTCAAGTTATTTGTTCTAGCTGTTTAACGATTGACTGAAGTAAAACAGAATGGCGGACTTGAATTTTGACAAGCGCAAGTGCGCGTATGTACGCGTATGAATTTCACACATTGTTTGTTTAAATATATCTGAAGTTACATGAATACAATTTTTGAAGTACCAAATATATTATTTATATCCCTTACAAATAAATCAATCTCCTTTCTTCTGTGAGACAAAACACAACCTGGACCCAATTTGTAGAACTATAAGGGACGCATAACACAGCGCTGACAGGTCGTAAACAGTGGGGCTCCCTGCGGGGGAATTTTTAAAAACTTAAACGATTTTATAAAAGAAACCACTGACTAAGCATGAAATAAACAGAAAATTTGTTTGTTTCGGTGAAAGATCGAAATTTATTTCATCTCGTGAACATCACATGTTAATATTTTCACTCGTGGCTTCGCCACTCGTGAAAATATTCATGTGATGTTTACTCGATGAAATAAATTTTCGATCTTACACCGAAACAAACAAATATCCTCTATATATTTTTCACTTATATCTCAGTTGTCATTCGAAAGCATAAATTGAAATAGAATATACGAGTATAAAATTCCATACATTGTGACAAAACTAAGGTTCATATAAGTGCATGTGTTTAAAAAAATCTAGGGCACCTTATTTGCAGATGCTTTTTCCTTTCTTCTCAAATAGGCAGTCTGAATAAAATGTGAACAAATGCTTCATACACAAGAAATGAAGGCAGTTGGTTACCTGAAGGGTGCTATAAACGTTTATATTCTGAAAAGAACATGGAATTTCCAAGTTTACGAAAGGTCACGCTTCATATCAACGCATAATTTAATTGGTTTCTGTTTCAGTCATTAAAGTCACTACGGCATGCGGGCCCAATTTAATAATTTTCTAGGTTAGTTGTTTTTCTAGGAAGGTGTCGTTTATGGAGTAAGACTACGTCGTCGACACATGCAAAAAATTGCATAATATTATTTAAAACATTTTGCGATTACTTCCATATTGATTAGGCATTTATACATAAAATTTTGTTTTGATATTAATTTTCTTTTTTACTTTCAGTACTGTTTTATAATACTTGACTGCTTTCAGTGGGTTACAATAATGTATATGTATGGAATCAAACTTTTGCTACGAGTAAACTGAATGTGTATTTTTATCATTTTCTTCATGCAGTCCAGTCCAATATTATAGTAAAATATTGGACTCCACTTGTAAAATACAGTACTGAGTCCCAATGAAAACAGTCCAATATTTAAATTACAGTATTGCGAGTACAAAGGAGTGACGTCATGACAGTGTTTTAAAATAAAAGACATACGAAGTAAAATCAATAGTTGGCCTGATGGCGCACTAGGTTGAGTGGATGGATATAAATTTTCATTTTGTATTGATAGTTTTGACGAATCGAACCTTGCATCAGAACAACATTTTTGTTTGCATTACATACTGTGTGTAAGTTTGTTTTTCTCTGGTTTCTAGTTCATTGTTTTGTTCTTATTTTCGTATGAAATCGACATCGATACTGAAATTATGACAGGACAATGTTTTAACTAAAGTGAAGTGTAAGATTGTTATAAAATTTATAAAACTAACCCGTACAGCTTTAAAAATACCCAGGAAAGCTTAAAAAGCATAAGATCATATTAAAGGCGGAGTGTATTTAAACAAAATTACGTGTCAATAGTGACATAGTGAACAAGTTAGAACTAGATAAACTAACTCGTTGTCTTCGTTGAATCGTACTGAAGAAAAAGAAGTTAAATACAGTTTTAAAAACAACATTTTTACGGATCTGGGAATCGAACTCCCGACGAAAAAGTTTAATGCAAATGCCGTAACCGCCCGAAATTACGTAGTGTACTGACTTCATTTTATATTATTGTTGTGTTTGTTTACATTTCAAAAAGCCATAATACTGTGCGATACCTATACGTGTGCGCTCTATTGATTATCATGTTTGGTGTCCTTTTTTCTCACTGTCACCTGATGTACATGTATGCCAGGTGATAGCTGAACGGAATTACATGTTGTTTATAAACCGGGAAACCCTTGTCAGATATAATAGACGAATGTTTTTATTTTTAATTTATTGGAAAAATAACGATTTTCAACAGAATTCGATGAAAAACACATTATTAGAACATCAAATATGCGACATAAAGGTGAATACAGGAAACGTATGATTTTTTAAAATCTCACATCACGATGTGTGGGTTAGTCGCTTTAAGGTACAATGGCCGTCTTTGCCATGCCATTTCTTGACTAGAGTCACGGGTTACTAGATGTCGAAAAACAAATGTATGAGCTGAAGATTATGAACACTAATAATTCTTTACAGTAAAAGCAAATAGCATACTGGTATTTCCCAACAAGACTGATATCTTTAATCAAAATTTAACCGGCGGTTAGTTTAAAGCTGGTCAAAGTTTCGAACAACAAGGTTTTGCTTTGATATTTTCTGATTGATATGTATGATAAGCTTTAACTGAAGTAAAAGTTTTACTTTTTAACATAGCACTTTATATTACCTAGTAAGTAGAAATTAAAATAAAAAGAACTAAAATATCAAAATTCACCAATTTTTATGGTTTATTTTTCTAAATATATCTTTTAGATGAACCATGACCCCAGGTTTTTTTTTTCTTTATGTCCATTTTGAAGCATTAGAAAACTACTGTGCCGTTAAAGCAGCAACAATCTTTACAACAGAATTTTTGTATATTTAAATAAGTTTTTTATTAAAAACGACGGTGCGATAATTATGTCAACGTGTAAAAATGAAAGAGATTTGTTTGTAACATTTATGCTTATATAATACTGATATCACCATGTATTCATAGTGACCTGTAAGACCTGAAATCGCTATAATATTAAGTGGGATATTATATGTTTTACAAAGTACCCCCCACCCCTACCCCCTCCCCCATTTTTTCAATTTGACTTAATTTCAGAAATGCTTAACAGTTTTAAGAAAATGCCCTATAAATAAAAAAAAATGAGTGTGGTTAACTTTGGTTTTTTTGTTCTAATTTGTCTTTTAGTTAGAACCCAATGTTCTTCTAGCTCACGGAGTATGATTATATTCTAAACAGTAGAAAAGAAATTTGTCATACATCCTTAAAGGCGTACGCTAGAATTTGCGCGAAATTTTCCCCAATAATAGAATTTCTTCAAACTTTGGGGAAAATGCCGTTTTCAAGGGCAGATAACTCTTTTTCAATACCGGTGACCTATGAATATTATTGCATATTTATGTTTTAAATTATTAGATGATTGTCCTTCAATATCCAAAGTTTGAGGAAATTCTATTATTGGGGAAAATTTCGCCCATCTCATATACAGGGAATTCTAGCGTACGCACGCGTTTTAATTAAATATATTATATTTTAAAATCGATACGAAAAACGAAAAATATAGACCGAAAAAATAACCGGTAGAACTGGTACTAGCAGATACACGACTGATTTGTCGTTGATATCTCAAGATCCTTTCACCAGAGTCAAAATGACGATGATATGGAGCAGATTCTGCGCCCGTCCTCTATCCAGCTTGAAAAATTTCTTTATTTAATATACGTGTATGGAATCTTGTATTTTATATCATACGGTTTATAAAGGAAGAATTTAATACAAGGAAAGAGGATAATTATAAAATTTTCACAAGCTGAAATCTTAGAACCCCTTTTCAATTTTGCGTTTTCTTCAAGGTTGTCAGTGTTCATAGTTCTGTTGATATTTCTTACAGCATAGTAAACTTGCAAACAGTTGTTTTTTAGTTTGTTTCACATTTTAAATTAGAATGAATAATTTATCTTAGCAAGTAAACAGTTTCTATAAATTAATAACGATGAATTTGGAAGGACAACATCAATATTATGTTGAAGAACCAAGTTGAACTTACTGCATGACAATACGTTTACAAATGATGCAAATCTCCAAGACCTGCAAACGTCTTTTCTATGTTAAACAATCGATTAAGCCGTGTTCATGTATAATAGGATCGCGCTTTGAATAATAAATTGGCATTGATCGCAAATTCCTATTAAATTAATCACAATTTGTGACTTATGTGTCTTTTAAGCATGCCGATAACTTTGGTACCATTGGCATACTTGTCAAAACATTCATAAAAGTGTGTCATAGATTGATTATGCTAAGCCCACATTGGAGAAAGTTTGTTTAGTTAGAATCCAGTTCTTCGTATTAAATATCATATAAAAAACGATATTTGACGCGCCTCGTACAAACAGTACCGAGCGGAAAAGAAAGAGGATAATAATAAGACTTAAAAGTCTGAAATCTTTGAAATCCTTTTCAATTTGGCGTTTCTGCAAGGGCTGTCAGTACTTCATATTTCTCTTGTTTCATACATTATAATAAACTTGCAATCAGCTTTTTAAGTTTTACATAATGAGTTTAAATAAGAATGAATACGAGAGTCCTGCAAAAAGTTCTGTCATTGGGTTTAGATTTCTTAAGTGCTCCGTTTTTTTTTTACAAACCTTCAAAGTATTCCCCCTTTACCGAAACTAATTTTTGTAACCTTTTTACCCAATCGCGAAAAATGGTCTTCTTTTGGTATCTGTTTGAGACACTGATAAATGGCGCTGCCAAGAGAACTTCTGGACTTCTTTCCAGAAAGTATTTTCTTGAGCATTGGAAATATAAAAAGTCCCAGGGACTCAGGTCAGGTGAATATAAGGCTGATTGTTTACAACTTCCACCTTTTCAGAAGCCAAAAGAGACTTAACAACCTCGCAGTTGTAGGAGGAGGCGTTGTCGTTTATAAGATAGATTCCTAACCATCCTTTGCTTGAACGTTTCTTAGACGTTTCTTACTGTAAAACTTTTTTCATTTTCTCAGTACAGGGTGTCTTGTAGAATCGTCCAGTGACTGTATGACGAGATGGACAAGGTACATTATGTATTTGAACGACTGACCCACTAGAATTGAAGAAAATTGCGTACATCATCTTTTTCGAGCTTCCATTGCTTATTACCAGCCTTCTCTGTGACTCGAACATGTGCACCCAGGTTTCGTCATCTGTTAGCAAGTTGGAAAATTCGACTTTCACAGCCTTTGTATGTTTTCAAAAGTTCTCGGGCAAATTTAAGGCGTTGTTTCTTTTGCTCCCCGGTGAGCAAATGAGGTATCATTAGAATATACTTGTCAAAACATTTTTAAAAGTATGTCAACGACTAATTTTGTTAAGCACTCATTGGAAAATGTTCCTTTAGTAAAGATCAGACTGATTTTTAATAAAATCGTAATTTTCTTAAATACAACCATTACCTAACAGGAACAAGATATAAGTTATCAAAAATTTATTCTGTCCAGTTTTAGGAGTAGTAATTGACTTATTGAGTAACTTAGATTTTGTGCGCAATTAAAGCGTAACAGGATATTTGTTGAGTTTAATATCTAAAGACAATAAGGTTTTGGGACTGTAAATTATTGAATTTCTTTCAGAATTAAGGAAATTTATTTTAATACCATTTCCACCAAGAAACGAGTGTACCTTTGATTGATTGATTGATTTATTTCGGCAAAAGAAAACATATAATGGTTTACAAACATTCTTATAATGTTAAAATTCTAACATATTGAAATATTAAATAAACAAATAAATAAATAAATAAAAATGGATAAATAAATAGATATTAAATAATACAAAATTAAACCATGATATGCATCCAATACCAAGGATAACACAAAAAGCGCCAGCGCTTGTTTCCGTTATTTACTTGTCAAACGTCAACAAGTTCGTGTCACGTAGTTTTAGAATGTTTATGATTCAGTTTGATTTATTTATGGAAAGAGACCGGTATTTAGATTCAAAATCTCATAATGCCTCTTCATGACCGGGTGGTTAAGGTCGCTTGCCCCTCACCGATGTGGGTTCGAGCCTCACTCTGGACGCTGAATTCTTCATGTGAGGAAGTCTTCCAGTTGGCTTACGGAAGGTCAGTGGTTCTACCCAGGTGCGCGCCCGTGGTGAAATAATGCACGGAGGGGCACCTATGGTCTTCCTTCACCATCAAAGCTTGAAAGTCACCATATGACTTATAATTGTGTCAGTGTGACGTTAAACCTAACAAAACCAAAATCATAATATACAGAAGGTTGTCTAGATAATAGAGTTGTGTTGCGAAAGCCTGTATTTATGACGTATATTTTTAGACGCAGAGCTTGAGGGAGGAAAACAAAAGAGAGGAGAAAGGAGAGAAAAGAGATAGGCTTAGGTTGCTGTATATTTAGTTAAAACTATTGAATGAGTTATTGTTGAAACTTGGAAATTGTTCTTGCTGTACTTTACAACAATGATATTTTAAGAGTAACCGGAATTATTTTTACCATCAATATTAAAAAAAAACAACGATTTAAGAACTATTAACATGATTAACGAAAGCATAATCATGTACCATTTATTTAAAACAACAAGAGCGCAAAGATACATAATTACATGTTCCTTAGAGTAAAATAAAAAGGTTTTTCACCCAAAAATAACCACTTATAAATATACACTCTACAGTTTTAAGCCTATTACACATTCATTCTTTAAAAATAACAAAAACCGAAATACAGCGTATTTTCTTGTTTTTTTAGGTAGTCATACGCATGTCAAATAAACTATCCGGCAATTAAAAGTAAGAATATCATTTTTCTTCTTTTGAAATATATGCGCAGAACTAATGTACTAGAATTACACTGCAAATTATTACATGTATTTCTACGTCATCTCAATACTCGCAGTATTCTACATATTCGATGATATTAAGTATATTATACATGTATTTATTCAATTACATTTGTATGATGAATCTGGTAAAAATGACATATACGGTGTAGATTTAACCTCCATCAGTCATCTGCTTCCGACATGCTGACAGAATTATTATGAATATTTTGTCTGTTATCTTTTAGAGTAGAATATGAAATTTGCATTCCAGTAGATTAGCAGTACGTATTTCTGGTATTCAAGCTATTCATGTACAGCTTGGGACGGATTTCCGCGAAACCATAATCTTCTTCATCATAAATAAAATAATGACAAATTGTGCCACAGGGCATACATTCTCTGCTATGTGAGAATGATACTGCAAGTTTGACAACAATACATTATAAATACATTATGTTGCATATTTTTACATGACCCCTTTGATAAATCGTCGGTCCATTGTGTGTGCTGTATGACCGGTTTGTATTCAACACATGTTTACTTGGCTAATACGTCAAAAGGTTAAGAATGAAACTGTAAAAAAGTAGTTTCTGACGTCACGTAATAAAACACATGTTGAATGGCTTACCGGTCAATGGTAAATGAAAACTACGCACCCTAAGTTCTTAGGACCTCCGCAATAACTAACTTTGGCAGCAAGCCATTTTAGTAACTTCCGAACCAGTATTACACAAATGTAAATATTTATTAATTTATAAACATTTTAAAACTTAATTTCTCTTTAGATATGATAATTATGTAAATAGATCCTGCATAGAACGCAAACAGGGTAAGTAATAGCAGAATATGATTAAGTCTTCACGAGAGGATATGAAATGTGCAACAACCCATATGCCCCCTAGCGCCGGTTTAAGCGGAATTCTAATATTAAAAGATCTTAGTTATGCCAAAGGAACAGAAAATGTCAACAAAAATGTAAGTCCAGATTTTCCAGAAGCACAGAGCACAATAAATACAGCCAGAACGATATACATCACAAAGTAAGCCCGCAACAAAACAGAAACTGTAGTGGTAAAATGTAACAGACAGGTTGCTTCAAAATCCAACAACAAGTGCATTTGTATACTTTATTTTCAAGAAATTTTAATTTTCCCTTGAACTTTCCTACTGTAAACTGATGTACTTATATTTCTGATATACTGCGTAGCCCAATGATCGAATTTGCGAGGTAAATTTGCTGATAGAAAAACGACCGGCCATGTCTTTACTATGAATGTCTGTGATAAGTATCATTGCACATGTTGAAAAGAAGTTTCTATTTATAGATAGTTTGTTTTATATTTCAATCAGTCATTAACACAAGGGTTATAAGGTTTGAATCGTTAGTTTCGGAAGAGCGCTTGACAGAAAGCTTTCTGCTATACCAATGCTGCTAGCAAATGTTTTTGTTAGAATGAATACCTGAGAGTATCATTTATCGTCCAAAATTATTCAGAAGCCAAAAATGAATTGATTTGTGTCTTCTTTTCTTATCATAAGATATTTACGTTAAGTGGTTTTAAACTTTTCTCTTCATAATGTCAGTCTGTGAGCGAGGGCAGTTGCCATTTCCTGAAAGACGTGGTGTCAAACACAGAAAGAAATATTTGATACATTTATCATCTGTATTGTGTTCTGTGGATGATATGGTGAAAGGTTAAATATGTCTATTTTACACTAAGCCACAGGAAATATGATAGAATAATGACTAGCAATCGCTTTTATTTACTTTTAAAGTAACCGCAGTGCCTTTTATTTCTGGAAATTAAAAACTGCAAATGTTCGCTCAGAATATTTATCAAAATCCACTAACATGTATTCATATATCAAACAGATAAACTAGTTAATATGAGTGATCGTTTATAGCAAGAAAATAAGCAGCATTTTCTATTCTTTATAAACGAGTTCTGTAGCCTACTGTGATCAACATAATAATATTAGAATATACAATCATTTTAACATGCAAAAAACGTGCACTTCTTACATTTTATACAATTTTATTCCAATGTTAAAGTTAAGCGTTAGACATATCATAGACCATAAAATAAGTAGAAATGAATATTGTTGAACTGAATCAAATATATATTGCTATTTCAGATTGGACATTTTGGGTTACAATTAATTGAGCTTTCAGCACACGTTCACTTTTTTATTTATAGTTTCAAATCTCATCACTTACGCAATTTTTATATTTTTACTATAATAATTTATATTTCATTTCATATTGTTTTACTAATTCAACCGCCATGTTTTTGTTGTAGTATTGTTTGAACTCAATTTTATTACTGTAATTCTTAATATTATATATTCATGAATGACTACTTCAACCTGAGTTTTTGGATCGCAATTCGTACTATTTAACACATTAAGATTTCAGTACTTGGGCAATCTACAATCATTTTACTTTTTAAGTGCTTAACTTGTATATATACATGTATATACATTATATGAGAGAGATACGCTTTCAAATTACTCTGACTTGTACTTTACAGGGAATACTTCCATGTATCCAAAGTTTACAACTTTATATTCATTTAGACCTCCTTCGTACCATAAAATATTAATAAATTTGCTTTTTAACAAGCAACTCCAACTCCTGGAATTTCGGGACTCTGTTAGCTTTATGATGAATTAAACAAGAAACAAATGAACAGTTACATTAAGCTACTGAATTAACAAAAATATACGCTGCAGTCAATAAATCAATTTCACTATGACTTATTTGGGAGTGTGGTCAGTGGCGCAAGCAACAGATTATGACCATTGTTACAGACTCTTCCTGACAAAGGAGGCTATAAATGGCAATGTGTCTGTATAAATACTCACCATCCATTTTCCTTATTCGATAAATTTGCTTTTTACATAGACCGACGAGACAATATCCTGATTTAATGTAGTATTATTGGTCTTCCATCAATATTTGTGGTCTTCTTTATTCTTTAAGCGGCAGTATCGTTCTATTATATAACAATATACAACAATCTGAGTATACACATGCTATACGGTGTTATTTAATACAGCAGTAATATGATATAAGAAGATACGCTGCAATGTCTAACCATTTACGTGATGTCCTTACAAAATTATCATTTTCTCATTGGTCGCGATGTAACAAAACAGACTATGATCGCTTTCGAAATTGATAAAATTTTGATTTATAAAAATAAAACAGAAATAAATTTATGGTTAATAGTTCAAATGGAAAATATAGAATTTTTAACACACACTGTGGTTTAGTTATAAGTAGGTTTGAGGAAACACTCGAAACTATACTAAAACAAAGAAGAAAAAACATTGTATTATTTTTAGCTAAGCATTTTTCAATAAAATACGATAAATATTTCAAATTTACGTTAAAGGCTACTGTACAAAAATGCATGATAGTGTGATGATTTTTCCCTTCAAGACGCAGTGTTTTTGTGTTCTCTCTATTCTCCAGAGTATCTGTGATAGAAAAAAAGAAGCAGGAAAAAAACAAAGAGCAGAAAAGAAAGCAATTTGTGCAGGATATCACGTGGAAAATTCCTTTCATTTTCAGTTTGATGAATGCGCCGGAAAGACGGTTACTTTTTTCGTGTGTAATAATTTTATTTTTCATTCTGTTTTGAATATTGATTTATTATATTGTAGGCATTGTTATTTGCCTCATTTATTTAATATGATAGAGGTGTATATGCCTTTTATTCCAACCAAAATTCCGGATACTTCTTTGTAAAATTGATTTATGATAATTTTTAAACTCACTGTATTGTTTTACTTTTATTGGTATGTGTATAAGTAAAAAACAAAGAAAAATATCAAACAGGGAGTACTCCTCAAAACGAACTCAGTAAGTTTGATACTAGTACTTCTGCATAAGCATTTGTTAAGGATTGTTGTATGTTGTATATCGTGTTGTTACTATGTCGTTGTTTCTATGTATTAATTTTGTAACTCACTGCAACTCCTTAAAGGTACAAGATTCTGTTGTCTTAATGTAGGCATGGCTATGCCAATTCCTCTTTCGTTAATTAACACCAAACTTATTACACAGTAGCCTACGTACGTCTGGAACAAACATCCATTAACAGTGTCTTATATTTTTAGTTTTATACTTTGATTATTTTATTTTGTTAAGTTAAGTATTTATGTGTTTAATGTTTGATTTGCATAATTATAGTCAAAAGTTTTATAAATATCACCTAACAATAAGGTAAAAACTGGACTTTGAATCAATGTGACTTGTATTTTAAAGTGCCCTTGCTCTATTGTCTCAATGTAGGTTTCTTACAGGTTGACCTTTAGCAATATCAGATCAATGGTCTTTCTTGAGAGGTGGCTGTTTGCACAACATTGACTGTTTGTCCTTCCAAAATACCAGTTGATCAGTACATAACTGTATATTGTGGTGAAGGTGTTTCTGGTAGTGAACTGTTTAGTCAATATTCATTGCTGCGCATCCAAAAGCTGTTCTCTTAAGTAGGAGGTGAAGAAAACAACAACAACAAAAATACCCTCTAAGTAAAAACACCAGCGTAATCGTCAACATATAATAGGTTAAAATTTTCTTGTTCCTTTTACACTGAGTTTCACGCCCCTAGACGGGATAAAATGTGTGTGTTGTGTTTCATCCATTGTACATCTTAGTCCTTCCTCATTATTTAACTTGAAAATATCATATAGAGCCCACATTCCTGATAAGACATCAGAATAATGGTCTTAATAACATCTGAGCTAAGGTTAAAGTCATTTTAAAGTCATTTCCAATGAACAACTACGTAAGTCTGAATTTAAGCATAGCCTTGTATATGCAATACATTCCATTCCATATACCAAAACTTAGAGGTCAATTTCTCATATGGGTCATGATCAGTCAATAATTAGGTCACTGAATGCAACAGTAAAAGTCCTGCTCGCACTACAAAGGAAATGTTTTTTCTCCAACATTCATGAAACCCCATCAGACAGTCTGTTTGCCTAGGATCTACAACAAAGACACCAGTATCGTTATATCATCTCCCGTTCTATCAGTACTTCGTACAATGCTTTGTTTGGCGCGAAGTTTCCTTTTGCTGCATCTTGTAGCAACTTTCGTACTTGCATCTGCCTTGTAAATGCATATTCCTAAAAATGTCACACATGTTTGGCGCACTAAAAACAGAATATGAGATTTTAACAATTTGATCCCGTAGAAAGCCTTTACAATTATATATCAGGAAATATAAAGGTGAATACGTGCTGTATAAATGTTTGGGCGAATATCTTAACAATGATTGGCGTCCCAAAATTGCATAATTTCAGATGGTTTGCTTCCGATTTTTAAAGTGATTAATTGCAATATGCACTTGTTTAAAACTTTTACGGAAATTTAATTAAAATTTTTAAAATTTATGAACTTTTAAAGTTATTATTTTATCTTAAAGGCCGACTTTGGTTGTCCAGGTAAACTTTAGGATGATTGGCACATCTCATTAACACCTTGTGGGTTCAGGCCATAAAGTTAATACATTTTCTTGGAATGAATGTTAGGGATTGATAACATCTGTAGAAATTTCTGTGGTTAGCTTTGGTCATCTCAGGACATTAAAGCACTTTTGATTGTGCAAACAGTTTGTGAGATGGATTAAATATCAGAACTGTACTTTTAATATAACTAATAAAATGTTTAATGAAACAATTCCTATAAACCTCAATTCCATTTATTTTAATTCTTTAGATATATAGATATATGAAGACTGATTATATAAATCAGTATAACTAAATCATAGCCTTCATCGTTTGCATTTGTATGCAAGTGACAAACTCCAACATAATAAATTCAGTGAATATAATCTTAGTAATCTGCTTTAAAAGAAAATGCAAACTTTACCATGTATATTATAATTATATTCATTAGGTCTAGTTCAGGAATAATATTTCATGTTTTTATGATAATGGTAATCTTTAAGTTTATAGAACTGACTTTTCCTATTCGCTTATTTATTGTACTAAAATTATACAGTTATTTTTTAATATCAACACACTTTCTTTTCATTATTTATATACAAATAAAACATCTATCCTTCTGTTCATCGTCACTTTCTTCATCATAATGATTTATGCCATTAGCATTCCTGTCAACTGCACCGATACCATGAATATCTGGCCATCCTTTTTGTGCCCCCATTATTTTGGAGGGGGAGAGGCGGCGTGTGTATTTAGAGTTGCCCTTTTCCGTCCGGAACCCTCTGAATACTATCCTTTGATTCAGGAAAGTTTTTATAAACGGTTTTGGAGAGCTATCGATAATCTAGGAGGCTTACCAGAACAAAAAAAAAAACTATCTCAGGGTAAGAATATTTTGTTGTTGTATACTGTAAACGTGAAATAATGTCCGAATGTATGTTATCATTCACAAGAGGATTATCCAAACCCTGATGGACAAGCATATGAGCCATAAATGGGAGGAATTTGTATGCCTGTCTCTGTGTCTGTGACTGGTTCCTTCTATATGTCTGTCAACAATATTAACAACAATTGGTCAAAACTATCACACTATATATATGTTCCTTACAGCAGGGGATATTCATTGCATAGCAAATGTTTTTTTAGCTAAAATGTGCCATATAATATGTACTCAGTATTTCTGGAAAAGAAAATGAAGCCGAATTTTAATTGATATATTACACTAGTATTCTAGTTTCTTTTTATTATAATGATTTCAAAACATTATGCTTTTGCTTTGATGTTATTTCTGAAATTAAAAATGTTTATAAAGAAAATACATGTTGCATTTGTACTGAGAAAATCAAGTGCAAAATATAAGATATTCAACTAAATAGAAAGGTGTTTGATGCTTATCATACATTCATGAAAATATTTTAGAATTCCTTAAAACGTAGACATTTCTGGAGTTAATACTTGTGGTCAGATTGCTGTGTCAGTGAGCCATTAGTTACATATGTAGCAATATATGTCAATCATTCAAAAGTAAAGTCGGCCTTTTAAAGTACACATAAACTTGCATAGTATTTGAGTTATGCCCCGGACAATGTTTTCAGAAAAGGGGATACAATTCAAAAGTTGGACCACATAGTGTTATGGTTCGTTGTCAGGGCACTCCCTCTGAATGACATCTATCATTGTATAAAGTTACAACTTGGTACCTTCAATACATTTTGAGTTTCCCTACGGACAAGAAGTGTGACGGACGGATGTCCGGACGGGACAAGCTGGCGAATATATGCCCCCGACTTCGGGGAGCATAAAATGTATAACTATTTCAGAGTGGAACTACATTGTCCGTTTGTTGAAATAATGTCTTTAATTTGTTGCAGAAATTGAAAAATCAACTTACCGTTACATTTCCCGTATAGTTCCGGCCTTTAGCCCGCCTCGGAAGTATCATTATTTTTTTTCAATTCACCTCCGAAAAGAACTGGAGCCAGTGTTTACAGGCCTAGAATCTGGCGTCTTTAGAAAATGGAAAAAAAATACGTCTTCAGATTTTTTTAGACAGCCTACAATGTATGTTTATATCATAAAATGATGCATTTATAAATAAAATTTTGTCAATTTGTACAGTATACGCAGAACTGCACGTGTTAGTTTGGGTCTTACAATTCTGTCCATAACTTGTACTGAATACGCTAATAACTGTAAACGTAAAAGGGTATCAAATTATCAATGTAAGAGTCTTTGCATGCCCCCGAAAGCGTATAGATAATAAGATATATTCCTGATATCCTTAAGTAATTAAATTGAACAAACTTCGATTCCTTATTTCACACTGGTTACAACAATAAGACTTTTATAAGTTAAACATGTTTTTAGTGAAATACTGACGTATTAGAGTGAATTTCATCTAGTACTTTCACATTTCACAGAGAAACTATCAATATATTCACATCAATGGCAAGAATTTATAAAATGGGTAAATTTAGTCAAAACGTGAGATAAAACAAAAGCTGTTTGTTTTGTCTGATTGTAAGATCAAACTATCTTTCACTTATGAACACCTTATCTTACAATTTCACTCATTCATGACTATGCCACTCGTGAAAAAAAATGTAACGTGAATAATATTTCAATCTTACACTGAAACAAACAACTATCTTCTATTTAAAATTTACTCCCACTGTACTATTTCATCTATTTCTGAAATTAAATTTGTTTTGCTGTTAACTATGCTCAACTACCTATATGAAAGAACAAACCTAACGAATAGACAGTACTTTGGTACTTTTTGTCTTATATCGCAAGTTGATCAATGAAACTTTGGAGGCACAGAACGAAACTAAACAAATGAAAATCGAACGACTTGCTTTATTACAGTTGTTTTTGAGGATATTTTAATTCGTAAACACTCTAAGTACGAACCTTAGAAAAGCTTTGTAATAGAATAACATTGAATGGACTTCATTATCACTAAGCACCAAATACAATTGCAATACTAAGTGCATGAGAATTTTGAAGTCTGCCGTATTAAATTAAAGGTATATTAGACCCATATATTTACAAACATGAACCATTCTTTCATATATAACTAACTAATGATCTTCATAAAAGCCGTATTGATTCGTCTTATCATCTAGGTGCTTAAACTTCAGTTATTTTAAAATAATGCGTTACAAGTCCCATAAATTAAGGTTCAAACATTGGCTTAGTTAAATATACTTCCTCTTGAGAACTGTACATAGACTGAAGTGCTAAAACGTCAGGGTTGTGGTAGATTTCAACCAGATTTCAACAAAATAAACGTACCTGTTTTGTTTACATTAATTAAAAAGACATTTACTTTTGTTGCCTTAATATGTTACGATGTAAGTGCTGACTTCACGCTCTTGTGACATTCTTTATTTACTGGCCTTTGACTATTGTCTATTTTATATTTGCTGACATATGCAATTATGAAAAATGAAGAGATTTAAAATAAAACTAAATTGTTTAATCTGAGAAGTGTAGCTTGCTTTATTGACATATGTTAAATATGTCGGCCTTTATTTATTTATTACACACAGATATGGTCGACGGGCTACAGCAATCATATGCTTTGTTATTGTCGCTATTGGTGGTCTGGTTGTCGGCATTGTGCAGACGTTTGGTAATAAAGCTCATATTCTACACACTTCTGTACATATAAAAATGTCCGAAACATGTAACAGTTGTCAATACCACGGCGATGCAATATATATATTTAAATTTTCTGTGTCTACTTATTAACGGGCATCAGCCGGCTATTTGACAATATTTGAAAGAAAAATAGAAATGTTTCGCTTGAAAGGAATCACAATATGCTTACAATGTTTATGGATAATGGAGTTCCGCTTAAGCCCATGCTTGGGGTGGGAGTGAGGGGTGTAGCACTTTTCATTACATCTCATAAACAGATTCGATCAAACCAAGTCTGCTATATTATTGTTGCTTGGTTGTGTTCTGTGCTTCCAACGGTATTTTGGTTGCAAGAACAAAGTCCACATTTCAGTGATACAGCATTGTAAAAACTGTTTTCATATATGATTCTGAACATGGAAGTGATGATCTTTTTCGATACTCAAAGGTCAGATTTGATCTGTTTTGCCTGACTCACGATATTTGCCGCCTAAATTTTCATTTTTCTGTAAGCAGTAACATTCAATGGTTGTGTGATATGCGTTGTCTTTTGGCGTTAAGCACAAAAGAATTAGGCATTAGCTATTGCACTCTTGATAAGGGGGAAACTAACATGGAAAGAAGCCCCGTCCTTTATGAGCAAGAATGGGCATTCAGTATGCGCACATTTCAAGATTGTCTTCTTAAATCACTGGAAGTATAAATGGCAGTTCATGAAACCTGTCTCCGATGTCGCGAAGCTGGCATTTACAGGACCCTTCTTGTCGTATGATCCTCCTGGAAAGCTTTTGGTGAAAATAACTATTGGTGGTAGTGTGCCTCCTGAAGCGTACTGTAATGTGTTCATTTCAACGGAATGGGCTTGCTTCCGGTTCCGGTTGCTTGGTAAAACAACGCCTTTGCCGCCAGATTTATTTAAATTGGTAGCCGCCTCGTCGCAGTTAAATATAAGGCGAGGTATTTTGCGATTTTACAGGAGCATTTTTGATACGCTATATAACTTGCACGCTGCTGATACTGACAGACGCCCTCTGTTTACGGGCATGTTAGCCATTGTCTTTTTTTCTTATGTCCATCTGCGACCCTGTACTTTCTCCGGGTTTGCGGTCTCTGTGTCCATGTCTGAAAGAAAATATAAGATCTACTGTATTTTGAAAAATATGTGATCGTAAATACACGAGTAAATTTATTTTGTTATTTCTTTTTTGTATACAATGAAGATGTTTTCGTGTGTGTTAATTGATTTTGCAAATTAATTTCTTTCCTCAGCATTTATGCCCAATGGAAAGATCTACAGTTTGATTTATCAAATCATGAACAGGGTGTTTCGTGAGTTCCTGCCTTATTTTGCAAGGTCCGGATATAAATTATACATCTTTCTAGGGGCGGTACCAGGACCTTTTTTTTTAATTTTTAAGGTATTCTAAATAATACCTTTATTGGCCAAAATGTAGTTTTCCCTGTGTAAAATTTTAGGCCATGAAAATGTTCAGATACATTTTCTTTCAAAATATTGGATTGTAACATGAACATATTTTAATTATCATGGTAACAAAGATATTCATATGCTAGTCATGTATGATATTCTCCGGTTTGCAGTAAGAAACTGGCCGGAGTGCCAGTTCACATGTACACCGGTGATGCATTCTGACAGCGTACAGGTTACCAAAAAGTACGTTTCTCATTCTGAAAGATGGAGATTAAAAAAGTACCAAGTTTAATGCCATTGTCACACCGGCAACTCTATTATTCTCATGTCATCGGGAGTTGATTATATGTATAAAAAGTGTTCTTCAAACAATCATAAAAACGTTACAATGAATTAGCTACTGAAGAAATATAGGTTGAAAGTAACAAACATATAACATTAAAAATAAGGAACTCTGCGTCGTCATCCAGCACTGTTGTTCGTCATTCTTTAGGTTCATGGAAACATTCGGAATCCATCTTAAAAGGTTAGTTATTATAGAATCCCACTACGTGGTTGCAATACACACCAAGCGCCTAGTGTACGCCCAAACCATATCAAATCAACTAGTTATCGTCGTCCGAAAGCGCGTGCTGATAAGGCACAATTTTTTCTATGGATTTTTGTGATGACATTAACATGTAATACTAAACAGCAATGAACCTAATAACATTATATGTTGTTAAGATTTCGAATAATATCCGCCTTTTTTTACATCATGTGAGCAAGAGAAAATGATTCCGAATGTGAATCGACAATTGAAAGACATCGACTACATAAGGTCATTATACGTTACTTTTATATAGTTTGTAACTGAACTGATACGACCGAAAATTTAAGCCGCATTTATTTTTATCCGAAATTGAATATAACACATTAAGGCGTAAATACACCTCGGCAATAAACATCAACATCGCAATATCAATATCAATTGCCGACCTGAACTATAGCTGTTATCTCCCCTGTTATCGATTCTCTGTCACATCGCGCTGAAGGTCAATTCTTCTTCCTGCTGCCAACTCATGCATGAAATTTTCCACAAACACTAAAGGCTGGAAAAGTCGATATATAACCTACATCATGTCAATGTGACACTGAATCCAACCAAACATTAAGCATGCAGTACCAACATCAGTCTTCAAATATTTATATATAATTATTTGTTACTCACTTCATCACCTGCTGTCATAGATGTGTGCTAACTATTTTCCATATCATGTAGAGAGCTCGGATAAATGCTTCTAGAAATGCCTGAAATATCACAAGTACAATGTTACACATGATATGCTGAGAACCTGTAAATAGATTTTTCCGGAAATATAATCATCATAAAAATTAAACACGTCCAAAATATCTTTTCATGTGGCTATAGAATGTGCGTGTTTATCGTCTTTCAAACCACGTTGTCTATCAGTGGTAGTGAGTATATCATGCTGCAAATATGGCCAAATAAGTAGCTTAAAACTGGTAGTAGGTGGTCTATGAATGTGCACATCAACTTCTGCATACCAAAATGTTCGTCAGAATATGTAGTTTTCAGAACTGCCTGATGCCAGTTTCTAGTCACTGGGCAAAGTCCTCAAATTCAAGATGGCCGCCAACATGGCCGCTGATACATGAAAAAGATACCCAATGCATAAAATTGCAAAATAAAAGCATTTAAATGTTGTAAATTAATTTGAAGTTATTATAAAAATGTGAAAGTTATAAATCTGCAAAATTATATGCATTTATCGATATGAAATACAACTTTTTGACACATTTTATACCAATCTTATATGGACTAAAATGTGATGAATACTATTTTCTTGAACATACGGTCAATATACATTGTTTGTATTCCTCTATTTACTGTTGTTCCTTACACAATGCAATCCCATGTTGAATAAGTGATAATAAATTGTAATAACATTATTATTATTTTGTTAAAAGATACATTCAAATTATTGATAATATATATATTTAAGAGGGTGGGGTAATTCAATATAGAATATATCTAATAACAGGTAAAGTAGAAAATAAATTGATAATCATCTTCAGTTATGTATACATCCTACTATAGTTTCATTATCAAAACAATGTATAAACTACGAAATATATATTTAAATAAAACGTACCAAGTTTATTTAAAAAATGGCCGCCAAGTTGGCTGCCGCAATGTTTTTGCTATGACTTATATGTTATACCGACAGCAACACCTTTGAAGACTCTGCTATAGCTTGTTGATTCCGTTGCGTTATAACAGTCGTACATTATGTTGATTATTTAATTGCATTGTGATTTATAGAGTAAACTGCAATATTGTTTTTGATATTTATAAAATAAACGAAACAGAACATAGGTATATACATCCATACCAGATATAAGTTATAAATGTAAATATTTAATAAATGGATCTTTCCCCTACATCAAATACACAGTAAATAAACACTGCTTAATTAAATTACCTAGTTCAAGGGAAACTTTCCCTTACATCAAAGTTACAGGAAATAACGAAATTGTCCGCTCTTCTATTGGAAATACAGGGCCTGAGTATTTTTGGCTGTTTGGGTCAAAACACCCGTTGTGCACGTTCCAATAATGTCTGCCACTGTCTGGGCAGTCATGCCCAACAAATGTTGGCTGCCAAATCTGGAAACACCATGGGACAAACTGCCCAACAAATGTGGGCTGCCAAATCTGAAAACCCCATGGGACAAAATGCCCACCAATGTGGGCTGCCAAATTGGAAAACCCCATGGACAAAATGCCCAACAAATGTGGACTGCCAAATCTGAAAACTCCATGGGACAAAATGCCCAACAAATGTGGGCTGCCAAATCTGAAAACCCCCCTAGGACAAAATAATGAGCATTCGACTCCAGCATTAACGAACTATCGGGAATTTATTATTTCCAGTCGGTGACCTGGTGAATACTCAAAATGGCCTGGGCATTCCCTGCCAACCATGTGGTAAATGCAGGGAAACAGATCCTTGACAACATACACTATACAAAATGGTAACCTCCCTGGCTTAATATCTTACATCATATAAAATTTACAAGGGCAATCTCCCCTTTGTTAAACATCCTAAACTGACCAATCATAAAATAGGCAATTCATGTACATTATATACAATTACAAGTGTAACCTCTCCTGTTTTTTATTTCATGAATTGATCGGTTGTAAAATTTCACCTACATCATGTAAAATTTACAAGAGTACTCCCCTGTGTAATTCAAAATATAAATATAAAAACTAAGACTCCTAACGTGATCATCACGGAGGACACCCTACTTTATTTGAAATATTGCTTACTCTTGAAAAGCGACCCTCCGGTCAGTCGGAGAATCACTCTGCTCCTTCAGCTCAGGGCAATCTCTTCTCAGGTGATCTCCCGGACAATTAAAGCATCTCCCTGGATATCTAGGCAAAGTACGATTCTTCAGCCAATGATTTCCCCCACAATTAAAGCAGCCTTCCCCATTCCGACTAGGACTACCTGATCTACCTGGACTGTTTTCCCGATACTTATTTCTTCCGGGACTGTACGGAGAGGGAGACAATGATTGATCAACTTTGGCGGTAAGCTCAGACATAGCTTTCATCAAATCTGTCTGCTGCTTAGTAGCGTTTTCGTGGTATTTAAGTTGGCTTTTGCTAGCGGTCTCCTGGCCTTTAATCATACTGTTTAGTAACTCTGAGAGGGTATGTTGCGTTGGGGTTGGAGCGGCTTTAGAACTATTAGTCGGACTTGAACTATCTGCGTCTGTACTGGAGGCAAGCCTCTCTGAACGTCTGGGAATTGACTCCCTAGTAGCCTTAATATTTGGACATTTCTTATGCGGAGAATGATTGCCCTGTAATGCATTATGGCACTGTTGACATTCCTTAGCACGTTCTAAGCACGAGCGTATTTTAGTTTGAGATGGATCACATGTTCAGCTGCACTTACGTCCCGCATTCCATAACAAAAACAGGTTACAGCCTGTGATTCTGTCAATGCCTGGTCAACGGATGGAAATGCCTCAGTCGCCAATTCTAACATCCTATCTGATCAGTCGTCAAGGCTCTCATCCGGGCATTGTGTAGCAGACTAAAGCTGGACTAGATATCTTTCAGTGGGGCGGGGGGATGTTAAAGCCTCAAAAATCCGTTCCAATTCTGTAATTAGTTCTGCATAGGAGATATTAGGCCTACGTGTGATTGAGTTTGAGAAGAACTCCCCCGCCTTCCCGGAAGGTTCAATTCTATATGAAATTTGCTCTGTTCTTCCCCCACTTATTATAACGTGCATATGTTTCAATCTTATGACGGAAGGTTCGCCAACTTGAGGTGCCATCATATGGTGGCAACTTAAAGTCTCTTCTTGGAATTTTCTTTTGGTCTTGCAGAAGGTTGTGCGAGGGCAACCCCATTTTGGTTCAATAAACCGCACACCCGAGCTATTATAGTCTTGCAAACCAGAATTACTGGGGAGCACGTATGGCGCCTGCTGTTGAGCCTCAAATAGCCGATTGAGGGCACAGGTTTCATGGTTCAAGATGGAACCATTGGTTGGTAAATTGACTTGAGCCACAGCACTGACTTGATATTCATAAGGCGTTGTATCTCTTGAATCCGAATATAACAGACCAGAACCTCCCCAAGGGTACATGATCTGAGCCGCAATCGACTCATCTACCCTATGTAAGATCTGTGGCCTTGTGACAGGCACTTGGAACGGTGCCCTAGCATGTATATTTGCATAAGCTGGGTGCGGATCATTGGAGTAGCCACGGCATCAGGTGGCATTGAAGCAGCCATGGTGTATGATGTCGAGGCCACTAAAGATATATTGGCGGGCATTTGCGCAAAGGACGCAGTCGTATGGTAAGATGGTAGTGCAGCAACTGTAGTATTTGGGATTGAGGGAAGACCGGACCAAGCTATACTGGTTGGAATGGATTGAACCCCAGCGAAACCCATTCCGGGTGCCAGGGGTTGACACAAATGACCACCCCTGGGTTGCGCTACGCGAGAAGGAGCTTGTATATTTGTACTAAGTGTGTCACTCATACAGTAGGGTGTTTGTGCAACAACATGGTCACTAGCTCCATGTGGAAAGGTTCGAACTACCGTTTGTTCCACCGGTGAGATGTGGTACAGGAGTCATAGCCGGTACATTTATACTAATTCTAGGGGCCTGAACCCCTGTGTCAACCATAACGTAGGGTGGTCGAACCATAGCGTTTTGATCAGGTGGACGGATATTATTCCAAATGCCACTTGCGGGTTTTGGTGCAGAAACTGTTGCGGGTACATTTGTGTCAACAGGAGGGGGTGATCGCCTGTGCTACCCATATGGTATGGTGGTCTAGCAATAGCATTCTGGCCCCCGTCAGGTGGACGGGATTGATCCCAAGGGCCACCTGTAGGATGTAGTGCGGGCATAGTTCCTGGCACATTTGAACCAGTTGTAGGGCCCTGCAGTTCTGCTTCTCCCTTATAATTGGGCGGTTGTACCAAAGTGGACTGTTTTATGTTTTACTACTAAGACACGGATGCGGGCGTATTTGTACCATGTGGAGGTACTTGTCCTCTGGTGCCACTACTAATAATACTTGACACGGAAAGCGACGAGGGCGCATTTGTACCAACGGAGGTACTTGTCCCCCAGTATCTCTTGATGCCATAGTCAGAACTGGTTTATATGCAGCAGGAGTCTGGCACACTTTGCCAGCATAGAGGTTCGATGCTGCTTGACCCGTCGGTTCAGACATACGGGAGGCGGGGGCTCGGACCCTCATAATATTCGCGTGGTGCGATAGCAAATATGAACTCATTCATTTGTATTTGGATAAGGGGAATGATCCCTCGTGCCACCCGTAAGGTTCGAAGATGTATGCATTGCTGGACCAGACATACGGGAGGCGGGGCTTGGCCCCTCTGAACATTCGCATGACGCGATACCAATGATGAACTCATTTCATTTGTATTCGGGTAATGGGTATGATCCCTCGCGCCACCCGTAAGGTTCAAAGATGTATGCATTGCTGGATCAGACATACGGGAGGTGGGGCTTTGCCCCTCTGAATTTTCGCTTGATGCGATCCCAAAAATGGACTCATTTCTATAAAAATAAGTAAGCATTTTATTTCTACAGAAACAACTTACGTCTTACAAGTAAACTTTGAATGGGAAATACATTTTATGTATGAGTTGTGCGTATTTGACGTATACAATGATATCCCATTAAAACGTGCCTAGATAGCTTCATGCATATGTTCTCAAAGACCTTCTTCAATTTAAGGCTTTTCTACATTTTGTTCTGCTATAATTACCTCATACTACAAAGTATGCGAAAACATATGCTTTCTTAAATAACAAATAAATAAAATTAAGATGTTGCTATTTCAAAACCATGACTTACATGTAGATTACTTAAATCATATTGTGTCAGTTTGTATCAATCAATATGTGTTCAATGTATGTTTTTTTGTTGTTGTTGTTGTTTTTTTTTTTAAATTTAATAACATTCTAAAGGTTATTTATTCAAATCCTAAAAAGATGTCATTGCAGAGCAGTATTCCATATGTCGGTATATATGCCACATTTTATTCATGTAATCGTTCTTTTTCACGTATTTGTTCCGTCAAGAAAAAAATGCACATTAAAAAACCTGCACCTTTACTTAATATGAATTTTAAAGTATTACACATATTATATGTAAGTGAACATAGATTTACCCCACCCACTAAGCTATTTTCTTAGCCCTTGAGCAATTAAAAGTAGTAGAATTATTAAAAGAATGTATGTAAAACAACGATTTTTTGTGTGATCATTTTGCATGCAAAATCCATCATATTTTGTAAGAATATATTTCAATTTACTTAAAGATGAAACAAACTATGTTTTAATCTATTCTGCAACAGAAACTAGTATAAGACTAGGACGATGCCTTTAAATTTGAAATATATTGTCCAGTCAATATGTATAGTATGATTTTTAATTTTCGGCAGCCATATTGGCGGCCATCTTGAATTTGAGCACTTTGCCCACCAGGTGCATTCTGGCATCAACTGGTTTTGGAAACTTAAGACTCTTGCAAACATTTTGATATATAGTTTGCAATGTGCACATTCGTAGACCACCTACCCCTCATGGAGGTGAACTCGTTTGCGACAGTAATAATGCTCAACTTGATAGTACTGACTTATTGGAATATAAGGCCTTAAAACGTGACATACCCTACCTAGTCACATTATAATGACACCGGGCTGCCCATGCATTGAACACTATCCTCTTCATGACGAGCGACGGGAGGAAACTACTAGTACCATTTTTAGGTCTTGTATAATCTAGTCCTACATAACCTAATGTAAATAATGTGTCACCTTACAAAAAAATCCCCAATTTTGCAGCTTTAGTTAGGTCTGGTTTTAAATTAATATGCTTATCATTATTTTAACAAACATGCTCGAATATCCGTTCTAACTTTGATGTCTTGGACAAAAATAAAATAGATTTGATACCAATGCTTTTTCTACAGCGCAACGCTGTTAAATTACCGTATAGAAATGTCATCTGTGAACTTTATCACTAACTGTGGCATGTTTCTGATTAAATTTGTCATTATAATGTCTAATAGAACCCGAACTTCCTCAGGAACATTGGAAAATAAGTTTAATTATATCAAATGACATTGATTCCAACATCCTTCTGAAACAAAAAAGAATGAAAACAAACATTCATTACAACAAGGATGGATATCCAATCAGGTTTATTCCACTCACAGATTGAACATCGTAATTTCATCTCCGTTACTAAGTTATACGATATCGTATACACTTTTTGAATGGCTTGCCTGTTAATATTAAAAGTATAGAACGGTCAACGGCACAAACTGTGTACCGACGATTTATATGTAATAGTACTTTTTTAGAATTTTTATACAATCGTGTTGTACCTACCACCCCCATTATCACCAGTTTCACATTAATTCTTTGGCAAACTGCAAGCACATTTTGACAGAGTAATGAGTTATTATTGTGTTTGATGTTTCAATTAAGAGGGTCAATATAGATGTTACAGTACATATGTATGATAAAATGTATTTTATTAGAACAAAGTTAGCATTTTCAGAAAGAACTAGTCAGCTGCCCGTTCATTATCACATATGTGTAATATAACAAAGACAACAAGATTTGTCGTCTTTGTGCTGTTTTATTGGTCTACAGGCAAATGAAACGAGGCATACTCCATACTTTCCTAATTATCGATAAGACTACATGTACTACCTTTGAAATTATTTATTTCAAAACATAAAATAAATCTGTCATAGAAAATATCAAATATATTTAGAAAGGGTCTCTTTGGATTTGATATTGCATTTTTTCCCAGCTTGCCACTCAGCTTGGCAATAGGTTGCACAAAAAAACAAGGTAACAGAAACTCCATGGTACCGGAAAGTTTCGGTCTTTTTCGTTATTTTCAGATCCTGTACTGGTACTAACGAGACGGGAAGGAATAAAAATAAAATGATCACTCCTCAAAATATATGCCCTACGTGACTAAAGTGTTCTCAGCGACTGTATGAAAGAATGTTTTATATTATGAAATGTGCTTTGTTGAAATCGTGGAAACTATGGATTGAGTTGTTTTTTAGGGAAATTTTATAAAATATGATTCCTAGGTGTTAACTTTTAAAGCTCGAACTTGAGAGCAATATACCATTTCAAATAAATTTTGGATAATTAAAAAACGTAGAATATATCAAGTAGTATCGTAATATTAAAAGGATACTTATTTTTGCTTAGAGCTTTCAATGCTTCCAGAGGATCTTACATATTTAAATTAAGCATTACCGTGCCGTCTGTCGGTCAGAAATGTATCCCTATCCTCATTTTTGATCTTTTTGGACAATGGCGCCCATTCGATGTGTATTATAGAACTCTGTTTAAGCCAGTGTAGTCTTCCACATTTCGTTACCTCTCATTTACAGGGCGTATGCTCTCTGTGACGATTTGATAGAAGACATTCTATCTGAAATCATTTGTCCCCTACCTCTAATTCATGTGGAGAAATTGGCAGTTATTTGCGGAGAACAGGTGTGTACTGGTTCACTGGTTAGGTTAACTGCCCGCCGTTACATAACTGAAATATTGTTAAAAGACGGCGCAACCCCCACCACCACCAATAAAAAACAAAAACAAAAAAAAACAAGATGTTTTGTCAATCTTTTGAAAGCAAATTAATATAATAGACTCAGTTAGATTGTGTTTATCTAAGGAAATGAAAAGTGCAACACCCCACGCCCCAACCCTCCTTGCATCGACTTGACTCCATGATCCTAAAGAATCAGAAAATACAAACTGAATTCAAATCTGTCAAAAATACCGAATTACCAGCCATCTATGATCAATGTTTAGAGAAGATTCGTATGAAACATTAAGTGCCATCAAGCAAGATAATGTCAGTTTTGATTTAATCCAATCTGATTAAAAGGGATATTTAAACACGCCACACACCCTATTATCGGCATAAGTGAAACTGCTATACAGAAACATTTAATAGACACCTTGATCTCTAAGGACAAGAAAATCACGACACTGGGACATGGTTTTATGACACAATCAAACCGAGTCTGCAATTTTCAATGTTTGCCTTGTTCTCGGTGCTTCCAACTACTTTTCAGATTTTATTTACTTCACATCAGCGAGTGTTACGTGCTTTGTGGCGGCCGTAAAAAGTCGCCCCGACTTCATCTCAGTGTTGTTATATTTTCTAGTCCTTCGGGATCATTGATTTCAACTCATTTAGATTTGAAGATTGAATACTGCTTAAGCCGGTGCTACGGGGCGTGGGCAGTGTTGCATTTTCCATTACTCTCATGAACATGCAGACTCAATCAAACCGAGTCTGCAATTTTCACTGTTTGCCTTGTTCTCGGTTCTTCCTAGGGATCTACTTTGCAAATATTATATATGAAAACATCCTTAGGCATTTTACTGACCACTAAGTTCTTGTCAAGCTGGAAAGAAGAACTTACTATTCATCTCAATACCGTCTTTAATGCCATGGAAAATTTGATTAGTATACGCACTCGTTCAAAGCTTATGCATGAATAATACATTCACGTCTACGCAGCCAGAAGGCATATGCATACGAAACTAAATGAAACTCAATTTTGGTAATTTATAACTATTCCGAACCCCGTCGACCTGCATTCTAGAAAGACACATTTGGTACGTGCAGATCATGCAGAGGATTGAATGCGGCAATAGATTAGGATATTAGTTAAAGTGCGATTGAAGAGTTTCAACACATTGAGATTTATTCAAAATATGAGATATTAGGGCAAAAGTTCACCATGTAAACATGATTTTATAAAAATCAAGTACAATATTTGTATTTGTAAGACATTTTGATTTAAACCAAAGTACAGAAGAGGATTTATTGGACAATCTAAATCTGTGCTTTCACGCTGTTAGCGAGGTCGTCTCAAAACGTTAGGTATAACATAAAATATTTTTTTAAAACAAATTATGCTTTTAAGAATGAATTAAATGTAGCTGTCAGTTTTGTCATTCTCTCAAATGGGAAAAACATGTGTTTTTTACTCTAATACCAGTATGACTAACCCCTTACCAGTTCCTAAGATACATTGAAAATCTAACATCATATATGTTTTAGGAAAATAAAGGACATTTATATCAGTCAGAATAGTTCTGGAATATCTGATCTAGTTTATAAGTAATAACTGGTCATTCGCTTAAATATGGTGGCTGATTATTGCCATTTCGTGTTGGTGTGTTGGCGGGGCGAAAACATGACAACACGAAAACACGACAAATTTTACACGAAAACACGATCTTTAGAGGGCGCCGACACGACATATATTTTGTCGAGTTTTCGTGTTGGCGGGTATGAATATGTAGTGTTGGCGCCCTCTATTTGTCGTGCTGTCGTATTTTCGTGTTTTCGTCCCGCCAACACGAAAACACGACACATATCTTATTTGTCGATTTTTCGTGTTTTCGTTTTGGCGACTTCCGTTAGACATGCGCTCAACAAATACTGAACTAAACACAACATAACTGCACACAAACATATGTCAAAACAACTACAGAATATAAGTTAAAGAATAAAATTGACTTATATTCTATGTATATTTCGGCCGAATACCATGTTTGTTACATTAAAGATATCGAAAGACGAACGTCGAATATCAAAAACTTACTTCTGCCGTTTTGCTCTTCACCTATATTTTATGTGTTTTCTGATAATGTATTAAAGAAAGTTCTTACTAGAATAAAAGAACATTTTTTGATAATGACCAAATCTGATGTCTGTGTTTTTGACAGGTTTTTTTTTTTTTTTTTTTTTTTTTTTTTTTTTTAATTTAATTTTGATAATTCTACTCAGTATTACAGCGTTAGCTGTTAGCTAATTTATACAATCTGACTAAAGTACTTGATCTTCTAAACGAAGATCTGAGAATGACCCATTCACATTCATCTTCTGTATATTTTTTTCATTCTTGACTAGTGCCACTCCCCCATACATACGCTTCATATTCTTAAAACGATAACTGACATCTGACATATTATTGTACTGTTTTATAATCTCAAATCTCCTAATGCAGCTTTAGTGAATATAAATAAATTCTGAATTGACGGTTCGTTCGAATACATAGAAAAGAGCTTCTAAAACTCTTTTTCATTGGCTTTAAATAATAAAATAACTCTACGTTTTACAAGAGATGTCTGAAAAAATATTTGTGTGTTTTCGTGTTTTACGTGGAGGCGGGGCGAAAACTCGAAAACTCGACAAATAAGATCTTTGTCGTGTTTTCGTGTTGTCGGGGCGAAAACACGAAAACACGACAAATAAAGGGCACCAATACGAAAACTCAACAGATAAATTTGTCGTGTCGGCGCCCTCTAAACGTTGAGTTTTCGCATTGACAACCCTAGGACTTTGGTGAAAACTTAAGCACAAATACGAATTCACAAATAGAAATACGATAATCACCACTTGTACTTTACTAATCTGGATTTAGTAACAAAGCTGATGCAGTTGCTTAATAATTTCAGTTAACTGAAATTAAAATACATTCTAACACGATCCGCAGCAGTTGCTACATAAACATATAGCGAAATCGCCTATACATGAATCTACGATAAAATATAACTGATTCCACCCTACGATTGTAACATGACTGAGATTCTACTCTGCTTCCGTTATATGCCGACGTTTTTTAGTGCTATGTAGTATTGATAAAAATATACATCAAATTTTCTAAAACAAACAATTTCTAACTTTTATATTTTTACCATAAAAAAATGTTTCATCCAGTCTAGACAGTACCGTTCAACACCAGTCCATCTATATCTGGTCATGTACGTAGTTTACAATTTCTGCGTTGTAGGCACCACAAATGTCAACTAGATTCTACGTTGACAGTAAATGAATTGTAATTCATGCTCCAATCTTCCAGACTCAAGCGTTTACGTGTTTATATGCCGCAATGTTCTAGTGTGTATGTTTAAGTGGAACTGCATAAATAAACTTTTAATGAAGTAATTACTTCTAATTTCTATATCCGACCTAAGATGTTATTAAAAATAACATTTTCACAGCAGTAACTACTTAATACTTTTTTAAATTAATTAAAATTTACTGAATATCGGAAAATTCCGTTTTATGCAACGCTTTTCATTCGAGGGGAGTTTTTTTATAATAGCATATGGCCAGCCGAATGACGTATCGAGCTAAAATGTAGTGCTGTAAAATGCGAAGAATTTGCATGGTTAGAATCGAAATAATAAATATGTTCCAATAATTTTATCAGTTAATAAAATATGGGCAGTCGTTCGGATGCGAATATTAAATTACTCGAACTCCTGTCCATATTTTATTAACTGATAAAATATAGGGACATATTTATTATTTGTTAAATATTGATTTCAATACTAGTAAGAACTTGAACAAAGACGAGATGGGAAATGCAAAATGTAATATGTTTAAGCTTCTAACTTTGCAAGCTATCAAGTTTCAGTGGTGGATTCTTTGTAGTACTATGATTAAATTCAGACCGACACAAGACGTTTTATTTTTTTCAAATAATCATCTGAATAGTGAATAGAGAAATACGAGCTTTGATGCGGCTTGGTTATTTCTTGATAAACAAATGTATACAATATTATATCGTCGAAATATTGACTTGTATTAATCAAGTATGAAAGAGCTTCATAAGAATAGTTGACAAAAGTTGTCACGACAACCACCATTAATTTTCTCTGCAACATGGTTAATATGTTATATCCAGAATCAGTGTTCTCAGCCAGATAAGATATGATAAAGAAGAGCTTCTAGTGACTTTTTGCATATTAGTATAGATAAGTCCGGTGGAAATAACATCAATAGAAAATTGAATTTGGTTTCGTTATTAAATGTACATTTTCAAAAGAAATATTGAGATATCTTGATAAAATATAGACAACGTTTTTATTTATTTATTCTCATTTATGAGCAATTTTTTGTTGCATTAAACACTGTTTTCAACAACCTACATGTAGTAACTTGTGTCTGGTATGTATACAAGCATTCGTCATTTCAAAAATGCAAAACGAAAACATTTCGTTACTCTCACAAAATAGACACCAAGACAGATCAAACAAAAATATTCATAATCATCAGTGTCAGTTGCTACGATAATAATTGTAAAGAGCTTCTTTAATGAAATTGTTATTCTGTTATTCATAAAGAAAACCGACCTTGTTGTTGTTGTTATCGCCGACTTCTTTTAAATGTCGACAATTTGGTTTAACTTCATTTGCATAGAGTATTATATTGTATATGTAGTACACAAAGTATGTTAATTGTCACATTTCACTCGTAAACATTCTAGACTCATTTTATTTTACATACCATTCTATGAAACAGACAATTATTTTAGATCAAGTTAAATTCCTCAATTCCTTTGTCTGGAAATGATGTTCCTTTCATGCCTTTTCCAAAATAAAGAAAACGAAAAAATTCCCAATCTTCTCACAGTTTTAGATAAATATGATTTTTATTGATTGATGTTATTATCAGGTAATGAAATAAAATATATAAGCCGATTCTGCCTCACTGTACAATCAAGTGTAGTTTATTCGAATATATACAATTTTGTCCATTATAAAAAATGAATACACAAGATAACCACCACGTTGCTAACATACTTCTGAAAATACTTGCAAATTTCTACGACCATTTTATAGAGATAGACCCTAAAGTTTTCAATGATAGTAATACATTAAATAAAATCTAGAAATTGATTTCCAAGTCCTTGAAATAACAAAAAATGATTTCACAAATGCGAAGTTTATGATAGTTTTGTTAATACAGAAGTTTTAATTTTTAATTTAAAGTTGTGATCCACAACGAATGACAACTCTTGCCTTGGGCTAGTACTTATAAGCAGAGATATCTATTAGTTTACTTCCCTTGCAATTACACAATTGAATGGAAAATGAAAACTGTTTTAGACACAATATCATACTTTTTTGCACAACAAAAACATTAAGGATTTATTCATTTGTGTTTGATTTACCCCTCAAAACATGGTTCCTATGATTCTGTCAACTTGCACATGGTAAAAAATTAACTTTTAACAAACCAATAATAAAATGAAGTACCAGTAAGTAACTAATAGACTAAGTGCAGATAATACAGTTTTGCTTGTATCAAAATGTCACAACAGAAGCACTTTTGTAATACAGAACACCTGGTAGGATTAGTAAAGGTGCAATTATATTGATCTCTATTTCCTATGCCTACATTATAATTAACATGTTGAAATTGAATTTTGAATTATGGTCTAACTAATCTATAATGGTTAAATATCACATTTCAAAATAAGTTTATACAGTAATCTAAGAACCACGGATATATGCAACATGGACGTTTATAACAAATCTTACCTTGTCTTGGACAGTGGAATAAGAGACAAAGATATGAGTCGCAACAATGTGCTGACAAAGTCTGTAAATCCCTTAGGTATTTTCTATGCTAAAGAACTGGATCTATTGTAATCAGATATCTTAAGAAATGGGTTTGGAAAAACAAAATGGCATTGATTGTAATATTGCCGTCTCATAACGGAATCAGGATTCATGATTTACATCTGTCAATGATTCCAGTGGTAGTGGCATAGTTTTCACTTCCCATTCAATATTTTGTTCCATAACTTTTAATAGCGCACCCAAAGTGATAGCCAGCTAGCTCCGCGCGATAACGAATCATTGTATTTTATTTCGGCATCCTTGGACATAACGAAAAAATTGCAATCCAATAACATGACAATGTCAAAATCGCATAGGGAGAATATATAGAATATGTAATCGAAGATTGTCATTCCGAGTCTACGACTTTGTCCATAAGCTCTCATGTTTGTTCCGATTTTGTGATCCAGCTGACTTTAATGATTCATCGTCTAGAGATACTAAAAATTGTTAATTAGTGTTGTCTTGTAAATAAAATGCTTCCTGCATAGAAATTGCACAGAAATATGATAGAAAAATTAGTAATGGTTGGTGATTCAGCTTCTTCGACACATCATATATGACATCTTCTTGATCAGTTAAAGTCACACGCAATCACATACTGTTTTCGTAAATGCTAAATATAAAGAAATCTTGAACGATTTCTGTCGAATGCACGTCTTAAGCGGTTAACGATTATTTCATACAAATATTAAATAATTACGAACGCTAGGATTTTATTATTCTAGCAAATTCAAATTTTTAAAATTCAAATTCAAACATTTTATTTAAGTCACATCTTAGTGTATATGAAACATATAATTATATTATGTACAATACATGTGACACAAAGCCAATCTATGCCGATTTGTAAGAGACTATACATCTAAAACACAATAATAAACCATTTCAGGTTCACATAAAAAGATATAAATCACAATGATGCCATTCTAATTAAAACATGATCTTACAAAATGTTGTTCATACCGTGTTGTTTACATTAATAAAAGGGTAAATCAATCAACAATAGGAAGTAATGACCTAGAATAAGGACGTTTTATATTATGGCTGGTTTTGGCGGCAATAAATACCACATTTTCATTACTAAAAGAGTGTATTAATCTTTTATTATCAGACATTATATCGTGAGTCAAATTTGGTAAGTCATTAATTGCAGATATTATATTTTTCCTGATATATTGGACAATGGAATATTAACACCTGACAGTTAAAACAGCAATTCTAAGTTCTCATACCTCCCTGTCTCAATGCTCAGGGGTGCAACGCCACATCGAAATTTTGTAAAAGCTGACCGATAACTAAAAGTTAAATTCTTGTAAAGATAATTTTCCGTAGAATATTCAGACTTAAACAGCCTGTATGTACGGAATTTGCTGCCACCTAATCTTTGTAACCATTATATTCTAACATGGCATTCCCTTTTTTCTGTTACAACTTCAAACAATTTCATTTCCATCAACGAGATGAACGGTTTAAACTTTGTAACCTTACTATCTAGAAAATGTATACAATTCATGTTCTGCAATAAACTTTTCAATCTAAAGTGTCCATTCTTAACTCTTGACCATATAAATATTTTCTTATTTATTCTAGAGTTCTCCATATTTATAGCTCTAAAATATTGTCTGAAAACAGATCCCCAAAGTCTTATATTTAGTGTCCCCCGCTAACTGCAGTTTGGAGAGTATCATCCTACGCCTAGAATATAACGCATGGCCCTGTTCTGTACAACATTGATACAAAAGACCTATCCCCCCCAAACTGGAGCACTGTAACTACTGATTGGCCAAACCTTGTATCAAATAGCTTTGTAAATGGTGAGAACTGGAACCATCAAAAGCTTTACTTTTAGATATAACTAATCTTAGAGCTCTTGATGCTGACATTGCCACAGATTTTGCAATTTCATGATAGTCCATTGTATGCACTTTAAAACAAACTGCCTTATTCCAAAGAGAAATCTGGTAGTTTCAAGTAAAATTACAATAAACGGTACAAAACATAAGAAAAGTCTCGATGTTAAAGTTAAGATTTACAACAAATAGACCGGCTTTGCCAACATTCAATATGTCAGCCTCCATGGTAGGTGGCAATTCTTAGCATGTTAAGTCACAGATTTTTCAAAGGCAGGCGGACGACACAGACTATATTAGAATATATATCCTAACGATCAATCACACAAATTAATTCGTACGAAGCACGAAAGCGTGCAGATTACCGAAAACCTTTACATGTCTCGAACAATTTCAATATACGTGTGTACAAATTATGTGTTGTTTTTTTTTATAACAGATAACTTAATAAAGTGTAAATATACGATGTTTTTGTAGTCTGGCAGATTTATTTACTATTTTCATGACTTCATTTATTCATTTCGTAAATGTTCCTTCTTTATCAAATTTGAATTTGTATTCTTCCGATATCGTGCTCTTTACGCTTATCTCTAGCTGGAACTGAGAAGACTTTGAGATTAGAAATAAACTCCTCCGCGCGTGTATAATTTATTGTGGCACGTGTCCCCATTTAACATTTTTGTTATGTTTTCTCTGTCAATAATTGGTTAAACTTTTGACAACGTAACCTCTCCTTCATTCCGTAGAAATTTCTAGGAACGCATTATTGGTAGTATAAGACGGGTTGTTTGCCATTTCCTAGCAAATTAAGTGTCATAGCCAGCTGCAATCTGCCATTGATTTCACAGTATAAACGGAATTAGTTATGAATTTAAACTAGCTTTTGGTGGTTTCAGATAGTTAATGGAATGTTCAGCAGAATTATACAGATTTATGGAATTGTAAAAAATATTTCTAAATTGTTAAAACACTTTCCTAGGGATATTTCTTCTGCCCTCAGCATATTATCTGTCATGCAATAGAAGGAAAGTTAATCCAAATACAATGAGAAAACGGTGCAAAAATAACCAGGCGATTAAAATACAATTATTCCTTCTATTAGACACGCTATCCGCCGGAGCCCCAACTATAGTGTTTAAATATTGATACAGATGATTTGTGTAGTTTAATATTTCGTGTTTATCAATTTTTGTATAGTTATAAGTAATAATTAGAGACTGCAAGAGTGTATGTTATATGATCTTCAGTGGATGTGGTGCCCTTAAATTAGGATCTTACAGGGTATTATGTGTCCTAAAATCGTGTCTTATATTTGCATAATTGAACAATATTTTGATTGCTTTAAGATCGCTTTTCCAATTACATTCTAGAAGGAACCTGTAATCTTGAAGCCGTGCCTTATATTTGTCACCGAAAAGACAATATGGCTGTAAGGATTTTAGATAATAAATGTTTTCAAGATTTTAGAGAGAATCTAGTACCCTGACACCGTATTCCACAATGCTAGTAACTCATTTATTCAAAATATTGTACATACGATACATAATACATCCATGTAAAAGGGAAATATTCTTTTATATCAATTTTTTAATCAAATGATTTAATAAGATTAATTGTCAATGTGGAAATGTAACTACGATTTGAAGGCAATTTGTCTTGTAATCCAGCGTTCTATCTAGAATCAGTTTCCATCTAAATTTAAACATTGCAATCTTACCACAGTATATCATCTGTATTAAAACATCTTATAGCTAATGGAGATAACAAAGTTAACATTATCTTATCAATCAGTTAGTTCAATGATATGTTGGAATATTGTTTATGAAATGTGTGCCGAAACTTGATGTTATCAGATCAGTAATGTTATTATACCGACAATGATGTTTTCGTCTCATTTGATTTTTTTCCCCCAAGGCTCTTGTGCCAAGTTTGATCGGGTGGGGCTAAATGCAAGAGAGCCGATGCTTCAATGCAGAAGTTTTTTTTTTTTTGTTTTTTTTTTTTTTGTTTTTTTTTTGCCCAAAAAATCATGGCCAAAATGTCCAGTAATATTTCACGCTGTTGACATTTATGACAAAAAAAAAAAAACGCGTGCAGATTTTATTTACTGTCGTGATAAAAACACGAATTTTGGTACTTCTTTCAGGACTCAGTATCTTAATATATCTTTTTTGTATGGGCACCTGCGTTCTTTGAACTTCTTTCTTGTTGAGTTTATCTCCCCTGTCCAGTGATGTACTGGATCAACGACGCTGTGTGTTTTATGTTCATATTATCTACGCAAATATTTGCCACAAAACTTGTTCATCATGCCAATCAGTATATGATAACAACCGTTTGTATCGAAATCTATACAATCATATTGTTGTTGCATAATGTAAAACGTATTGCTTGTGTTTTACAAAATACAAACTTGCAAAAATAAAATTCATATTTAGGTAGCCTGTATCTAGGCTACTTTCATAAACATTTTTGACCAGGTAATTGAATAGCTTACTCTTTGTTTTAGAGCCGTTTGCTAGTATAATAATAGATAAAGGTATAAATAATAGATAATGTCTTCAATGAAGGGTCATTATAACAATATCTTGATTTAAGACATATCCTAGGCCAGATCACACTTTCATGTTTTCTGTAATCCAGGTCTGACCAAATTTGTTTGAGATGAAAACATTTTAAAGGTTTTGTTAATCCGTTTTCCGCAAGCATGCAAATTTCACTGTCCTGAATTTGACACTCGTTAAATAAATACAAAAACACAACAGATTGATGTTGTCTACAAGGAAAAGTACGACGGAGATATCGTAATTGAACATCGGTGCCGTGTTTCTAATTAAAGACCAATTTATTACTCAAATGTCAATATGAGCTTGTACTTTAGCTAGGAAATTGGAAGACGGAAGAGCTATATTGCGCTTGCAACTACTTTAGATAAAATAAGATTGCAAAACGGATTCTTAAAGTTGAAACATATCAAGCAGTTTTACTAACTGGTCGTTTTTGCGATGAATTGGCAAAAATTATCTTTTCAGCCGCTCTCGGTGGATTGGTATTACAATTTGAAAAACAACAAAAAGGATGAGTCTGTATTTATAAATGTATTGTTTTCCCTGCCCTCTTTCACTGTGTGAATTTGCTAACATATCGTAATCCCAGTGAGACTCAGACTTACAATTTGTTTTACACATAGCTTTTCCAATGAAAATTAGTTTTGGCTTAATAAATAATACTGATTCAAAGTATCTTTTACATTCGAAAAGTTCAGATCTAGAGAAGTAGCTAATAATTGCATCTTGCGAAATATAGAGGAATTTCAGAGTATGATATTTTCTGTATTTGAATAGGTCAGTCCTAATCACAAAAGAAAATGTATGTAGAATTCGTATTATCAAATGAATGATTAATTTAAACGATTAAGAGCTTGACAGCTTGTACATAAACGAACATGCATTTTACATGCAGAAATAAAATAATTTCAACGAAGCAACGTAAATGGGATAAAAGATGATGTAGTACTGCATATGCCTTGAGCAAAACTGTAAAAATATGGCAAGTCAAAAGCCGCTCGTTTCTTTTATTGAAGATATAGCATTGATAAACAATTGATTAATTATGCTTATCTTCCAGATACGTTCGACCTTATATAAATTACACTTTAATAAGCAATGTTTAATGTTTAATTTCAACATGTTCAAAGCACTGCTAGTTGCTGAAAAACACTTAAATAGAGATATCGTCGTATATTTAACGTTGCATGTTAATCAGACGATTTGAGAACTGAAATAGGATTTTGAGGCAACTAAACGTATGTCTCGTATGTTACTGATTTTTCAAATATACGAGTCTGGCAAATTTTAATTTTATCAGCTTTTAATTAGCAACTTTTATTTTTATGTTACCCATTGTTTTTCTGATAACAAAGGAATTTATGTTCTCTTGAGAAATAAATCTATGTTATTTTTCAGTAGGAACACGAGAGCTATAATTTCTGCTTCTATTACTCTAATCCAGTCCATACAATATAACATGCCTAGATTAATCAATTTCACGCACGAGCAGGTCACGGGTGTGGTCAATTTTATCATTTTATATTTCAAACCGGTTTATTCCTTCACAAATAATTAAGCAGACAAGTCGATAGTTCGTGTACAAAAATACCTTCATCACATGTTTGAAGAGCTGGCGTTTTCCAGTAAAGTTGCCACAAAGAGGAGGATGCAAGAAAAATGCAGACAAGTTTTTGAACAAATTGTATTTTTTTTTATTTATAACGTATTTCATTAAATTAAAGATGAATGAAAAGTTACAATAATTGGCCACTAAAGCTCTTGAATACAATGTAATTCTAAATATTTCCAAGTGTTATTTATTAATGTCCAACAAACATCGGTTATTTACAATATATATATATATATATATATATATATATATATATATATATATATATATATATATATATATATATATATATATATATATATATATATATATATATATATGATTGCAAATGAATGAACGCATCTTTCTTTGGTCAGTTGGTTGTTGCCAATAGCAGTTGAATTCTTTGAAAGCGTAACAATCTTCACCAAACTTAAACAAAATGTGTTCGACCATAAGACCTCGGCAAAGTTCGATAACCTGCCAAATCGGCCCATGCACTTTGGAAGTTTGGCCCTTGAAACTTGTTTTTTATAATCAAAGCACTGAAAGTCTGATAAGGCAGTCAGTTATAATCAAAGCACTGAAAATCTGATGACAGTTGTTGGAGACATGCGCTTTTCTCAAAAGCATCTCTAGTTTAAAAAATATAATATCGTGGTTATTTATTTTTCGTTCTATTTATACAATTTTGATGGTATCCTCTTGATGAGGATGTTGAATGCGACGTTGTGCTATTAATCATACCTTTAAACACAAAAGTAAAATATGATGATGGTGATGATGATGATGATGGTGGTGGTGTTTATGATGATGATTATTAGTCTATGCATTTTACTGTACATTAGGCGATAATTACAGCAGTACTATATTGACCTTCCGAAACTAGAAATAGTTTTAAAAATTAATCATGCATTAAGTATATACATCAGTACGATCTTTTGCTTTGTTTTATTTCTAAGCAGGTATTGAAAAGAAATTTCTTTTGGGTGATTGGTAAAGAAAACATACAGGTGGACAATAGAAATTTATGTTGTTATCTGGTAAAGTTGTTAAAATATGTTCTTGGTAGCAATACCTGAAGGTAAGTAGTCCGGTAAAAGCTATATGTTATTAAACCGTCGTCTTTGGTCCGTTTTGCTCTGCCATCTAAATCGGTTAGTAACCAAATTATCTATTTAAACGCTTGTTATCAAAAAATGTTTTGATGTGGCTGTTGTAGAAGCAGAGGATAAATTTCGACGTTACTGAAACGTTGTTATTAGTCCGTTTTGTTCTACCGTATGTGATACAGACTATACATAGGTTTGTGTCCGTAATATCTATGTTAATGCTGGTAATTAACTGTTTTCCTGCGGCTTTTGTAAAACAGGTTGTCTATGTAGGTTAAATTGATCAAAGTGATTTGAACGGCATATGTCATACAAATTTTGCTTTTGAAATGCGACTTTGCTTATTCCGTGCTAGATGCTTTTTGTGCATGTATGTATTACGTATGAAAATATTTCGTATTATACTGCCAATGACTTAGTCGTAAGAAATTGCAGTAACAATGATTCTTGAATATTGCGTCAGTATGATATCTTACTGCCGCCATCTAACTAATTATTTTCTTTCACAGTGCCAAATCTAGGGTTGTACGCTTTGTGTCATTACCGTTATAATGAATCATTCAATAATTAAAAAAAAAAAAAAAAAAAAAAAAAAAAAAAACCTGTATAGTATTTCTGTTATATAAAGATTTGAATTGGCGACATTAAAACCATTAAAATAGAAAAAATATTGATATTATATTTACTTTGATTTAGTTCCTTGTGTATGCAGCTTCTACATCCTCTTGTCATTGGCGTTGTGCTGTCGATATATGTTATCATACCGGAGCCAAGAAAGAAGAACTGTCGATTCAAACAGTACACTAAGAATAGAAGGGCAGCATGAGAGCACTGTCGAACCACTTGGCGGATTGAATTAGAGACTTTGCTAAATCTAAATATACACTGGGAGTGGCAGGGTGGCATGACCTCGGTAGAGTTCTTTCACCTTGGACTGGTGAAAATGTCGCCGGGCTGCTCAGTGGTAGTGATAACAACTGGGTCGACAGATTTTTAGTATATTGTCATGGACAGATACGCTCCTGTAAAACAGGATATAAACAAAACAATATAAATACAATTTAAAATTAGGGGTTTAACAATACACATTCATGTCAAACGCAATGCATGACAAATAATACATATTCAAGTTTCAAAAAACATGATTACCTGTAGATATTTTTATATATAAGTACATAACTGGATGTTTAATGTTCAGCACAAATCGGCTTGTTTACATTTCAAAGTATGGCGGATATCAATAGATCGAATGTGATTGGTTAATAACTCGTGCGGGGGAAAATAGATATGTTAGATGGTGTAAGGGAAGCAAATGTCGGTAAATAACTGATACGGCCTACGACTACAAATACAACTACTCTGCCTACGGTATGTAAATTGGTGTTCAGATTTACCCTATGACATATTCCCCCCCGGCTAAAAAAATGTCGTCCCGACATTTTCAGACGAGTAAACAAGGTACAACTGAAGAATAACAATGTAAGTAAAATATTCAAGTTGACTATTTGTAGCATCAACCTAAAATAAATAAAAGTATATTAGTAATCATGTATATAAAATGGTACATACATCTAATATATTTCAATCGAACTTAATGAATCATATATTTTTGATCAAGGGTTTAGTTTTTCATTCATCAAATTCTTTGCACATATGGAGAGATTCCAGAGGTAAGTAACTCCTTGAAGAATCGTAAGCATGAATCCCTTGGAAACGCACATAGTAAGTATATGATTGCATTTTAGATACGTTTACATCCGACAAGATAGGTATATATCTTTTCAGGTAAGTATATAGTTTTCTTTTTCAATGTCATTATATTATATGTTTTCTTTCAGTCATATACTATATACACAAGATATAAACAGGGTAAGTATTCGAAGTCTTTAGACGCATACACACATAATAACTATGTTTTCTACATTTACAGGTAAGTAATTATACTTTCATTTTACACTTAAAATTCCAGGTAAGTATATACTCAGAAAATAATTCAGTTACTTTCAAATTTCATGCTTTCCTATTTACACTGTACTGTTATTATATAACACTGTCTCTATAATACACTGTCTCTGAACACTGTTGTTTGTGTTATGTCATCATCCAGTCGCCATTACGTTGCCATTTTGGTATCTGCCTTTGTCGCTTTGGTCTTCTGGAGCTGTTGATCTCGTTATCCGGAGGCTCTCTATTATGTTGTATTCTTTGAGGTATGATGTACTTCTCTGAACTTCTGCTGTTTCCCTCATTGTTGGTACTGTTTTCTACTGTTGTTTTAATTGGAAGAAGGTTTCTGTGAAGTGTTTTTGTTTTCTTAGTCGCTGAATTCTTTTTCTTGATGACATAGACCGGTGTATCTTTGTTTGGTTGTTCTAGGATGATATATGGTTCTGTCTCCCATTTGTCTGCAATCTTATGCTTTCCTCTAATGGTGACGTTTCTGGCTAAAACAATGTCGCCTGGTTCTAAAGTTGCTGCCCTTGATTTCCGGTCATAGAATTGTTTGTTAACGTTAGCTGTGTCTTCCGCAGATTCTTTTGCTTTTGCATATGCGTAGGTTAATCTGTCACGTAGCTTTCGGACGTATTCATTTCTAGATTTGGACTGTATTTCATCAAAGTTTATTCCAAGTAGGGCATCTATGGCTAATTTAGGATGTCTTCCAAACATAAGGAAATATGGAGAGAAACCGGTGCTGTTGTGTATGGTTACGTTGTACGCATGTACCAGAAGTCCAACATAAGTCTTCCAGTCACTTTTCTTGTTCTCTTCCAATGTCCCGAGCATCTTTAACAATGTCTGGTTAAATCGTTCTGTCATACCGTTGCCCGTAGCGTGATATGGCGTTGTGTGGGACTTAGTTGTGTCTCCTAGTTTGCACAGCTCTTGTATTAGTCCAGATTCGAAGTTGACACCTTGATCGCTGTGTATTCTGGATGGAAAACCGTAATGGACTATGAATTGGTCGAACAGCACTCTTGCAGTCGTTTTGGCTGTTTGGTTCTTGGTAGGGTAGGCCTGTGCATATCTGGTAAATTGATCTGTTACGACCAAGATATGTTCAAACCCACCCTTGGACCGCTCAAGGCTGAGAAAGTCAACACATATAATTTCCATTGGCGCACTGGACGATATGTTCACTAACGGGGCTACGGATGGTTGTGTCTTTCTGGCGATGCAACGTGGACAATTGCGGACCTTGTCTCCGATGTAGGAGTCCATACCAGACCAGAAGAATCTTTGTTTGAACAGCGACGTCGTCCTGTCTCGGCCCTGATGGCCTAGGTCATCATGTAAGGCACGAAAAACTTCTTCTCTGATTGCCTCTGGTAAAAGTAACTGTTTATAATGTTGACCTTTGTACTGGCTGAATCTGTAGAGGATACCATCTCTGAGTTCAAGATTGTCCCAATCTCTTAAGTATTTGACCGCTGGACTTATGTTTCCACCGACCCGCTTAGCTGACGGTCTAGTGCCTTTCTCCATGTGGTCGATAAGTTGAGATAGGACTGGGTCATCATGTTGAGCTTTAATCCAATCTTTTGAACTCAGTGATTCAGATTCTAGGACGTCAGATGGAATCTCTTGAGATTTTACTGGGTCAACTGTTTCTAGAGAGTCTGGATGTACAACAGAGAAAGCAAGCGGCGTTTCAGATGGTGGAGAAGTTGCTGCTATTGACATTGCTGATATGACTATAGAATTAATGGTCTTTTCATTTGGCTCACTCTGTTCTATTCTTGAAAGGCCATCTGCGTCTGCATTGTTCTTTCCTGATCTTAATGTCGTCTTAAAGTTATAATTGGACAGTGCTGCCAGCCATCTATGTCCTGTTGCGTCCAGTTTGGCTGTGGTGGTGGCATACGTCAAAGGATTATTGTCTGTAACAACCTCGAATACAGCGCCATAAAGATAGTCGTGAAACTTTTCAGTGACAGACCATTTTAAAGCAAGGTATTCCAGTTTGTGTGCAGGGTAGTTCTTCTCTGATGGTTTGAGGCTTCTGCTAGCATAGGCGATGACACGATCGATTCCCTCTTGACGCTGGTACAAGACTGCTCCAAGACCTTTCGATGAGGCGTCTGTATGAAGTTTAAATGGGAGGTCGTAATCGGCATATGCAAGGATTGGTGGATTAATCAGCTTGGCTTTCAGTTCTTCAAATGCTGACTGTTGTTCTTTTCCCCATACAAATGGTTGTCTTTTGGTTTTCTTTTTAGATGGTTTATCGGATTTCAGTGAATGTCCTTTCAACAAGTTGTTCAATGGTCGAGCAATGACAGCGAATCCCTTGATGAATCTTCTAAAATATCCCACGAATCCTAAAAATGTTGGGCGCCACTGTCGCCGGGCTGCTCAGTGGTAGTGATAACAACTGGGTCGACAGATTTTTAGTATATTGTCATGGACAGATACGCTCCTGTAAAACAGGATATAAACAAAACAATATAAATACAATTTCAAATTAGGGGTTTAACAATACACATTCATGTCAAAAGCAATGCATGACAAATAATACATATTCAAGTTTCAAAAACATGATTACCTGTAGATATATTTATATATAACTACATAACTGGATGTTTAATGTTCAGCACAAATCGGCTTGTTTACATTTCAAAGTATGGCGGATATCAATAGATCGAATGTGATTGGTTAATACCTCGTGCGGGGGGAAATAGATATGTTAGATGGTGTAAGGGAAGCAAATGTTGGTAAATAACTGATACGGCCTACGACTACAAATACAACTACTCTGCCTACGGTATGTAAATTGGTGTTCAGATTTACCCTATGACAAAAACAAATGGAAACTTTGCTAGTAGGGTAAGCAAAAACAACTATTAAGTAAAAGTATTGCTCTATTCAAGTATACGTGATTACATACTTGGATAATGGCTGAATTAAAAAGTACGTGTCTTGTAAAGATTACCGCCTGATATATTTCTGATTAGATCCAACAAATTTGCGAGGAAAAAGTAACTGCTATATAGTGTTGATTAGGTAAAATCAAGAGAAATATTATTAAATAGAGTTGATTATAGCTTATAATGCCATCTTTGAAAGTAAATAATCCAGAAGATCTGATATTATTAAAGAAATGAATGTTTGCACGTGGCTGTTCAGTAATTAAATACATTATTCAATGTTCCTCTTAATGGGCAAATTTTATTTCATAAAATATTTGGTGGCCCTCAACACACTTTGTGTATTTCGGTATGGCATATTGTATACACGTCTATCAGCATACTTTAGGCAATCAGAGCAAAATCCATTGTCATGATGTTGAGAATTCGTTGAACATCTTGGCCTCGGATTTTCGGTAGCTGCATTTGCTAGCACAATTCGCATTTCGCCTCCATTGTCTAGTATATGTGTGCTTATCATAAATAGAGCTTCAGCATCATAGCGTTGCCTATTTTGTTTCTATGCATTTTGGCTAGAAATCTATCATTTCATGCTTTTTCAATTTTTATGATACTTCCATCTCGTACAATATGCCATGATATTTCATTAATTTCTGTAATAATATTATAATAATAAAAGTCACGGCCTTATCCCATTCAATCAGTATTTGTTATTTATTGTCAATAGTCAGAAACGACAGGCTGCTCTTACTAATATATCGTTTTAATCTAGGCCAATTCTCGTCATGGTTAAAGCAACATGTCTCTCAGAGTGTGGGCGAGTCTGTCGCTTCTTATATTCATGTCCTGCTGATAAAATAAACAGTAGCCACCATTACATGGACAGTTATGACACATGATTGTTTTATTTTTCTGCATGGTTTTCGTTTTTAATTTTCAAATCTAAATGTTCCTTTGCATTTAGAAACACTGTTGCACATTGCCTTTTTTTGTATGCAGATATTAAGGACTTCAGAAAGGCATAAATGACTTCAGGAAAATAAAGAAAGTTTAAAAAATTTCAATTGCTAATAAAACTAAATAAATTTTACATCCAAACTGCAAAAGCATTTAGTTAGATGTTGCTCATATTAATTCCCAACACTAGCATGGCCGGATTTCAATGTTTCGGATACAAACTGAAAAAGAAAACATATCAGAATGGATTACATTATTGTCGACAAAATCTATACATTATATCAGATTGTGTTTACAGCAATCTGTGGTTTGTCTCTAATCAAAGTGATATTTGTCATTTTAAAAACAGCTAGTAGGATCCGAGATTCTGCTAGAAATTTGGAAGATTCGTTCAGTTAAATCAAATGGCATTGAACCGAAATCCTTTCAAGTCAAAACAAAGATAATTGACCAAGCAAATTGATATTTGTAAGACAAAAGTCTAAGTTATACTTTCAACGTAACTGATCTTGTTTTGTTTCGTTTAGAATCACAGAAACAGAATTTAAGTAATAAAGCGGCTTGTCTAGTTTTTTTTTGTCCAACTTTCCACGAATGTAAAGAAAACCCCTGGCTTGGAGTTAGAAAGGTTGTTGATTATATCAAACGGCATGTTGACGGGGGCAAGAGATGAGAGATCTTACATGGCATCCGCCTTTAATACTATCGATTTGTCGTAACAAATTGTTGCTTAGGGTATTTTATTATAACAATACAATACACATTTTTTAAAAGTTGGTGCATAGGAGGGTTGTTCAAAAATAACGTAGACTTTTTCTTTAATTTTATATACTTTAATGAAACAAAACAACAAACTATACCGTCGTGATTCGCAATCTTTCTGCTCACTGCACTGCAAATTTGACGTGATTCTGACCATACAGTCAGGAGTTACGCCACTTCAAAAACAGTCACTTACACGAACCCGGCGCACGGTGATATCTTAACGACGTTAACGATGTCGTGCCTTCATCGAGATGCTTTCATATTAATTTTGATGTACAACACCTAAGTCGTAATGAGTTGTTTTGTTAGAAGACTGAAAAGTATGAACACTTATGCCAAGCATCTCAGACAGGGTGCTAAACTTGATCCAAGGCGTCATACATTAACGTTAACGCGGAATCCCAGATTTTTTGTTTTCTCCCTTTACCTCCATTGTCTTTAAGCAAGTATGGGACATTTGCGAATCGTTTGTACTACTTGAAAATCATGACACAGATGACAGAACATTGTTGTGGCGTCTGCTCCATTAGTTTATAAATTTCAGTTGCTTTTCGCCAAAATGTCTACATAACTAAACAACTGCCTGATTATCTATGCGAGTCGATGATGAAATAACGTGCATTATAAACAGTTATACTAACTTAGTTTAAATGTTGTTTACTTTCGCCTCCTACGTCCGAATCATGCCATACTCTCGGTGCATGTCGCCCTGACGTGTTGCTGCACTTTGACGTATTTTCTGGCGAAAAAGTGTTCTATCAATGCGAATATTAGCGATAAAATTCAAATCATTACTGATGAAAAAGCGACTGCGCCGGTAATGCGTAGCTATGGTAATTAAAACGTTCCACGCGCTTTGCCTATCAGCAAATATGTTACAAGAAAATGAGAATGATTGCGAATTACAATAATATATTTCACATTGCTCTTTACAGAATATGTGTCTTCTGACACCAAAAGTCTACGTTATTTTTGAACAACCCTTGTATATTTAAACAGGAAAAACATTAGCTATGTATAGCATTATGGTTAATGCAAACAGTCATATAAATCTGATGTGCGTTAGATGATGTTAGATTAAAATGAAATGAAATAAAACCTCGTCCTGAAAGTAAATTAAAATGGTATAACATAGCATGTACGGCAAACAAGTCAAATTATTAAACAACTTCAAGCTATTGATTCTTGCACATTGTTTGTTTTGAATTTATTAATGTGTTTCATTTATAAACTATTTGTTTTGGACCTTGATCCTTGTGGTTCATTTACATCAATTATTTTTGTTCTTTCTTTGTTCAATGAACTTGGCATCAATAATTTATTCGTTCACCGTTTGTTTTGACATTAACTTACGAACCCTATAATATCAAGTTTATATCTTACCTCGAGATGTTATCAGTTAAATGAAAAGAGGGATTGGATACTCGCAACACCAAAATGGCATGTAGACATTTGATAGTTACTCTTCGTAATTTCAAATATACCAAATGTCAACTTGAAAATATATTTAAGAAGTTTGAACAAATCTTGAAAGAAGATAAATTTTCCCAATTTTTTCAATGGCACTTTAAATCAAAATGTGTCAGTAGTTATCAAGCTTATCAATGATGCAATTTATTATTGTAAAGAAACAGACTGGTATATGAGTAATTTCTTCGATAGCACTTGTTTTAAAGGGACGACTAATGAAGCATAAATACTTTATTTCAAGATAGCAGTAATGTACATCAAATAATGTTTACATTATTTCCTATACACGCTCTGAAGCTGACATATAGTAAGATCAAAGACACTCAGACTTAAAGCGAGGCTGCTATTTGCAGAATTAGTCGATGATTCACCGGTATATTACCAAAGCTTACTTTGAATCTAAATATGGCTACATAACATTGTGTTCAAAAGTACTTTGCATTTTTGGAGATTTGTTGGGTTTTTTTCCCTGCATAATTATTACGCAAATACTCTAGACAGAAACTTACCATTTCAAAATATAGGTTAAATGTATAAATGTACATACAATACAGTTACGTGGTTTCCGATAAGCTCCAAAAGACTGTTTCCTAATACGATATTAACATCCGATTGATTGCCAGTGGTTTTGACACTGTTTCTCCAACTAGTTGTCTTCACAAATAAGATTGTCAAATACATTAATTAAAGATATTACCAAAGCACACGTTACTTTTCTTGTTTATTTTCTATTAGTATGTCCCGTGCAGTTTGCTCATTTTTTTACATTTTAAATGAACAAAGAGGTCGCCAGTATAATGAGAGTTAGAACACATATTTTGTTTCTTTGCTAGAATATCTGTAATCTTCTGTCTGATTAGGGAACCATGCACTAATTATACAAACGAGGTTCTATCGCGTTTTTAGGACATATCTCAAACCAAGGATGGGATAGCCAAGGATGGGATTAACCAATGAAGGGAAAAGCAGGGATGGGATTTCGTTTTTTCCACAACTTTACTGATGTGGTAGATTTTCTTTTACTCATAACTCATAAATTATTGGAAACATATCGGACCGTTAGAGGAACTTTATATGACAATGGCGTCATCAGAGGGGTGCGGTAGTCTAGTGGTTAGGGTGTCTCATCCTAGTGGGTCGTAGGTTCGAGTCCCACAAGGGTCATGATCACGCTTTGTCATGTGACACCCGTACTGGCTTATTTAGGAAGCGGACTCGAGAGTGTTTCAAATAAGCTTTCATCACTGCCGAACTATCAATATATTAGTATAAACTAATGACGTCGTCAAGTGTGAACGATTGATCCTGTCTGACACTTTATATGATATATGATTTAGTGAAACGTTTACATAGATAAAGTTTTACCTATAAAGACGTGTTTATATAAAGAAGTCCGTGACCACTGTAAGTAGATTTCGTATTATAAAATAAATAATTAATTATGACTAAGAGCTTGAAAGCTTGTAACATCAAAGAGCATGCATTTTACATACAAAAATAAAATAAGTTCAACGAAGCGACGTAAATGGGATAAAAGGTGATGTAGTAATGAATATGCTTTGAGAAAAGCTGTAAAAATACTTGCATTCATGATGAAAACACAATTTACACCGAAAGAGAAACCAGATTTAAAAGAAAGTAGCAGACATTTGTTTCTTTTATTGACGATTTAAGCGCTGATAAACAATTAACTTATTATGCTTATCTACTAGATACGTATTACCTTATATAACATTACAGTTTAATTGGCAATGTTTAATGTTTAATTTCAACATGTTCAAAGCACTGCTAGTTGCAGAAAAACACTTAAATAGAGATACCGGCGGAGTAAATCCAACGTTAAGTGTTAATCAGACGATTTTAGAAATAAATTAGGATCTTTTAGTCAACTAAAAGTATATCTCGTGTGTATACTAAACTTTATTGGCAAATTGTCAATTTTATCAGCTTTAGCAACCTTTATATGTATTAGTTATCCTTTGTTTTACTAATAACGAGTGATAGCCACCATAACTTCGACAGTAAGGACATATGATTTGTTATTTCTGCATGGTGTTTCTTTTCTACTTTTAAAATCTAATTATTTCTTTGTATTTAGCAACACTGTTTCACGTTGCCATTTTGCACAGGTCGACCGACTGTACATTTAGCAACTCTGTTGCACGTTGCTGTTTTATATGCAAATATTAAAAAGGTCAGAAAGACATAAGTGACTTCAGGAAAACCAAAAAGGTCATTTAACTTTAAAATTTTGTAACTTACGTCCAAACTGGAAAAAACATTTAGCAGGTGTGCTCATATTAATTCCTAACACTAGCATGTTCTTTTCTCATAATTTTGTCCTGGTTTGCCTTGTTATTAGCGATCATTCCACAATAGTTTCTGACAAACTTATATAATATATAAGTTAAGATAAAGTAGTTAACGTTTGTATTGAAAGTGTTATTATTTCCTGCAAAAAGGCAAATCGTGTTCTGATTTTGATGTTTCGATTTACAATTAAAAACGAAAACATAACAGAATGGTTTACATCATTGTCGACAAAAACTATACATTGTATAAGATTGTGTTTACAACAATCTGTGATCTGTCTCTGATTAAAGTGTTATTTTAAATTTAATGTCAAGCAGGATCCGAGATTCTGCTAGAAATTTAGAAGATTCGTTCAGTTGAATTAAATGATCTTATATGGCATCGCCTTTAATACTATCGATTTGTTGTAACAAATTGTTACTTAGAGTATTTGTTATGATTAATGCAAACCATTATATCAATCTGCTGTGCGTTAGATGATGTTAGATTAAAATGAAATAAAACTGATGAAATTGCCGTCTTTGAGAATGAAACACAAGAAACAAATATCCATTTCTGAACTTCACAATTTACAGTGTTCTATAAAAGTGCAATATATCATCGGAATGTCAAGAATGGTTAGAAATTGGAAACATTGTTCAATTTGTTTTTCCTAAAGAAACTTTGAACTGCAACTGTGACGACTAATGAAGCATAAATACTTTATTTCAAGATAGCAGTAATGTACATTCAAATAAAAAGATAGAATAATGATGATAAAACAACTTAAGTGAGAAGACAATGACAGCACATATGAGAAAACCAACATAATGCATTTGCGACCGGTGTAATGAAGTATTTCGACCCTCATAGAATAATGACCCCCCGGTCATTATTCTGTAGAAAAAGTGACCCCCCGGTCATAGTATTATGACCTCCAGATCATAGTACTATGACTCCCCCACGTGAAGTAAACTGAACCTCACGAAGAATATTGACTCCCATAAAAAAACGACCCCCGGTCATTTGGTCAAATTTAGTGATAACTCATGTATCTAAGGCCTAATTGCTGCATTTTATGCCCCCACTCGGGGGAGGGGGCAAATAGATTTGCCCTTGTCCGTCCGTCCTTCCGTTTGACCATTAGCCTCAGATACCATCACTTGACACAGAAATCAGAGCATTTCGCAACGGGAAAAGGGATTCTATTTCTAGACGCTGTATCTTGGTGTATACATTTTTTTTCAGGAAAATAACAATTCTGCAAACTTCGGTATGAAGTAATTCTTCAGAAGAAAACTGCACAAGAAACTGCTAGCATAGAACATTGTATTAATAGAAGTTGCAATACTTAGCAGTGGCAGTTAAGTACGGTAGCGGCAACAATAGTAGTAGTAGTAGTAGTAGTGGCAGTGGTAGTGGCAGTGGCAGTAGCAGCAGCAGCAGCAGCAGAAGAGTAAGTGACAGCAGCAGCAGGAGAAGAAGAGGTAGATGTACAAGACGTATTAGTGGCATCAGGTATAGTAGTATCAGTAGTAGCAGTTGCAGTAGTAGTAGTACAAGTAGAAGTAGTAGTAGTAGTAGTAGTAGAAGTAGTAGTAGTAGAAGAAGAAGAAGTACACGTAGTAATAGCAATAGAAGTAGCGGCACCAGTAGTAGTAGTACAATCAAAATGTTAACTATTGGCAATGGAGGGTATTAGAGTTGTAGATCTAGTAAAATTGTCCGTTAGGTATGGTGGGGATCACTTTTTAATAGATATTATCGTCGAAAGTCTTTTTAGGAGCCGGTGTTTTACACGGAAAGAGTAACTTTTTTAAATAGAATAATGTCCGGGAATCGATATTGTATGAGAGTTCGAATGTAGTAATTTCGACAGTGAGTATTTTACATAGAAGGGGTCACTTTTTCTATAGAATAATAACCGAGGTCGTTATTCTATGAGATTCGAAGGGAGTCATATTTAGGGAGTCAGTATTTTACTTGGAGGGGTCAGTTTTTCTATAGAATAATGGCCGGGGGGGGGGTAGTTATTCTATAGAGTTTTCAAAGGGGGTCAGTTTTTTATAAGGGGAGTCAATATTTAACAGGAAAGGAGTCACAGTTTCTAAAGAATAATGACCGGGGGGTCGTTATTCTATGGGGGTCGAAATACTTCATTACACCGGCATGGATCCAGACAACGGCTTCTCTAATTACAATAGGATATGAATTTCTTTTATTATACATATACGTAATTGTAATGTTTACTTATGTGCGTGTACATCTATTTATTTGTTATAGATATATCTGTTCATTAGCCAAAGACATGTTATGTCGATATTGCTAATAAAGTGTGTTGTTGTTGTTATTGTCTAATTACAATAGGCTTTGAAAGCGAACAGCATGGATCCTGACCAGACTGCGAGGATGCGCAGGCTGTTCTAGATCCATGCTGGTCGCAAATGCACTACGTTGGTTTTCTTATGGCGCGGCTCAGTAATTAAGGCTTATTGTATGTAGCGTTTAGAATTTTATACATTACCAAAAGAACCGTGCATATCTATTTAGATATTTTCAGTGTAAATCAAGAATAGTGTCGCTTTAGTAATTTATATCATTCTAAAACTCGTGTCATATGCAAAACGCTGACGTCCTAATTTCAAATTGCGTCAATTTATACAGATTAGTTAAAAGCCGAGATAACATCGGCATGCAGATAAAATCGACACCTTGTAATTCTATCGATTAACATGTTCTTACTAAAATCAAATTTACCATTGGCTAGACACTACGATGACGCTAAAGTTGTTTTCCAACGAAATTTACGTGCAAATGTCCTTTTGGATTCCCCGCTGTTTCGACTTTAATGGCGATAAAAAGTCAAGCGCAGGTTCTATCTACTGTCATGATACAAAAGGCGAAATTTATCTACCTCTTGCAGTGCCCTTTAAAAGAAGATGTCCAGTTTTCAGTTTCTAAATAATATCTTTATTTGTATGGGCGGTTGCTAAGGTTTTTTCACTGTTTTCTGTGATGACGCTAGCCCAACGACAAGCTAAAATTTGTGTTGATATTATGCAAATATTGTCGCAAAATGGTGATTTAGTGTCATATCTATCACGCCTAATAGTTAACATACATTGGTTTTCTATAAATAAGTTTTCGAAGTAACAGTCATATTTCCAGGCTTTTGAATATCCATGTCACACTTGAATTATAAGTTTTCCTGATGGAAGGGTCATTATTACAGTAGCTTGATTTGAGATATATCCGGCTCTCATGTACTTTGCTAGGCCAGATCGCACTTTTATGTTTTCTGTAATTGTAATAGTCTTGCGAAATTCGCTAGCGCCGAATTCAACACCTCAGATAAAGTACCGTATTAATTAGCCTATTGTATAAGTTTTCTGCAAGCACGCATTTGACACTGCCCTGAATTCGACACTGGTTAAAGTAAAGGATAAACACAAATCTAGGAGAAAGAGAACGATAAAGATATCATTTCTGAACAATATCCTAACGGGTGACATGTTTCTAACTAGAAGACCAATCTTTTATTTAAATGTCGATTTGGGCTTGTAAACTGCAGGACGAGCTTGCAATTACTAAGAAATAAAATTTGATTGCAAAACGGATTCTTAAAGATGAAACAAACCATATATAGTCTTAATAACTACAGTTTTGCGATCCGCATTTTATTCTTTGCTAAATAGACGGCTGAACGGTTCATATTAGTATGATTCCTGTTACTCTCGATTGTTTGGCATTACGGTAGGATCCTTGTTTGAAGATATTAAAAAGGACGACTCATATACTTGTAAATTAATTGTTTACATTGTTTCCTGTACACGCCCTGAATTAGCCGACATATAGTAAGATCAAAGACACTCAGACTTAAAACGAGGTTGCTATTTGCTGAATTAGTCGATGATTCGCCAGTATATTACCTGTTTCAGTATTTATTTCTGTTACTAGTCACTGAAAGCTAACTTTGAATCTAAATGAGGCTACATAACATTGTGTTCAAAAGTACATTTTTAAGCTTTGTTGTTATTTTCAGCATAATCTCAGAAACCTACCATTTCCAAACAGTGGTTAAATGTATAAATGTACATACAATGAAGTTACATGGTTTCCGATAAGCTCCAAAAAGACTGTTTCTTGTTACGATATTAACATCCGATCAGTTGCCAGTGGCTTTGACACTGTTTCTCCAACTTCTTATCTTCACAAATAAGATTGTCAAATACATTCAATATATCAATACTATTGTATGGCTACTTGTATAGCTTTTATTGAAAATGTTACCGAAGCACAATATTACTTTTATTGTTTATGCCCCATACAGTTTGCTCATAGTTTATTCTGTACTAGACTGCATTCTAAATTAACAAAGAGGCCGCCAGTATATTGAGAGTTAGAACACATGCTTTGTTTCTTTGCTAGAATATGTGTAATCTTCTGTATGTTGAGAGAAAGAGGATCTACCGAGCTTTTTGGACACATCTCAAACCAAGGGTGGATAGCCAAGGAGGGGATTAACTAATGATGGGAAAACCTGGGATGAGATGTTTTTATCACAACTTGACTGATGTGGTAGATTTTCTTTCACTTATCACTCATAAATTATTAGAAACATATCGGACCGTTAGAGTGTCTTTATATGACAATGGCATCATCAGAGGGGAGCTGTGGTCTAGTGGTTAGGGTGTCTCATCCTGGTGGGTCGTGGGTTCGAGTCCTACTAGGGTAACAATCACGCCTTGTCATATGACACACGTACTGGCTTATTTAGGTAGCGGACTCGACAGTGATTCAAATACACTTTCACAACAGCCGAGCTAGCAATATACAGTATAAACTAATGACGTCGTCAAGTGTGAATGGTTGATCCTATCTGACACTTTATATGATATATGATTTACATAAAGTTTTACCTATAAAGACGTATATAAAGAAGTCCGTGATGGCTGTAAGTCTCGCGATATTTAATAATAAACATCTATATCAATGCTTAGTCTAATAGATAAATTACTGAAAAATGTCAATGAGATATAATTCATTCTAGTCACACTCTGAATGATTAAGAGTTGCCGATCCACTTGTACAGAATACTGAGAATACATTTCTAAGCCTTCGCGCGTCGAAGCAAGGGGACTCGTCGTCTCGTTAAGGGGAATATCTGTGCCAACTAGACTCAAAACATACCAACTTAGCCTCTATATGCGACCTTGACCTTGTAGTAGTGGTCAGAGTATTGCGCATGACTCATCGTATTGTTATGGGCAACATTTGTGCCAAGTTAATTATTTCAAATTCCATTAATGGCTGGCAGAGTTATTGACCGGACTCGAAGTTTGACGGACGGACGAATGAAAGGATGAAACTAATTTTTATGCACCTCTTTTTCTTTGCAAAAGGCGGGGACCAATAACAAGTTTTTACATACTCCGGTTGCATTTGGTAATCTGTTTTATTTTTATCATGAGCGTCTATAGTCTAAGAGAAACTTTTACATATTGATAAATCTGGCAGACATCAAATTACCATATTGTCATTGCCAGCTTTATCAGCATTACGTCATATTATTTTCCGTTTGTTTTCTGTAAGACAGCCTAAGTTTTACAATATATGCAGATGTAACAGTTGAGCTGCACAATTGTACGCCAAATCTAGGGCTTGCTTGGTGACATTACTTCAATATCAGCTACATAGATATGTCCAACAGCTATTTTCAAATAGAATGATTACTGTCTCAGCACATATATGTTTACGTTAACAGTTGAGCTGCACAATTGTACGCCAAATCTAGGGCTTGCTTGGTGACATAACTTCAATATCAGCTACATAGATATGCCCAACAGCTATTTTCAAATAGAATGATTACTGTCTCAGCACATATATGTTTACGTTGACATTTTTGTATTTGAATACATCGGCCCAGATCTCAAAGGGAATTTGTATAAAACGAGGCCTTTCAAACTTTAGGATACTTTTGCAGAAAATACTGAGATCAGAAAGGCGTTAGTGACTTCTTTAAAATCAAGGAAAGTTCGTTGAATTTTACTTAAAATTTTGCAATTGCCGACAGACTTAAGTCATCAAATCATTTGCATAAATTTTACATTCAAACTGTAACAACATTTGTTAGATGAGGCTCACTCTAATTCCCTTACACAAGCATGCTATATTTTCATTTTTTTTTATAATTTCCTTCAAAAAGGCAAACAATATTCTAATTTCGATGTTTGAAAAAGAAAACATAACAGTATGGATTAAACTATTGTCGACAAAACTATACATTGCGTATGATTGTGTTCACCACAATGCATGGTCTGTTTCTAATTGCAAGTCATTTGTCATTTTAATGTCAAATAGGATCCGAGATTCTGCTAGAAATTTGGAAGATTCGTTCAATTATCTCAAATGGCATTTCATCAAAATCCTTTCAAGTCAAAGGCAAAGATAATCAAACAAGCAAATCAATATTAATAACACAAAAGTCTAAAATAGTAAAAGTGGAAACTCCACAGGTCGCTCAACACGACAAAAATGAAAATTTTGTAGTTTCGGTTTGATTGAGCCTGTTCACGGACAGTAGCGGAAATGCGTGCTACTATCCAAGCCCTTTAGCTCCGGGTTGAGCAGAACGCAACATTTACACATTTTACAAGTACCAATACCAATTAAGAGACATCCGCAGATGTGTTTATACGGCGGTGCACATTGAACCTTCAATGATATGAAGTTATCTGTGTCCTATGGCAATACTGTTTCTTTAGATTATTTTCTTTGCCAAACAAAAATACATGTCAAAGTTATGGTCTAAGATCTTATATGACCTTTGACCCCTAAGTGTTACCTTGACCTTTAATATAGGAGACTTGTTTGTTCATGACACTCCTTGTCACTGAGGCTAACATTTATGCTGAATAAAAATAAGATCGCTCAAAACGTGAACTTAAGTATGGAACTGAAAATGTCAATGTTTGAAACTTTCAAGGGTCATAACTCTGAAGATACTGGTCCAAACTGGTAAGCTATCAAACCTGATCACGATTTGGTATTAATACATCTTCTGCATAAGTATGGTTGACATCACAGAAAAAAACACTCGAGCGGACACTCTCAATTTGGGCAATCTTGACCCTTTCAAGGTCCATAAGTCTGGAGATACTGATCCAAACTGGCTGGTTATCGAATATGGCCTAGATTTTATAAAGATATACAGTCTATTTAAGTATAGTTTAGTTGTGGTACCAAAATATTCTAGTTATCGAGCGGACTTTATCAATTTTGGCATTTTTGACATATTCAAGGGCCATATCTCTGAAGATACTGATTTGAATTGGTCGGTTATCGAACTTGGCCTAGATTCTATAGCGATACACACTTTATATAAGTTTGGTTCAGTTCTAATACAGCATACTCTAGTTATCGAGCAGACACCGTCAATTTTGGCATTTTTGACCAAATTACGGACCGTAACTCTGGCTATACCGGTCCGAACTGGCTGGTTATGGAACTTGGCCTAGATTTTATAGGTATATACATGTTGTATAAGTTTGGTTCAGTTCTGGGGTATTGAGCGGGCACCTATTTTTCTGACCGCCACAACCCCTGCCCGCCCTTAAATGGCGACTGAAAATATATTCTAATAAGCTTGTCTCTGTTAAAACACGCTTACGCTAGAATGACGTCACGTTAAATGCGGTGACGTCAAAGTTTTTGTTGTGATCAAGAAAGGGCGCTACTATATTTTATCTACACTGTTTATACACTCGGGCGGTAATACGTCGTACAAATAATTTCACTCGGGCTGCACTCTCGTGAAATTATTACGCCCGACGTATAACCGCCCATCGTGCATAAATAGTGTTAAAGCACTCTTTTGCTATAAATTATTTCTTATAAACATCCCGATTTTTCAAACGGGTTTATAAAAAGCAGGTACCATATTAAATGTACGAAGAGACTAAAGTCCGACTTATACTTCCAACGTAACTATTCTTGTATTTGTTTTGTTCAGAATCACACCAACAGAATTCCGGTAATATAGCGTGTTCAAAGTGTTAGGCTGTCATTTTGGATTTTTACTGATTATGTACTTTTTGAATAACGGTTTTTTCTTATTCTTTATGATTAAATGAGTTTACTTCCGATTATTGTGATTTTTATTATGAAAAAAAAACAATTATTTAACAATGTGTCCAACTTTCATTTAAATGTGTAAATGTTTGGCAGAGATGTAACTTAAAACCCAGATGTGAAGTTAGAAAGTTGCGACAGCTAAACGTTGCCAAGAGATGTGAGTGTTACTGTTCTACATCTTACATGACTTTGGAAATTTATAATGATTAATTTAGATATTCTTTTTCTGCAAACACATTGTGCGTTAAATAATGTTGGATTAAAAAGAAATAAAATTGATTAAATTGCCGTCTATAAGCTTAGGGAGAATCACAATAAAAATATTCATCTCTGAAATTTACCACTGCCAGCGTTCTAATTAATGTGCAATATATCATCAAAATGTCAAGTAGGGCTAGAAAATTGGAAACTTTGTTCAATTAACTTTGTTCAAGAAACATGGAACTGTCGCTCATCCTGAAAGAAAATTAAAATGGTAAACACACAACAGGTAGAGCAAACAACTACAAGTCATACTACATTGTATTAAATGGTTTCAAACTTAGTCTATAAATTCTTGTACCTTGTTTAGTTGAGAATCTAAATATGTGTTTCATTTTTATACTATTCGTTTTTGATTTTTATCTATGTGGTTTATTTCATCACTTTTGTTCTTTCTGTGTTCAACGAATTTTCCAATCCACCGTTTGCCTGCGGATTAATTTACGCACATTATGATATTAAGTGTATATCATACTTTGAGAAGAAATGGGGTATTAAATACTCGTAACACCCAAATGTTATTGTAATTAGAAATATACCAAAATGCCAAGTTAATATATAAGTTTGAAGAAATCTTGAGAGAACTTAACTTTTCCGTGACCATGTGAACAATTCGCTTTAAGTCACTTTAAGTCATAATGTATCAGCAAGCAATAAGCATATCAGGGCCTCCGTGGTCGAGTGGTTAAGGTCGTCGACTTCAAATTACTTGTCTCTCATCGATGAGGATTCGAGCCTTACTCGTGGCGTTGAACTCTTTATGTGAGGAAGAAATCCAGCTGGCTTACGGAAGGTCGGTGGTTCTACCCAGGTGACCGCCCATGATGAAATAATGCACGGCGGAGCACCTGGGGTCTTCCTCAACCATTAAAACTGGAAAGTCGCCATATGACCTATAATTGTGCCGGTGCGGCATTAAACCTAACAAAAAACATATCAATGGTTTAATTTAATTCTTACTTACATATATTGCAAAGAAAAAGACTGAGATATGATTTATTTCTGCAATAGCATTTGTTTTAAAAAAGATGACTAATAAAGAACAAATAATTTATTTCAAGACAACTGAAATGTACATCCATCAATAAGTTTCAAATAAAACAGCTAAAACAATAATGGTAAAACAAACTAGAATGAGAGAACAATGATGTGATAAATTAAGACGTCAATTTATGTATCATTTAAAATTGTGTTCTGTACAATAAGATGCGTTCGGGTCTATCTTAATGTTTCAGATGTAAATCTAGAAATAAAATACTACCATTTTTGTAGTCTATAACATTCTAAAACGTTGATTATATAAAAAACGTCATCTATTCAAATGGTGGCAATTTATATAGGTTATTTAAAAGCCGATTTCAATATGAACATGAAATCATAGAGAAAGACTTACTGATGTTTAAACACAAAGTACGATGAACAAACGAAGAAGTCTATTAACAACTAAACACAAAGCATAATGAAAAATACAAAGACGTATGCAAAACACAGAAACTATTAGATTCCCATGTTACAAGTATACATATTGAAACAAATATGAAATATGATACCGATAATGTCAAAAATGAAGAAAATGAAACCGGACTACGCACTTAGCACTTCAATATGTGCTATAATAAATAGTAAATTACTTATTTTCATTGCATAAACGTTAGTAAGGAATTTCAGCCTACTTTATATCTTAAATTTTTTACATTGTCATAATTTACATACTTTTCTTTCAGTTTGTTCTGCATTTTCATTGTAGGCATCGATAGCACATCGCTGCATTCGACCCAGTCAACTAAAGTCGGAACCCTTTCAAAGTTTCTATTTATATCTACTGACTGTCTGATCCGATGGCGTCGCTGTTGTATTTTCAATTTTGTTTTGAAGTTGTTGTTGTAAAATACCTTTGTTAATACCTTTTGTTCAATAATTGCTTCTTTTTGTTCCTTTGTATTGGTACTTTTGCGATTTACTGAAAACTTTTGACGCAGAACACTAAATCTAGCAAAGGCCTCGACATTGTTTATCAGTGAACTTATTGCATTTTTACTTTTTGTATTTTTCGAAGTTGTCTTTGATATTGATTTCGTAGGCACATGAGGAACTCCTTTTGAAAAATCTGTAGAGAAATTTAAATATTTCTTTTGTTTCTCTAAATTATCAATCATTTCTTGTTCTTTCTTTCGCTTTTCCATGAATTCAGCATATGAATTATCTTCATCATTTGAACACATAAAGAAGTTGTCATCCCCATCTTTTGTCTTGTCTTTAATGTCTGTTTCTTCTTTAGCAGGTTCAGGAGTTTGAGGTTTTTCAACAACAGCTGGTTTAACTTCTAATGGTTGACGTGGCCTTTCAAGTTCTCTAATCAAGGGTAAATCTAAATCTTTTTCAGACATGTCTTTTGTTGCGCTTTCTAAAGAAGTTTGCTTAGGCTTTCCATCAATATCTTCCTTTGTAACTTTGTCAAGTTTGATACTGGTAGCCGAATTTCTAATTTTTCTTTTTTTAATCTTTCCTGTAAGCTTTATTTTCTTCCGATAGATGGCGTTTCTATCTTTGTAAACAGCCTTTGCATGTTTAACGTAACTATTTTTAGACTTGTCTAAAGACTTCACAGTTAGATGAATACTTCTACGTGTGGATATTGCGCTATTTGATTGTTTAGTATCATTCTGTTTCGGAGCACTCCTCTTTGAATTTTGTTGTCGTGCACTATTTTTTGTAGCATTTGACTGTCTACTTTTAGACATACGTTGCGTGCTTCTTGCAGAAACGTTTGATTTTTCTTGCAACAGCGTAAACCCAATGTTCTCCTCGTATGCAGTGCTACATCTAGACACACCAGTAAATGTTTCTTCTCGTGCAAGAGATAATTGTAAATCTGTCGGAGCAATATCAACCTTTGGCGCATTACTTTGGATGTCAGTGGATTGTTGATTTAGTTGAACATCTTCAGGTTTAGACGGTTGTCTAGAAATGGGGTGAATATCTCTAGGTGTAATCAATGATTTTGATGCAAAGTTTCTACGTCTACGGTTTCTGGAGTTGGTCTCAACAGAGGGAAGTGGAACAGGCGGACCGCTAACTTTCTTTATGCCAATGCGCTTGTGACGGCGTTTTCCTGCAGTATGTGGTGAAAGTTTAATTGCAGGATATTTCTACCCCAGGATCTCACTATCGGGCTACAAGAAATAAGTAGCAACACTAGTCAGACTTAGTAACTTAGTACAAAGCGGAAACAAAAAACTTTCCTTACAAAGAATAACCTCTGGGCCGTTAGAAAATGTCTCCCTTTAGGCTTTATAAAATTAAATAAACTTCATAGACCAAATACTATCATGGTATTGTAGAGACCAATTCTTCTCCCTGCCATAGATCAATATAAACATTGTTTATCTTATTCATGAACGTACAGAAATCCATTCGGCAATTGATTGGAATATGTAAATCCACCTGCTTTAAGTGAGCAGGAAATCAACTAAAATTAGCCGCACCCTGAGAAAACCAACATAGTGCGTTTGCGCAGTCTGGTCAGGATCCATGCCGTTCGCTTTCAAAGCCTATTGCAATTAGAGAAACCGTTAGCGAACAGCGCGGATCCTGACCAGACTGCGCGGAAGCGCAGGCTGGTCTGGATCCATGCTGGTCGCAAACGCACTATGTTGGTTTTCTCATGGTACGGTTCAAATAGTCTCTTACTTAATTCAAAACGTCTGTATGAGAAGCTTATTTTACTGGTCTTGTGAAAGATCATCTAATATATCAGGTGGTTTTAAATGTCTAATTAGGATGGAGTCAAATACTCTATTACTTCAATTTCCTCGGTATAATAAAGAAATGGAACTAAAAAAAGCTTTCATGTCCGTTTTCCCATGTTTGCAGTACAACCACAGTGACTATCGTTTTGTTAAAAATTACACGTTTGTTTTGATCGAGAATTATTATAAGTGACGGGTAATTATAAACGTTATCGTGTAAATTTCAAACTTTTATATACATTAGTACTAGACCCTGTATTGTAATAATAATATTTCATATTAGATGTGGGCAGACTTACGTTGCACAATGATAATGTTGTTTGAAATTACGTGTACATTATTCAGATGGTTATACTGTACGCCAAACCCAAAGCAAATACAATTTTCGGATTAAAAATAGATTAGATACTATTTTGTACTAATGCTGCTTGCAGATGTTTTATAATATATGATTCCTGTAGAACAGCATACTGTTATTTTAGTTTTTGTTCGTCGTCATCCGCAGCATTTATGTCTCGCTGAAACCTGTCTGAATACTAGCTTTTACCATTTACTACCATATATGATACTCATAGTTAAAATAGGCTTTCAAAGTGTTGTACAAGGAATGTTTCTATGATATCTTAGATAGCACAAAGGCAACAAATTCATATAGAATATTTTAACATATTTTAGCCATTACATTACGTCCCTTCTTTCATAGCAAAGAGCTTTAAAATGGTTTATTAATAAGTGTACTGTCGCTTAAAAAGAAAGAAAAGATTTGTTTGAAAAACCATGTTAAGATAAAGAATTAGTACATCAAACGATTAAACATGTTTTAGCTAATTTCAAAACTTTATCAGAATATTTAAACTTGAGCGATTCTATGAACCTGAAACAAAGACATATGCCATAGCATTGCCTGAAATCATTCAAAACTTCCATGTCGATTAATCAACACAAAACTTTCCTCATTTTGGATAAAGTAGGATTAAAATAAGATACTTCTTATGACTTGAATTGATCTAAATAGCCATTGAATGCAGATTGCTTTATGGACACTTCTTTGATTTAGGACAAAAAAATAATAGTTCGGTATTTCGGTAACTTCGGACAAAACACCTTTGGCTGGTCAATATTTCAGTATTTGTACATTTGATTAAAAACGCACTTGAATCAACTGACAAATACATGCACATAACAAATCTTAAAATGAATCAATTTTTGTCTGTATCTTTCAATATTCTTTTTCACACTTTTAGAAATTTGCATCTGTTTTGAAATATCTAATATTCATTACATATCCAAATTCGATGAAAATCGAAACATATATGCATTCACGTTATTCTATTTATTTACCTATTCTATTTATATACCTAGCCGATTTAATATCTCACCCCACTTCACTTTTGAAATGAAAATCTGAGTATATTTTAGAAGTATGTATTGCGGGATTTCATTTCTTCCGATATTGTCTGATGTCAGAGAAATGTCCTATATAAACTTGCTGGTATTCGCAATAGTGTTTTCAGTAGTAGGTAGCTTTAAATAAGAGAGCCCTTATTAGATATAAAACATATGCTCGAATAGTTTAATTTTCTTTCTTGCAATGACAAAAGAATGGCGTTGTTGTACGTATAATCTGTGTAAAAATCAAATTTACTTGTCAAAGAATTAATACATTTCCGTGTTTTATGACTTTTTCAAAATGAACTGTGGTCGTACAATGAGTAAAAATTATCATGGTTTAGATATATTTCAGGATCTTCATGACTTTTACAAAATAATCGTCTAAAAGTATGCCAGATTTCTCAAATGTAATCCGGTAAACATATACGATATTGGTACAAAGTGTTGCTCAGGAAATTTTAAGTGTATATATCAAGAGAACTTTTGTATTGTGGTGATTAAAAAGACGACAGAATTTTTCGACGATGTCACTGTTGTCGACGTTCACGTCAAGAAACATGATCTGTCGACGCCCTGATTAATCAGGCTACCCTAAACATTCAGGATCTTTAACTGTTATACTGCTAAATTTCTATAAAGAACTTGTCCATCTTTCAGTTTGGACAGAGCCGTTAACTGTCTAAAGGGGTGCTTTCCGAAAAGATACTGCCTAAATGGCGAACAGTGCAGATCTTGATCAGACTGTATGGATGTGCAGGTTGATCATGATCTACACTGGTAGCAAAGTAGAATCAACCGTGTCCCGCATGTTAAGGGTTAATGGATATTTTATTAATACTTTCAATATTGAAAGAGACTTTGCAAAGGCTTGTTCTATGGGGGTAAATCACACAAGAGACGTTACTAAGTGTTGGTATAGGTTTATTTATCAAAACACAAGTTAGAACAGTGTAACACAGAAGAAAGATCTAACAACAAAGACATTGAACTAGTTACACGACTTCAGTAACAGTAACTATAATGATATGACTGTTATAACAAACTGCAAATGAAGAATGTTGCCAAGTACATTTCTAAACAAACAGATCTGCACTGACTGGGCATTCACTTCTTCACTTAACCCGAGCGAGCAAGATTTAAAAGACAACGTCTGCAAATTAGGAGCAGTAACTGATTACAAAAATTAGCAATGAGTTATCTATCTTTGTTTTTGTATAAATGGGAATTATTCATGAAAGAAAATCAACAGAAACACATTTGCTCAAATGATAAATTAACTGTGAATAAAAAAATACAAGAAACGCTCTGCGCATTTGCTATGTACAATCACTAAATATGTGTCCTTAGTCACATCTATGAATGTACAATTACTTTCTAAGTATACACAAAATTACTCGACATTCATTTCCAGCATTTGTACGAAACTAAATAGTTTCATTAAACTCTTTTTCGACACCTGAATTGCATATAGCATGAATATGAAATGAAACAGAAACAATGAGACAACATACAGTGCTATCAAATCTGATCTACAAAACTGCTAAACATGTTTTATTAAAGTTTGTAAAAGTTTTTAAGCACGCGATTACATTTACAAACTAAGAAAAATACGAGAGGGTAAACAAAACTGTGAATGAATAACAGGTGCTGTATTTATGTGAAAGACAATTCAAAAACCTTTGCGCTGTCTCTTTAAATACTGAAACCTAATTGCAAAACATGATAACAGTCACTTATAAACGGTATCTATGGAATTGGAGGTAATTGTGGCTTTTTCAACTGAGTATCTAGGGGAGATAATGCTCCCCTCGGAGTTTCGCCGGTTTCAATTGCGGGCAATTTTCGGGGACTTCCCTCCTCATCTAAATCTGTTATTTCATTACTCTCTGCTTTTGCATCATCACACGCGTTTGTCATTGTATACTCAGGTCCTAATACTTGAGATATCTTACCATGTGAGCCGCCATTTCTCGGCGACGTCACATCCGGTTTTACGACACTCGGTGTTACGGCATCCAGTGTACGGGAATCTGAGCTAACAACGGTTTTCTCCTTATCTATGACCCGCTTCTCGTTTGGATCGACCTTTTTAAACTTCTTAGTGTAAATGTAGTAACCTACCACAGCACCGCCAGCGCCAAGTATAACAATAAATAGCACAACTAGTCCAGCTATAAGACCGGCGTTTGAAACACTAGTAGTAGCAGAGCTTGGAACTGAAAATTAAAAGAAAAGAGACATTTTAAATTTCAGAAAATAATAGTTTCTTTTCTTTATGCTGGAATAACTAGTGTATTTTTTATAATTGTGTTCGAGCTTCATTTGCTCTTTTTATTTCATATTTCATTCGTATAGAAATTAAGATGAATCACATAAACTAAACAGCTAAACAATTTAATAGGCAGTGATACCATTAATGTTAATATGGCAACCATGTATTGCATTATATATGTTAGTTTAAGCATATTTGTTCCCTCAATAAGTACATGTATTGATGTACATGTATATGTCATACTTTCATCAAAACAACAGATACAAATGGAAGACAAGTCTTATAGAACTATTATCCGTTGTATGTATTAAATCTTATCATAATTTCAAGTACTTACCACAGGTAACTGAAGAGTATAAATAGAAATTAAAATTAGTTTTAGATCAATTAAATATTCAAATATGAAAGATGCTTCTTATCTGCAAGAAGAAGAAAAAAATATCCTAATAATCCAACTAGAATCTAAACGATTATGACATTGTGAACACGTAATGTCCGTTTGACTACTTATTCTACATACTGTAAAATCATTAAATTTCGTGGGCATGAAATTCCGTAGTTTTGGTCAAAACGGCAATTTCTTGGGGATATGAATTCGTGGATATCAACTTTTGAACATAAAATGAATGGGAATTTTACTTGTTCGTTGGGATTAAATTTCGTGGATTAACTCAACCACTTAATCCATGAAAATTATTCTCCCACGAATATTACTGATTTCACAGTATGCGAGTTACGCATTTTCCGAGGTATGAAAATTCACATGCTTGTTGAGCGCCGAAGAATACCAGGGTATGTAATCGAACGGAAACTGCAGAGTGCTGTTACAGTGTCAATAACTTAATTAAAACTTCACAATAAGATGAAAACAATCCTATATGAAGAATAATAGTTTTCGATTCGGTCTACCATTTGAACTATTCAATGAATTGGTGAATATACATTTTAATAAAAAATTGTTACATATATGATTTCGCATGCTACATTTAGAAAAGTAAGAATAGTGACAAGTCATAAATGTATTTGATTTACCATTGGCAGAGAGAATTATGGACTGCCCTCCAGACAATACATAAGTAGATGTTTGATTTTTCAAGCAATCCTGGGGGTACTGCGTGACGTACACCAAATCGTCGCTGTCCTTTTTCACGACCTATGGGTAACAGAATTATAAATGTGTAAACACGACCTTGTTAACGTTAATCGATAAAATGCATATTCCTGCATATGCCCTCATATAAAAAGTGTCATAACAGTGACACCAGTACTGTCTTTCACATGAAATAAGCCACATACACGAACCATAACGTAAGCAAACCGTACAAGGATTTAGTATACATTGCATTGAAGTAAACAATACATTTTCACTTCTGTACCACCTCGTTAACCTAGTGGTAGAGCGCCCGCTTCGGGTGGGGGAGGTCGTGGGTTCTATCCCTGGCCGCGTCATAGCAAAGACGTAACAAGAGTGCCAGATTGTCACAAATACGCCCGTCATCGAACTTGGCCTAATTCAAGGGCATAATGCAAGAGTGCCTGGGGTGATCTGGGTGGTTATCGTATTGGCCGAGATATTATGCCAACAAACATTGTCAGCAAGTTTGGTGAAGGTATAATGTGACTGGGTTGGGTATCATGTCACGTGTCTACGGCTTGATTTTCCAGTGAGGCAGCACTTTAAGGTAGGGCATTGTGTTCACAGCGTTTATATGACTGAAAGATTGTTGAAAAAGACGTTAAACCAGAACACACACAACACATATTCACTTTGCGACTGTGGCTCGAATTGTGCGACATTTCACCGTACATAAACATTTAATGTGAAATATTCATACTTTTTCTGGAAGTGTCCGGAATCCGCCCCAAAGTCGCGTGTAGAAAAGATACCTTCGAACAAGTCATAAATTGCAGGTAATAGAAACATAAAACCCCACTAAAACCAATATGCAACTGATATCTACCAAGCTGCCGCGATTATGGATTCTTACAATATGAATAGATAGGAAAATGTTTTAGGTTATTTTGAAAGAAATATTTATAGAGATCTTCCATTCAAGTGAAATAAACACAGATAATTACCATGCAGGAATACTGATAGGTGGCGCTGTTGTCAACGGTTAAGTCTTCATTATAAATATATATTACAGTGTCATCACCATTTTCCACATGATACACACAATGAACTGTACCATTGGCTGGAAAGAAATAAGGTCAAGGTCAAATAAGGTCAAATAAGGCACTAATATATTGGTGTGACTGCTATTAACTGAAAGTCTAACCTACACATAAATCTGCATGAATAAAAGCATGTTTTTGTTTCAATAAAGTTAAATGCACAATTGCTGTTTAATGAATCTTTAATGGAATCCAAACCATTAAATAGCTTAAAAACAAATTGATCTTATTTCATAACGTCCAAAAATTGTCCTATTCATATGTAGATGTGAACAGCCAAACAAAACTAAGCAAAGTAGAAAAAGTTGTATTAATGACTAGCAATGACATAATATAAATACATGAAATTAGAAATGCCGCTACTGTCGTTAACTGTATTCGTGGTACATGACAACTTTCTAAATGTTTTTGCTAGGCTCGAGCTAACAACGGAAGTAATATGTAACGGAGAAATGTACATATATTAGATTCAACAAATTTAAAATTTGTTCAATGCAGAATTCACAGTGAGAGTAGTTGCAAAAGCATTGTAAGTGTCTGTGTCTAATGAAGCTGACAGATCTCTTATGCTTTTACTGCTCGATTCAAAATTGAATCACATTTCATACCAGAGTATGCCTGCACTTCGGAGCATTGAGTGTAGTTGAAATACATCTGAGATTTTGTTGAGCAAACATCCCAGTAGCTCTCTGTACAAGTGGTGTGATTGTAATACCAGTATGTTCCCAGTATATCATTGGGACACCTGACTACTTCATTCAGTACTGTGCCTGCAACAGAACACACTTTTATTTACAGAACATTGATAATCTCATCGTATGCAGCGCTTGTTTTGAAACATATCTTTATGTCGACAAATGCTGAAAACCGAGTTTTCCTTGAGAATATGGTAACAGGCGGCAGTAATGATATTTTTTATAAATGATATGACGTCATTGTTACAGCTATAAATATTTATTATGTACCAAAACTTCCATTTGAACATTGGAAGTGTTGTATTTTGGCGCCTTAAATGTAAATGTACTGTTATATTTATAAATATATATTTACTAAAACCTGTAATGGAATTTCAGCGTAATGCCTCCATTTCGTTCAAAGTTGTCATAGTAACAAACTGACTGCGTTACTCTCAAAATAATTTGATATTCATAGACTTCTTATTTTTCGGGTGGGGTGGGGGGGGGGGGGTAGTTTAATGATACGGCCATGGAAATAAACATGTGAAATGTGTTATACCCTTTAATTTAACACTTGTAGACATGGTCCGCTTAATGTACAGTCTGTAGCATTTCTAATCACACGCAGTATTATACAATTGTCCGAGTCCTTTCGGATCACTGACTCTATTCAATGTTCATTCCCAGGTTATGATATTTGAACAAATGTAAGGGAGATAATCTAATCTGAGGGAATTGCTTCAACACATTCGAATGAAGAATGAAGAGAATACTCAACATGTCTGATTTAAAAGTGGACCTTGTATCTACAAACAAGGTTGGATTAAGCCGGTGCTAGGGGTCATTAGAGGTGCTTCACTTTTCATTACCTCTTATGTCCCAAGTCTACTACTACCTAGCTACGTTGCATTTTATAACTTTATATTTTATTACAATTTCTAGGGAAAACCATGTACAGTCAAACCTGTCTATAAAGACCGACCTTGGGAGAGCCCAAAGGTGGTCCTTATTGGGAGGTGGTCTTTATTCACAGGTTGAAATACACTGTAAATGTTAAAATGGGAAACAAAACATGTGGTCTTTAGAGACAAGGGTCTCTGTTCAGAGGTGGTCTTTAACACAGGTTTGACTGTATCTTTATTTTTCTTTAATCTGATGTAGAATTTACATTGAATATGATTTTAGATCATTAGATCAACTCTTTTAGTTTCTAGGAGGCACTAAGACACATAGTCTCATTTCTAGTACGTTCTTTATAGTGAAAATACTTTGTATTGTCAATCATTTGAGTAAATGATATTTAAAAGTATTGACAACTCGTCGCGTGTCTCATTTAGAATCTGCTTTGTTCAAACAAATGAGTTGTAAAAATGGCTCAAATACGCATTCGGACAAGTATCTGATCGTTTAGAAGCATACTTTTTACATTTCAAAAATTTCGACCTTTACATGAGTTTTGAATTTTTGAGTAAGGCAAAATCTTGGGATATTTACAGCTCAAAAATATTCAAAAATTGGATGATATCGTAAAATGCCTGAAGAGGTATTATGTCGTGATTCGACTTTGTTGAAAATTCAGTACATCAACAAAAAATATGTATTGGCCAATTTCCAGAAAGGTACAATCATTCATTGTACATCACTTTGCAAGACAATCTGACTAAAGTACATATCCTATTACGCTACGCTTAGGATCTGAACACGAGCTATTGATAGCCTCGTTCTGACGACCCTTCCGCTAGCCAATCAAAAGCTAACTTACAACATTCTGCAAGCTTTAAAAAACCTTGGTTTTTGATATCTACAATTCTTATGTCGTAAGAGGTCAGATAGCCGGTTAGCTCAGTCGGTAGGGCACTTTCTCTGTAAGCGAGGGGTCCCGGGTTCGAACCTTGGACTGACTGCAAGTTTTTCTTACTCTTTGACATTCGAACAAGTCGTCTGATTGGTTCAATTAAAAATAGATTTGCGAAAATAAAAATAGCAATATTGGAAATCCAAAATATACAGAAGACGAATGTGAATGGGTCATTCTCAGATCTTCGTTTAGAAGATCAAGTACTTTAGTCAGATTGCTTTGCAAGATATCAAGTGTTGAAGATCTGTTAACCCTTACCCTGCTAAATTTCGATAACGAACGTGTCCATCTTTCAATTTGGATAGTACTATTAACTGTTAAAAGGGGTGCTTACCAAAAAGATACTGACTGAATAGCGAACAGTGCAGATCATGGTCAGACTGCACGGATGTGTAGGCTGATCATGATCTACACTGGTCGCAAAGGCAGAACTTACCATATTTTATCAGCAGTTTTGTCTCTTGAGGTACATTTACAACTGAAGTATCGTTGCAAATCTCGTTCATAGACGATATCACCGCAGAAGCTTGAATGAACATAACCCGCTCATAATTTGCATCAACAAGCTCCGCTGTAGAATGAAAAATGAAGCATATCAATGCTTATTTACAAAATATACTTTTTTGATAAGTAAATTTTAGCACAAAAATTTATCAAAAACGTTCCAAAATGAAGAAAAAGGTAACATAAGTTGTATACAGTGTAGATGAAATTCTTAAAATGAAACAAAGTATCTGTATGAATAATTATAACACGAAAATCTTGTCTCAGAAACTGGTGGGCGAAGTCGAAATGAATGAACAAAATGGCCAAGGTTTAATATCGGCACGGCGGTCGTATCGATTATTTTTCCTTAGCCGCACGGCCGTAGTACCGATAGACCTTTGCTTTTTGTCACTTCAGCATTACTTTCAATTTTTTATAATCTATAACAATCCACCTGCTTTCTTCCACTTCTTGTAAGAAAAAAATAACAGCAGCAGACACAGTTCTAAATTTTGCTTGACATAAAAAGGATTTTTTTGGGAAATTTTAACTTTGCTGTACTTGCCAAAAGAAAAAAATCGGGCTACAAATGGCTGCTGATGGTAGCTTCACCCCAAAATAAATTAAGTATATGTTTAACAAATATATAAATAAAAACATACATGTTTCAATGAAGTACGTGTACTTGTCGTCGGACTGTTGTGTTAGGGAAATGCAGAAGGCTGCATTAACTACATTACTTAACCCAAGTAACGTAAAATCTTCTGATCTGAAAATATATACATGATAGACAGTACGTAATTATTGCTCTAAACATCGGCTGTAGCGAGTATGTATCACCTTAACGTTGTCTGCAGTTGAGTTCACGCCTCTATCTTAACTGACATTTTTACAAAAAAAAAATATATTCGAGAAAATAACTCATGACATTTAGAATATACACGAAATGCTAACTTAAATCATTCTTCGAAAACTTCAGAAACACGGTGTCCAGTTAGGGCCATCATTATTTTGCTCATTCGCCGTGTACATTAATAAGGGCGATAGTGGGATAGAATTGGAGACTGCGCGATGATATGACGCGACGACGCGATCGCAACTTACTTTATCAACTTTACCGTTCTAAAGGGCAAAAGTGTATAACAACGATGATCCTAAAGAAACCCGTTTTTAAAAAAAAAAAAAAAAAAAAACAGCTACTACAAGCTGTTCATAGTTTTTGTAAATTAGAGATAAAATTTTGAATTAATTATTCACAATTAAAATTGTACGGGTATTATCATATAAGTACACCTACCGGAGCACATATTTGTCGTCTGCTGTCATATGACACTCAAAGGTCAGATCTGTGTAAGCATCAACATCGTATCCTGTCAAATGAGTGTCATTAAATGTAAGGTTGCCTTGTGCAGGATTTTCCCAGGTTCCTGCCAATTCGCTCGGAAAAGTACATGTTGATGAAGCTGAAACAAAATTAATCTTAAAAATAAAGAACTGCATTTTGATATAGATTTACAGATTTTGAATCTTTTAATAAGTAAAATGATAAAAGGCGGTAACAACTTTTAGTCAATTTATACATATTGTAAAACTATTCAATATGTTGATTTAAATTAAGGTTTAAAGACACCACATGTTACATTAGATCTGTGGTCCACTGAAAAGTCACTATACTACAATACCAGGGAAAGCGGGTTTCGCTTTCATGTTGCTACAATTTAAATCATTTTTGTTAACAGTCTTTATTCAAAGGTCTGTCAAAGGTCTGATGTTGGTACTTTACACTTTGTTAGAGAGAAAGCTGTATCTAGCACTATCAGTCTATAAACCTTAAGGAAGATGAGTCCCTATGGGTCTATTGTTGTTACATATATTGTTATACAAAATACGTTGTCCGCACTGGCTTTCATATAAAGTCGAAACAGACAGACCAATGTTTTCATTACTGTAATGATAATATTACATTTTTTTATCAAATGATAAAACAAATGTCTTACCTGATTGACAAAATGTATATGAAATGATAACACTGATGATGAATTTCATTTTTATATCCTTTATACGCAGGGAGAAGCCTCCATATTTTCCTATTTATTATCTACATATTAAATGTTTGATATTTTGCACCATGTTTGACGTCGGTTTCTCTTAGTTTCAAATAATCGACCATACTCATGTACATGGGTTTATAGGGATTAAAGGGTTAATCTCGTACTCAGAGAAGTTCGTTGAAATGGATTAAAACTACATGTTATTAAATCTTATATCTGACTATATCATACGAGTATTTCAAAATTTTAGTACATAATTTTTGTCCACTCCGGCGTAAACTATTCACCAATCTATGTTATTACATGCGTTTTTGTACAATTCGTCGGTCACTAGTTTTTGCCATAATGCCCAGTCTATACCTTAGATGTAGGTCAGTATAGACTTCAAATTCCCTTTTCGCTTATATGTAACACAGCGTAACAATATAATATTGCATTATTTTTTAAAGTATTATACGTCTGATTGGAATAATGGTTGATCTTTGAAACACAAGATTCAGGCTTTTAAACAGGTCAATGCGATTTTAGTTTAGAACTTGCCCTTTATCTTTTTAGGCTAATGTACTGAGTGTGGCCAAAGTCCCAGAAACTTGCACATCTATTTGCCTAATTGTAGATATCAATTCAGGCATCATGTAATATAGATATTTATTTTTAAGCAAGCCACCGATGTTTTGGGTGCAAAGTAAGTATTTACATGTACCTTTTAAATTCTCAATTGACAAAAAAAATGTGATAATAAAAAATATCAGAAGTCACTTAAAAGCTTCCATATTGCTCTCTGTAGCAAAACTTTAAAACAATATGAATCAGTTTAAAGTGATGATGTTCATTATTGTGTGTGTTTTATGCAAATTAAGTTGCTACTGTTTTCATCTCAGGTTATATCAGTGTCCGTTTAGTCAAATTTAGCTAATTAAGAAGGAAGAGAAAAACTTAAAAAGAAAAAAATGCGGGGTATAAAATACGATTATTTTAAAGCTGATTTAAAAGTAGTTTTTAAACTAAATAACAGTCAATAGATTAAATATAATTTGTTAGACATATTGAACTTAAGGTGCATATGGTCAGTAACAAGCCTATGTACCATGTCAAAATTAATCCCCGTCTAATTTTGCCATACGTAACCAAAACGCTTATAAATCATTTAAATCCCAGGATTAGTGTTACTTTAGTCTTTAGACGGAAAATCATATTTCTATACTAATAGATTATGACTCTAAAGAATAATAAAACAATACGTGTAGATCTGATGACTTATTATATTCATGTACATTTGTACATTGACACCGCGTATCCATTTTGTAAAACAAGTCGTGTCACTGGTTCATCACCAAGTTTACCGAATACCCATGACTACAACCATGATTTAATAACACACGTTCTGCACACTTATGAATTGTATCGGTAATTTTCAAGGATCCTGTGCATGCTGTGATTCGGTCCAAGTCTCTGGTTGCTAAAGACGGCCGGGGCTAACATACTTCCGCCAGACCGGAACGACCATCCATCCATCCATCCATCCATCGAACTACAATTAAAGCAGTTACTTCCTGCCTCGTGCTATAATAGAGTACAATGAAATAATAGTCAAATGTGTGATGTTTACTTCACATTGGAATTAAAACATTAGCTGTTGTTGATCCGTAATGACACTCCCTCATAACTGAACGTGTGTTTAAACAAAAAGCAAAATCTGCAACACAATGAAATCATGCGTAATTGTTATTCGTTCGAATTATTCCTTATTTTAATTCTTAAATGACTTACCTTTTTACGTTTCTCTCACACTGGTACAATCTCGTTATTTTATTTTGTTTATTTATTTTTTTGTTTTTAATTTATAATTGCCACGACCAAATGAGCTTTTATACATAATAATGAGACAATTTGTTTACAATTTTAATATTTTAAGTTTAGTTTTGTAATACAATGTCATATTTAATCAAGTGACTAATGACAAAAATGTTGCTGCTGATGATGATGATGTTGTTGATGATTACCACGGTGATGATGACGACGACGACGACAATGATGATGATGATGATGATGACGATGATGATGATTATAACCACGACGATGATAATGATGGTGATGATGATGATAACGGTTGTGAAATAAATGATGATGGCAGTGGTGGTGCTGGTGGTAATAGTACCATTGGTGATGGTGATAGTGGTAACGATGATGATGATTATGATGATGGTAATGATGCACTATGATATAAAACATCATTTTATTTAAGATTATGACCTTCAGTAGCGACATATAAATTGATACCAACAAGAGTGTATAAACTGTATACAAACAATTAAGAAATGTATTCATTTGCAAAGTAATGACGAAATTTTTCAAGAGACAAAGATAAATTAATAGATATAAAAAGTAAAGTGAACACAACAAAATATGACAAACGTTCTATTATCAGTTAGGTCGAACGCTGTTGAATATTTTAAACACTTAGCGACCTTTTATATCATTAACATAATTTCATCATATGTCATACAACAATTTATTTCTAAACACGACCAAAGCGAAACAATAAATTAACTGATTCAGTTCGTTGACTGTAGCACTTGTTGTTCATTTTGTTTTGACAAAATTCATTTGTTTAACTTATAAAATGAAACCGCGATGAAGGTAAGAATGTTTTTATCTATTATTTAATGCTGATTGTTTTGCTTTTTTTTTGTATTTTTCAAGTGTGCTTTTCGGCATATTTAAACTCATTTACACCGTCGCTTCATCCATTGGCAGCTTGAAGAAGAACGTTACAATGATTTTAAATCTATAATAGTTTAAAAGGTTTAGAAATCTTTTCATTTCATTATTTTATTGTGATGTTGGTAATATGCCCTCGGACTGAGATTTTTTTCACTTTCACTGAATCCATTAATAATTAATGTTTTTGTCATGTCTTTCTTTTCTTGATGCTACTACAAAATGTAATTTGAAGAAATAATACATGATAGCTACACCATGTTTTAATTTATCGAAACAATTCGAAGAGGTTATATGTCTGTCTGAATAATTTCACAAGGGCGTAGCCTGAGTGAAGTATACTCGCGACGTTTAGCCAGTTCGTGTTGTTTAGATATATTATAATATGATTCTACTATATATTATCTAGATTCTGTTATTTAATTAAATATGGAAGCACTTTTTCATGGCGCATGTATGGGCAAAATATCGTAGGCTGATTTGACATTAACGAGTATAACCTGTTTTTGTTAGTGTTAGAATAAGGGAAGTAAATACGTCCCGCGGAATAAATACGGCGTTCCTTACCTCTAGTTAGTTTTTCTGCGCGTCTGATGTGTGTGAATTAAGTGTAACTCCATTTCAATTCTGCAGCGTTTTTTTTTATATATATATAAGATATTAAATCAAATACTCGGCGGCTGTATGGCGCCGATTGATATATTATGTCGGCGTGACGTCAATATTGCCGTGTTTTTATGATGTAGGATTATTTTTTCTACAGTTGTTTTTTTTTCATACTCTGTGAGCTTGAAGAACATTAGTTTCTAAGACAAATAAGGGCAGAAAAAGCACAGGTCACCGCACTCATTTTATTTTTATAGGGCTTTTTCTTCACCCACTGTTTAAAGCATTTCTGAAATTAAGTAAAGTTGGAAAAAAAGCGGATACTTTATAAAACATATAATATCCCACTTAATGTTATGGGGATTTCAGGCCTTACAGGTCATTATGAATACAAGGTGATGTCAGATTTATATAAGCTTAAATGTCACTAACAAATCCCTTTCATTTTTACATGTTGGTATAATTACTACACCCACTTTTTTCCAATGAAAAAAAACAAAAAAAAAAAAAAACAACGTATTTAACTCTACAAACATATCTGCTTTTAAGATATTAAAAATATTCTGCTGCTTTAATAGCACACAAAAATGCTTCGAAATGGAAAGAAAAAAAATGTTGGTGTCACCGTGCATCTAAGAGAAATATTAAGAAAAAAACTTTTTTTAAAATTACCGACCCCAACCCCATTGCACATCTTACATAAATTTTAGGCAATGCCAGCCAAAAATAAGGGTGAACAAGTAAAATCTGTTTGGTCAAATGGTACATTATTAGCCATATTTCAATTGTTTAGCATTAAATGTTTGGCATAAATTTTGTAAGAAAGAAATATTTGAAGAAACAGTTTTCAAAGTGGCGGATATCCTGAGAAAAAAAGCCGCTCGTACATCTTTAACAGAAATTAGCATGGATTTTTCATATAAGAATTATCAATAACTGTGCTTTGTTTATCGTCTGATTTACAATGGTTCAGACTTCAGGTACGCCGGCTCTGAATAAAGAGGGCATTAGTCCGACTGGTTCAATGTCAAAGCATCTGAACGGTGAATTGTACTAAACCAGGCGGTAAAGCAAAGACACTTTTGTATTGTTTATTTTAATTTTAAACAATTTAAATAAATAAGTTAAATATGAATCCGCCAACTCTGAATCCTTTAATGTAAATATGCTTTCAGCGTAAAGTAAATTTGAGAAACGGTAATATGCACTTAATACTTCACCAGAGTACGAATATGATTAAGCAGAAATATGTAAAATCATACATAATATAACAGTACGATTAATGCCGTTATATACACTCTGTCGCATCCGAGCACTTAAATTCACATTAAAATTATGCCTTCAGCACATATAGAAAGGTGGTATTTTGTTTTTAAAGTCATATACTCATATTAAGAGAATTAGAATGTATAATGAATCAGTTTTTTTTCCTGTTTCAGAAAAGGTGCCTCATCATTCAAACATTTGTGTTAATCTTATGTTTTTGGAGTGAAATATACGGCATGGACATCAGTCAGAAATATTTTTCTGATGTTTCAATCATCTGCAACGAGACTTCATTTCAAAACACATCAGAACGCAACAATGATGACCCAGTCGTAATGAACAGGATATGGCTTTTGCCAAATGGTGACATCATTCGGACAGCTCCAAATTCGGACAGTCTGGCAAAAGTGCATGTGTCACAGTTAAATGATACATCTGTTCTCCATATCAGAAAGATAGATGACGTAGACTTTGGTGTATACTGGTGTATTCAAGTATGGAACGACTCAAGCATAAGTGTGGTAAAACACACTGTTAACATAGATGGTCCACCAATGCACGAGTTTTACGAGCAGCAGAAGAAGAATGCAATAGTTGGTGCAATATCAGCTGGGGTTGTTTTAGGGATTATATTACTGGTATATATTGTCTGGTATTTTCAGTGTAGTGAAAAGATGAAAAGAAAACGTAGATTAACTGACGACTTAGCGAAGGGAATTAATAGATATAGCACACAAATTTACGACAACGTAGGGATGGAACTGTACGTCAAAAGGACGGACAAGTAGAGAAATTTGACACACAGTATATCGTTTGGTTGATTCGTTTTATAGAGAGGCGCTCTCATTATTCTTTTTATATTAATATTGACTTAGTATTAATGACTATAACATGACTGAAAAAACACTATTTTGAACTCATAACTACTTTACACATATGCTTCGCATTGTCATACAGAAATTGTGGTACCATTTGTCTAGCTGGTAAAATGTAGCTTATATATAAAGAGTTGAACTCAACGTACCCGGTGACCCGTCTGAGTGCGTTGAAAATCGCAAAGAAAAATTGAATGTTTATAACATCCTTTATTCGGTTTAAATTAGAGCAAATTATAGCAGGTGTGAATTTTCATCAGTTGCCACTATTTATCTGTATAACAAGGTTCCTGTAATTTACAAGAAAATGTCCATTTTTTCAGGTTATGTTCTTCAAGAAACGTTGATGATTTTTCTTTTCATATTGAATGTTACCACAGAAACAAAATTGTACCTAACCTAAACATTTTTAACATAAATTAATTACACACTCAAAATTGAAATTATTGGCGCAGACAAAAGATTAGTTTAAATTACGCACAATTGGATTGTGCCCCTATACATACAATAGTTACAAAACGGGTAAAATGATGTAATCGTAAGATCACTTTCACTTATATGACCTTCATCTTTATTATGGTACCGGTGATAATACCAGATATTCATTTATTAAATATATATGTCTGCGATATAAAAAAAAATGTCCTCGTCAGAGCACCATAATATCATATTAAATGATTTAATGTTGTTTTCTTATTTGTCAAATTGCATTTTATCTTATAATACTCATTGTGTCAATGGTAACGCATATATGGACAATGCTATAAATAATATAAAATGTCTAATACAAAAAAAAAAGCCTAATACCTTTTCATTTGATTTTTGTTATAACTGTAATGAGCCCGTTTTTCATGAGTAAAGGGAAATAAATCTTTTAAAAAGTACGAATGGCTAGACTGGAGTTGTCTTCAATAGCGAATCGTTCTCCCTTCAGTATCATTATAAAGTCTAGTTTGGCACAAACTTATTTACTTCTACATTTCGACAAACACCCCCAATAAACTACAATTACGATGTTTCGAAAGAAAAAGGCGTCTGATATGCTATTGACAATCTACCTACCTGGCATGTTTACAAATAAAATGCCAAATGCATCACCTTAAAACTGATAGCATCTTTTCTTATTTCTTAGTCACTCTGTCAATCTGGATGGGGAACAATTTCAAAGGGAGGGAGTGAGGCTTTGCACTGGGTCTAATATTCCGTGTCCAAGGTTCTCCATGCTTCCGCTGTACATCAATATCCTAAAAATATAAATTTTACATCAAAACTAGGGGTCACAACAATCAAAGTTCGGTGGGGCGGGAGCGTTCCATCCCCTTGCTCCTACGCCTTTGTGCCAGATATTCATTTATATCAATCGATGTGTTAAACAAGATATTCACTTTCGTCACTACAACTGTAAAAGAGAAGCTTCAGTTAAGACTAGAAAAGACTAAAGACCACTTGTAATACTCTGTACTAATACTCATGCTTGAAACAGTCAAAATTTTCGAGAGCGGACTTTAAGAAAATAATTAAAAATGTTACTTAAGAAAACTGAAATTTAGTCGAAAGAGAAACCATCGTTGATTATTCACAGTATTAAGTGAATATTATGAATTTCTTTAAACGCATTGTAATTCTATACTGAACCAAAGAGCTAACCGGTCATTTGCTATTTTGCTAATATTTCAAAAAATATTGAAAGTACATTTCTTAAATTAAGAGGACAGTTAGATCGATCTATCAATATTAGCATATCAAAATTTCAATAGTATAAATTACGCAAAACTATAATTTATTCATTTTACTACCAAAGCCCGTTTTTAAAAAGTCACAAAAATACTTCCGGTAATTTTTAATTACTGGCAAAAGAACTAATAGCGGGTTAGCTGTTTTGTTCAGTATATAGTATAACCCGCCATCAGTATATAGTATAACCCGCCATCAGTATATAGTATAACCCGCCATTATTTCTTTTGCCAGTAATCAAAAAATTACCGAAAGTACAATCAGTTCGAAATTTAGTTTACGCTTAAAACTTGCAACCTCACTTATTTCGTACCTAAACTAAAAGATTGCGAAGAAAACAACGATATCTGGCCACAGAAAAATGTCACATACAATATCAGTACTGCAAGAAACAACCAACTTGATCGCCTTATCTTCAACTACTCGTGGCTCAAGTAATACCGGTACAACGGAACCTCAGGGGGAGAGCGCCTCAGTGGGTGAGCGGTTAATATCTATGACCCGCTTGTCTTTGCAACTGCTGGTTTTAAATCAAGCTTTGGATCAAAATTCTATCTTGAAGTTCGTAAAAAGCTGCCCAGCTGCAGCGTGCTGAGTAGTTTTATCCTTGTGTTCACCTGTGGCATAAAACTTGTGCTCACTTGTACCTTAATAATTGCTCGGTGGACAGCTGAGGTTTTCCTCTACCTTGTAAGCTGGTTAGTCACCATATGACTTTGTTGGTATGATAAAAATGTCACGTCATCAAGTCATGGTGGACACGTATGACAACACATTTTGTTCTATATTCGAAATATAGTGTTGCATAAAATGAAATAAGCCTACTAATACATGGACTTTATTCATAATCCTTGTAGAAACGAGTGGCTGTAACCTGCAAAATGAGAATAGGCCATGTACGTTGGCACTTGCTCGTCTAAGCCTGGCTTGAAGAACTAAATATAATGTCAGAAATATTTTTAGCGTTTTAGAGCGAAGTGAGTATAACTTGCCAACCTAGAATGCGCGCTTTTCTCTCCAGTAAGACTAGTCTGCTAAGCTAGCGCAGTAGGGAGAATTGTGGCAGCGTCCAGCTCAATCCTTGTATGAGCGGAATGTTATCTGACAGTATATCTGAAGTGATACAACATCTACATGGGACCGATATAAGAAGGTAGTCACCTGCAAAAAAAGGAACTTGCTTTGAAACTGAAATTAACTGATCGCCGTTACGGAAGTAAAACTCGTTTTAAACTTCAAGTATTTCATAGCAGAACCTAGCGGACGAATCAAATAGATGGACCTCAATTTTCTCTATCGAATCTATCAACATCTACGAAGTAGTACGTAAGTGTCGCTGTACAGTTGTCCGACTGTAACAATTTAAACAGTCGGACTGCCCGACTGTTTCAAACTAAATGGCTCGACTATTATGATTTAAACGGCGAACAACGTAAACTAAAAACAATAAATGTGTAGTAATTGTTAATTACAAGCATATAAATAAGCAAACCTAAAGGATTTTTACAGTCGGCTAGGTATAAAAACTTACACCGGAACGGTCTAACCGGAAGTAGGCCAAATACATTCAGAAAAGGCTTTGTTAGTAGGAAATTGCAATCAACTATCTTCACCAGAGAAGTAATCAATTATACCCGTCCTTCACCTTTTATTTTTGTCTTGTATTTTTGACAAATTGAATGTTGAAGTTCTTAACCGGAAGCGGATGTTTGCGAGCGATAAGAAATAAAATTCTTCATTGTTTCATATTATTAACGGCCACTTCAGATATACGTATCTTTTTAGAACATCATGTTTTCCTACCAAAAACTACTTTTCATTAAAGTTCTATTACAAATTGACGAAAAAGTGGAAATAGATGTTGAGAAGTGCTTTTTGTCCGCTCATTAAACTTTCACTTTCGGTTATGCCATCAGAAGACTTGGCATTGCAGGAGTATAAACATGAAAATCGTCTCATTGCATGCAGAGTGCATTCTAGCAGAGAAAAGATGTCATCCCTAACTTTGAGCGAAAAATATACGAGAACCGCAGCACTTGTCGGTATTGATTGTTTGCCTTGTGCGCCGTTGTAGTTGTTTCCCTTTACACTAAAATATCGATAAACCTGCTAATTGGCATGTTGAATAAAACTATATGTGCTTAAGACGCTATTAAATAGAATGAATTCAGCCTATCAAATGAAGATTATTCCGGATTTTTGCAACAACTGCAACATCTGACAAATTTCTCAGCACGGAAAAAGTAATGGTTTAAGGGTCTTTCTAAAACATGTATCCATCAACAAATTTTCAATGTACGTTTCGGCCAGGTATGAACGTTAAGATTAAATTTTAAATTTATCTTTCATTTAATGTTTACATGTCTGAAGGAATAAAAATGACTTCTTTGTTTATTTTCGTCGATTAAATACGACAGGAAGAGCCCTAATGTCATTCATCTATTTGCTAATAAACGCTCTCAAGAGTTGTTAAATTTTTAACACTTTATTCTAGCAAAGAAAACAAGAATGTAAATTTGCTTGTACGAGAGTAACAACGAATCAATATTGGATTGAGGTAACGTTTTTTGGATCTTTATACACGCTCGTGACTTTGTTCTTAACTATATAAGTCGTCATATTTGTATTTAAAACTTTAAAAGAGAACATTAAAGTTTAATGTGATATTAAAACCCTTTTATTAATAAGGTAAGCGTACTTTATAGATTCAATAAGTAGTCGATATTTTGTACACTGTTTTATATAATAATTAATGTTTAGTCGATTTCAGATTTCACTTTTTAACATGTACAATTTAGATCGAAGATACGGCACTTTTAATTACATTTTGCATGTAGAGTGACCTCAAGTAAAATTGATTTTATTTATTGAATGTTCATGTCCCTTGAAATAAAATCCTGGCGTAATATCCATAAGAACTAAACAGCTATTATTGATTATTGGGTTTGTTAGTGACTATATGTGAGGTCAGCATGATAAATGGGGGCGGAGACGGGCGAGGCATTTGCCGAGTCCCCCTATTTATCATTATGACCCCACATATTTCCATGGAGGTTCACTAACAAACCCTTTAATTGATTTGTTTTATCGACCACATACTGTTTAGTCTAGATGTCTTATGAGAGCTTAAATAAAATTTAATGTGGTGTCATTATCAAGTAAATTCGAAATCGATCCGACTGGTATCACTGCAGTAATATTCAGATTCGAGGCCGAAACACTATCTTGCTATGACATATAAATTTTATAATTTACAGCCTTCTTTACGGTGGTATGTTTAGGACATGCATTTCTTTTTATAAGATAAAATTATCTCGTGCACACGACATCTAATCTCGAGCGCACGAAATCTTACCTCGAGTGCTCGGCATCTTATCTCGAGCGCTCGACATCTTGTCTCGTGCACACGAAATCTTATCTCGAGCGCACGGCATCTTATTTCGAGCGCTCGAATTCTTTTCTCGGGCGCACGACATCTTATCTCGAGCGCACGACTTTTTATTTCGTGCACACGACATCTTATCTTGTGCGCACGACATCTTATCTATCAATAGTAATGCCCTTTGTGTGCATTCAGGTCAGACATGCGACTGCCACCGTTTTTGCTTTTGCTTCGTTTATACTTATAACCGTTTCTTGGTTTTGCACGGTAGTAATTTAGATACATACATTTGATAAAAAAGGAGGTAAAAATTAAGAGGACGCAAAGGAATGTATTTAAGTCCTTGACAAAATAAAGATTTTATATGTACGCTCAGTCGCTCATATATCAAGGAATTTCCCTGTTTTCCCTTAATCCTTTCATGCAATTTTATAAATTTTCTGACAATGTCCGAATTGATACTATCAGTCGAACTGCGATTTGTTGCTACTGTAACATGCAGTAAGGCTCATTAATTAAGTTCGTTTAATTTTGAAGATAGGGCACTGACCTCCAAACTTGTACTTGTGGGAAGTTTAAATAACATCTAAATAGGCGGGACCCTAATTATGTCCGTATGTTTTAACTCATTACCAACTTTTGGTAACATCGATCTATCGGAAAATCGATAAATTTGCCTATATAAACAAAGAAGGAAAAAATTACTTAAACTTCAATAGAAAAAGTTCTATTTGGAAATCAAAAATTCGATACCCCACAAATTAAAGTTTAATTTATTCCGGATATTATGAATATTCTTTTTTTTTTTTAAATATTTTAATATTTGGTTGGTCCTTTTTGACTTTAAATAGACCCACCTCAGTTCATATAGACTCTGTAGGAAACGGGTAAAAAAAAACTGACTTTTTCAAATATAACAGATAAAATGAGATATTTTCCGCAAATAATCAAAAAATCGATACCCCTAAAAATGTAGAAAAATTATTCAGTTTTCGTTATGTGTAATTTGTTTTAAATTTAATAATGGTTTGTTTGGTCCTTTTTGCATTTTAGTGTGTACAGTGAACATTTCTTCAAAATTCCGGCTTTTTCCGCCGTTATCCGTAAGTATTCGGAAGCTGTTACGGAAAATATTGTCGTCTGCTAGCCTGACTTTGTCGGTATAAATTGTTATAGCTCAAAGCCTATGAATTGTAGGCAACTTCACATTGACAAAAAAAGAACTGAGATTGTAATTCGACAAATTAAAACAAATTTATTGTTGAACTCAGAAACGCCGAAACCTAGATCCAAGTTTCCAAGTTAGTTTATTCAACAAATATAGTCTGTCAGTAATTGAGTTTCAAAGCATCCTTAATGAATATAGCGATGATTAATTTCCAGATACCTATATTATTTTTTGCCGAACGAACTGGAGACTTTTTTATTGCCGCGGCGGTCCGGGTCCGATACCCGACGCGGTCATCTTTTTTTCTTCATATGGGATTTTGTAATAATTTTGAAACAAACAAAAAATCATTTTCTATTATTCATAATATGACCAAACTTTAATTTGAAAGATAGCCTTGATGAAGTGATAATTCTGCTTCTTTCCGAACCTCCTTTGTATATATTTATAGGTTACTAGCTTTGTATCGGGAAATATGGGAAGGAGCGCAATATTCTTCCGCATCTTTCTGATGCAAAGATAATAACCTTTTTATTACATACACATCTACACGTATAAATATAATGCAAATATCATACATTTGTTCAATAGCCTGAATAGGATTGACAATACTGGACTTAATAGAAAAAATATAGTGCAAGAACAAACACTGAATTACGTCACGCACCCGATATGAAATTCAGGCGTCAGTGTATGGAAAAATATTGACGTTTCCGGTACCAGTGTACTTAAAGACACTGATTCTGGTATGCCAGGTATGTGGCCTATGGGAATGATAAGGTCTGCGTATTGGCGTTAAGGGCCAATACACAAGGCTGGACCATTGATAGACTTGCTTCTGTTTATCATAATAAGCTACTGTATAGCTACTGTGCAGTACATAAATTACAGGTGATATTTCTCACCTTCATAGCAAATCAGTTCTCACCTTTATAACAAGTTTAGAAACCTTGATTGAATTAGGGCTAAATAAACAGAGTGATAAGATACAACAGTGTTTTTTTTTTTCATATTTTCAATAATCAAGTTTTTTAACAATTAAATTTCATCATTGCTATTTTTTTTTTAATCAAAATGCATTCAGGCACATAGCTTTTAGAAATAATAAATTATGTGTATTTTGAACAATGATATCTCTTTATTGTTGGATTTTATTATACATAAAAGAATCGTTATTTAGACAACACAAGGGGAATTATGCATTTTTAATATATAAAATCGTTCTGTCCATATTCCATTTTATCTACTAAAAAAATGCAACTGAACGCTTCTTTAATTTCTAATAAAATCCAGCAATCATCATTTTTATCATTTTTTTCTGGTTTTATTTTGTTACTTTTGATTTTTAAGATCATAATCATTGATTAAACAAACTTTTAATTTCTTTTATTAAGTTTTAAGTAATTCATTAATGGTAAAGGAGTGAGAATTGCTTTGCTATAAGAGTTATTATTTAGTTGGCTGGGTCATTACTAAACATCAATTAAAATAATTTTGTGTACATTCTAAAAAAAAAAAAACAACAAAAAAAACAGCATTTCAATCAATAAAATGCAAAACACAGGAAATAACCAATTTATCTGTAGGCAATAAAATTTATGATTCTCTGACAATAATTAGGCTACATGTCAAGTCTACAGGGGTTTTATGGACACTTATCAGATTGGACCAGACAGGATCTTGTATATCGGGGATTAAAATGTCTGGTATTTGAGGAGGGGGGCGGGGGGGGGGGGGGGGGGGGGTCACTTATATAGGAGATTTTCTTTGCCTTTAACGGGGAATAGAAACGCGTATGTAATAATATTCTGTATTCTTAAATGCATATTTTTGGTACATTCTCTAATCATTCGTTTAGAAAATTGCGTTATCTATAATTATTTGTTTTAGTCCCATGATTGCACACACTCACATTAAGCATAAAATAATTTAATTGTAACAAATATTTTAAAATTACCCCTTGACTTTTATTGTGTATTACAATATTGCCTAGGGGTAAACAATATCCGGTCAGTGTTTTTTTTCAAACCGGGTCATAAAAAATAAAAAAAATAAGTGTTACCCCACTTACTACAAGTGATAGGTATTTTTATGGTTTTTGCTTTGTAATATTATATATATTTCACTTTCTTCTGTCTTTATATAGTCTTTTCCCTTTCAGGAATTTTTTTTTATGATTTTTACCCTTATTTCATGAATCGTATGACAGTAGGGAAAATCAGTACAAATTTAGAATTCACATCATTAATAGAGTTGTTCCGTAAATATTTACTGAGTAAAGACCCTGGCTCAAATTTCACGAAAAAACTTCAGTTATTACTTAGTTAAGTCTGCTTTTCTAAAATTGAGATTTTGCTGAAGTTATTGTTGTTTAATGTTTTCCTGTAACAATATATTTATAGTTAAAGTTTACTATGGTATTAGTATTTGTCAGCAGCACTTTTTCAAGTCACGCAAATATGATATTTCTATTTAAGCACGATATAAGAAACTTAATCCTTACCATGCTAAATTATAATAATTAACTTGTCTGTCTTTCAATTTGGAGAGTACTATTAATTATGAAACGGGGTGCATACCAAAAAGTTACTGGCTGAATGGCAGACAGTGCATATCATGATCAGTCTGCACGGATGTGCAGGCTGATCATAATCTACACTGATCGCAAAGGAAGAACCAATCGTGTCCAGCATGGTAATGGTTAAGTATTTTCTTTTAAAAGTATAAGTCTTATTTCTATACTTCTTTTTCTTTAAAGCGACTGGCCTCCAGATCGTTCGACAACAAAAATATACTTTTTAGACATCTTGAAAAAAAAAGCTATATTTCTTATGAAGGCTTCAATACTTAATTACTGACATATTTTATGTTACGGAAATACATGAGAACTTGCTGTTTTTACTACCTTTTACGACGAAAATCGAAAAGCGTTAGTGATTTAGAATTTTGAAAATATTTTAGAAACAAAAGCTCATATTCTAATGTTCATAATATGTGAAAGAAAGCGCGTATAGAGGAAGTATATACGCTTTCTAAATATTTTAGATAACATATTCATATTTTTGAATATTTATTTTATTTACAGACAGTTTTGTGTGCGTTAATATTTCTTTTCTGTACATAGATATATGTTAGCATGATGTTTCATGTATTAAAAAGAAAGTAAATTTAAGTTTAACGGTTTCTAAATATTTTAGGTAACATATTCATATTCTTAAATATTACTTTTATTTGACAATTAAAAAAGTATTATATAAATTTTCGACTTGTTCCGATTTCACTTTAATATTATTAAAACTTGATTCAAGTATATCGTTTAGCAAACCGCCCGCCTGTAAATGCATCAGTTAATGACCAGAGCTGTTAATTATCGATTCCCCCTTCCCGCCGCCCCCCCCCCCCACCCCACCCGTGTTACTACAACAACAACAATTAGTACGGAAATCAACGAATCCGTCCGGTAGCGCTGATATTGGATTATTGATTTTATTGATTTTTATGATAGGTAGACCTGTCCCGCTTTATCGGTTCAGAGATGTTACTAAAAGTTGATAATGGATGACCTAAATACGCACAAAGGGCCCTAATATATAGATAAGATGTCGTGCGCTCGAAATTATTTAATCGTAAAAAATGCATGTCCTAAACATACCACCGTACTTCTTTAAGTCATTTATTTCTTTTTCAGAGCAATGCTTCTGCTGGAGATTTTCGTTCTATTGCTCTCATTTTGTTCCATGCCAAAGGCAGTATCATCAGTAGAAGTGGAATTCAAGGCAGAATATTACTCAAATGTAACTCTTGTTTGTGATGACACACTTTTGGGCCTACCATATACTACCTACAAGAAATATTGGATCCTACCTAACGGTACAGCCCTCCAGTGGTCCTACGAACCTGGCAATTATAGTAGTAGATTTTCTGTTGGAGAATCCCCTGGATTTAACCTTACAATAGCTAATGTAGATGAGGACGACTTCGGGTGGTACTACTGTGTTATTCTTTGGGATAACTATATCTATCTTGTTCATACAATAAAAGTTGGACTTAATGTAAACGGGGCGTTATATAAAGAGCTACTAGACCAATATCGCAAGAGTGCAATTATTGGGCTTATTGCGGGGGCCGTTACGGCGACGGTGCTTGGTCTATTTTGTTTATTATACTGGTGTAGATATAGCGAGGTTAATACTGAAAATGACGAAAAACGTGAAAAACTGAATAAGTCAGACGCTAAAAATGACACAAGTGATGAAAATAGCAAAACTGACACCGTTTATGGTGAAGAAAAAGAAGCGATATATGAATTAGATAAAGCAGTGAAAGGTTACGATGATGATGCAACCGTCGCGGGTGATGGCGAGGTTGCTATAGGTTTGAAAGTGGCTCGTGATGATAGTCTTGAAGAGGATGGTATGCCACTTAATCTGTTCGAACCCATTCCTGCTGCAGTTGAAATAACACAGCCGAAAGTAGCAAGGTATTCCGAAGATGATGGCGACTGTAATAACATTGTACCCCCTCCTCCTCCCCCACCACTAAATGATTCATTTGAAGAAACAGATGTACACATGCACGGATATCTTAACAATGCGTTTGATCTAGAAAAGGATGAATATCCCCAAGATAGTGATTCTGAGACAGACAGGAAATACTTGCACCAAGAGGACACTTTGTCACATGATAAAGGGCAATATGCTGATGTGAAATTTTAGAACTGATAAGAATGTGCTCAATATATAGTACACATATTACGCAAAATAAACAAACAATGCTGTATGCTCAGTTCGTATAGTTATGTAATAATGTATGTGTATTTATGAACTGTCTGTTTAAGTTAAATTTGTTTTTAATCAGTTTATTGCTACTTCATTTTATGTGATAATAAATCACTTCTCATTATCAGTCGTAAGTATATGTATGTATCGTGCATTTGACTTATTCCTCTTTGCTCATTCTTTAAACATACTGACATCAGGCTTGTTTTTTCTATTTGATGATTAGGAGAAATGCTTAACTCCAACATGTATTTTTGTTCTGTTCTGTTCTGTTCTGTTCTGTTCTGATTACATTTTAAATCATTATGTGTTTGTGTTTGTGTATAAATTATTTTCAATGGGCGATATCGGTCAGTTAATTCCCCTGATAAAACAGGTGCGCGTATAGGTGGCGCTACATGCGAATAGGTCCTAGAGACATTATTTACATCGTTATACAGTCGCTGTCACTTCAAAATATTAGTAGATTTGGAAAGTATCCGACAATGTCATCAAAGTTCAGCTGTTTATCACTTGAGCAAAATTTTGAGTGAAGAGCTTTATTCATATCTATTGATATTCTATGCTTTGAAAAATAACAGACTAGCTGTAAGGACTGTTTTAAAGCGCATTTTCTGTGTGTCAGTTTATACATGGACTGTATGGTTGTCATATATGTTAATTGTGGCAATAAATATTTTATTTAGCTTTTATGTATTTTTTCAGTATTAAATGCCCTCCTTGGAAAATCCTTTTATCATTTTGCAAGTATTCAGACTACATTCTTTAAATAAGGAACAGTATAGACAGTATATATTCCTAAAGTAACAATTTAATCGGAAAGATCTGCATACTCAGCTTAATGCAATGAGGTCTTGAATAATACAGAAATTATAATAATGATTACTGTAAAACGTTAAGATATATGCCCTTGTGAAAAGATGTCCCTTCAAATTTCCATCAGCCCAGTTAATTATTACAGCTGTTTTCTCATATATTTTATGAAAATATCATCCATGAGGCATAAATAATCTCTATTGACAAATTAACATATCTCGTGTTAATTTTAATTTTATGGTGCTGCCTCTTTAATTTTCAGTCAATTCAAATTCACAGCAACTTGCCCACATAAAGTGAAATACAAACTTCCATTAAAATGGTCATTGGTTCAATCTCAAATTTTTGTCGGGCCTAATGCATCGCCTCTTGATATCACACCCCAACAACTAGTTGAAATGTTTTTAATCAACAACAACAACAAAAAAAAAAATAAAAATAAAAAACTGACACGTTTGTTTCTTAACTATAGAAAACGAAGTAGAAATATCATAAGAATGTGAAAATAGAATTTTTACATATTATAAAAACCCCCGGAGGATTTTTAATATACAGACCACAAATTTGTAGAGCTTTGGAAATAATAATAATAAAAAAACAAAAAACAAATGTGAAACCTATTAGACATTATGTCAAATCAGTGTTAAAAGTATTAAGAAACCTTATTATACACATTACCTTAACATCAGACTGTCCAATATGTAACACCAACGTGGGAGCAGGAAGTGTTAAGTCTGCTTCAAGGACATATTCTTTAACCCCCTAGAGTTAACAGGACACATGGCATGCACATTTTTATGATAACAATCAGTATGCAGCCAGTGGATAGGAAATTTTATGCAAACTTAATACATCCAGAGAAATCATTGTCTATGTGAAACAAAGCATCCATATAGGGGTAAAAGCAATATTTTCAACTAGCTAAATTAGCTAACCCCGCTTTGCTCACAAATTAAATAGAAATGTGACTCGCTTAACAATAAATGCTACGACACTATTTCAGTTATATATTACTGGCCAGCATTTTGAAGTGAGGCTATAAATTTCATGTTAGAAACAGAAGAAACAGCTATCTAAATAGATGATATTGATAAATTACATGATTCTATCTTTTTAAATAATTAATTTTTTTTTCAACACTATGATAAAAGCCGAGAGTACACCGCATGATAGGACCTATTCGCCCGGAGCGACACCTGTTAAATCATTTGGGAAGATAACTCGCCGAATGCTGCTATTGTACAAGTAATACATTCATCTATATTTGAGATCTGTACGCTTTTGCTCAATAATTTAGAAATCTGACAACTTGGCATGGAATCAAACATTTAAAAATAAATCTATGAAAGATATGAAGAGTGTCTATTTATTCTTATGAAATAAAAAATATATATCTCCAGTCGCGGATGCTAAGCATGACAAATATCGGATATACATGTGTGTAGAAAACGAATGGGACTTTTGTTCGTACGCGTATGACCTTCTGAACGGAAAGTCTTCAAACTGTACAATTCGTTGTTAAATTGTACACGATGCATTATTGAAGAGCTTTTTTTTCTTTTTTCTTTCCCTTTTTTTAATTATTAGTGTTTGGTTTAAATGCGAACATTAATTACATATCATAAAAATCAGCAAATGATAGACGTAATAGAAAATTTGCCACTTTAAAGCCGAAAACTGATGTAGACTTTAGGTGTAATCTACATGTGTAATCAGAGTTCATTGAACTATCTTTATTCATTAACAATAGACGTTCTTGAAAACAAGAAAATAAAGTTCGTGATATAAATACAAACAAGCTTCTACGCGTCAGAGAAAAATTCGCATTAAATATAAACATTCTTTTGTGTTTCGTAATTTCGGTTCTTGTGGCTAAGATTAAAGGTTTCACATATTTGTCGTATATTCTTGAAGTATCTATTTCAAATATGTATATACTGCTATTGTTTAAATATTCTTTGAGCAAACATATAAGATTGAAAGACTTGTATCTTTCAAATATAAACATCAGAATGTAAATAGGTGCGTCATTTACTTTGTCAGAATCAATCCGTCATACATGAAGAAGTCCAGCCCTTAATGTCACTGTAATCGAACAGTAAGAAAAATTCGGACAAAATATGGCATATAAGGTAAGTAAAGTGTTCATATTTTTTAAGTTTTTTATTTAAATATAATAATTATATCGAATGATAACGCACCGGCAGACTGCTTACCTTTTGTTTTATAATTAGCATTATGATATGCATGAGTAGATAAATAGGAACATTTCTTGATTAAGAACACCTGCGTAAAATGTATAATAGATAAGGTCTTTACTCCGTCAGTCTAGTAGAAGTCAGTTTGAAGATGTAACATCTTTAAGCAAAACTATTAAGCTAATATTATTTATTAATGATAACAATTTATATTTAATTTCACCACTTTGATTTCTTGACGTAATTTTTTGAGCATGTCGCTATTCAGTGAAAAAATGTGTATTACTAATTAAGAATAAGGAAGCACTTACGAGTTTGCGTTTATTGTTTATCATTAAATACGCATATTTGATTTGTTCAATAACGTGTGTTTGAATAAACATTGGTATCAAAGAATGCTGACTGATATTTGCCTGTTTCTTCCTGTTGTAAAGAAGGAAGTGCCCGAAATGACGGCAGCGGTTCGATATTTTGCTGTTGTTTTTTCGTTGTCTCGTTTTGTCGTTCTGCCGTCTACGCAACAACAACTGAATGAAAAGGCACAGTTTTCGCATGTACATAGGTGTCGTTCTTTCGTTCTGTCGCGCTAGAGGACAGAACTAGACAACGAAACAGCAAAAAGGGAGGAAAACGAAAAAGAAAAAAAGGGGAAAAAACAGCAAAATATTGTTCTTTAGTTCTGGTTAAGTTGAGAGGAGACATTGTCATAACGAGCAACACAATATCGCGGTTTCGTTGTGGGCGGGGCGGGGGCGGGGAGGGGTGGAAGAGAAAACGTCAGGCGAAGTTAGAAGAAATAGCATTAACTGTAAACATAACGAAAAATATTCAAAATATTTGTGTATACAAGAAGTTTGATGTTCTCTACAAAATAGACAATGGACAATAGATATAAACTGAGAGGCGTTTGTCAAAATTTGTTTCCTAATACAATCACCGTGTGAAAGTCTTTCATACTTCTTCTATATAATTTGATATATATGACATTGTGATAAAAAGCAATGGTCTGTTAATTATACAACACCACTTAACCACCTGACTAACATAAATTTTGTATTTAAGACGTTGTTAACTCATTTAGTAGTTGCTACTTAACTCACGAAAATATAAGTTTACTGTTTTGTAGCTCAAATTGTATATTACCATTTAACGAAAGATATTCATATGCTATGTAATATAATCAATAGTTTATTTTGCTAGGTTACATATACTTTCAGTTCATGTGTAGAGCACCATACTTAAGCTGGGCTACCTGTCTAATTTTGACAGTTACAACAGTACACTGCTGCACGGCTGAGGGTGCACGAGAGAGCTTTGAAGCGGAGTACTACACCAATGTTTCGCTACCGTGCAATTTCACACTCCATAACCTGACTTACCCCGGCATTAATGTACCTTTCAAGAAATATTGGATTCTTCCAAATACCACAGTTCTAGCCGATAACTTTGCCGGAAGTGACAGATATCATATCGAGGCTACTGATCCTTACACGTTTAGCCTACGGATAGACAGTATTGACGATCCGGACTTTGGTGTGTATCACTGTGTTATGATATGGGAGAATATCTATTACACTGCTAGTGTAATTCGTGTTGCCTTAAATGAGGACGGGCCATTATATAAGAGGCAGCTTGAAACGTTTCAAAGAAACCTTTTGATTGGCTGTGTTAGCGCAGGCGCAGCTGTTGTCATAGTGATTATTATATGTGTCGTCTGCAGGTACCGCAAAAAGAAGTCAAAAAGGGAAGATGCTTTGTCGAATCTTGATTACTACTCTCCAAGTTCAAAAGGCCACCACACTTCCTATGAGTACGCAGTTAACGCAGGTAGCACCGGAAGTGAAAGAGGAACGGAACCGAGACAACTGAACGCGGAGGAGATGTATGCCAAAGTTGATAGGACCGGACGTTGCTCTCCACGGGAAAGTGTGACCATTACTTCAGCGCATCTTTAGATTCTTTACCTGCTAATAACAATAGTATATGTAGAAACAGTTTTATTACATAAGCAAAGTTAAAAACGTACCTTGCTTGAATGGCGTTATCCTCTGCTTGAAAAGCTTAAGATGTATAGTGTATATTTATAATGATATAATAAGTGAAATTGTACCGCAATGTACTTTAAAAAGGACTACCTTGATGTTCATCTCTAATTAAGATACAGCGTTAACTATCGAGTTAATCTACATTGTAAAGATTTCATATCATTTTAAATTTACTTCGTAACAATATGAGTGCAAAAAACAAACATACAATCAAATAACAAGTTTTGAAATGGTCCATTTTAAACATAACGGCTTGCAAAGAATAATGGGCAAGAACAGCAGTGTTTTAATAAAAGAAGTGACAAAAAAGGGACAGACAAGCATTCGTTTCCCGCATAATTAAAACATGTAGAAAACCTAGTACTTATCAGTGAAGTTACATTTGACCCCTTTATTGGCCTTGTAGAAAGATCTCTTAAAAGCGGTATGGTCGCAATAACAAATACATAAGAATGATGCCAGGTCGGACTGGATCATTTAGTTATAATATTATCAAACTATGTAGAAAAAATTATCTTAAACAATTGATTGTAAATAAATGTTGTTGAGAAATATATACTTTGAATGTAATGATATCGTTTTAGTTGCTCTTTGTCCGCCCGCTTACCTCAATAGGGAGAGCGCAAATCGACGTATCGCAGGGTCGTGAGTTTGTTCTCCTGGCGAGGCGTATGTTCTCTATGACGGTTGATAAAAGATATTGTGCCTGAAATCATTCGTCCTCCAACTCTGATTCATGAGGGGAAGTTGTCATTTAATTGCGAAGAATAAGTTAGTACCTGTACAGTACCCAGGAAAACTGATTAACTGACGGCCGTAACACATTCAATTGAAATATAGTTTCAACGGTTCTAAACTCAAAGCAAATTTAGTTGCTCTTGAGTGAATTGTCTGAAACAAAAAATTGTTTTCACTTTATTCCGTTTATTATATATGTTAATATTGCAGGCCTTTTTAAAGATGAAATATATTACTATGAGAGCAGCCGCCCTCTTCTGATGATGAAATAATACAATGTTAGATTTCATTCTTACATTATGTAAACAATGAAATTACATTTTCTAAATAATTCAATTTCAAGCAGACTGAATAAAGATGAATTTTGTGGTTAAAGTTTTAAATCTAAGAATCTACTCTTTTAGATTGGTATCCAATAAAAGCCTGAATCAGTTAGGCGGCAGTGATGCAAAGAGCATTGAAATGCCTGCCTCTAATCTCCAGTTTTCTAACTTTTTATACCATTATAATTGAGCCGTGCCATGGGAAAACCAACTTAGTGGGTTTGCGACCAGCATGGATCCAGACCAGCCTGCGCATCTGCGCAGTCTGGTCAGGATCTATGCTGTTCGCTTTACAGTTTCTCTTATTCCAATAGGCTTTGAAAGCGAACAGCATGGATCCTGACCAGACTGCGCGGATGCGCAGGCTGGTCTGGATCCATGCTGGTCGCAAACCCACTATGTCGGTTTTCTCATGGCGCGGCTCATATCTTTTATCGATTGAAATAATGATCCGATTGAATTTTTTTTTCAGGCCCCAATTTAGGTATTTAGGTAACCCTATTTATTTCAAATTGCATACTGACATATATAGAAACATACAAACATATGAATGAATAATATAGATAGATATAAACTCCCATTTTAAAACATTTTTGAACTTATCTTTTTTTAAATGCATAGAAATGCTTACACTCAACAAAAAATATGAGGGTCATGTATCTCTGGCCTAACGTCTATAGACCATGCCTCGATTTTCTCTTTTTTTACTTTTGGAAATCCTACCAGACCGTCAACAAGAGGTTTATAAAATCAAAATTATACAGTAACAGGCAACTGGACTTCTATTCTGTCCGTTATGATATGACTACAATGATCAGAGCTTTTGAGCCTGTCATTGAAATAAAATTTTATTATTTACAGTTCATACTTTGTAACAGCAGACACAAAATTCATACGGATGTATATCTGATATCATACTTTTTATAATTCGTGTTTTTGCTGTAGGTTAATGCGTTATCAGATCACATGTAGCATGTTTAAGAGAGACAACTTGTAATATGAACTGAGTGAAGCAAAATTGAGTTATCTCCCTTGGATAGACACCAATGGCTTAGGTCGATTACACTAAAAATGCAGAACACATGTCAACAATCTTTAAACCTATACTTTTAATCCTGAGATCATAAGTAGACGTTACATGTGCATGGAATTGAAATTTTAAACACTGTACATATTTTGCTTTTATATGATATGTACCATTATATACCACCCAGTGTCATTTCTGTCCTATTTAACACGAGCACCGCCTTCGGGTGTCAATGCTCGTATTTAATATGCTTGACACTTTTTTATTTCCCTATATGCATAGCACATTTAAACAAATGCAAGAATAACAGGTATTTTTTAACATTTTTAACAATAAATTCATTCATTTTCTATATTCATTATTAATGCAAAAAAGAAAGAAAAAAGAATTAAAAACAAAGTACAATGGCAAAGTTGTTGAACGCCACAATGTGGACGAGAAGAAGATGTTTCAAACAAATAGTGAGCAAACTGGCCTAGGTATATATCTTCCTTTTTATTGCACATGGTGCTTAAAACAGTTTTATTAAGATTTGGTTGATTTATTGAATCAAACACATGAATTGCTCTAACCTCTGACAGTCGTGTTCCCTGTTCAAACAGCCGACCCGACTGAAGGCCACAGTGAAACTTTAATGTTAAAGCTTTTATAACAGGTCTTTGATCTTTATATCAATACTGCAGCATGAGATTTTTAAAACGTTTTGAAATATTAACAATGGCACTTGCCATCCACGTAACCATCTGTGCAATTTTTCACAAATTTTTAAATTCAGAAAGTACGTAAACGTTTAAATGGCACAAGTGCTTTGGTGATATAGATTCCGGTACCAAAAAAAAAAAAGGAAGAGAGATTTTTTTATTATAAATGAAGTTATATCAGGACATATTGCTCTGAAATTTTCCTTGATAGTAGCGTTCATTTTAACAACATTAATTGCACGTCATTAACTGATCTGATAAATTGTCTTTCCAATACAGCTTTTTCTCCATTCATATCCTTTATAGTTCTTCCTTTGTTGCCAACAGATTAATTTATCAATAACGCCCTTAGAGTGTTATCCGCAACGATGTGAACACGCGTTTACTATGCTTTTGATAAGAACAGTATTCCTAGCTCTATATCCTGCTCAAACTAAAATATTCTGTAAGTCTCTGGCGAACGTGTATGATCATTTGCGCGAGGGGTCACAAGCAACACAAATGTATTACGAATGGACCTGTCAAGTAACACAACATGTTCCGTCCTAAATGATTTTATAGGAATTCATATGGTTATACAACTATTTCGATGAAGCGTATCTCTGTATATAGGTATCTCTGTGTGTAGAACTTGTGTTTCCATAATTTCTATAATCTAAACTGAAACTGATTATTTTGATTAGACGTCTATACATTGACATATTCAATGGCGTTGTACATAATACTGCTATTAGTTATTTACTTTCATGTAGTTCTAACGGCAGTTCATTCAACAGTTTTGGACCAATAGTACAGAAACTTCTATCATTAAATGTTTTGCACTTGTTGTATGGAACAACATAACGACATTCAGAATTTTCTGACGATCTCAAACCTTGTTCACTAGGAACCTACCCTATAAGCAAATGTGTTAAATACATAGGTGCTCTGCCAATGAGACAGCTATACATGAAAGAAAGTATCTTAAACAGATGTAAAGGTGATGATGAGTCTTTTGGCATAGGAGATGATTTAGAAATATCAAGTACAATTACACGATCATGGGAGGAAATACATCTGTCTGCGAGAAGAGCAGTTTGGTGCCCATCTAGACCCCTGCAATCCTTATTACGCTCTGAAGAAGATTTGTACTAACCCTAAAAGCTGCATTATGCTCTGAGGTAAGTATGTTGTGATACCTGTAAACCTCATTATTCTATGTGATTTGGTCCTTATGTCCTGCATACCTGTGTTATGCTCAGTGGTTTGGTCCTTAGGTCTTGCGGAAGCCTGTTTTTTGCTATACTGGTCGATATATCCTGTGAAACTACATCATGTTATTTAATTTGGACACCTAATTGTGCTTTATGATTCGGACAAGCCTCACCATGTTCTGTTGTTTGGACGTTTTGTCCTGTAAAAACTACATTACGCTCTGTGGTGATGTCTTGTGCATAAATCGTTGCGCTCTTCATGTCTAGTGCGCAAGACTCATTATGCTGTATGGTTTAGTCGTTCTGTTCAGTAAAATCTGCATCACGATCCGTTGTTTGGTCATTGTGTACTGTGCAAGCCTCACGGGTTGTCATATTGATTAAATCAGTTTCATTTCATGTCTGTAATTTAGGTTCAACAAATTAATTTGATGTCGGAAGAAAGTCCACAACTGTTATTCCGTGTATAACGGTGCAAAGATATAAACCGCACCGACCAAAACGTTCGCATATAGTATTATAGGCTATGAACGAAGCATACATAATCACCAAACGACTGGACAGGCCGAGGTTTGTACAAAACTATGTCGTTCCATTATCATCTATTCAATTGGGATTAAATATTTATCCTGTCTTGCAGTATTTTCGACCCGATATCAGGGTGCCGTATATCTTTCTTGATATACCGTCAGTTGACACGTGACCAGTGATATACGGTCAGTTGATCATGTGACCTTATGATCGATATTGTTGTCATAAGAAATTTTGCATTGAAACCATCACCATTGTGTTGGAAATGTCCGAACTAAGAAATTGAGTGGTCAAATAATGAGTTTTTATTCAAAAACGAAGAAGTTATTGCGCTTTTTATTTGTAACTATATTACAGTGTCAGTGATTACGTCATTATATAAGTGACGTCATTACGAATATGACGTCATTAAAACGGTTGTCGCACACTTATTTTTGTAAAATAAGTTGCCAAATATCGGAAAATGAAGTAATGACAAGATAAATAGAATAATAGGTTAGTGCCTAAGATGGAGAAAGTTTATCAGGGGAGGTAACTAGAGTCACGGATTGTGACTAGTGTCATGCAACGGAGATGGCTTCATACACTATCATTGTTTACTTCATATTGTGTTTGAAGTACTGTAACAGTAAACTCCGGTTTTAGCGAACTCATCTGGACAAGCAAGTGCGTTTTCGTTATAACCTGAGTTTGTAATAAAAATATAGCGAACCTGTTTCTTATAGACATTATTTGTATAGCAAACTGATTTATATGATTAATTGATTTAACGTGCATTGAAATTCACCAATTGTCTTTGTAGTTTTATAACAATTTAGGTACAGTTTTGCAATTTATCTCATAATCCTACTATCTGATTGCTTATTTTGTAATAATCCTGACCATGTGAAATATTACAACCATACGCTGTCTAGGAGGAAATTTCTGTAACAAAATTATAATACAGTGTTAACAGTTAATAAAATGCTGGTTGAGAAATCGGGAAAAAATATATTTTTCAAGGCTAATTAACTCCTGGCTTAAAACTACTACTCAGAAACAACAATACCAAAGATATTAATAAATTTAATGATCTTAAGATGTGTCACAATTCAAAATATATTTGATCAAATGATTCAATAAACAAAGACAGATTATAAATAAGCTACAACTGCTTACTTAGTAATAATCACAAGTTCAACTTATGGAAATGAAATCCATTTGTAAGGTAAAGTTCAAGTGTTTAACTAAACTGTCCAAATTCCATTAACACCCGCCAAATGTCATTATATACAGTTCTAATCACAAATGCATCTGCGAATGTTTAACTACTGATCACTACACATTATCATAAATGTCATTATATACAGTCCTTATCACACATGTATCTTCGGAGTTAGAATGTTTAACTATATATATATATATATATATATATATATATATGGATCACTTCACATTATCACACGCGGTAATCACTAATTAGCTGTCATAGACAGTCCAACCTCTCTATTGTATCCGAGAACGTTTTATTGAAGGTCCACTTCACAATATAACATTTGATAATCATTAATTAGCAAAGTCATACAACACGGTGGTAATGTAATATCTCATGAATCAATGATTAACATACATTCCAATAATTTCACATGCGCGAGATTCACTATAAACTATCTATATACATATAAATAAATTGTATATACACACATGTTATGCAAACAAAGTAGGGAAAAAAATGTTATTACATCACAAAAAGGTAATGACAAGACAAAGTAACAAAATAAATGGAAATAACAAATGACATGCGGAACAGGAACACTTCTATAGTCATTACAATTTTAAAAATAACACCTGATTTAACTTTAAAGAAAGCTTAAGGAAATTAGGCTTGCACGGATAAATTTGAAATAAATACTTGAATTCAGCATGACTATAGAAATGTACATAACAAAATTCAAAATGCAAATAACTGAAACAAATATAAGCAAAGCATATTTCATATGAAACAATACATAAGCAAAGCACATTTTTGGTAAAACAAATAAAGCTGTTATTGACAACTATTATTGGGCGGGTGGGTGGGTAAAACTTTTCTGCTTGTGACACTTCTGACAAAGAAACTACTAATTGGCGCGAAAACCCCGGCGGGCCTCTTAAATACGTAATGATGACCAATGAAATTGACCGTATTATACATGAAGCTTGACCAATGAACCTCGATGAAAGAAATAAATTAGAAGGTATGGACGAACTAAATACAAGGCGCTGTCGTCATTAATTAAATATTTTAATATACTATTAAAATAGTCCAATTAACTCCTGGCTTAAAACTACTACTCAGAAACAACAATACCAAAGATATTAATAAATTTAATGATCTTAAGATGTGTCACAATTCAAAATATATTTGATCAAATGATTCAATAAACAAAGACAGATTATAAATAAGCTACAACTGCTTACTTAGTAATAATCACAAGTTCAACTTATGGAAATGAAATCCATTTGTAAGGTAAAGTTCAAGTGTTTAACTAAACTGTCCAAATTCCATTAACACCCGCCAAATAACAGCCAATAAAACAAAGCAAAAGCAAAACAATAACTTAAGAAACAGTTCTTCTTTACCTTAATAACAATGACTTGAGACTGTGAAATCTACAATTGAGACCAAAAAGATTTCAAATATGTTGTAGTTAAGGATTGCAAATATTGTATTAGTTTTAGACTGCTGATTTTATGAAAGAGTCGAAATAACTCTTAAAAAGAAATGTCTTAACCGATTTGCACCTTCAGAATTTAAATGAAGGCCTCCGTCTAATTTAGCGAACAAGTAACGTTTCACAGAACCTTTAAAACAAAACGGTCTGTATGAGCGAATAAACTTAAAGTCTAGATCAGCAGCTAGAATATCTTCACAAAAGCGGTTTAATTCTTTTATACAACTTTCTGTTATCTCATGATCCACCGGACGAGGAAGTACTGAAGATACTATTATACGAATAGAAGGATTCTCAGTTCTAATTGCGGCAATCAGATTTGAGAAATCGGAAGACATAGAAGCCAGTGAATCCTGGTTACTGATATTATTGGTACCCACGTGTAAAATGATAAAATGTTTATCATACAAATTAACTCTCTTTTTGCTAACCAGGAATGACAATTTACCAACTGTAGCTCCTGGAAAGGACTGCACAGTAACTCCCTCGATCGGTGGTAAAAACTTTACAATTGAATCTCCTAATATAACGACTCTTCGAACAACATCTGCAATGAGAAAGGTATATTTTAGTAAAAGTATAATATGAATATGTACATAAGATTATTCATATATAACACAATAATGAGTATGATAAACTATTCAGCAAAATTTTACTACCTACTTTCAAATGTTAATGAATCTATCTTTAACAATCCTCATTTACTTATAATCATCTAACGAGGAAAACTCTGCGCAGAAGGTTAAAACATCCAACTGACCACAGAAAATTTCCTCTGTTAAGACAGAAATTCCCCACAAGTTGAACATAAGAAACAGATTGTAAGAAAATGTAAGTAGCAGAGCAATTTTCTCTAGGCTATCATGAAAAGTTATTTATCAAATTCTTTATATTTAAATTACCCAATGTGTCAAACACACTTTATGCGGACATAATGTAAAATAGGTTAACACTTTCAACTGATCACCAGAACATTTCCTCTGTAAGACGGAAATTCCATATAATAATTTTCTGATGTCAGATCACATACTGCTTTTAACTAAATTATTTCCTATTTATGATGCTTCTTAATATTCTGACTTATAAACTGTGAAACTTTAACTTTGTCACAAAGAGAATATTGAATGTAATTCTTATACGCATCAGAACGCCAGTCTCCCATAAGCTGAATGAGATCTGCTGGAATGTCAAGTCTGAAGGCTAGAGTTGCTAAACCTCTTCTAAAGGAATGAGTTGAAAACTGTTTTGGATCTAACCCAATATCCTTAATTACAGACCTTAACTTTGATAGAAATAAATTGTAGGAAACAACTTTGCCTGACCTTAAAATGAAAAGTGGAGACCCACCTGAGGCTGGTATTTTTTCAACCATTTCATTGAATGCCTTAACTGGGCACAAGACTGAATCTGGTATGACAGTTAAAGGAGTCAACAATTCTCTTTCACCCGCTTGAATGGTCTTTGTCCATTTCATATGGACTATTAAATTCAATCCAGATCTTTCCACATCTTTTCTTAAAAGAAATTTAGGTTTAATTAAATCTTTTGTATGAGTAGGGACCAAGTTTGATTTTCTTGTCATAAGAAAAAATGCAAACAAGAATAAACACCAGTAAACCAGATTATCTGTACAAGAAAAATCTAAAACCGTGTAAATTTTTTCTAAAATATCTGGAGTCATTGGTTCAGCCCTTTTGACCATATGCAGATTAAACTTTGCTATGCCTTTTAACGACAAATTTATTAAAAAGGAATTTAAGTGATCAACACTGTACCCTAATAACAAGTGTATAGTTCTGACTCCACTGATATAATTCTTAATACTATCAGTAGATTTAAAAGATCTACTGAGAAACTGTGTGTAAAGTTGAAGTGTAGTTGTACTGGCTGGTAAATAATTCAGACTGAAATAAGTACAGAACAACATAAATGATTCCCATTGAATTTTAAGGTTCCTTCTTGAACCCTCGGCATAAGCCCTTTTGTTTGTATCTTTTAAATCTTTCTTCAGAACAGTCAGCTGAGATTCTGAAAATATACATCAATCATACAATCGACAAACAAAATAAAACTAAAAACAGGTTAAAATCACAGAAACTGAACTTCTCATCTGTCAAGATAAAACACCCATGATAGGTAAGACGGAGTTACCAGTCATTCAAAAATTTGAAGTCTGACTCATAGACTTCCCATTCTAACAAATCAAAGCCTTGAGTCAACTGTCTGAATTGCTCCTCATGCATTTGGTCTAAATGCCATCTAGATAAATGGTCTGCAATGCGATTTTCCTGAGATGGTAAAAACTGAGCTTTAATTTCAAATTCATTAATAGCTGCACAAAAACATATTTCTCTAAGGCAAGATTGTAAGAAAGGGCAACGTGCTTTCCCTGTATTTAAAGTAATACACACTGACTGATTATCACAAAGCACAAGCATTTTGTTATGCTTGAAATATTTTCCCCATAAATGTATACAAACTACCAGAGATAACATTTCTAAACTGCTAATATGCAAATTTCTCTGCAAAATGTGCTCAGGGAAACGTTTGTGAAAAAAGTGACCTTTCCAGAACCCCCACATGCTTCTAAACAAGAATCTGATGAAAAGACTGCATCAGGTTCAGACCAGGAGCCTAAAGACATCAAGGAGACACCGTTATATAATGGTAAAAAACAATTCCACCACAACAAGTCTTTCCTAACTTCAACTGGAATATCATGTGAACTACTTTTTTCCGATCCATGCAATTCTCTCAACCAGTTTAACATTCTACTTATAAACACCCTACTAGATTTGACACAAGCTCCTATAAAATTTAGCTTTCCTAACAATGACTGTATTTCTTTTAATGATGCTTTCGATTTGTCTGACCAAGCCGTAACCAACTGCATAATTTCTTGCAGACGTTCTGGGGTTATTTCCATAGTCATCTTCAGTGTATTAAACAAAACACCTAAAAATGACATTACATTTGAAGGAGGGCAACTTTTGTCTAAGGACTCCTCAATACCACACTGTACAAGAACTTTCCCAAGAGTTAAATAAGCTGCTTGAGCCAAGTTTGGTTTCTCTACACCAGCAAAATCGTCTAAATAGTTTAGTACTGCTATTCCTAAGTTAAATAACATGAAAGATACTGCATTAGTTACTCTCTGACAAATAGCTGCAGCACTCCGTAAACCCATTGAAAGAACTGTATCACAAAATACATGTTTTTTCCATACAAAGGATACTAAATTGTATTGTGACGGACAAATGCTGATTTGTCTGTATGCTCGTTTTAAATCTTTTTTATACATCAATGACCCCTGACCTTTGGCAATAATCATGCTAACAAAATCATCAATTTTTGGATATAATAGCGAGACGGGTTCACCAAGATACCAGTCTTTGTCAATAAATTCATTCACTGCATTTGATGTACTACTACTCAAATCCAATACAATTCTTCTTTCCATTGATTTTTTTGGTACTGTGTTCAATGGCGAAATAAGCAAATTGTTTGAAAATGGATTATCTTTAAATGGTCCTATTATAGCTGAAGCCTCAGCTTCTTTAACCAAATATTTTTGTATTTCATTTGGAAATTCATTTGCCCCTTTATAATTCTTGTACTTCCAAATATTTTTGGTTGGCGAAAAAGAATTTTCATTCCCTGAGAAGCCTAAAGGAAAACCAAACTCTAGGAAATCACAAACTATCAAATCAGAATAATTGAATAACTTCAACATAGTGCGCATATAGTTAGTATTAATACGTTCATTTACCCTGATTCGACATTTTTCGAAATTATATTTTCCAGATTTTTTTACTGTCTCGTGTAACCTGATTTTTTCCTTTACTTGTGCAAAGGATTTGCAATGTTTTATTTCACTGCAAATTTGACAAGATTGCGCATGATTGCATATATGAGACTCTATGTTATTTAATACAACTTTCTGTTTTTCTCTTTGTACGCAATATTTTGGTAAGAAAATGTCTACTACACTATCCCCCTTTGTCATTTGTATATCTAATTGACCAAGTCAGGCTAAAGTATGTGGGCAAGATGTGGAGCTTTCAGGATGTTGTAATTTAACCTTGTTCTTTTGCCAGCATGTAGCACAAATATGCTGAGCATACTTAAGTTTACCTTTAACTACTGTAGTATGAGCATTTTTGTGATTACATCTATTTCGCTGATAAAGCGAGCAAAACCAGACTTGAGCCTCTTCGTTTTGTTCGATTGATTGTTTCGGACTTTTGTTTGCGGCTGACATTTGAGTTTTTTGGAGCCTGGCGCTCTGATGTATGAAGCCCTTGTTTGCTGAAGAGCTATTATTTAGTATAACAATCTCTAAATACGTAAAATCATCTGCCCATGACTTACTTCCTAGCTCTATTTCTCTTAATACTGCTGCATAATATGATTTTAACAGCTTAAAATCATGTGTAGCATGTAAATACATCATTCTTTTAGGAAGTGCAAGACGACCAGCTTTCTCTTCAGTCTTTATCTTTTTGTCAGAAATTATTTCAAGTTCCCCTGCTACAAATAAATGCAAATCTAAACTGTGAAAAGACATGTGTTGGTTGACAAACTCATAACGTAACTGCGAATGTGGATATTTTTGCCGATTTTTTACTTTATCTGATGATTTTATTGCAATACCAGATTTTTTGAGTGTTTTTTATGTTTTTTCTTTTTCTTATTTTTCTTAACATTAACTGTACCCACTTGCATACTTTCTGTTTCTTCTTCACCACTAGATGTTGTACTGTCCGAACTACTTGAACTGTCCGAATCAGTGTCACTCTCACTTGTCTCGTCTAAGCCTAAGGCCTGATTTTCTTTCTTGACTATCTTTTTAAGAGGTTTAGATTGTCTCAAGTCGTTTAAAGTTAATTTACTGGAGCTGACACTGATATCTGGAACGTTAATGTGTTTAGAAATTGACAAACCTTGTAATTTCTTCACTTCCGCTCGTTTCTCCTCCAGTTTCTGGCGTAGCACTGCCTTCTCGTTCAACTTTCGCAGTCTACTCTCTTCTTGCTCTAATAGCGCTAGTTCTTTTTTCATCGTCTCCGCATCGTCAGATTCATATCCTGAAGCGATTTCTGGACCTTCAGGAATTTCTTCTATCAAACCGATTTTTCCTGGTGATGTAAAAGCCGGTAAGGCCCGTCCTTCGTTTTCGCCGGTAGCCATTTGCATACTGCTAGACGACAACTCGTCTTCTGCGGTGCCTTCTTGCATACGTTTATAGGCATACAGACACTAAATAGCCTGAGCACCTATGAAAAAATGGTAGTCGCATAATGGCGGATTCAAATAGTTCTCAGTTTTTTTTTTGCTGTAAGAAGGATTTTCCTTGAAATCATTGCTATATATTGGTTGAAATCATATTGCATGCCTATACTTGACATACTGGTAGCATTTGCATGTTGAAAAAAGACTCCAAACTGATTTAACATGTGAAATTTATTCATACACCCCTACCCTAAATTGTGATTGTCATTTCAGTGTAAAAATTACGGTGTGTCCGTTTGACCAGAAATATTTTTCTTGCATCAAACATGACCCCTACTTTTCTTTGGATATTTTTACAGTATTAATGTTGATCTACAAGAAAATGTAAGCTAAAGAAATTTAAAATGGGTCTAGGTGTGTATTGCAGCATTGTGAAAACTTGTCATTTTATATAGAATATATAGTGGTGGCTATTTAGTGTGTTATAACCTATAAGAATTGTCACCCGGTAGAATTACTAAACTTTTCTGTCGTCTGCAAATAAAAAAAAATTTGTAAACATTGTACATTAACCCAGACAATTGATTTTTGAAAGAATTAAGCAAAAAATAAATGATAATTCTATACCGGTGGGGGAAAAAGGGTGTCGGAAATGGCTTGGTTGTACGACAGTAAATAAAAATCCTAGCTATGGAAAAATAACCACAAACTGCCTGGAGAAACTGTCAGAAAACAATATTATGTGCACAGACTTATGTGTCAGGCCACTAGAAATATTTTAAAAATACCGAAGGCCTACACGTGTCGCATATATGCCATTTTTCTCTTTGTGTGAACCCGGAACATTTGAGCAGAAATGTGGGGACCAATGCTCAGGCCATAAGTTTAGGGAGTTTTCTTTCAAGGACTGTATTCTATGGTATACAGTAGTTTACTATTTTTGTATAATATTTTTGATAAATATAGCACTATTATATACACAACTTATACAAGGCTTATTTACATTTGTGCGGTTAATATAACTTGTTATATGTGTGCAGTGCCGGCTCAGCTGGCCACAAGGCAGCACAATAATTTTACTTATAACCATCTTTATTTCATCCTAATATCACACTCTATGCATAAGCATGATCTTTTAGGTGTGGGGTGCTAGAAAAGTCAGGCTTGGGGTCAGTGAGACCCTTTGAATAGTGTAAATCTGTATGTAATTTGTACCTATACTGGCGTGATGCAAAACGACTGCGTCTTGCTCGCGATATGTACCTAGTAGTTTTACGCAACTTGTCGTAGTACTCTGTTATTAAAAGGTGTCTGATAACAGAAGAGCCATGTGACAGTTTTACACCATTTACCCTAGCTTTAAGGATAACAGTGTCAGCAAGCCCATGATTTAGTCTTAGAATCTGGCCATGGATACGGCCATGGCAGTTGCGGAGAAATGTAACATTTTTGGGCAAGCATGCATTGTAGGATCTGTTCACTGCTTCACATTTCTGTGTAGATGTTAAAAATTTAGTTTTTTCTATGCTTTCTGGACCAAGGAGAATTTCAACACATTTCATGAGTAAAGTCTCATCATCATCAGTCATTTTAAGCCTGACATTGTCTAGCATATAGTTTTTTTGCTTTTCTGTAGTTGCCAGAACAAACCAAGCTGTATTTAGAACATGAGGTACCACAGTAACCTTTGAAACATAGTACTATTTCTGAAATTATATTAGGCATTTTGTGTTTTATTACTTTCAAATTGCTTTTGTACTTCTTATGTGCACTTGATAGCTCTGAAACACACCTAGATTTAATAGATAGAGCAAATCTGTTTTTAGATTAGACTTCTGTTTACCACGGAACATTTTGTCACTAAATGGTGCCCGGTTAATTTGCCTTTTTAGAGAATTTGCTAGGTGCCTCACATCTTTCAAGTGCACAGTTTTAGTTCCTTGACCTTTGTCTACATCAGAATGACCTTTAGAATCTCCATCACCTGTGTGGTGTGAAATCTGAAGATCTTTAGTAATATCCTTAGATACCATTTCATTCCATTTGAGCAGAGACCAGGTGTGCAGTATCAACACCTTTTTAGTTACATTTTGACATGAATAGTTGGAGAGAACTTGAATACCATGGCCATGAGATATGACTTTAGCTATAGAATGCAAAAATATGCAGTATTGTTGCATCTGAGATGAAAAAAAAGACAATTTTCCCATTTTTTACTGAAAAATAAGCTTTTTTTTTTAACAAAAAAAAATTCACTAAACACTAATTTTGTTCTATATTTTATCACAGTTGCATAATTATCAGTTTTTTTCAGTGTGGTTGTCTATTCCGCACTTGCTGGTGGTATATTTGATGTAATATCTTACGGGTTTTTTGAAAAAACAGCGTTTAATGACTATATGTGATTCAGCCAAATTTAATGGCTTAAACCGCAGTCTTTGGACAAAATGATGGCTGTACAAAAATAGTGATTTTGAGAAAACTACTGGTTTGTTTGGGCTGAAACTTGTTTTATAAGCTGAATATAGATGAAACTTCACATAGAGAGCAAAAAAGCTGAAAAAAAAAATTCATATTTCCTTATAGGCATACAGACACTAAATAGCCTGAGCACCTATGAAAAAATGGTAGTCGCATAATGGCGGATTCAAATAGTTCTCAGTTTTTTTTGCTGTAAGAAGGATTTTCCTTGAAATCATTGCTATATATTGGTTGAAATCATATTGCATGCCTATACTTGACATACTGGTAGCATTTGCATGTTGAAAAAAGACTCCAAACTGATTTAACATGTGAAATTTATTCATACACCCCTACCCTAAATTGTGATTGTCATTTCAGTGTAAAAATTACGGTGTGTCCGTTTGACCAGAAATATTTTTCTTGCATCAAACATGACCCCTACTTTTCTTTGGATATTTTTACAGTATTAATGTTGATCTACAAGAAAATGTAAGCTAAAGAAATTTAAAATGGGTCTAGGTGTGTATTGCAGCATTGTGAAAACTTGTCATTTTATATAGAATATATAGTGGTGGCTATTTAGTGTGTTATAACCTTTATAATCTTTTCTAGTGCCTTTTCTCAACTTATCACTATTCATCGTTGAGTGCTTTTCAACAGATATTGCACAACGTACAAATTTAAAACAAAAGTTCTTACAGTTCTTGGGACATCAATGTTCGTTCCCTAAATAACACTCCACAATTTCCTCCTGTTTTGTACTACATTATCTTCGTTTTATAAATGCAACCAGTTAAAAATCCTTTATAATTTTTTTTTAATTTGATTAACTACTACTATAAAACTTTTCTGCTTGTGACACTTCTGACAAAGAAACTACTAATTGGCGCGAAAACCCCGGCGGGCCTCTTAAATACGTAATGATGACCAATGAAATTGACCGTATTATACATGAAGCTTGACCAATGAACCTCGATGAAAGAAATAAATTAGAAGGTATGGACGAACTAAATACAAGGCGCTGTCGTCATTAATTAAATATTTTAATATACTATTAAAATAGTCCAAAAGCTTTTGAATATATGACTTTTTGTATAACACTGCAGACGTAATTTGTCTCGCATAATATTTACTTTATCTTGAGCTGAGCGCGAAACTATTGTAACGGTATATAAATAATAAAATAACATATAATAGCTTCACGCTCAGCTTTTGATATCATAGATATATGTTATACTAATAAACTTTGATAATGTGGCAGTTGAGTCCAATAAGAACTTGGGTATTCAATGATAATCCGTCATAGATCTATTGTAAAGCAAATATTGGATTTACCTGTATTGGAAATTAAACAGTGTCGATTGTATTTAAGTCAACTGCCACATTATCAAAGTTTATTAGTAATTGTACTTAAGGTACTTCCGCCATCTTGAATTTAGAGTGACTTTCATTTGAAGTGTGAAAATATAGTGAACAAAAGCCTTCAAATGCAGCTGTTCCAGAATACAAAAACAGCTCAGTTTGCAAGACCTGAACTAAAAGTAGCTGTATAAAAAGTAAAACTAGAATTTGGAAATAAACAAACAAGATATTTTACCTTTATTTTTCCAAATTTTTGGTTAGATTTATAAATCCTTTCAAAATACTTTATTAAAAATTCATGAATGGCAAAAGTTAGTTCAAAGTTTCAATTAGTGCATAGGAGAATTGTCTTACTGAATAGAACTAAACTTATTACAAAATCTGTTTTCAAACCTGACCACCTCATGTATTAAAACGAAAATAAATCTGTACATATTGCTATTTTCAGCATACATAAAAGTAGTGCAATGTGCGGACAATGATTTTTGTACGTATGGTGTACCAAACTGCCTAAATTGTAAGGCAAGTCTCAGACTTGATGTGAACAAGATTTGGCAACGATCCAAAATTCTTTTCAAGGATTGTGCAAGTATAAGAAAGGTTTAATTTATTATAGTGGAATTTATGTACTTACGCGCTGCTTATCTCACGGAAAATTTGGTGGAAATGGAATTTTCGGCACTTCCTGCGGTAACTACCGAAATTACTTAACGTAACTTTCTCACTCATACGTGATTGTATATTTATAAATTATAAAATCGAAATATTTGCTTTATCACGATATATGCAAATATTTTTTAGACAATCTTGAAACATTAGGCCACAGTATTTCCGCATACTGGTCCGGGACAAGTTCGATGTGTATAGTGATTCCTTATTAGATGTTTCATGCGTCGTAAACTAACCAATTTTGATCTATCGACTTTTTAAACAATATGAGAATAATGCAGCATGTTTTTGAAAACACAGTGAGAATAAATCGCAGAAAAAATGTACAGCCAAATATGTTAGGAGGTAATACAATTTGTATACAGTTGTAGATAACTACGAAACATTTTACAAAATGCAATCAGTTGAACTTCTCACGCGAAAACCTGATGATTAAAATCAGCAATATCTCAAAAGTAACTTTTCTGCATCTTGGTTCTTCGTTAAGCAATGATATTTTTTCACATTTTCATAGATTTAAACTGATAATAAATGTGCATTGAAATTCCGGCATAGAAATGGACATTGACTTTACATTAATGCGGTGTTGACAGCAGAAACAGCGGTCCAGTACTAAGACTGTCTACGAAACCAAGGATAACGAGTTCTTTATCTGAAAATTACGAACATTCGGATCAGTGTTCAGTATACACCTGAAAATGATAGACTTGCTATTTGCCGAGTGCACACTTGTTTTCTATCGTCGTTAATATAAAGTAGACTAGTAAATATTCGTACACATGCATAGTCTCATAAACACTTCTTTAATGTATGTTCTCTGAAATGAACAAATAACTGGCTCAACTGAGACACCATACTTTAAAGTAAATTCAGTTTATTCACCACGAGGTTCAAAATGCACGGGAGTCTCGTGATAATATATGCCTTTAATTTCACATGGTTGAAGTGTAAACAAATAGTTAAATTTGCTTCGTTTATTTCTCACGGAAAAGATCGGACGGTTTTTTATATTGGAATAATTATAGAAAATCTATGCATTTAAAGTTGAAAATTGATTGTTTTCTACCGGACGTAAAACTGAAACAAGTAAGCTCTTTTACTTTTTCAGCAATGTTCCTCAGGTGAACTTTGACATTGTTTACGAAGAGAAATCAGTTTTGTGTCATCCTGAAATGCGTTGTTCGGCTGAAACGTATAGTTCCCGGAAAAGATCTAAAATGGTTTATTTTGTGGATTTTTGTTTTATTTATAAATTCAACACAATGTGTAATATTTCCAGTTTTTGAAAATGATTGAAATTCAACTTTATTTTCGATCTTTCAGTAATATTTTGTCAGCGGATGCTTACAAATTTTAAGATAAACGGCTTTCTTGTCCAAGGGAGGTGTGTAAAGCGAAAACCTATCATTACACATTGCGTTTATTCTTTAAATGTGAAGGATCGGTAACAGATTAAGGAGATCGGACAGTGAAAAACTATACTAAATGGATATCTCTAACCATGAATAAGGAGACATACATATTTCAGTAAGGAAATCTCAGGTAAAAGAACTATCATATATTTTATTCCTTGAAATAAACATGGCGGCGAAATAATTTAGAAAATCTGTGCACGTGTTTTGCGCATTAGAATGTTTAACGACATTTTCTTGAAAAAGTAACGCTCGTGTGCACTATTTTGGCATTTCTTTGATTTGAAAATAAATGTTTTATAGCAATTTAGGTTGCATACGATACCGAAATTTTGCACCAAAAATGTTCTCTCATTTTCTTCCAAAGCACTGTGGAGATAGGGTTCAGCGTAGCTTTCATGCTCGCAAGTTTACCTACAGATATATCTTTTCAATTTTTATAATATATTTTTTTGTTCCCTTGCATTTCGAAAGCTGTTTCGAGGGTTCCGATTTTTCACATGGATTTCTAATTTCAATTTGCGGAAATACCTTAAGTGTATGAAATTATCAACTATTTATTCCATAGAAAATAAAATTCAATAGAAATCCATTTATTACACCTAGTTAAATCTTACGCTATTGACACCGGTATAAGTCATACGATATTACAGTATTTGACAAGCAATTCACAGTGAGATAAATATGCTCTTTCTATATAATTGATGATTTAATATTTTCAATGCGTATTACGTAACTAAATTATATGTATGATATTTCGAAAGACCTTAAACAACATTTTTAAAAATCATCAAAACAAGATTTCAATGTAATACTTGGTTTTAGATGTCGTTTAGATAATATTATATCAACAATCCCGCTACGTTTAAATATTTGTATCATAGCTAGATGTTTTTTCTTGTATCATAGCTCGGTGTTTTTTCTTAACAAATTTGGTTCAGTTAATTCGTATACACTGAGTACAGGGTGCGGTAACTAAAAATGTACAGGTATTTAATACCCGCACGCTAGTTACCGCACTGTTGGATAGGAAAGTATGCCAGCGTGTCTGGAACAGTAGACAGCGAAGTGTATTTTATTGATTTTCTGCTCTAGCATTGGTTTATTTTACCTGGGCTTTACACATTTGTAAAGCAAGGATTTTAAGTACTCACTGAACTGCTGTATATGGCAATGTGGAACGCCTACAACTACCATACATGGATGGCAATGATACAAAACAGAAAGAACATTAAAACTCACGGGTAAACGATTTATACTCGGGGGCTATGCCCCGTCGTACAAATCGTTTACCCTCGAGTTTCAATGCTCTTTCTATTACTTAACGGTGCAGGTAATTCGTATACACTGAGTACAGGGTGCGGTAACTAAAAGTGTGCAGGTATTTAATACCCGCACGCTAGTTACCGCACTGTTGGATAGGAAAGTATGCCAGCGTGTCTTGAACAGTAGACAGCGAAGTGCATTTTATTGATCTTCTGCTCTAGCATTGGTTTATTTTACCTGGGCTTTACACATTTGTAAAGCAAGGATTTTAAGTACTCACTGAACTGCTGTATATAGCAATGTACAACTACCATATATGGTTGGCAATGATACAAAACAGAAAGAACATTAAAACTCTCGGGTAAACGATTTATACTCGGGGGCTAGGCCCCCTCGAACAAATCGTTTACCCTTGAGTTCCAATGCTCTTTCTATTACTTGTTTTGTGATTCAATATGTTGGTACGAAATCTGCCCAATGCTAATGTTAAAGCCTGAAATTTTCATAGTTTCGCACTTCGCCGTTGTGATCTCGCGCTTCGTCTTTCATGCTTCTCTGTCATGGGAAGGCGATACCCGAAGCGCGAGATCAAAATGACAAAGCACGGAATGGAGATTTTTTTTCTCGAAATTTTTCACTTCACCACCGTGATGTTTAGCTTCACCATCGTGATTTCGCGCTTCGCGCTTCACAGTCCGCAAAGTGTTCACAGCGCGAAATCACGATGGCTTCACCATCGCTATCTCACGCTTTACAGCTCGCTAGAAAAAGAGATGCATGAAGCGCTAAGCGCAAGATCACGAAGACAAACTGCAAAATAATTTAAAAGGAGTAAGAAACATTTTGCAGAATACTGTTTTAGTTGAAGAAAAGATAATAATACATTTTAACGAAGTTGACATAATGCAGATGTCGATGACATCCGCCGAAATATTTTCCTACGCAAGGCATCAGTTTCTTATTTGGTACATTTGTAACAATATCACGAAACTTAGCATATCTTTGGCAAAATTCCTTTTAACAACTCTCGAATATATACTTATACACACATCTCTTGTTATCCAATCATAATGATGTTTTGAAAGTGTGTTACCACCAACTATCTGTTTTGGATACTGCACACATATAACATGGATCAATGAACCACAAATTGCACGTGCAATATTACACGCATACCTAGTAAAATAATACATTTTATATAAAATATTAAGAACGAATAAGGTTTTAGTGCAATGTTTAGCTTCAGATGAAACAAAAATCATGGGGAGGATACCAAGACCCCTACGCATTACCTCTGCGTACTATGAAGAATGCCCTAGCTACGCGCCTGACGGCACTAACCTATTATTCTCTATATATCCGGCTTAAGAAAATTATGCGTCAGTCCGTAAAAGTGGACCATCATGCAGGGCGACGATATTAAGATACGAAGTTCAAAGTTACATGTAATTTATTTTCATTTTATATAAAATGTTATTTTTTTTGGGGGGGGGGGGGGGGGGGGTTGTTGTTGATTTTTGCATATCGTATTATACAAAGAATAGAAAACAACAAGAGCTGTCTCCATAGGATGACACATGCCCCCGATTGCACTTTGAATGAATAGTTATGGCCGATGTTAGAGTTTAGGACCTTTGACCTACGGACCTGGGTCTTGCGCGCGACACGTCGTCTTACTGTGTCACACATTCATGCGTAGTTATTTTTAAATCCATGCATGAATGACAAAGATATGGACCGGACACGCCCATCAATGCACTATCATGAAAAATGACCTTTAACGTCTAAGTGTGACCTTGACCTTTGAGCTACAGACCTGGGTCTTGCGCGCGACACGTCGTCTTACTGTGGTACACATTCGTGCCCAATAATTTTAAAATCAATGCATGAATGACAAAGATATGGACCGGACACGCCCATCACTGCACTATCATGAAATATGACCTCTAACGTCTGTGACCTTGACCTTTGAGCTACAGACATGGGTCTTGCACGCGTGACACGTCGTCTTACTGTGCCACACATTTATGCGTAGTTACTTGAAAATCCATCCATGGATGACAAAGATATGGACCGGACACGCCCATCAATGCACTATCATGAAAAATGACCTTTAACGTCTAAGTGTGACCTTGACCTTTGAGCTACGTCCTGGGTCTTGCGCGCGACACGTCGTCTTACTGTGGTACACAACCATGCCAAGTTATTTGAAAATCCATCCATGGATGACAAAGATATGGACCGGACACGCCCATCAATGCACTATCATGAAAAATGACCTTTAACGTCTAAGTGTGACCTTGACCTTTGAGCTACGGACCTGGGTCTTGCGCGCGACACGTCGTCTTACTGTGGTACACATTCATGCCAAGTTATTTGAAAATCCATTTATGGATGACAAAGCTATGGACCGGACACGAAAATTGCGGACAGACCGATCGACAGACTGACAGACCGACAGACGGTTCAAAAACTATATGCCTCCCTTCGGGGGCATAAAAACAAAAGGGAATGGATCTTTTTTAAGCACTTTTTAATGGGTATTATGCATATATTCATATTGAACATTCCATTGTGCAACCGTCTCGTTTTAAGTGAGAGATGCGCAACTGAAATTTGCTAGTATATTTTTACCTTGTGGTAGGGTAGAACATTTATATATACATTTTCTTCATAATCTGGTGACACTGTGTATGACGGGTTTTTGCTAGCACCGATGAAAACACTGGAAACTCTCGTCAGTATGCAAGAAACAGTACTATGAAACCAATGGTCGCCTGGTAATTGAACATCTCTCGCTACTTACAGATGAAACTTTCGACCTGGTGCTGTAGCGCGCTATTGAAATTTGAAAATCGCAACGTGCATTATCTTTCATAATGTACTTACATTCTCCTGGTTGCGGCTAAAAATAGACTTATATATATAAACAAACGTTGAATTTCGCACTAAATATCAAAGTCTGGTCATTGGCCGTTTAAAGACAAAAAGCGATACCATAAAATTTATAAAGTCTCTTTGAAGAACTTTACCACTTTCACAGACATATGAAATGTATTTTCTTCAAATATTGTTTCAGAAGAATTCTATGATGTCATTTTGTGTTAGATTAAGCATGCAACAGACGTTATATATTGTTTGTGATTTTTCTGTGTTAGTAATAATACGTCGGCTAAAGTCGAAGACTGCATACAAGTAAAGGTAATTGTAACTATCATTCTTTCAATATAAATTATCAGACTTGAAATCATTAATGTTGTTATATTGTTATGTTTAAATGAATGTTGCCATTGTTTATATCAGTTTTGAACAGAACTTTCTTTATTGCTTTTTGTATTATTTGCCTTTATCTAGAAGAAAGAAATATTTTGTTCAAACATTTTTCTCTTAATTTGCATTTGTTGATAAAGGTTATGCTCAGAATCCACTTAAAAGGTAGGTTGCAATAATTTAAACATGAAATGTTTGAATGCCTTGCTATGGCTACTCGACGGTTTCGTCAAATCTTTAAGCATCACGTCCTAAATTTTAGCTTTATTTTAACCGATTATCAAAGGAAGAAAAGGGTTCAGGTTTTATAAAAACTGTTTTCATTTCACTATACAGGTTGATAAAAAAAACGACAGAAGACATCTTGGTACAAACTATACCAAATATGGCGTTTGTGTTTACGTTAGTGCTGTTAGTGCTGCACATGTGCACGTGCGAGGTACAAGGAGCTACAGAGCTGTATGAAGTAGAACTCAATACCAACTTCTCTTTACCATGTGACTATATAAATCATAACTTAAGCCACCCCGGATCCGCCTGGCCATTCAAGAGATATTGGGTTCTCCCAAATACAACAGTCATCGACGATAACTACGAAGGCGACGAAAAGTTTAGTATTATGTCACCAAATGTTTACACATTCATTTTGACCATAACAGGAATAGACATTCAAGATTTTGGAATATACGAATGTGTTATGATATGGAACAATATGGACTACAAAGCAAATATGATCCGTATTGAACTCACAGAATACGCAATGGAATCTACAAGTGTTGAAGGACGCCTGAAAGAGAATATATTAGTTGGCTCCGTCGTCGGCGCAGCTACAGTGGTGACAATTATAATAGTTGGTCATATTTTGCTGAAAGTTTGTTTTCACAAGGCGCATGCGCATGGGTTACCTAGCAACGCTGCTTTACCGCTGACAAACCATGAGCGTGTGGCCCATCATATGTGATACAGAATAAAAAACTTGTCTGGATGATAAAATTTAATCTAAAGTATATATATTTTGCAAATGACCCCAATCCTCTCTATAGGCGGAGATAGCTATTTGGGCCAATCTCTTTTACATCATTGACATTCCTCAGTATTACTGTTTAGCTGAGGCGGAAGAACGACATACCTAGCTATGGTCACGGTCTGGTCTTATTATGGGACAACGAGGAATATGGAAACATTCAATTCATGGTTTCTTTAAACTTTGATGATAGTAATCATTTTAAAGGTAAACTAATAGCCTACGATTTACTAATGATATATACGATTGAAAGGTCGATGCTTGTGAAAACAAAATATGAGCCATTGTAAACAAAGCATTTTTGCGACATTTTCGATTCACGAAATGTGTACCACTACATAATTCTTCCGATGTGCCGTCAGTGTTAATTTGGAGTCATGCCATGAACTCAAATATTACAAAAGATAAAAATATCATTATTTTCATGTTTTTCTCAAACAGTCTTAATAGAGACAGACTTCAGTTTTAGATATGACATGTTTATACCGTGACATAAATCATTTTAAAATGTATGTTACATGTAACTTTCAATTATATATGTTTGATAACTCTAGTCTTCCTACAACATATGATTTCATCACGTTTCAGTTTTGCCTCAATTATGTTTGCAGAAATTGTTTCTAAAATGTAAAAGAAATGTTGATTTTAGATATAATTTAAAAGCAAACATTTATTTTCCTTTGATTTTTTGAATTTTCTAAATTTTTAAACATTTTTACCTAAATACATGTACACACTTTCACATATGTCAATACAAACTGACAAAATGTGTATCAAACATTTTATTTTGTTGAAGATGCAGTTGAAACAAACATTTTTAATATTCAAGCGTTCCTATAGTTCCCTATGAACTATATATCCAGGCTTCGAAAGACTGAATGCTAAATACTATATTCTGCTTAACGACTTGTAAATATTTGATAACAGTTTCATTTCCCTGGTGTTGTTGTTTGAATATAATACTTTAAGAATTCCGTTTATCTTCCCGATAGTAGCTTTTCAGTAAACAAACCTCGCTATAAATTGTCACCAGTATCTGATCGTTCATCTGTTTTGGATGCTTCTTTGGCCTTTTCTTCAAGTTCTACATTGTCGATCGCAACATTATCGTAAGCTCTTAGATCATAACCATCTATCGCTTTATCAAGTTCGTCCACTGCTTTATTCCGCTGACTCTTTCTTTGGTACCTAAGTTGCCAGACGATACAACTTCCCGCCACGATGACAAACAGGGTACCAGCCGCAATTCCACCAATCATCGCATTCTTTTTGTATTTTTCTAATAAATCTCCAAAGAAAGGACCATCGGTGTTCAGGCCATGCACTATTCTATCCAGATTATGATCATCCCGAACTAAGAGACAAAAATAGTAACCGAAATCGTCATCGCTGATTCTATTAACAGTAAGCGTAAAATTTGAATCAATTTCAAAATGGCCGCTTGCTTCAGAGGCCGAAACGAGATTCCCGTTCGGAACCAGCCAATATTTCTTTACTACTGGTTGAGTACTTGTGAAGTTATATCTACTTGCATCGCACTCAAGAGACACAGTTTCATAGTATTCTAACTTGTATTCTTCGGCTATGGTGCCAAGTGGAATGGCAAGAAAACAAACGCAGCACAGGAAGTTCATCTGAAGAATAAAATATTACAATAAAATCCCTAAAATTCGTACTCAGAATTGAAACTCTTCGTGTGCAGCAGTAAACAAAGTTTGGGGATAATATTCAATATTCAGACTATGGGTATCAATGTTTTACTATTGCCAGGCTGTTAAATTCTAATCAAATAGCGGAATGCTCATCAACCATAAACTTTGTTTAAATACTTGTATTCGAGTTAGTATTTTTCATGTTTTGATATACACCATGAAATACTTTATGAAGTAGTGATAAAAAAACTCTCGGGTTAGAGACAAATTGATAAGATACGTGACTCTCGCGTTTAAATTCTTCAAACGCATTATTGTTCATATATCTACGCAAGAGGGTTTTTGTTTTACTATTATCTGGTTGCGAAGAAGAACGGACATGTAAGAAATCCTAATTTAAGAGAACCTTTCGAAAAAAACATGATGCAGTAGACAAAAAAAAAAAGATAGCGACTAACTAGTTTATGTCGACAGTGAAAAAGACATATACTTGTCAGTATTTCGTCAACAGATAACATTTGGATTTCGTATTTTACGTTTATTTCATAAACACTTTGAAAAACATTTGTGTATAAATGAGTCAAGATAAAAAAAAAAACATGTTACCGTTTTGCAACGTTATATCCCTAACGTTAATACATTTCACACTTAGGCATTTCCACAGTGAAAATGTTTCCAAGATTTATGTCTGAATACCAAATACTGCCTTCTGTGCGAACTCAAATTTTAATCTTATTGAAATGAATGATGAATTTGAGTTTTATCTTGCATCGTATTTATAACTTCGATTGCATTTATATACATATTTAAAATGAACAAAATACCGTATATATGCTGTTAACTGCACAAAAGACCTGCATTGAATAAATTCAAGTAATGCAAATGAAGGAGAATACAAAATTCTAAACATAATTATAAATTGCGGTTTAATTTTTTGTTTGGTTTTTGTTCGGTTTAACGTCGCACCGACACAATCATAAGTCATATGGCTACTTTCCAGCTTTGGTGGTGGAGGAAGACCCCAGGCGCCCCGTGCATTATTTCATCACGAGCGGGCACCTGGATAGAACCACCGACCTTCCGTAAAGCCAGCTGGATGGCTTCCTCACAGAATTCAACGCCCCGAGCGAGGCTCGAACTCATATCGGTAAAGGTGCGGTTTAATAATTTCCATTTGGATATGAAATATATGGTTTCGTTTACTGTTCACTTGCATGCCCTCCACACACACAAAACAAGCTCATGATTTTTTTTTTACACAAACGTGTTGACAGCAATATTATACTTCCATTTGAGAGATATTTTGTTCGAAACCATTATATTGAAGTGCGATGTGTGTTCTACTTGATTACTGATTGGATACAATACTTGTTTAGATTACTCGTCCGCAACCTCTCACACATATTATGAAATTTCATGTCGCCAGCAGAGAACAGGTTAACGCATTTAAAGAATTCAGTAACAGAGATCACGTATATAACTTTATGAGTATTGAAAATCGGCATTCGGAGTCTCCGTGGAAGCGGTTAATGTCTCTTAACTTCTCAAAATTTTGGTTTGAAACCTCTCTTGGACTGTATAATTCTTATGTGAGGAGGCCATCCAGCTGACTTCCGGAAGGTAGGTAAATCTACACAGGTAACCGCCCATGTGTAAAACAATGTCCGGATAAGCACATGAGGTCATTTTTCACCAACAAAAAATCTAGAAAAATTGCCGTAACACCTGAAATTTGTCGGCGTGACTATAAACCCATACATATAAAACGGCGTTTAATACGAAACAAACAAATGCGATTAAACTCAAACTATACATTTAAAGTAAGTACGGTATTTCAACGGTTTAGATAAAGATATCAGTGAGCGGTTATGTGCAAACATCCTTCTAGACCTATTTGAATAATTTATCATTCAAATATATGCATTGTCGTGAATTAATTTAGATTTATAATGTTTACATGACATTAAATAGGCAAACCAAATCAAATTATTTTGCTTCTTTCCCCCGGATGGCGGTATGTACGGCATGTAGCAATAGAACCGTTTAAATTAAAAACATGTCAAATAAAATAGTATAACAAGATTTAGCTTGGCAAAAGGTTCCTTCTAGAGCTTAAGCAATATTCTGTCTTTTAAGAAAATTGGTTTCTAACATTATGTTACAGATGTTTAATATGACTGTTACTACAGACCGCAATATTAAAATATTTCTGAATTATGTGCAGAAGTAGCCCTTCCAGGATGTTTTTGTCACGTGATTTACACACGCGAGCACCTGCATATATATATTATATACACTTTTTTACACGTACGCATTTACGAAACGCAAGGAAAATATCTAGACAGGTAAAAAGTAAATGCTTCTTTTTATTTATTTTTTGCCTGTTTTAGGCTGTTCGCCGAAATGAAACCAAACGGACCTAACACGTGACAAGCGACTATTTCATTACGTGATTATTTGGCGGGTGTCTATTTTTAGATCATGCATATTTATTATATTTATCTCAATTCTACTTTATCAAATATTCATTGCACGGGTTACTCTGTACGAATTATTGTCGGCCTACTGTTTATAACTTGTATTTCACTATAGGCTGACTTATAGACGCATGAACATGCATTGGTGTAGGGGCTATTTGTAATGAATATGCACGAGCTCAAGATGGCGGCGCCCTACTGGTAATCGGATGCCCTTGATAGTACCATTGTATCCATTACCTGCTCAGTCAGGTGTGAAATGCCTCTTGAGAAGGAACAATTACAATTCTGTTTTCACTTCATATTTTTTTCATCTAATTTCGTATATTTATTTTCTGTTTTTGACAAATGGACTAGGTATGTACATTTTTAAACAAAATAAGGCAAAAGGTACATTGTACCAAAATTAACTCCAAAAATATGTTCCAGCATTACGATATATTAAAACAGTATAATACAAGAATGATACAAACACCATCTTGGTCTATCAAAATATTCTTTGTAGCTTATCAGTTGTATATTGAGATTTAATCAGTGCACTCAAAAAAGGGTTAACATACAGTGTCAGCTACTCTGATGAAAACCGGTACAGTACGGAAGCCATGTGGTGACCTTATTAGTCGCTAGTATTACACTTTATTTCTTGTTTTTATTTCAATTTCATTAGGCCTACAATGTACATTCCAGTAAGTATTTCCGTATGTTCATGTCCAAACACATGGTGCCAGTTTAGTCCTTCTTGCCAAATCTCCCATTTAAATCAGCGAGCTAAAACATGCATCTAGTGGCTAACAAATTTTAAACACGTGATAGAATCTAAAGAATATGTTATCAACAATATGTTTGTTTGTATACAAACATCTTGTCTATATCATGATGACGTAGTTGTATGACGTCACCTTTTTACAAAAAAAGTCTGAAAAATACAGCCGTCATCGGTCTCCTAGTGAATAATTTCAGCATTGGTTATTCACACCCTATAACGTGATAGCGCGACACCACCTGATAACATGACACCAGATCGGATAACGCGACACTCTGCGGAGTTTGTTGTCGATTAGAAGTAAGTATTTTCAATTTTTTCTTTACATTATGTGAATCAATGAAAAGCAGACTCTTACCAGGTTTCGAGGATAGAAAGAGGCATCTAAAGGAATGTTTTCTGAATTAAAAAGAACACCAAATAATCATACAGATGGCTAATCCACGGCCAGATTTTCATTGTTTAGGATATTGAACCGAGGATTTTTTCTCATTTCTGAAGCAACAAGCTTGGCATTACCCTCAATAAAAAGCCAAACATTCTCTCTCTTTGTCTGCCAAATATCCCGGCGAAATCTCCATTACTTTCGAAAATACGAGGTGTTAAAGTCGGATGGGTAGACCAAAAATGTTCTGTCTGACACCACATAATTCCCAGGGAAGGTTCTTACTGACACCAACTTTTGAAGATTAGATGTTCTGTCTGACACCAGCATTTGATCATACTTTTTTTTGCCTTTATTTCGCTCGGTTTGCAGTATTTTATCGAATTTACGCATGTTTTCGGGTATAACGGGTCGTTAAATTCATTTTCCTAATAAGGGTTTAGGTTATAGTGTAGAAATTCACCGTAATTCGGTCGAAAATAAGCCTTCGTGGTGTTGTTGAAAGTAGTATACATAAAAAAATACTTACTTTTTTATTTTTGGCACTTTTGCGTGTAAAATGGGGGCTTATTTCATTCGCAGAATGTATTTTCAGTAAAATAAGACGCGTTTCAGGTTAAATATCGCGTGTATATGGCAAATGATGAGAGAAAACGAAAGATGGGTCGTTTACTGCGCGACGCCGTCAACACCGTGATTCGAGAAAGGGTCAGTGGCTTCAATCTGGCGGCGTTCCACCACAAATCTGTCTACACCACCTTTTCTTTTCATAGTTTGACGGCTGATTATTTGTAGTTTACTATATATATATGGGTTTCTATGGGTTGAAGTTCTAGATAGTATAGTACATGGATCTAAACTATGGCGAATATACACTAGAACCTTGGTATTAAACCTTTACAGTTCAAGACAACATTCAGAATAAATGTGTAGAGAAAGTAAAATCCCGAATGATTTAACGGTTGTGCACCTCGGAGTGGGGTAGGAGGAGTCATATTTTGATAGGATTGTCAGGGTCAATATTCAACAAGCTCTGAAAGACCTATTCATATATTGTTGATCTATTCATATTCTGTCAATGTTTGAGTATCTAGATATATATGATAATGAGCACCATGAGAAAACCAACATAGTGCCTTTGCGACCAGCATGGATCCAGACCAGCCTGCGCATCCGCGCAGTCTTGTCAGGATCCATGCTGTTCGCTAACAGTTTCTCTAATTGCAATAGGCTTTGAAAGCGAACAACATGGATCCTGACAAGACTGCGCGGATGCGCATGCTGGTCTGGATCCATGCTGGTCGCAAAGCCACTTATAATGTTTGTTTTCTCATGGCGCGGCTCATATAGAAGTAGAACATATATTTTGAGGGGGTCTCAGGCGTCATTTTGATTCATTGTGCTGTTGGTGGAGACTGGCTGGCAGATAGGTTGCTATTTACAGAATTGGAGACCCATTATTAAAAAAATCTTATAGTCCAAAGGTCGTGTACAGAAAATTTAAAGACATTCTCTCCTCCAGAACTTACTCTTTGGTACGCCTTCAAAAAAATCGAAAATGAATGTACTATCGTATTGCATACATGCCCTTGATACATTAAAACAACTTGCTTGAATTGAAGCTGGCAATATTCATATAGACACCTTAGTTAAAATGTTAAGTTATTGCCAATTTTCAATATTACAAATCATCTGCAGGCCCGTCGGAAGTATTGTAAAGTTGCGGGTGCTAATTATATAGCGGTCGATAGTTATAGCGGCTAATTCAACCGTTTTCGTATAATTTCTGTATATATCTATATCTTCCACACATTAATAGCAATTAATATTTCAGGTTAATGGAAGAATAATGGACAACAGACGGAAGTATAGGTGTTATTACTGTGATGAAAGCTTTGATGTATTCAAAGTTACAATAGATCATTTAGTGCAAATCACCCATCATACTGTATCAGATATCGAGAAATTGAACTGAATCCTGAAAATGGTTGAAATTAAAAGGTTTTTACCAGTATAAATTGAAACCACTGACCCTTTCTCGAATCGCGTTGTTGACGGCGTCGCGCAGTAAACGACCCTACTTTCGTTTTCTCTCATCATTTGCCATATACACGCGATAATTAACCTGAAACGCGTCTTATTTTACTGAAAATACATTCTGCGAATGAAATAAGCCCCCATTTTACACGCAAAAGTGCCAAAAATAAAAAAGTAAGTTTTTTTTTATGTATACTACTTTCAACAACACCACGAAGGCTTATTTTCGACCGAATTACGGTGAATTTCTACACTATAACCTAAACCCTTATTAGAAAAATGAATTTAACGACCCGTTATACCCGAAAACATGCGTAAATTCGATAAAATACTGCAAACTGAGCGAAATAAAGGCAAAAAAAAGTATGATCAAATGCTGGTGTCAGACAGAACATCTAATCTTCAAAAGTTGGTGTCAGTAAGAACCTTCCCTGGGAATTATGTGGTGTCAGACAGAACATTTTTGGTCTACCCATCCGACTTTAACACCTCGTATTTTCGAAAGTAATGGAGATTTCGCCGGGATATTTGGCAGACAAAGAGAGAGAATGTTTGGCTTTCTATTGAGGGTAATGCCAAGCTTGTTGCTTCAGAAATGAGAAAAAATCCTCGGTTCAATATCCAAAACAATGAAAATCTGGCCGTGGATTAGCCATCTGTATGATTATTTGGTGTTCTTTTTAATTCAGAAAACATTCCTTTAGATGCCTCTTTCTATCCTCGAAACCTGGTAAGAGTCTGCTTTTCATTGATTCACATAATGTAAAGAAAAAATTGAAAATACTTACTTCTAATCGACAACAAACTCCGCAGAGTGTCGCGTTATCCGATCTGGTGTCATGTTATCTGGTGGTGTCGCGCTATCACGTTATAGGGTTTGTTATTACATACATTAATACTTGACTGCCATGTGCGACAACGGAATAATTGCCCTGAGAAGTGCATACGGCCGGCAATTAGTCCGTAATCGCGATGGGCAATTAAGGTATGACCCACCTAATGGTGAATATTTCAAATGTTCAAAACAATGTTACAGCAATATACTGTATCCAGTGAGAGACTTGTATGCAAAATTTAAACAACTTTTACCGTGCCGTTTTTTTTTATAAATTTTGTATAATTCATGATATTTCCTCAAGCTCAAGTAGAGACAAATTTCAAAGTGATGGCCACTGTCCAAAACGTTTGCAGAGAATTCATTATACCATTAATTTTGATAAAAGAAACGTCAAACTATTGGTAAACAATTATAAAACACAAAATAAAACTGTCAATATCATTTTTTTTCTAGGGTGCCTCAAGTAAAAGGATTTAATGAGACAGAATTCTAACTCCAACATTGAAAAATTAAGGTCGAGTCCTGTGGGACTGTTTTAAATTTTGCTCACTTCATTCAAAAATAACCTTGGGGCAGAAGTAAAACCTACCTACATTTCTTCCACAATATGTAATCTAAAGAGTAAAGGCAAAATAGAGAACTTTTACCGCATGTAACTCAGTATTTTTAAAGAAGTCTAACTCTGCCCCCTTCTGTTTCAGAGGTAAATTCACTTTGAACAGCAAGAAATCGCTTATCAAATGAAAACTTTTCACTTTTGTACAATAAAATCAATAATAAGTCTTGAAAAAAGTAAAAACTTACTAGAAAAAAGGGATATAAGGGAAAATATTTGGTCTCAGTGGGGCTTGAACCTATGCCCCCTGAAAAATTTAAGTCAAAGTAGGTTTATTGTAGGAATTGAATACTACACTATTACATGGGTCATACCTTAGACATGAACCTCTAATTATAGGGACTTCCGGACACACATGTATTGCAATATCAACATCTCTGCGACGTCCAATCAATTGTGCCCTTTCCTGCACGCTCTTGTTAAGGGTGGGTAAAATCTGGTTCAGAATTGCTCAATTACAAATACATACAAGGTAAGAATTAAAGAAACTTCCGTTTTAAACTATTTACCTCCTAACTTTCGCGTTTTCCGTTAAAAGGGTTAGCACATACTTTGGTTTCTACTGAAAACTTCCTACATACTACCCTTGATAGCTCGTGTGTACAGATAAAATAACGGAGTTGTTGTCAATTTAACTGTTATCTATGGGGCATGCTTTTTTATCCGAAAGTAACTGCCATATATATTTAGAATCTGGATACAAAAGTAAGTTATTTTAAAAGTCTTCTACTCATATTTAATATTTTTAGTACTAAGTATAGCTATAATGTTTTTATGCATAGACTGAAAAGTAGTTTGTCATGAAATATGGACTTTTCTCAGATCTATCTAGATGATACGTCGTTTGTTCACCTGTACATAACAGAAAAAATAAAGGAAAGTCAAGAGAGGATGATCTCGTGATAACTGTATTTGAAAGGCATCGAGTACATTGTACGTATGCCGAAAAAAAAGTTTAATGAGCTTTTGTCAATCTGCCATTTCGCTTATTTGATGATATCATTTTTTTTTCGACAGAGACCATTTGTATTCCGACAAGTCGAAAAGCGCTGATCCAACGCAAATAAAACGGGATCCTACACTGCGCCATCAAGTCATAAAATATATCAGTGACAAAGATGGTTTGGCTTCAAAATGCGGTTGTGTTCCTCGTCGCACTATCTCAGATGCCTGTGCCGCAAGTGCACTGCGACAACAAGACATGGAAAAATGAGATCGAGTACTTCGAGAAGGTCGACTTAGACTGCGCTAAATTCAATCAAAATAGTGCCGTAATTCATTCCGTGAAGGCTTGGATTTTACCATCTGGAGAAATATGGAAGCAAGGTACGGATTTTAATAGCGGCCACATTGTTATAAGAAACGATGGATTTGTTTTGTCCATCGACAGACTTGATGATGACGACTTTGGGGTGTACTACTGCATCGTTGATACCGGGCCTAATGGAACACACATCGTCAAAATCGGAGTTAATGTTGATGGGCCCTACTTTGGCCCAGAATTAATGGAAGAAGTCAGACATGATGCCATGGTCGGTGGTATAGCTGCGGGCTGCGCACTAGTTTTGTTTATCATTCTGTGGCTAGTGTGTACATACTGCACTAAGACACCTTTGCCGCCGAATACCGGGAATATTAGAAGTGTACCTGCAATTCAAAATACGGGAAAGCCAACCGAAGATATAACAATGACAAAAATTGGAGACAGCGTCTATTACAATGCGGACGAGATTGCCACAGAAAATGCACAAACGCCTAAGGAGCCACCACAGGAAGAAGGCAAATCTGAAACTCTTTCATCTACAAATTCTGGTTACTACCATTCGATTGACAGCATTGATCGTAATAAGAAACTCCAAAACGTAAATCCCGCTGACGTGTATATGTGAACATACGTGCGGGCATTTCTATTTTGACGTGTCCCATGAAAACATGTGTTCAATCAGATATACAGCTTTTACTTTTATATAGTGTGTCTATTTGCCTATTTGACAACTGTATTCGCTTAAACCTATGAGAAATATTTTCAGTCATAAACTGAATATTTAGTAGTTTTACGTGTTTGCGTGCATGTATTATGGTTTGTAACGTTTTGATAAGGATTTGGAAAAGTTATATTTCTGGACATTTCTAAATTGCAATGGTTTAAAATCCAAGTAAATTATAACTTAGCAATATTTCTTTTTTTTTCCCATTCCGTTTCCTTCTTAGCTCTCCAGAGCACGAAGTGCTCAATGTAAGCTTTTGTAATCGCCCTGTGTCCATCGCACGTCGTCCGTCGTCAAACTTTTGGCCCAGTCTTTATGAAACTTGGTCAGAATTTTACCATCAATAGCATCTCTGAAGAGTTCGATACTAGGTTATATTAGGTCAAAAACTAGGTCATCAGTCCAAAACAAAGGAAACGCTTGTTAACACTTAGAGGCTACTTTAAAAACAATTCTGGCCCTATCTTCATGAAATTTGGTCAGAATCTTTGTCTTGATGATCTCTAGGTCAGTTTCGAAACTTGGTCATGTGGGGCCAAAACTAGGTCAGTAGGCCAAATCAAAGGAAAATCTTGTTAACCGTTACATCTGGATCATGTGGGGTCAAAAGCAAGGTCACCTGGTCAAATCAAAGGAAAAGGTTAAAACATTTTAGAGGCCATATTTATTACCCTATCTTCATGAAACCTGGTCGGAATGTTTGTTTTGATGAGTTCCAGGTCAAGTTCTAAACTGTGTCATGTGGGATTAAAACTAGGCCACTAGGCCAGATCAAAGGAAAATTTTGTTAACACTGTAGAATCCACAGTTTAAGTTTGCAACTTACGCGAATTAGTCAGAATGTTTGTTGTGATGACCTTCAGGTCAAGTTTGAATCTTCGTCATCTAGGATCAAAAACTAGGTCATCCGGTAAAATCAAAGGAAAAGCTTGTTAACACTCTAGAGGCCACATTGATGAATATCTTCATGACACTTAATTAGAATGTTTATCATGATGACCCCTAGGTCAAGGTCGAAACTAGGACATATGGGATCAAAAACGAATTCACTAGGCTAAATCAAAGGAAAATCTTATTAACACTGTAGAGTCCACAGTTTAAGTTTTAAACTCATGAGAATTGATTGGACAGAATCTTTGTCTTGACGACCTCTAGGTTAAATTCGAATCTGGCTTATTATACTGGACAACTGGTTATTCCTTTGCGACCAGTGTAGATTATCCGTGCAGTCTGATCATGATCTACACAGTTCACCATTCAGTCAGTATCAATTTGGTGCATACCCTTTTTAACAGTTAATGGTACTGTCCAAATTGAAAGATGGATAAGTTCATTATACAAATTTAGTAAGGTAAGGGTTAAAGGGTCCGTAATGACAGTCGACATATCGGGATAAGGTATTCTCCGTATGTGTTTTTAATCCCCCGCCACGAGTGGTGGGGTGTTATAGGAATGGTTTCCGTTCGTCCGTCCTTCCGTCTGTCTGTAACACTTTCGTGTCCGCTCTGTATCTCCTAAACCCCTAAAAGGATTTTCATCAGACTTGGGTCAAATGATCACCTCGTCAAGGCGATGTGCAGAACTCTTTTGTCAGCCATACTGGCTCAAGGTCAAGGTCACAACTCGGGGTCAAAGGTTTGAGCTTTCCATTTTGTGTCTGCTCTGTATCTACTAATCCCCTTGAGGGATTCATATGAAACATAGGTCAAATTATCACCTATCCGAGACAATGTGCAGAACTTATGAGTCAGCCATGCCGACTCAAGGTCAAGGTCACAACTCCAGGTCAAATGTTTAAGCTTTTAATTTCGTGTCCGCTCTATATTTCCTGAATCACCTAAAGGAATATTATAAAACTTGGGCCAAATGATCACCTTATCAAGACGATGTGCAGAACTTAGTCAGTCATGCCGGCTCAAAGTCAAGGTCACAGCTTAGGGTCAAAGGTTTTAGCCTTCCATTTTGTGTCCACTCTGTATCTCCTAAACCACTTAAAAGATTTTCATCAAACTTTGGTCAAATGATAACCTCATCTACAACTCATGGTTCAGCCATATCAACTCAAGGTCAAGGTAACAACTCAGGGTCAAAGGTTTGAGCTGTGTATCTCCAAAACTCCTAGAAGGAGTTTCATGAAACTTGGGTCAAATGATAACCTCATTAAGGTGATGTGCAGAATTCATGAGTCAGTCATGTCAGTTCAAGGTTGAGGTCACAGCTCAAGGTCAAAAGTGTACCCTTTCACTATCCTTAACAGAAGAGTGGGATTTAGCTGTAATTCAGACTGCCTTGTTTGTGTTATTCTGCGGGTTTGACCAGGCAATTTCAAGGATTGATCGCAGTGGCCGAACCTGCAAAAGAATATACGTAATCGTACGGAAAAGTACCAGTTGTCCCTTAATTTATCCAGTTTTGCAGACTTGTGAGTATCTGGATATTGGAAACATCATAATCGTCGTGTAATGGAAGATGTTAGAAAATGGAGCTTTGTCTCTGTGGACAACTGCAGCATAACAATATGTAAACATGATATTCAGTTGAGACCTCTGCATTTTTCAGTTTTAGCTGTAAATGTGTTTCATAATTTGAAAATAAAACAATATCTTACAGCATATTGATATGTACAATAAACAACTGTTGTTAAATGAATAATCTTACCTATCCATGTATTTCATAATGATGAAAAACCTACATGTCAATAAACAAATTCACGTAGATTACAGTTTGTCAATATTTCATTCACACACCTGTAACAATATCAGAGGAAGTTGGTCTTAAATTATCAACGTGATAATGTCTTTCAAGAAACGAGCCCTTCCTTACTGTTTTTATACTCTCGTGACTGAACATTTTATTAAAAAAGTCAAACAGCTGAAGTTACTAAGCATAATTAAAGACAACTGCGGCTGATACTGGTGTAAATACATATATTCGGAATAACGATAGTAGATACATGAAAATTAACTTATCATGTGCAACACTAAGCTACTTTAAAATTCGGTTTCTAATGATATAGTAACAGAAATGATTTTGCGATGGATACGTTTGGTGGTAAATTACAAACAAAGGATGAAAGTGCCGATAAAATATCTGGATGTGCTGTATGCCCACACACACAACCAACTGTCCGTCGCAAAATATCAGTAGACAGATCTTCAGGCGGACCGTGGAGCAGCATAGCAAGCTCTGTTGAAAGCTTCTTATCTGACGCAAGGACTTCAGTGTCGGAGTTCATGACTAGTCTTGCTGAAAAGAAGGACGACGCCAGTAGTAGCTTTAACAGATATGTAAACGTCACTTCTGACAACAGAGAGGAAATGAAAAATAGCATCAGAAGAGAGTATCTTGAGTTATATTCGCACAAATTAGATTTCAAATTCAAGAGATCAGTTTGTGCAGAGAATGTCGAAAATGCCCCAACAGCAGACAGTTTCTTTGATGAAAGCGTTCGTAAACAAAATTTACAAAGTGGCGTCAATCAAGAGGAAGTCCTTGAATCACTACCGAATATTAAGAGAAAAGGAGAATTGTCTTCTATGAATCTTGACAGCATTGTGAATGAAAAACCTACATACAGAAATGTCAGTGACAACGTACATAATTGGGTGTCTTCAAGCAAGCAGTTATCGCCGGAAGGAATGATGGGAGACATTCCTCAAGCAAAAAAGAAAATAGTATTTCTCAAGTCTAATTCTGATGTTTTGCGGCGAAAATTCATGCCTACAGTGAATGAAGAGGAAATCAGAAAGTCAGATTCAGAGTTATTTGAGACTGTACATCGTAAGGAACACAAATTTACATTTTGTTCAACAAACAATCAGGAAGACTGTTTATATACTCGTGATTCTTTAGACGAAAGAGTTCCTTCTTTGATGACAAGTGAAGAGATTCAGCCTAACGAAAATGCTCGTCTTACATCCCAGTTAAATAGAAAAGGTAGTACCAAAGAACTATCACCTAAAATAAGAGAAAAACACCCAACTGGTAGGTCTAAAACGTGTTTAGATGGTGCTGAACAACCTTCACATGGGGCGAGAATTGTGGGTTCAATGAATATTGCAATAGAATTCTTAGATAAGTTAAACAAACTAAAATTAAACATTGAAACTTTGAATATATTAGAAACAGATCCATGTTTTACAAAAGGTATGTCCGTATTCGTTAAGGTAACTATGGCACTACAAAACAAAGTGGAGGAGAAACGCTCAAAGGTTGTTAAAGGCAAGAACATAATGTTCTTCAATCAGGACATCTTTCTTACAATTGAAGATCCTGTGTCAGCTATCCGGCCGTTTTTGAGGTGCACGGTATGTAAACGAAGATCGTTGTTCGCGAGAAAACGTTATAAGCCTATAGCAGAGACTTCATTTAATGTGAATAAAACTGGTTCTGATGATAGAGTGGAACTTTCAGAATTGTTGTTTGCGTTTGGGGCATCTCGGCAAACTGTTCAGAGTCGAACGGAATGACTTATCAAAGTCAATTGTTAGATTCAACGAGTATGTATTGATTATCTTGTAGAAAATAAATTAGCAGTTCTTTTAACCACTAATTGTAAGAGAAACATTTTTACAGTAGCTGAGTAATCGGCAAAAAAAAACAAAACACTTTGATGTACATATTAAGTCTTGCCTGTGGTACAGTCTTTTGGAATTGTTACTGACTAACAGTCAATTGTGCGTTTGTGTAAACTTCATTATGATTGAATATATATGCGCTTAGCGTGTAAATTTATGCGATGTGAGCCTGTTATCAAGCTCTGCGCCATATGTGGCAGTAAGTCATACATGCAGTTTATCAAATAAATGGTGATACGTTATACGGAAATCATAGGCTGCTGAGTTTTTCTTTCAAAAAACGAGAAAATTTTAATTCCAGTTATTGGGAATTTAAGCTAAAGATAACTTATTAAAATGATCAACTTCAGCTGTATATTATTTTTTTTAACTAAAATGACAAAAGGTGCATCTCGTCGGTAGTTTTATTTCTATATCAGTGTATTTTGCCTCAGTTTTCTATTTCATATTTTGTGAGTTCACTTTCTGACGGAATAAGCCACACATCATTTTTACTGAAATACTCTTTGCTCACTGCTCTTAAGTCTGTTTTACTGGTAAACGAATTAAGATTCTTTAAAAATCTTACAAGCCTTAATACATAATTTCAAAAACAATAATTGTACATAAACTAGAAAGCAACTTGTGTCCTCTGAGGTTGCGCATTAATTTCATATGTACAGGTTGATAAGCCTTACTTGTTTATCGTTGGATGACAACAAAAGTCCACACCTGGAATGGTTATGACAACAGCAGGAGTGATATTAATCTTTCCATCATACAGTCTAGGCTATGGCAGCGTCCTGGTGCCAGCAGAGAGATTTAAATTTGTCTTGCGTACGACTTACTATCTGCTACGTAGGACTTAGTATCTCCTACGTAGGATATAATAACTCCTTCGTAGGACTAAGTATCTCCTACCTTCATGTAGACCTTTTTACCCAAGCTACGGTAACTATGCAATTTCCACAGATGTTTTGATTTTATCGCGCATGCGCTCTTTACGTGTGGCAAAAAAACTCTCAACGATAAGAAAACCTACACAAAATCATCATTTTATTACGAATTGTTTTGCCACTATAAGGTTGATTTCAGTCGAGTAATTTAATATACAGTGTGCTTTGATTAAAGACATGTATGTTTTTAATCATATCTTACCTGAAAAGCCTGCTTTATTCATATTTTCGTCAGAAAAGAACAAGAATTTCCAGTCCATTTCCACACATCATACTAATATAAATTTTTAAACTTGTTCCTTACATTTAAAAAATGTCATATTTTTTTCATTATATCTATTTTTCCCACAACTTCAAATCGTTGTTGTATATATTTTCCTCCGACCTGAATGATATCTACATACTTGGGGGTCGTGGCTCCATGTCACCGAGGTTGCTAGCTGTTTTAAGTGATCTACCGGAAATCGTTACGTAACTATTATGCGAATGGCATGATAAAACATAAAACATCGTGATAATAAAGATCCTTTCAGGGGTGTCCCCTAATTAGAGTGGATCATAAAATTTACTGAAGTATGTAAGATGGCTTTGATGTGATGTACTTTAATGCATTCGGTAATCAATGCCATAATATAAGAACGCACTCGGATATATATATATATATCACGTGGCGGAGCCGTTTTGTGAATCAAAAATAAACATTTAACGAGGTACCTAGTATTTTAAGTTCTATAAGAATATATTTTGGAACTTTAATGGACATTTCATTTAAAACTATAAAAGTGTAGTTACAAAACATCTAAATTCGTAAGATATGAATCAAATCCAGGACTATAACTACACACTGAAGGAAATATATTTATTTATTTATTTTGTTGGGTTTAACGTCGCACCGACACAATTTTAGGTCATATGGCGACTTTCCAGCTTTAATGGTGGAGGAAGACCCCAGGTGCCCCTCCGTGCACTATTTCATCACGAGCGGGCACCTGGGTAGAACCACCGACCTTCCGTAAGCCAGCTGGATGGCTTCCTCACGTGAAGAATTCTACGCCCCAAATGAGGTTTCGAACCCACATCGATGAGGGGCAAATGGTTAGAAGCCAACGACTCTAACCACTCGGCCACGGAGGCCCCACACTGAAGGAAAACACCTACTATAAATTTCTAATTATTTTATTTCTTATGTTTACATGCTAGATCATTTTCATATCGAAAATGTATCGTGAGCAGAAGTCATTATTCGTAATTCAATAGAATAATTATGATAAACTTGAATTCCGCAAAAAAATAGAACAGATAAAGAATCATGTAAATGTAGAACACTCCTCCCCGCTACACGCACCATCTCTATTAAGGTTTCGATGGAGGCCTTGAGAAGCAAAAATCAAACAACACCAAATCATAGAAAGAAAGAGTTGTTTGACATGAAAATTGAACAGCATGTAAAACATGTATATTACTTTACGAAACAAGTGTCAGTATACTGATATTAACATTGAATTCCGGAAAAGGGCTGCCTAAAGGGGCTCCACTTCCGGATAGTTAAACGCCTTTAAAAGCTCACCATTTTCAAAGAACTGTTACACATGTTTGTTTTGATGCATTTGCAATAGCGTGCGAGTGGTGAAATTTCACGTAACAAGGTGGAAAATAGTTTTCAGCAATTGTTTATCTTTTTTTCTTTACAAATGGCATTCATTTTCAAAGGGAGACAACTTTTTCTCAAAGATTACTTAAAATAATCGGAAAAAGTTGTTTCCCTTTGAAAATGAATTCCATTTGTACTTAAAATAATCGGGAACAGTTGTCTCCCTTTGAAAATGAATGCCATATGTAAAGAAATAATGATAAACAATTGCTGAAAACTGTGTTCCACCTTGTTATGCGAAATTTCACCACTCGCACGCTATTGCAAATGCATCAAAACGAACATGTGTAACTGTTCTTTGAAAATGGTGAGTTTTTAAAGGCGTTTAACTGGCCGGAAGTGGAGCCCCTTTAGGCAGCCCTTTTCCGGAATTCAATGTTTATATCAGTATACTGACACTTGTTTCATAAAGTAATATACATGTTTTACATGCTGTTCAATTTTCATGTCAAACAACTCTTTCTTTCTATGATTTGGTGTTGTTTGATTTTTGTTTCTCAAGGCCTCCATCGAAACCTTAAATTTGACTGCGTCCGAACCGATTCGATAGTGTCATATAAAAACTTTCAAATTCGAAGAATCAAAAGAAATAAAAAATAACAGTTTTAAAATGATTATTATTACATTTATGATTTTGATTTATTCATTTTATTTTTTTTCTTTGAATTCGGAATGAATTGATCAGTATGATTGGATAAAAAAAATCAAAGGCTGAACTTTGCTATTTTCAACTGCGACATTAAATTATATTTTAAGAATCATGTAAGCTAATTGCGACAGGTTGTAAGTTGTGTGAGATCATGTTAGGAAAAAGAACAAAAACTTTATTAATTCATGGAAAATACCTTTTTTTTTCATTTTTCTTAACCTGAATTTGTCAGGACAACCTTGCTGAAAAAAATGTTTATTAATCCAAAATCATCAAAGCTAGATAATGCGCATTAGTTAAACTATATCAGCTGTGAGTTTGCAAAGAGCTACATATATTTTCCTTTGTCTTTTAGTGGATATTTACTATAAAACAAACTCCTTATTGGTTGAATATATTGAAATAAAGTATAACTCTAACGTAATTTATATTGTGCAGTCATGTCTTTTTGCCCTACGTAGATTGCGCATGCGCGAAAATTGTTTCCCGTTGCTAAGGTATTAGTACAGAGTAAAAAGGTCTGTAGGACTTAGTATCTCCTACCTAGGACTTAGTAGCCCGCCCGCTTAGCTCAATAGGGAGAGCACAAATCTACGGATCTCGGGGTCGTGAGTTCGAGCCATGACCGAGGCGTATGTTCTCCATGACAATTTGATAAAAGACACTGTGTCTAAAATCATTCGTCCTCCACCTCTGATTCATGTGGGGAAGTTTGCAGTTACTTGCGGAGAACAGGTTTGTACTGGTACAGAATCCAGGAACACAGGTTAGGTTAACTGCCTGCCGTTACATAACTGAAATACTGTTACATAGAAAAACGGCGTTCAAACACGTCGTTAACCTAGCCATCCTCAAATAGACTCTGCAAAGGAAAGCTGACAGTGAACACAAAATACTAATTTGTTAGAAATCAGTATAAATATGGGAATAAAACAAATGTGCCAATAAGCATGAAAGTTGGCGAGGGTGCACATGTGGAAGTGATGGGGAGAAGAGGGTTTTTTTGTACCTTCTAAACAAGCATTACAATGTCATATAGAAAAGTAGTAAGACCGGAAAAATACACATTGAATATGGGGACTCCACAGTATTTAAAGTCAGTACTTTTGGTAAAAGAAATATGAGGTTTGAAACAGTATTGAGCTAATCGAAAAAACATCCTAAGAAATTGTTCAAATCTCTTTAACGTTTACAATTTGGAATATTGTACAAGAAACAATAAATACTTTTACTAAAAGGCGATTTTAAAAGTGACAAAACGAATATAGTATTACAACAAGCGTACATTCTTTTATCACAGATAAGTCTTAGTTCTACAAAGTATCTGTATATTTCCTCAGTGGTCTGATATTATACCTACGCATTGTGGAACCATTGTAGACCATGGGGAACTATTTCGATTGCCGAACCATTGCTACCACGGTAGCTATTGAGAATTTGACAATCCTCTCGAGTGTAACAAATCAACCAATGAGATCCATCGATACAAATTATCGTATTTTTATCTGGTTTTGGCATGCATTAAAACAAATAAAATAGCCATGGTCTGACAATACCTACCGATCAACACACACACAAATCAGTCAACCAGCTTACAATTCTCACAGAAATCAAGGAAGGCCTTGATGTGCGAATGCAAAGGGACGATGCGTCCGTTCTTTATCATTCAAGTCAATTGACAGTTTGAAGGCATTTTGTGATGCTTATAAAAACTATCACTGTTTTCATACTCAGAGAAAGCTTGTGTAGGCAATAGGGGCTGCATTTTACACTGGATATCCATAAACTTTAGTCAGAATGATTGCCTTGATGAAATCTAGGAGTTCGAATGTAGGATCAAAAACTAGGTTACTAGGTAAAAATGAAGAAAATCCTTGTTTACACTAAAGAGACCACATTTTTCGTCCAATCTTAATGCAAATTGGTCAGTAATTTGTTTCCATGAAATTACTAGGTCAAACATGTTCACACTGTTATGGTGTATTTCTCTGGTGATCGACATAGGGCCATCTTGGCCCTCTTGTACATTTTTTATATTACTGAACGTACCGTTGATACTCATGTATAATATGCATTTTTTACATCTTGGCCCGCCCCCGACGTGGGTGCTTATTATACACAGGTGTAGACAATTTTCCAACTTTAAAATAACTTTATTTTCTATTTTCGCCATTTCGGTAAAGGTAAACTACTCTTCGCACTGACTGTCTACGCTAAAATCTGAGATTGCCGTTACGTTCTGTAAAAGATCGAGAGGTGTATTTTCTTTTAAGCAAAATTAATATTATATAAATTTAATAATATTTTGATGAAATAAATATAAAAACTTAAAGATCGACTATTATCGTCAACCGAGATCAAACTGTGAGTATCAAAACTGAGATGAGGTGTCACGCTAATTGCCGATAATAACTGGCCATTAATCGGCATTTAGATTTTAATAAGCAGCAGACTTTATTCTAAAGCTTTTTGTTCTTCGTTTTTATTAGCTCACCTGAGCACAAAGTGCTCAGGGTGAGGTATTGTGATCGCTCACCGTCCGGCGTCCGTCCGTCCGTCCGTCCGTTGTACGTCCGTCCGTCCGTTGTACGTCCGTCCACACTTTCCTTTAAACAACATCTCCTCCTAAACCAACAGGCCAATTTTGATGAAACTTCACAGGGATGTTCCTTGGATGGCCCCCTTCCAAAATTGTTCAAAGAATTGAATTCCATGCAGAACACTGGTTGCCATGGCAACCGAAAGGAAAAACTTTAAAAATCTTCTTCTCAAAAACCAGAAGCCCTAGAGCTTAGATATTTGGTGTGAAGCATTGCCTAGTGGACCTCTACCAAGTTTGTTCAAATCATGACCCCAGGGTCAAAATTGACTCCGCCCCAGGGGTCACTTGATTTTACATAAGAAAATCTTAAAAAATCTTCTTCTCAAAAACCAGAAGCCTTAGAGCTTAGATATTTGACATGTAGCATTGCCTAGTGGACCTCTACTAAAATTGTTCAAATCATGACCCCGGGGTCAAAATTGACCCCGCCCCAGGGGTCACTTGATTTTACATAGGAAAATCTTCAAAAAATTTCTAAAAATAAACCAGAAGGCCTAGAGCTTAGATATTTCACATGTAGCATTGCCTAGTGGACCTCTACAAAATTTGTTCAAATCATGGCCCCGGGGTCAAAATTGACCCCGCCCCAGGGGTCACTTGATTTCACATAGGAAAATATTTAAAAAATCTTCTTCTCAAAAACCAGAAGCCCTAGAGCTTAGATATTTGACATGTAGCATTGCCTATTGGACCTCTACTAAAGTTGTTCAAATTATGACCCGGGGTTCAAAATTTACCCGCTCTAGGGGTCACTTGACTTTACATAGGAAAATCTTCAAAAGTTTTCTAAAAATAAACCAGAAGGCCTAGAGCTTAGATATTTCACATGTAGCATTACCTAGTGGACCTCTACAAAATTTGTTCATATCATGACCCCCTGGGTCAAAATTGACCCCGCCCCAGGGGTCACTTGATTTTACATAGGAAAATCTTCAAAAATTTTCTAAAAATAAACTAGAAGGCCTAGAGACTAGATATTTGACATGTAGCATTGCCTAGTGGACCTCTACAAAATTTGTTCAAACCTTGTCCCCCGGGGTCAAAATTGACTCCGCCCTAGGGGTCACTTGATTTTACATAGGAAAATCTTTAAAAAAAATTCTAAAAATAAACCAGAAGGCCTAGATCTTAGATATTTGACATGTAGCATTGCCTATTAGACTTTTACAAAGTTTATTCAAATCATGACCCCTGGGGTCAAATTGACCCTGCCCCATGGGGTTACTTGATTGTACATAGAAAAATCTTCAAAATTTTCTAAAAATAAACCAGAAGAGCTTAGATATTTGACATGTAGCATTGCCTAGTGGACCTCTACAAAAAGTTTTCAAATCTTGTTTTTAAAGTTACTTAAAGAAAATTTCAACTATATTTTCTCATAATTCTTTTGATTGATTTCTATTATGATCTTTTGACCTTGAAGACTTGTCCTTAAGTGCAATGATAACAGGTGAGCGATATAGGGCCATCATGGCCCTCTTGTTCTGTTATGCAGTTTGTTTTAATTTTAGATGTATCTAATATCGTTGTTTGTTACGATCCGGTTGGTAGTCGTCTGTAATCGTCTGCATACATGCCTCGGGCAAATCGGCGCGTGTCATAACTGCGTTTCGATTGACAATTATTTGGGATGATATTTGGACAGATGATTTACGATCAGTTTGTTTAGAAATACTTAAATCAATGGTCAAAGTGGTGGCGCTAAAAGGGCAAAGGGGCGCTACAGAAAGGCAAAGGGTGGCAATTTCGGGCAAAAGGGCGGCGCTAAAAAAGGGCAGGGTGCTGCGCCCTGCTATTCCGCTCTAGAAAAATCCCAAAAGGGGGATTCTTTTTCTCTATAGGAAGAAAAAGGATACTATTTTGGCGGGGGAAACAGCCGATATTCGGCGGTAAAAACGGCCGAACTAGCTTTAGTGATCGCATTTCGTCTGTCGTCCGTCCGTCCGTCCACAATATCCTTGTAAACATGAAAGAGATCACATTTTGTATTTGATTTTAATCAAACTTGCACTCAACTTGTATGGCATAACATCTGGTTCATTTCAAAAACTGGCCAGATCCCATCATAGGATGTAGAGTTATGGCCCATAAAAAGGACCAAAATTTGCCATTTTTTGGCTTGTGAACACGATAAAGACCACATTTTGCAATTAACATTAATGAAACTTGCACACAACTTGTATTGCCATAATATTTCGGTTTCTTTGGAAAACTGGCCAGATCCCATCATAGGTTTGATCCCATCAAATTTGCTATTTTTTGGATTGTAAAAACGATAGAGACCACACTTTGCAATCAACATTAATGAAACTTGCACACAACTTGTATTGCCATAATATCTCGGTTCCTTTGGAAAACTTGCCAGATCCCGTCATGGGTTCCCGAGTTATGGCCCCTTAAAGGACCAAAATTTGCTATTTTTGGCTTGTGAACACGATAGAGACAACATTTTGCAATCAACTTTAATCGAACTTGCACACAACTTGTATTGCCATAATATCTCGGTTCTTTTGGAAAATATGCCAGATCCCATCATGGATTTGATCCCATCATTTTTCTATTTTTGGATTGTGAAAACGATAGAGACCACAACTTGCAATCAACATTAGTGAAACTTGCACACAACATGTATTGTCATAATATCTCGTTCCTTTAGAAACATGGCCAGGTCCCATCATGGGTTCCAGAGTAATGGCCCCTTAAAGGTCCAAAATTTGCAATTTTGGCTTTTGCAGCGATACAGAGACTTCATTTATGGTTTGATTTGATACGAACTTGCAAAATATCTTCATCAACAATAAATCTTGGATTCCATGATGAATCTGTCAGATCCAGTCATAGAGTTACGACCCCTGATTGACCCCTAAAAATGCCAAAATTTGTTAATTTATACCTTGTGAACACGAAAGAAGTGACATTTTATATTTGATTTTAACCGGTTACACATAGCGTAAGTTACAGTAAAATTTCAGTTCCTTTCGAAAACCAGCTTGTAGATTCCATCATGGGTTCTAGAGCTACTGCCCCTGAAAGGGGCAAAATTTTCTATTTGTGCCGTTTCAGCCATATAGAGGTTTCATTTATGCTTTGATTTGATACAAACTTACACAGAATGATTATCTCGATGATCTCTAGGCCTAGATTAAAACTGGATCATGTCGGGTACAAAACTAGGTCATCAGGTCAAATCAAAGGAATAGCTTGTTAATAACCTAGAGGCCCCATTTATGATTCTATCTTCATGAAACTTGGTCAGAATGTTTATCTTGATGATTTCTAGGCCAAGTTTGAAACTAGGTCATATGAAGTCAGAAACTAGCTTATCAGTTCAAATCAAAGGAAAAGCTTGTTAACACTATTCAGACCATATTTATGACCCTATCTCATGAAACTTGGTCAGAATGTTTATCTTTATGATTCCTAGGCCAGGTTTGAAACTGGGTCATATGGGATCAAAAACTAGGCCAGCTGGTGAAATCAAAGGAAAAGTTTGTTAACACTCTTGTTCATTTGATGTGCATGGAACTTGTTCAGAATATTTGTCTGCATCAAATATCGTACAAATTTTATCTGGGTCATGTGGGGTCAAAAACTAGGTCACCAGGTCAAATAAAAGAATAAGCTTGTTTACACCTTAGGGGCACATTTTTTTATACTATCTTCATAAATTTTGGTCAGAATGTTTGCTATTATGAAGTCTTTGACGATTTCTTATCTGGGTCACGTTGGATCAAAATCTAGGTAACAAGGTCAAGTCATAGGAAAAGCTTGTATTCACTCTAGAGGCCACTTTTTTGCTTCAATCTTCCCGTAACTTTGTCAGAACGTTTGTTTTTATAAAATTTTGAACAAGATAGAATCTTGGTCATATAAGGTAAAAAACTAGGTCAAATAAAAGAAAATGCTTGTTTACACTCAAGAGGCCACGTTTTTTAGTCCAATCGTAATGCAAAATAGTCAGAGTATTTGTTTCCTTAAAATCACTAGGTAAAACATGTTTACACTGTTATGGTGTGTTACGCAGGTGAGCGACTAAGGACAATCTTGGCCCTCTTGTTTGTCAAAGTTGGGGTGGGGTAGGTTTATGCTGCCCATCTACCTCCCGCATACCCTCTCACAACTGGGAGATATGCACGAGTTCTAGTAGATGTTGCGCGACTTTATTTGAGCGATATTATACTACAAGAGAGTTTACAATTCTCATTTAGCTAATTTGTTTTCACAGCTTTATCTGCTAACTTATTCAGTCAACCAAGCAGTAGCCAAGGCGTTAGATTGACAGTTACAGGAGCACTTGCAAAACTGTGGCATTTGCAGTGTCCGTAGATGCAGTTGCAGTAAAAGAACAGGAGCACTAGCCGTAGAAAAATCGTGAAATCAACAGTATCAATGACTACTGAGCAAAAACATTCAGTACGTAAGTAGGTGCTTCCACCTTTGCAACGATTGTGATGTTACACTACTATATTCAGTGTTAGGATGTATAACCTTTAACTAGGAACGTTTATGTCGAAGATAGATTGAACTAGCCGGTGTCGGATGTCTGTGACATTCCGTTTAAGCAAAATTCTTTTCATTTATACAGTTTACTCATTTAAAATGATTAGTTTTTATAACAAGAGGACCATGATGGTCCTGAATCGCTCACCTGTCACCACATGACCCGGTTTTGAACCGAGTATGACATCGTTTTTTCTATTATTTGACATAGTGACCTAGTTTTTGAGCTCATGTGACCCAGTTTTAAACTTGAACTAGATATCACCAAGGTGAACATTCTCACCAATTTTCAAGAAGATCTCATGAAAATTATGGCCTCTAGAGAGGTCACAAGGTTTTTCTATTTTTATACCTACTGACCTAGTTTTTGACTGCAGTTGACCCAGTTTCGAATTTTATCTAGAAATTATCAAGGTAAATATTTAGACCAATTTTCATGAAGATCCATTGAAAAATATGGCCTCTAGAGAGGTCAAAAAGTTTTTCTATTTTTAGACCTACTGGCCTAGTTTTTGACCGCAGTTGACCCAGTTTCAAACTTTGCCTAGATATCATCAAGATAAATATTCAGACCAACTTTCTTACAGATTCCATGAAAAATATGGCCTATAAAGAGGTCACAAGGTTTTTATATTATTTGACCTACTGACCTAGTTTTTGATAGCAGTTGACCCAGTTTCAAACTTGACCTAGATATTATCAAGATGAACATTCAGACTAACTTTCATACAGATCCCTTGAAAAATATGGCCTCTAGAGAGGTCACAAGTTTTTGTTTATTATTTGACCTACTGACCTAGTTTTTGACGGCACGTAACCCAGTTTCAAACTTGACCTAGATATCATCAAGTTGAACATTCTGACTAACTTTCATGAAGATCCATTGCAAAGTATGGCCTCTAGAGAGGTCACAAGGTTTTTCTATTTTTAGACCTACTGACCTAGTTTTAGATTACACATAACCCAGTTTCGAATATAACCTAGATATCATCAAGATAAATATTCAGACCAACTTTCATACAGATTTCTTGAAAAATATGGCCTCTAGAGAGGTCACAATTTTGTTTTTATTATTTGACCTACTGACCTAGTTTTTGAAAGTACTTGACCCAATTTCAAACTTGACCTAGATATTATTAAGATGAACATTTTGACTAACTTTCATGAAGATCCGTCGAAAAGTATGGCCTCTAGAGAGGTCACAATGTTTTTCTATTTTTAGACCTACTGACCTAGTTTTGGACCGCATGTAACCCAGTTTCGAACTTGACCTAGATATCATCAAGATGAACATTCTGACCAACTTTCATAAAGATCCCTTGAAAAATGTGACATCTAGAGTGGTCACAAGCAAAAGTTTACGCACGGACGGACGCACGGACGACGGATGCTGCGCGATCACAAAAGCTCACCTTGTCACTTTGTGACATGTGAGCTAAAAACAGATTTATTACTGTTGTGATTCCGCCTTTTTGTTGCTGGAGCATGCAAAGTTTCGTTAACAGAAAGTTTTGCAATAACTAGGTGCCCGTTTGTTTTGCTTAACCAGTGTTATGATTTTGCATGGTAAATATAATGTATCTTGCTTCTCCAGTAAATAGTAACATTTTTTATATTTATACTCAGCGTTGTTATATGTTCTGGGCCTTTGAGATTAAGAAGAACATTAATTTTGGTGGCGCGAGAGGTGCTGTTATTAATTTGCTTGGTTGTGTTTTATGTCTCATTTTTTCTGTAGACATTTCCTGCATGCCTAAATAATAAAATCACAAATTTCTCAAATTTTCAACATGGAGTTTTCTTAAATAAATTGAAATCTTACAATATATTAACTAACTGAGTATCTTATAACGGAAGTGCTTGGTTAGAAGGTGCAAACTTGATTAAAGTCCCAGCGGACAGAGACATTCTAAAACGTGTTCAGTGTCTTGGGATTTAACATACATCATATTAGTTCTACTTAAATGCCTCCGTGTCCATGTCAAAGGAAAAACATTGGGTTTAAAATGTTCGTCCGTCCTTTAGCCCGTCACTCATATACTGTCTTATCCTATTCAATTGTAACTTTGTATAAACTATTTATAACAATAACACAAAGTTAACATGTGCATAATGTACATTTAATTTACTGGTTTGAGTTATGCCCTGTTTTCGACACTATAAAATTGCGACTGGAAGGGTTTAGATAAATGAGAGCATAACCTGTTTCCATACACATCTTCTTTTGTTTTGTTCTAATTATATGGACAAAATCTATTAACACGTGTATATAGTCAAACAATACAATTTCACCTACTTTGTTATCTGGGTTACTAAACTTTTCGTGCATTTTTCATCCCATGATAATGAAACTTTGTTTATTAGACATGCAATGTTATCAGTAGTTTTATATCCGAAATACGTTTGTTTTGGTTATACCCCATTTTAATGTTAAAGAATCGTGTTGTCATGTATTTTCAGTGGGCATTTCTCATGTGGTGTTAACGAACAACTTAGTTACATTGTATATTCACCAAATATAACAAAAATTGTAAACATATTAACTCCATTTACTTCGTTTTTCCGCACTTTCTATATTCATTGCTGGTATCTGAGTAAATTGTAGGCCTTTGTAGAATGACAGCAAAATACAACATTGTGGATTTTGGACCATGTTTCCCTATCTATAATTGCTTTCTACAGCCATACATCAATGTACAACTTCTTTAAGTTAAATTTTTATTCACATCCCATTTACCAAATGCGAACATGGCCTAACATTTTCATACATTATATTTGAAAAGCCGATTTACTTATAATTATGCTATCCATTTAATCAGATTTTCCAGTTATAAATGCAAGATCAAAAGAAGCAGACAAAACACGTTAAATATTTCAAATAAAATGTGTTTATCTTCAACATAAATCGTATTTGTACCTATACATACACAAAGGTATAAATCTTTCTTTAATTGAGAACCAAATGATTTTATCTAAAACACTATATAAAACGTTTTTGCAGTAACATTTTTAGTTCTGTCGGAAAATTCTTAAAGATAAATTCTTAAAAAGTGTTACTTTTTAATAGTTCTCAATGAACATTGTTATTGATTGGTATAATGTATAAATGTCAGACCTTTTATTCGATTTGTACAATTTATTCATATCATATATACAACACAGGGGAAATAAATTCAATTTGAAAGATCAAAAATGCTTCGCTTAAGAGAATATAACAGTTTGTACATTGCAACTCTTTACAAGGTATTACTAAGAAATTTGAAAGGTTACATCATTTTTTAAGGCTCGTAATGCCTTTGTTTAACTTGTGGCTTGCACCTTTTCCGTTATCAATTTCGTGATAAATCCTATTTACCATGATAATTGTTTTCTCATTATTCTCAAAGGTTTGAATAATGATGGACAAAGTAGAAAGTTTTATTTAATCTTTCGCTTCTATTATCTCCCTTTATGGCTCTAACTGAAAACGTTGTGTGCAGTATTGGAAGTAGCGCTTTTCTAAGCATATAATTATGCCTAATATCTGTTTGGATAGCTTTTTCATCTGTTGTGAACATTAAATTAAAAACCTTACGGAACTTGAATATATCTATTTTGTATTGCTAAAACTGTTGTGCATATTGAATAATCTTATTCGTTTAATATTAGATACTTTTACAAATGCATTATTCTGTGGTAAATATAATATTCTCGATCTCCTATGGAAATAAACTTTCACGCTATCACGGACCGTTCTAGGTTGTTACACACAAACTTTCATAATTATAGTATTCCCAGCTAAACCCACTGGCACCAGAACAGAAAGAAAATGCCTTTGTACATGTTATACCTTACCCCTAGGTATTCTATAAGAACCATGGTCATGAACGGGAAAATATACTAACCCGTTTCAATCGCGCATTTCATACCTAAAACACGCAGTTCGGTAAATGTGTACTATGGATATCAAACAAGTGGTAATTTATTTTCCATTGAGTACCGGTCACATTTCTTCAATACATCTTATCTTAGAAAAACAAAACTAGTTTATAGTTATTTCAACGTTACACAAAAAACTTGCTTGAACTTCCCTGTTGAAGTTCCGTTCTAGATTACAAAACCATTCTGATCGGCTGTTGTGAAAATGTATGTCAATCGTCGTTTTAATACACGTGTTCGCTGAAATGTGAAAATGTAGCATAAATGTGCAAAATGAATAAAATAAACAGAACAGATACAGACCAATGCACGATTTCAAATAAAAGATCATATACAAGATGAATTTCATACATCATTTCGAGTTTTAGTGTACAATTGTGATTTTTTTTAAATTCTGTTTTTTGTTTGTTTACATTTCGCCAAACATGTGCACACTGCCGTGACCTCTAGACCGGATATTCATTAGGGAAGGTCACGCAAGTTTTTTCTGTAACGCTGACGAAAGCATAAAATATGATGATAACCTCAGCAATAAGGAATATTGAGACAATGTGACTGGTGCACGATGGAAGATAAATTATTGCTTGTTCAATATACCAGGTACCCATTCACCGAACCGCGCGTTTAAGTTGAGAAGAAATGTACGACTGAAACGGGTTAGTATATTTTCCCGTTCATGACCATGGTTCTTATAGAATACCTAGGGGTAGATATAACATGTACAGAGGCATTTTCTTTCTGGTCTGGTGCCAGTGGCTAAACTTTACTTCATGGTTAGTTGAACCAAGATAAACATGCAGTGACAAATATCACGCCATTCTATAATTTTTCCGCCCATCCGCGACAGTACAGAACCTTAAGAACATACTTCAGCTTATATACTAGAATAAACTTTTTACGGTGTTCTTGTAATACACATACAAGTTGCTATATATGCTATATCATCGACATTGTCAGTCTTGGGATTACGTCTGGACAATAGGTTAACGTCGTGTTTATTTCCGTTTAGGACAACTGGAATCAGTGATTTTATTAAGGAACGTTTAAATAGTTTTGGTTAACTGACGTCACTATGTATTTTTTGTAATATATTTTATTTCCCAATAGGTGCAGCACATTTACAATATATACATCTGTGACAGTTAAGTCTTACAGCTATTGGAAAACAGTACATTCGTGACTAATCTTCCTTATTCATTATTTATCATCAATGTATATGATATTCGAAATAACTTGATAAAAATGAAAGAAAGAAGGAGAGTAAAAATGAAAATAAAGGAGAGGGAAGAATCGGATGTTGATAGAATATATATACTATTATTGATAGAAATGCCACGCAAAGTGTTTTAAGACCGCTCATGATCAATACATATCATTTCTTCAATACTATCAAAAGCGGACCATTTATGCCTATATTGTTCTAATTTGTTATGCATTGTGGTTATTTCTTTTCTATTTTAATTCGTAGTTTCAAATATTAAATAAAAAAGTCAAGGACAGGTAAGAGTTTCCTACTTTTCACCTGAAAATAAAAAAAAATCATTAAAAAGATCAGAAAGTTTATTACCTTTCTGTTTTGTCCGCTTTCTAAAAGACTGAAACTGATTATTTCTAATTCAAAATATACTGAAATGTTAAAGACTATAAAATTGGCGTCTATACTACTTTTGTAGTTAGTTCTGTGATTATCCCATTCAAAATTACTCCTTGGTTACTGTTATACGTATTTCTATACAGGATATGCTGTATGATAGTTACATTATTGTACTCTCCATATCTTAGCACCAAAGATGTAATTACTGTCAGCAACATAGACTAGAAGCAGTTCATTTCCCTCGGCAAGGAACCCTTATTTCACTGCTTTGAAAATGTCATGAGTCAGTAGATACTTTCGGTGCCTTTTGCCGCTGAAAAAGACAATTAATATAAAGTTAAAGCTAAAATACTAGTATTTAAGTCATTGTGAAAGTAGTATTGGGTAGCAATTTAAACAATTTACGAAGGTACATTAATTGTTTTACAATTTACTGGACAATATATGTGTAACTTGAAGTGGTATATATAGTTAATTAGATGCTGAACATTTTAAAGGGCATAGCTGCTGACATATATCACACTAAATCAGAATACAACGTCTACATCTACAAAATATGAGAAATAATTCTAAATAATTTAGCTTTTAATGAGTGCGCTATATATGTTGCCTTTTTAAATTTCGAAATTTGACATACGTCTGACGTGTCCCCTCTTACAGACACTGAAAATATTGAGTATATCATATTGACCTAAAAGCTTTTAACTTTTATATTGTAGCCATAGTTGTCCGCTACAGATCATCATAATACACAAATCATTTGATTATGTTTGTCAAACAAGAACAAATTGAAATGTAAATATGACTGTTGTAAAATTTTGCAATCAAAACATGCAAAGTTAAAAGAAAAGATATTTGAACATTATATACCAGTTATCCCTGCATACAGTTTTTGATTTAGCATATCATATTTCTTTATGCGAACATATCCAACAAAACAAAATTAAGAATAAATAGTTTAGTAAAAGTATGCTGGCTAAGTTTACTTAGTAAACTGTCTAACCACGTGATAAATGAAACATCACTTAATTTCTTAAAGACAAGTCAAAAAACATGTAGCATTGAAGACATTTAAAGCATTTGCTTCTATATCTTAGATATTAGTCTTGTTGAAGACGGGGATCCAGTTTTAAAAATTAAGAGATTGTATGCGAAAGACATACAAAAGATATGTAAAAGAGATGTAGAACAGATAAAGATCCAAACTGAGGGACAAGTTAGTATAATTATCATATTTTGATAAATTCTATATATTTTGTAGGTTCTTTCACCGGGAAAAGAGTACATATACTATAGTAACATCTTTTGGAAGGCAATTATATCAAACTGTAGCACACGAACAGAACAAGCAGTATACGTAATCTGAGAAGGGGTTAAGTGGTTAGGCTGACGTGTCCTTCGTCGCTATGGGTTTGAGCCATATCAGGGTCGTAGTGTGAGGCAGTCATTCCAAAGCGTAACGGACGTGTGCAAGAACAGCGAACATTGACATACGCTGTTGGACAGCGCAAACATATGAAGTCAAAACAAGCAAATGAAAGAACACAGTTGGTCACCTCCGTAGAAGTTCAGTAACAAAACAACTACTGAGGAGTTTAAACCGGTACATGGTGCGCACCTAGCCTCATTCTTAACCATACAATTTTTAAAAGTCACGGGACAGTATAAATAAAAGTAATCACCGCCAGGTAAATTACCCACACTCAATGGCAACAGAAGGAAACATATCTTTTAAATGTATAGTAAAAAGCAAAATTAAATAAAAAACTAGAGCTGTTTTTGAGAAAAGCGAATGTCTCCCACAACTGCCTAATCATCTAAATAGTAAGTCAGGCTTTATATACTGTTTACTCACTACAATTCAAGGGCCAGAACTCCAAAACGCCTAGACCGATTTGGCTCATTATTGAACTTGTCAGAGGTCTTATGGTCAGACACATTTTGTTCAAATTTGGTGAAGATCGGATGAGAAATGTTTGACTTAGAGTGCAGACAATAGTAAAAAGGCCGATTTTTCGGTAATTCAAGGGCCGTAACTGCAAAATGCCTGAATCGATTTGGCTAGTTATCGAACTTGGCAAAGGTCTTATGGTCAAACACATTGTGTTCAAGTTTGGTGAAGATCGGATGAGAAATATTCGACTTAGAGTGCTTACAAGAGTAAAATTGCCGATTTTTGGTAATTCAAGGGCCGTAAGTTCAATATGCCTAAACCGATTCTGCTAGATATCGAACTTGGCCGAGGTCTTATGGTCAAACACATTTTGCTCAAGTTTGGGAAAGATCGAATGCGAAATGTTTGACTTAGAGTGCAGACAAGCTTTGTGACAGACAGACAGATACAGAGAGAGAGAGAGAGAGAGAGGGAGAGAGAGAGAGAGAGACTGGAGTAAATCAATATGTCTCCCGCACCACTGTGTGGTGGGAGACATAACTACAAATGAATATTCTCATAGCCTTTCCAGAACACAAGAGAATAAAGAGAAACACCTTTGATGATTGAAATAGTCCAGGTATCAAAACAGCTAAGTCCTGGTGGGATTTAAACATTGCCTATCGGATAGTCCTCTGCTTGTTCCGTAAGAAAATCAAACAAAGAGGTAAGCGTAGTACTCAACTGTAAAAGGGTTGAACAGTAAACATGCGATGTGTCTCAAAACAGTAGGGTCATAACTTCTTCTAATTAAACGTTTTATAACTCTGCCAAATACATTTATAAAAATACCATGTCTAACAGTCTTACTAAGTATGTAAACTACATGCCGATAAAAATCGAGCTTTGATAAATCATTTTCCAGAGGTGTCTTAAAATTACTATCGAATTTTAAAAGCAATTCTGAATCACGATACAAATTTACAAAATTATTTACGCAATCTATAATAAAGGTTGACTTGTTGAGGAAGCACATTGGTATTATGTATATTACGTTCATTGCAATATGACTTCACGCTGTGGCAAACCAAACCAACTGAAAAATATATATTCCATAATATGTCGCCTGGGGAACATCCGCATACACATGGGGGAACTTAACTATACTCATAAAAATTACAATATCCCTATTGTCAGAATTTTTGCATGTATAATATCATAAATAAGCGATCTGAATCTAAAAATGTAGTTAAAGTAGTGCTGTCAGATTTGTAAGTTTTACTTAACTTGACTTCCTATAGATAAAAGACATGCACAAGTTGGACAAAAATATCCATATTAAAATATCATCCAGATAGTGTGATGTGTTGTAAAATGCTGTTATTATGCCCTCAAGCTTATCTCGAGAAAATTTCAGCATTAAACCTTCTTCATTACAGTATAAAAAGGTGTGCACAGTTCATTTCCATAGGAATACAAACATTACTAAATTGAATTTCCAAAATTCTGAATTTAAAATGTCTTATTGTATGTGCCAAGTACTAGTAGGAAAATCTTTGGTAAATATATTCAAAATGTAAGGAGTGGAATATTCGAACAAATAGAGCACTTATGTAGCTTGGTTATCGTTTGACTTTCCTTACCTTTGTATGGCACACTTTTAACATTGATCTTGTATATCGATCTGATTAGTTGTACATTACATTTGAATGGTTCGCAACTAATAGTCAGAAATAGTTTTGACTATTCACCGGCAGGCCCTTCTATCAGCGTTTCATTATATGACATTAGAAATAAAACATGAATATTTGACTTCAGCCCAACAAATTGTAGAACTGAACTACAGATCGGTGAATAGCACAATTGATAGTTCCAATTTTTGTCGATAAATTTCATCTAACTCCTCCCTCTGTTGTTATTGTATTAATACCAAGGTCAAATGCTGACAAGCGGTATCACACACAAAACGCTCTTGGACTATTTTGTAAACTAGGTCATTCGTATTGACAGTCCCGATTGGACAGTCTGTTTTATGTAAACACTAATGATTGTCAGATTTAGATCCGTCCATTGATTGACCGGTGATAAATATACGGAATAATTTAAGACAAAGATATCTTAACATCCGAATACGTGTACTTTTCTAAATAAGTTTGCAGAATGTCCAACAACAGAAGAAACATTTTTAAGAGAAGGAAAACAAATATTAGGAGCAGCATATACACGATAGGCTTTGAATACTTTCTGCAGTATATATGCAATGAACTTTGATAACTTCCTTCAGCATAGAAACAATGGTCTTTAAGTTCTTCCTGAAGTATATACACAATGGGCTTTGAGTTCTTCATGTCGCATATACACAATGTGCTTTGAGTACTTCCTGCCGCATAGACACAATTGGCTTTGAGTACTTCATGCCGCATATATGAAGTGGGCTTTGAGTACTTCCTGCAGCATAGACACAATGGATTTTGAGTACTTCCTGCAGCATAAACACAATGGGCTTTGAGCACTTCCTGCATCATAGACACAATAGGCTTTGAGTACCTCATGCCGCATAGACAAAATGACCTTTGAGAACTTTATGCAGCATATGCGTAATGGGCTTTGATTAAGACTTGCATCATAGACACAATGAGCTTTGAGTATTTCATACCGCATAGAGACAATGGGCTTTGAGTACTTCATGCAGTATAGACACAATGGACTTTGAGTTCTTCCTGAAGCATATACACAATGGGCTTTGAGTACGTCATGCCGCATAGAAACAACTGGCTTTGAGTATTCATGCAGCACAGACACAATGGGATTCGAGTACTTCTTGCAGCATAAATACAATGGTATTTGATTTCTCTCTGAAGCATATATACAATGGGCTTTGAGTACTTCATGTCGCATAGACATAATGACCTTTGAATACTTCATGCAGCATATACGTAATGGGTTTTGAGTACTTCCTGCAGCATAGACACAATGTGTCGGCTGCATTTTTTTGTGCTCGCAATATTTTCATGTGTGTAAGTGGAAATACTCCATTAAAAAATCTGGAATTTGGCAAGCTTGTCAAAAGAATTGTAAATTGATTGCTGTACTTTTTGTGAAGAATTTTTCGTGGTTTGCATGACATTTGAAGTTTTAAAATCATTTTAGTATCATATATTATATATTGGATTTTAAAATCAAGAAAGATGCCTCCAGCCATATCCGTGACAGCTTGTGAACATTTAGCAGATAATGCAGGGATATACAGTGCAACAGATGTGATCTTTCCTTTGTATGTCAATCAACCAATATTGAAAAGCCAAATCAGTTACTTTTATCAAAATTAAAACTTTTAGGTCTATTGAACTTTGGAAAATCAGGTGACTCTCAGTACAGGGGTACTCGAGAGGAAATTCCTAAATTAAGTCGTATTTGGGACACAAATAAAGGGGTTAACATAGACAATCTACGGGAACTACCGCAAGTAATTCCTGTAGTTTCACGGAGTCATCAAAATACATAACAAAGTTTCAACAGTTTCAGGTACTGGGGTCAATCTCAATAACGGAAAAGAGTTATCTCAGGCAATCCCTATACTTGCAGAGACTCATCAAGGTACGAGTAAAGTATCACCTGTGCCTTCTACCTACAAAATCAAAAATATTGTACATGTACAACGTGAGCCTCACTCTCTAGTTAAAAGTCAGACCTCTATTAAAGAGAATTCCTATAGTTTTTTTCCTTTCATAGAATGTTTTTAAATTCACATATATGACAGGAAAATTGATGCTGAAAACAATGGACAAAAAAAAAAAAATAGGTCACCAGGCTTGTTTTTGTGAAAAATTGTTTTGAACACACCCACTGTTGCTGAAACTGTCAGCGATTTTTCAACATTTTTATAATTTTCTGCTTTTTTATAAATACCAACCAAGATATACATCAAGACAGCACAAATTATAAGGTTTTTTTTTTCTTTTTACAGATTTTATTATATACTTATTTGATATTACAGTCATATTTGTAATACTCTATCCTTTCAATAATGGGTACAAATGAAAAAAATATATTGTTTCATATTTACTTTTGTGAACTATTTTCGATGAAAAATACCCATAGTGAAGAAAAGTTTTGTAAATTTTGAAAAAAAACTCTTTCATAGAAATTTTTCCTGTTTTTCTTGTGTATAGATAATTGTATTGTGAACATAAAAATGGCTAAAAATGTATGGGTCACTAGGCTAAATTGTATGTTAGGACCGCTAGAATACAACACCTGTTCGGACGGAAAATGGCGTGAACCTGGCCAAATTGATTACATGTATGTCTGCTAGAAGTTAAAAAAAAGTTTTAAAAATTCTTAATTCATTCTATAAATGAATACTAAATAATCTGAAAGGTGATATTATCTTATCAGTACTAAGTCAATTATCTTACATTATATGAACTACACTGTCTTTGTACTAAAATGCGATGTGAAACCACAAAAATGGCAAGATACCTGTCAGGCATGATACTTGTCAATATAACGTCAACCAGAATCAACATTTGATTACTGATAAAACTTATCAAAAATGTTATTTCATTCAAGATTCCTCATATTTAAGATTGCCTGTAACATGTTTCAACAAATGTTGACTTCAGTTCAGTTTTCCATAGAAAGTGTCGACTGCGCAGAAAGATGCGCATAAATAACTATAGGAATTCCCTTTAAAGTATGTAATATTAACCAAAAATCAGTTAAAAATAAAGCACTCTCTTTTTGTGACTATATCATTTCAAACGAATTTGATGTAGTTGCTGTTACAGAAACTTGGCTTGGCAGTGCTGTAGATACAACATGCTTAAGTGAACTTGTTCCAGATGGCTACAAAATCAAGCACGTCCACCGCTGTAATGGCAGCCGTGGCGGTGGCGTAGAAATCATACATAGAACTTCTATAGATGTCCGCCTTCTGGCATCAACACGAGACAAAGAATTCTCAACTTTCGAATATATGGACTGCAATTTGAGCATAAAAAAAAATCATTTTGTGTCTAGTTGTCGTTTATAGACCACCACCATCCTGGGGAAATGGACTTAAAATAGGAGACTTTCTTGAGAATGAATGGCCCAATTTCCTATCTAGATTTGCAACAACTGACAAACAAATCATCATTTTAGGTGATTTAAACTTTCATTTTGACATGCCGACTGACAGACACACAGTCAACCTTGTAAGTACTTTGGATGCACACGGAATACAAGAGATAACGATGACATCGTGTGAAAGTCACTGATCCAGGTCTGTCTTACAACAGCGGTAAGGTCGCTCGCGATCATTTTTCAGTGACATTCAACGCAAAGGTTGCCAGACCTCCACCAGTAAGAAAAGCTGTTTCCTTCCGAAAACTTAGGGCAGTTGATGTCGACTGATTTAAAGGGGATCTTCTGAACTCTGAGTCCTTGAAAGCAATCATGCAAATGACAGATGCTGATGAGTTAGTTAACACATACACACAAGAACTTACATCAATTATTGATAAGCATGCACCGTTGCGCACAAAAATCATTATTCAAAGACCAACCTGTCCCTGGTACACACAAGAACTTCATGATGCGAAACATTTAAGGCGCAGGTTGGAAAAGAAATAGCGCAAATCAAGACTGACAATAGTTCACCAGCTTTACAGAAAACAGTGTGCAACAGTAAATAGGCCATTAAAAAAGGGCAAAAATACATTTCTACTCGGATAAGTTAAAATCTTGCCAAAAAGATTCAAAGAGTCTTTTCAAAATCACAAAGCATCTGTAAGGTGCTACAAATGACATCACTTTACCAAAAACTGCATCTTCCAAACAACTCGCACAAGACTTTAGTGACTTTTTCATAAACAAAATAGACAAAATACGGACAGACATAACATCCTGTTTTGTATATTACATTTCTGACGACACTGAAAAACAACCACCAATGGAGAACTGCCTAAACAGGTTTACTCCAGCCACACATAAATAAGTGAAAAATATTATTCAGGCATCTCCGTGTAAGTTGTGTGAATTAGACTCAATACCAATTTGGCTTTTAAAGACATGCCTTGATGAGCTCCTTCCAGCTTTGACAAAATTTATTAGCACATCACTAGAAACCGCGTATGTTCCAAAAGAATTCAAAATGTCTCACGTTAGACATCTTTTGAAACAATAGACCTTAATTCCAATGAACTAAAGAACTACAGGCCTGTATCAAACCTACCCTTTGTCTCAAAAGTGCTGGAAAAAGAAGCAGATTAACGCATTGAGTGCCACCTGACTTCGAAGAACCTACTGCTTACACCAGTCTGCTTACAGAAAGCATCATTCAACAGAAACTGCACTTCTCAAAGTTCAAAATGACATTCTTCAATCCCTGGGTCAAAACGAAATCACAATTTTGGTAATGCTTGACTTAGCAGCTGCGTTTGATACTATCGACCACGAAACGTTGCTAAAACGCTTGGAAAAGGGATCATTGGCAAACCACTACAGTGGATGACTTCTTATCTAAATGACCGCTATCAAACAGTCTGAGTAAATAGCGAACTGTCTACTCGAGTCCACATGAAATACAGCGTACCACAAGGATCTGTCCTAGGACCGAAAAACTACATCATGTACACAAAACCCGTTGGTTCATGGACTGAATCACCACTTTTATGCCGATGACTCACAACTATACTTGTCGTTTATGGCAAAAATATTTCCTACCAACATGAAGCCCTATCTCGAATTGAAATCTGTCCCAACGACATAGCCTCTTGGATGCATCAGAACATGCTGAAGCTCAATACTGATAGAACTGAGATCATTTTGTTTCACACAAATCACACAAAAATACCCAGAGATATCTGCGTGAAAGTAAGACCCTCTCAGATTAAACCCTCAATTTGTGGGAAGAATCTCGGTGCTAGAATGGATTCAAACATGGTCATGACACAGCATGTTAACTCTCTTTGTATAGCTAGTTATGCGCAACTTCGGCAAATAGGCCACATTAGGCAGTTCATCACAGCTGATGCTACCAAGTCTCTTGTGAACTCTCTGGTTACATCGAAAGTAAATTACTGTAACTCGCTGCTGTATGGAATCTCCAAAGACACACTGCAAAATCTTCAATGTGTACAAAACACAGCGGCCCGCATCATAACCAAGACTCCACGATACGATCACTATACGCCGGCCTTGAAGGAGTTGCATCGGCTTCCGGTTCAGCAACGAATTGAGTTCAAAATCTTGACACTTACATACAAAGCCATGCACAATAAATCTCCCAAGTACACTGTCGATATGCTGGACATGCACAAGCAATGGGCTTTGTGTACTTTATGCCGCATATACGTAACAGATTTTGAGTACTTCCTGCAGCATATATACACAAAGGATTTTGAGTACTTCCTGCAGCATAGACACAATGGACTTTGAGTACTTCCTGCAGCATAAATACAATGGGCTTCGAGTTCTTCCTGCAGCATATACGCAATGGGCTTTGAGTATTTCCTGCAGCATATACGCAACGGGATTTGCGTACGTCCTATGCATATACACAATGGGCTTTGAGTACTTCCTGTCGCATATACACAATGAGCTTTGAGTACTTCCTGTCGCATATACACAATGGGCTTTTAGTACATCCTATCGAATATACACATTGAGCTTTGAGTACTTCATGCAGCATAGATACAATGGCTTTTGAGTATTTCCTGCAGCATATTTAAAATGAGCTTTGGTCACTTCATGTCATTGAACTTAGTAAACAGTCAAAGATGAAAAGATATTGTCCAACAGTAAAAAGGCTAAACACCAATGTATTGTGTCTAAACCGTAAAGTCATATTTAATGACGATAAACATTTCATAATTTTACAAAATATAGATATGCTATGATTTATACTTTAATGTGTTTTATTTGGTCAATCACATTTGAGCATCATTTTCTGACATTTTTCAGTTTTCATATAATATGTTAGAGATTTAAAGTAAAGTATCTAAAACATTATATAGACTCTGAGTTAGATCCGTATTCGAAATGTATGATTTATTGCTTTTTATGAAAGATTTTAGTTATCTCCCTCTAATACAAGTGTTTTAAAAGTTTATTATTTCTTTAAATTTCAATATAATTTCTAATTTTACATTTGCATTTGCTATATATTGGAATATTTCAACTACCTGAAAAAAGGCAAGTTTTGAAACAACTTGTAGCTTCAAAATTAATTTGTTTTGAATCTATCCTGGTTGCGCAACAACCAAGATAGACAAGTGGAGGTAATAATAATTTTATAAATTTGCATTTCAAATTATTTTTTGCAAAATTTGTTCTTGTCAATGCAATCTATTGACAACTTTAATAAAGTAGTGTTTATATTCATAACATTCCTTAGGCTAAATAAATTTATTAATGTTATACCTTTGCTAAAATAACGCTATCTTGGTTCGACAATCAGGTTAGGAAAATCAGTTTAAAAATACTTCCTGAAAAAAATCTGATGTGTATTAAGAACACAAATAAGTTTTATAGATCTATTGGTAAAATTAAAAAAAAATCCATTAGTTGACCAAAATCGGATAAACCACCTTTAAACATCCCTGTTTGAGACAGGTTGTGTTATACCTTGTTAAAATATTAAATCCAAATCTGAACAACAAACCGAGATTCTTCACTGTCTGTCATATGACATCACTTTTTCGCGTAATTTTAGGTGTAGGGGAGCAGGGTGTTGAGGTGGGGTAATGTGTTGAAATAATTATGTGATCAGACAATATCAGACAATATCAAACATGACAATTTTTAAAGTTTCCATAAATAATGGTAAAGTGACCACACATCCTTAGTGGCAATGCTTTTTGATGAAACAGAATAATTTCTATTTTTCATAAAGGGTCACCCCAGAAATATTTGTGTAATATTACTTTAAAATTGGGCCTTCTGTTCTCCAGTATATACATACAGGACACAAAAGGTCACATCCCAATGGAGGCCATGTTTTTATACAAATCTAATAATTTAAACAATCCTGATAGATGCTAACACAAGGACCATTTGTGTGAAACTATTTAAAAATCGGGCAAGCAGTTTCATACAAGAAGCTTTTTAAGGTTTCCACTATACATATAGGGAAGAAAGACAACAACCTATGTTTTTTAGGAATAAGAATAAGTTCAGCAATCTTGATAGGTGATCACACAAGGACCATTTGCGTGACATTATTTTAAAATCGGACCAGCAGTTTCATAAAAGAAGATTTTTAATGTTTCCACTATATAATCGTAATAATTTGAACAACCTTGGCACAGGGTTACATAAGGTCCGTCTATGTGAAATCATTTCAAAATCGGGCTATCAGTTTCATACAAGAAGCTTTTCAAAGTTTCCACTGTATACAGTACAGAAATAAGTTACCACACCCCCTGGCGGCCATGTCTTTGATGAATCGTAATAATTTGAACAATCACGACAGAGATTACATAAGATCCATTTGAGTGAAATTATTTTGGAATCAGACCAGCAGTTTAAGGGGTGATGCTCGAAGTTTTTTCTATATTTAGCTCTTATGGCCCCTATGTCTAAGCGGAACTGTTTGAACAAGTTTGGAAGAATACTACCCAAGAAACATCCAAACCAAGTTTCATCAACTTCTACTGAATAGTTTCAGAGGAGATGTTAATCGAAGAAAAGTGTGGATGGACGGACAGTGAGCGATCACGGAAAAAATGAACCGCATTCCGCTTTAGTACGCGTTAAGGTGGGGTCGCGAGGGGTGTTACATACATTTTGATTTGTTATTCGTTAGTCTTCTGAAGGAATATTTCTTTACCTGTTTTGTAATAATCTAGATAGAAACACTCGAGTACTAATTCTCCTGATCATATTTTAAATCTTATCTGTTTGTATGAAATCAGCAGAATAGCAGAATATCTCCAACAGAATAGCAGAATAACTGCAGCAGAATAGCAGAATAACTCCAGCGCAATAGCAGAATAACTCCAGCAGAATCTGATACGTGGAAATAACCACTTATACAGTATTTGGTTTGATCAACATGATTAGATTTGTCTTTTGACATGCTGAAAAGTGAGAACTACTCGTATACCCTGTAAGTATACCATGTCCTTTTAAAGATTATTCTGTTCTGCTATTCTGCTTGAGTTTTTAGGCTATTCTGCTAGAGTTATTTTGCTTTTCTGCTGGAGTTATTCGGCTATTCTGTTGAAGTTTCTCTGCTACTCTGCTATTCTACTATTCTGCTAACTTCTCACAAACATCTTATCTTAAGATTTTCCTTATATTTTAAAAATGCCATTCTATAAATTCGATATTTTTTCTGCATAGCCCAACGACATTAAAACCCAAACTTCTGACGATACATATCATCAAGTCCATAAGATTGAAATGACTAAGTGTAGAGTTACTCATTCGTCAAAATGTTACATCGTACAAATGGTTAATAAGAATTCTTTTAACTTACTTGGAATAAGCTGTATGATCGATGTACAAAATTCTGTCCACTCTGTTTCATCAAATTCCTTCTTCAAAAGAAATCTAACATCATGAAAGGTAGAAAGTTCTCTTAAAAATGACGTCCGGATATGACGACCTTCTATGATAACAGGTACTATTGGCTTCCCAAACTGAACTGCGATGTCCAGCACGAAGTACTGCGTCTCATCTGACACAATTACAACTACGATTGCAGACTTTAACAGATGTCGCAAGTCCTCATAAATATTCCCTTGGATGAAAAAATCACTTGTAAAGCAAATAAGATCTCTTTCGATCCCAGTCAATAATTGCAATTTTGTGTTCAGTTTATCAATGACAAAACGGCTTACGTTCTCATCTTTGACATTATATATAAGGAAAGCTGCAAACTCGTACTGATTTTTCTGAAGCAGTCTGATGCCATCTTTATACGACTGTTCGTGTAAAGATCTGAAGGTGGATTGTTTTGCCAACCAGCTTAAACCTGATTCCGTCGGAGTGGAAAGGTCTTCCGTGACAAATGGTTGGTCAGTCTGCAAGGAAACGCATTTGACAATTATATCATTTAGTTAAACTGTAGCTTAATGAGATTTCATTACATGTTCAAATTTTATGCCAATACAAATATTTAAACAATTTTTTGCATTAGTAATATATAGTGCATAGTTTTACACGGAGACCTTGTTTCCAAAGGATAAAGGTCGCTGACTGACTTTGTTTTTTCTCCTTTTATCTGTTAACGTAGCACCGACACAATTACAGGTCATATGGCGTCATTCTAGCTTTGATGTTCGAGGAAGACCCCAGGTGCCCCTCCGTGCATTATTTCATCACGGACGGGTACCTGAGTAAAACTACCGACCTTCTGCAAGGCAGACTTTGTATCAATTGTCCCTGACAACGTAGGTTCGAAAACTCACGTGTATATTACTTCAGGTGAAGAAACCATCCAGCACGATTTGTCTACCCATATGTATGACCATACCTTATACAATGCTCGGCGAAACCCCTAGTGTCTTTCTTCATCAGTGTTTCAAGTCTGAAAAGGTCGCCATATGACATGAAATGTGTCGGTCCAGCTTTGTATACAATAAAATATACATTTATAAATTCAGGAGTATTATGTTGAAAAAGATATATAAACAACACAAGTATTGAATTTCACCGGTTGGTCTTCCATCTATAAAATGAATAATATCTTCTAGGGAATGCATTTTTATTCCTGAGAACAAAATATATATTTAAAGATAGGAGTTTGGTATCATTTTCACGTTTAATTGTGCCCTACCTTTCCTTCGAAGACATTTTGCAGTGCCCCGCTCGCCCCCTCCTTTATTTCTGATGTCCATTTTGTCACTGCAAAGGTAAGTTTAACACCATCAGATTCAAGTACGATAATTAGATGCTGGGGAGGATTTTTAGGAAAATATAATACCGTGTAGTCAATATCGTCAACCTTCATTACAAGCTTATAGCTTAATTTAAAAGCAAGATTTATCATTTTAGGCTGTTGCTACAGTTTTATCATTAGCAGGAAGAGAAAATCAGTCAGATATATGTGTGATTTACGGTGTTCCGTTAAGGCCAGCGCCTGCTCCCTGTGAACGCGAAGCGCGCAGGTATGACGGTACGATGGTGAAGCGTGACAGTACGATGGTGAAGCGCGACAGTACGATGGTGACAACACGACAGTACGGTCGAAGAGCGACCCTGGCGAAGCGTGACAGTTCGATGGTGACAGTCCGTCGTACTGTCGCGCTTCACCATCGTAGTGCCGCGCTTCGCCATCGCGTTGTCGCGCTTCACAATCGTAGTGTTCTGTCGCGCTTCGCCATCGCACTTCAAGATCGTAGTGTCACAATCGTACTGTCGTTTTTCGCCATCGTACTGTCGCGCTTCACCATCTTTTCTCTGTTTACTTAAGGACAGATTTTAATTTAACTTTGTATTGTATAGTATTGTCAACTCTGTCCATTGATCAAATAATTGGAACGCTTTCGGCACAGGTAATATTGAAATGAATATCACCAAACCCGATGTTACTTATTAATGAATATCACCCGGCAGTTGTTTTTCAAACGAATATCACACGGGTGTTAAAAATTCCCGGGCAAAGTGTCATTCAAATGAATATCATCTGGAATGATAAATAAATGGTAATGCATTTACATGTAATTAATTGTTTGGTGAGAAAATGTTTAAGCAGCTCTTATATTTCAAGCCATGAAACGTTAAAATATATATTGTCAGCTAAAAATAATAAATATAAACTCTTGTTTACATTTTGTTTATAAAGCTTTTGGGCAAATTTTATACAAAAGTGTTAATTAAGTCTACAATACAGTTGTCTGTTTCCTCTTACCCGACCGACCCTGTCTTTTTGTCCACTGACCCTAAAGTTTTAATTGAAGAAATGCATATGATAAAAATGTAGATTTGTGTTAAACAAGATTATTATTAAGTAAATCCAAAGCACCTCCCTCCGTCTGATGTTATGCAGACTAAGTGAATTCCTTTGCGCATGCTTAACAGGAAGGCGACAGTACGATGGTGAAGTGCGACAGTGCGATGGCGAAGCGCGACAGTACAATGGTGACACTACGATGGTGAAGAGCGACAGTACGATGGCGAAGCGCGACAGTACGATGGTGAAGCGCGACAGTACGATGGCGAAGAGTGACAGTACGATAGTGTAGACAGTACGATGGCGAAGCGCGACAGTACGATGGTAACACTACGATGGTGAAGTGCGACAGTGCGATGGCGAAGCGCAACATTACGATGGTGAAGCGCGACAGTACGATGGCGAAACGCGGCAGTACGACGGATTGTCACCGTCGTACTGTCGCGCTTCGCCATCGTACCGTCGTATTTTCGTGTTTCGCATTCAAAGGGAGCAGGCACTGGCCCTAACGGAACACAATAGTGATTACATTATCAAATATTGATGGAAACACCAAATAAGTTAATGTCATTCTCATGTAATTTCGACTAAAATAATGTGATCAATACAAAAGATAAATTGTGACATTATTTAAAGACCCACCACGACCTTGTGACCTACTTTTTTCACTCACAAAAACTTCTTGAAAATCATTCTTCAAATACAGGTAATATAAAATTATACTGGAAGTTTTCAGGTGGACAATTTAGGCCATTCCTGAATAAATGTATTTTGACAACTTCATCTGCAAACTTATTCAGTCAATCTCTTTTCAGCATAGTTTCTAAAACATAGATGAATAACTATCTTACACTCTAGAAACAAAATGTGATTGTAATTTCACTATATACAGTCACTGATTTCTGTACATATTGCTACAGTTATTCAGTAAAATGTTAGGACATTACACACATTGTCTTGGCCTAATACATATCACTGTCAATTTGTAACTAGATACTTGTTATTTCTCATTTTCTTTATGCAAAGCATGTATAATTACCATCATGGAAACACAAAAGAATACAGTTATTTTGTGGTGCCTCTTTAAACTTTTTTGTTGTTTTGTCATAAATCTATAAGAAGGTTGTGAAATGCAGTCCGTCGCTTTAATTTGTGCGAATATTCCATCGCGTCTGTGCATATCTGCGACCGGGAAATATGCACAGGAGCATAAACTTAAAAACCAGTCCAGTTGTCGAGGTCTCAATAGGTTGATAGAAGATTCTGTTGTTGCCATGAATAAAAGCTAATAATTCACAGTAGTTTAAATGACTTCAAAGATGTTCTGAAATAAGTAGTCAAGCACTTCAGCTGCAACGGAAATATGCTACCCTAAGCAAACTAAAATAATGTACTCCGGTTGAAGCGCCTCGTTTTGGAAAAAGAACGTCGTACAGTGGCCTATGGAGTTGGTCTGTAAAATTTCAGAAGACAGCGGTTCAGCTGTGGCAGCTTGTTTTATTATTGTAATATGAAAAGAGAAATCTTAGGACAATGTCACCGAGCTGAATTGTTTGGTAAACTGAATGTTTGGTCATTGTTTCAATCACAATTTAGAAATCACGGTTCTTGATTATAATTTTCTTATGCACACTTGTAATACTGTAAGAGACATAGTCAACTTATTATTCTAACACTTTTAAGAATTTCTTTATATAAACAAAGGAGGATTTAACCGTGTATTGTCTTGTAGATTGAATTACGTTTCGCAAAAATTATTTTGGCTATTCCGCCTAAAAAGATTCCAGATTAGTATCCCTTCCTGGTGTATTTCGAACGTGTTAGAATGGAAATAGGTTTTGCGTGATATGTTGGCAATTAAAACACGTGTTATCGTTCAGATGCGTCGTAATTAATCACTCAGGCCTTCGGCCTTCGTGATAAGATTACAACGAATCTGAGCTCAAAACCGTGTTTTATTTGGAAACAAAGCACGCAAAACTTAAATCTATTTCCCAAACAACCATTCGTTTAGTGAGATTAGGAAAGAGAATTTTCTGGTCCATTTGTCAGAATTAGTCTTTTATTGTACTTAGGGAAAAAGAATTTTTTCTTGATTTCTTTTGATTGATTCGTCTTTTCTGTAAATTTTTACAGCCTCGAAATTCTGTACATGTTTTAATCATCATTAGGCGAGTTAAGACGGTCAAAAACAATAGCCCTGTTGCATTTTGCAACACGATGGTTAGTTTTGTACTTAGGATATTGGTAATATGGTTTGCGGTTTGAAGACCCTCGTGTTCGGTGAATTTTCTCACGCGTCTTGCTTTCTATTATTTTCATCTCTGTATTTGTTAAAAATTATTTAAAAAACCGTTTCAGTATCTTTTTACGCGTATCGTTCATTACAGACGATAATATAAAAGAATATCTATGGAAAGAATGTGTTTTGTTCAAGAAAATATTGACCATTATAAGTATTCAGTACTAAAGTTAACTTATTAATTCTTGGTTTGGTTGCATGCTATTTAAATCATGCCGGTGTAATGAAGTATTTCGACCCCCATAGAATAAAGACCCCCCGGTCATTATTCTATAGAAAATGTGACTCCTTTTCTGTAAAATATTGACCCCCCCCCCCCCACCCTTATAAAAAACTGACTCCCTTTGAAAACTCTATAGAATAACGACCCCCGGTCATTATTCTATAGCAAAACTGACCCATCCAAGTAAAATACTGACTCCCTAAAGATGACTCCCTTCGAATATCATAGAATAACGACCCCGGTTATTATTCTATAGAAAAAGTGACTCCTTCCATGTAAAATACTCACTGACGAAATTACTACATTCAAACTCTCATACAATATCGATTCCCGGACATTATTCTATTTAAAAAAGTTACTCTTCACGTGTAAAACACCGGCTCCTAAAAAGACTTTCGACGATAATATCTATTAAAAAGTGATCCCCACCAAACCTAACGGACAATTTTACTAGATCTACAACTCTAATACCCTCCATTGCCATTAGTTAACATTTTGATTGTACTACTACTACTGGTGCCGCTACTTCTATTGCTATTACTACATGTACGTCTTCTTCTTTTTCTACTACTGGTACTGCTTCTACTACTTCTACTACAACTGCTACTACTGATACTACTATACCTGCTTCCACTAATATACGTCTTGTACATCTACCTCTTCTTCTCTCCGTCGTTTATATGACTGAAAAATTGTTGAGAAAGACGTTTAACCCGAACACAAACACACACACACACACACCTCTTCTTCTCCTGCTGCTGTTGTTGCTGTCACTTATTCCTCTGCTGCTGCTGCTGCTACTGCAACTGCCACTACCACTGCCACTACTACTACTACTACTACTACTACTACTACTACTACTTTCTATTGTTGCCGCTACCGTACTTTACTGCCACTGCTAAGTATTGCAACTTCTATTAATACTAAATTCTATGCTAGCAGTTTCTTGTGCAGAATTACTTCATACTGAAGTTTGCAAGGATTATTGACACTGGTGTGTTGTGTAAACGTATTGTGAATTGTTATTTTCCTGAAAAAAATGTATACACTAAGATACAGCGTCTAGAAATAGATTCCCCAGTTGCGGAATGCTCTGATTTCTATGTCAAGTGATGGTATCTGGGGCTAATGGTCAAACAGAAGGACGGACGGACGGACAAAGGCAAATCTATATGCCCCCCTCTCCGAGAAGGGGCATAAAATGCAGCAATTAGGCCTTAGATATATGAGTTATCACTAAATTTGACCAAATGACCGGGGGTCGTTTTTTTATGGGGTCAATATTCTTCGTGAGGTTCAGTTTACTTCACGTGGGGGAGTCATAGTACTATGATCTGGAGGTCATAATACTATGACCGGGGGGTCACTTATTCTATAGAATAATGACCGGGGGTCATTATTCTATGGGGGTCGAAATACTTCATTACACCGGCATTGAAAAAGATGTCGCATAAAAGTCTTTTTGAAACTTTATTCAAAATAAAATTAAGACTGGTATTTTAGACAAAGATGCGAGAAAAATAGATTCATTATTTAGTTTAGTTCGTGCAGAAGCTTCCATAAATGAATCATATAAACACACTTAAGCGACTGAAAATATCATTTAGTCTAAAGGAAAATTATCAAACAACATAATATGTTTTAAATTTCATTTCTAATTAACTAAAACCATTTCAGTCATTAAATTAATGCAAAATATAGTTCAATCAGTACCTCATTGACCTGAAAAATAGGTAGAGATATAAATGACAAAAAGAACTTTCTTTACAAAAGATATTCGGCGTTGGTGCGAAATTGGTGTATTGAAAATGTTTAATAGCTGTATAGATAAAGCGTTGTTTACGTAAGAAATTCATTTTTGTTTCTTGAATAAATTATGACGCCTTACAAAGATATTACTGTGCAATTTCAGATCAATACTGTATTTCTCACATTTTTCGGTATACACACCAGCAAAAACACGGTAGTTTTTGAAGTAAATTCATATCAAACGCTTGCATTTAAGGTATTAGGTCACTAATAGTAATGTTTACAAAATGGCCTTTGCTTGGTATATTCTGAAAGGTAACCGTGTTTGGCACTATTTTGCAAATTTTAAACAACTTTTACCGTGCCGTTTTTTATAAATTTTAAATAACTTATGGTATCTCCTCAAGCTCAAGTAGAGACAAATTTCAAAGTGATAGCCACTATCCAAAACGTTTGCAGAGAACTCATTTTACCATTAATTTCAATCGAAGAAACATCGAACTATTGGTAACCAATCATAAAACACAAAATAAAAATGTTAATATCATTTTTTCTATGGTGCCTCCAGTAAACGGATTTAATGAGACAGAATTCATACTTCAACATTGAAAAAATAAGGTCAAATGCTTTGTTTCTGTTTTGAATTTTGCTAACTCCATTTAAAAATAACCTTAGGGCAGACGTAAAACCTACCTAAATTTCTTCCACAATATATAATCTAAGAGTGAAAGCAAAATAGAGAACTTTCACCGTGCGTAACTAAATATTTTTAAAGATGTGTAACTCTACCCCTTCTGTTTAAGTAGTAAATTCTCTTTGAACACCAAAAAATCGCTTATAAGATTCATCTTTTTCCATTTTTGTACAAAACATCAATAATAAGTCTTGAAAGAAGTAAAAACCTACTAGTAAAAAAGGAAAATAAAGAGAAAAAAAATTTGGTCCCAGTAGGGCTTGAACTTACGCCCCCTAAGAATTGCAGTAAAAGTAGGTTTATGGTAGGAATTAAATACTCTTCAAAAAGGAGGTTCTCTATTAGTGATCCAATACCTTAATTTATTACTATTTGCTTTAATCAAGCCACAAGTACATTACAGAGTTTACGGATATAGCAGAGCTCACCCCGACCATAAACTATACTATACATAAATTGTTACACATATTTCGATTATCAAGACTCGTGTACTAAAAAAATTATAACTCAGGTAAAGCTCCAATTTTATGGGTATAAATACCTCCTGTCTGCACTAATCTTTTGTGATTCTCCACTAAACGTCATTAGAGACAGTACTTACATCATCTTTGTAGTACTTTGTTGAAATGTAACGAAACTATTTGTGAAAAATTACATTCATTTCAACAAATTAAACGTATGAATGTATTCATTTATTTCCGGTCCCGTTGCTTTTATTGGCTGAATGATTATAAATGTACAGCGTTGGCTTAGACAGCTACGCCAAACAAAATCGGTATTAAAGTAGTTTTGAAAAATATGAAGTCACGACGAGACGTTATTTATGCTTCCATAGTTATTTATCAGGATAACATTTTTGTGTATTTCTAACCTTAGACTTTATTGGCTTGACTTAATCAAATACGTATTTGGTTCGTGCTCAATGAAAGTTTCACAGAATGTTGTTATGATACAAGAGTAAAACAAAACCAAAGATAAAGAGTGTTCCACGATGGGACATAAACAATTTCTAATCGTATATGGTTTTTGCACATCGGTGTAAAGGATACAGAATATTATCAAGCATAAACATACCTTTAGATACAATTTTCCACGTAATTTAATATCAACAGAAATGAACACTGTTTATCTACTGTAATTCTTGCGTTATAAACTACTTTTTCGTTTTATTTAATCGATGCATGTTACCGATAGTAAAAACTGATTTTAAAAATTTACAGTAATAAAAGTAATACATTGTATTACAAAATACTAATTCCAGTCATACAAATACACTTACCGCTTTGGTCAGTTTCTTTTTGTTTATCTCTTGCTTCTTTAATATACTTTTGTACTGTATACGAATCAACGGATGTTCTCAACGTAACAGGTCCTGCAACTACACTTGATAAACTGTTTGATAATGTGGAGATATTGTCAGACATTTTTGAACCTTCGAATAAGTTGACGACGTTTAGAACACCTTCAGCATCTCGACATTTTATGGAAAAACGTACTCTTTCAGTAAACATATTACTTTGTTTTTCATCTGAAATATCAAGAGTCGCCATATGACCTATAATTGTGTCGGTGCGACATTAAACCCAACCAAAAAAAGAAAAGGAAGAATATCAAGATTTAATATTTTACCTAATAGATCCCTCTCAAAATGTAAATCATACCGATTTATCGCATACCACTACATGTGTTATCTTTATGTGAATGTGTAAACAGTGAGCAGCTTTTGCCATTTTTCAAATAAATGCATCAGTAATATTGCGAGTTATCTTTATACCGCTTGACATTAACCGTCCTTTCAAAGTGTAGAATGGTATTAATTGCATCAAAACATTTCATCTTATAACAAATATAGTACGTTTTCACAGAGATACCTACGTATATTTTGTAAGGCTTCCTGTAGTGGTTTTATTTGAATGCATGCTGACAAGTATATTTGTGATCCTGTTTCTTCTGTTAAACATTCTGCTATATCCTTCAACCTTTGTTCTAATACTGTACTCTTAAAATAGTTCAATACGCTTAACAGCACAACAACGGAATGGCATCGAATATGTAAGAGCACGGAACCTTCCGTTACATCTATAACTTCACCTCCGGCATCTTGAATGTCCTGAACGAGTGATGTTACACATCTTTGAGAAGCGCTTTGTTCATCTTGAGTCAGAGCTAAGTTTTGACTTGAGAAGAAACCTTTAACACGAGTAAATGCGGTAGATATTATGTTTGTTATCCCCTGTCTGCTGGACTCTAAAGCCGAACTGAACCTTTCAACAAATCCTTTTGATCTTTTAGCATGCGCAATTAAGGTTGCTGCTGCTGATGTTACCGCTTCTGGGTTTCTACCGCTTACAGTCACTTCTCCAACTATAACTTAAAACATAATCGTGAGAATACGTTTATTACGCTTATAGAGTCATTTAGACAATAGACTATACTGCCGATACATGGAGATTAAAAGTTAAACAAAGTTCATTCAGTTAAAAGGCACTGACACAAAATCAACAAGAGCTGTCTCCGTAGGATGACACATGCCCCCGATGGCACTTTGAATGAATAGTTATGGCCGATGTTAGAGTTTAGGACCTTTGACCTACGGAGCTGGGTCTTGCGCGCGACACCTCGTCTTACTGTGTCACACATTCATGCATAGTTATTTTAAAATCCATGCATGAATGACAAAGATATGGACCGGACATGCCTATCAATGCACTATCATGAAAAATGATCTTTAACGTCTAAGTGTGACCTTGGCCTTTGAGCTACGGACCTGGGTCTTGCGTGTGACACGTCGTCTTACTGTGGTACACATTCATGCCAAGTTATTTGAAAATCCATCCATCGATGACAAAGATATGGACCGGACACGCCCATCAATGCACTATCCTTTAACATCTAAGTGTGACCTTGACCTTTGAGCTACGAACCTGGGTCTTGCGCATGACATGTCGTCTTACTGTGGTACATATTTATGTCAAGTTATTTGAAAATCCATCCATCGATGACAAAGATATGGACCGGACACGCCCATCAATGCACTATCCTTTAACGTCTAAGTGTGACCTTGACCTTTGAGCTACGGACCTGGGTCTTGCGCACTGCACGTCGTCTTACTGTGGTACACATTCATGCCAAGTTATTTGAAAATCCATCCATCGATGACAAAGATATGGACCGGACACGCCCATCAATGCACTATCCTTTAACGTCTAAGTGTGACCTTGACCTTTGAGCTACGGACCTGGGTCTTGCGCACTGCACGTCGTCTTACTGTGGTACACATTCATGCCAAGTTATTTGAAAATCCATCCATCGATGACAAAGATATGGACCGGACACGCCCATCAATGCACTATCCTTTAACGTCTGTGACCTTGACCTTTGAGCTACGGACCTGGGTCTAGCGCACTGCACGTCGTCTTACTGTGGTACACATTCATGCCAAGTTATTTGAAAATCTATCCATCGATGACAAAGATATGGACCGGACACGAAAATTGCGGACAGACCGACAGACTGACTAACCGACAGACCGACAGACAGACAGACGGTTCAAAAACTATATGCCTCCCTTCGGGGGCATAAAAATATGATGTCTGACATAGGCTATGTAACTGCAAATAATTTGTTTATTCTCATTCTGCATCTTTCTAGCTAGTAATTTGAAAAGGAGTTCAAACTTACCAGTCGAAATATCTTTATTTCCGTTTTGAATAATACTTTTCAGTTCCATCACTAGCTGCTCTGTTCCTGTCAATACGGAGATAATATATAACTATGATATTGTGTAACAATACAAAGATAATTTTTTCTGAAATGAGTCATTTGATTTTTTCTTATAAATTGAGCTCGTAATTTTCAATTTTTGATTTATCAATCGTAGCAGTTCATATTGTATGATAATTATCATATTGCATAAAATAAGTTTTCTTACTAACATTCCCACGACAGCATATAACACTAAGAAGGCATTATAAAGGAAATGTTTTAACAATTACTACATTTGAATATGTAATGAATTGTCGACGAAAATTTTGACATTCCATGTAATGTTTGTTACTATATATTTGAACTAGTGTCTGTTTATGCATGGATGATGCCTGGTAAATTGCTTAAACGTACATCATTTGATCAAATTTATTTCATTAGAAAGTAACATTTTATTTTGGATATAAGAAAGTAAAAAATATGTTTAATTCTTTTGATTCTGTAAATAATGACATATTAATGAACAAAATTGCGTTTAGGCCTGATAATGGTATATTCAATTTGTTGGAATAATGCAGTGAGGGACACACGAATGAATAAATAAAGAATAGAAGGTAACTAGAGGTGTTTTTATACGGTCAGTTTTTTTCTTTGTTTTTAATGTTGTCTACAATACTTCTGTACATGATGAAATCACTGAGATGTTGAAGGTGAAATTGAAAGTACTTTACTAAATATCAGTAAGTAGATGTACAATTTTTTATTGACTTTTGATTATATTTTGATATGCATTGCTATATAGATATGATGGCTGGATTGTGTTCCAAAAATTCGTTAAGATGGCTTATAATCATACATCGTCTCACTGTCGATTATAGTATTGTTACCTTTGGTAGAGGCACTGGACCTTTGCAATTACATGTAAAATGCACACATTCATCTAAATTCAGAATTGTGGATATGCATTTTATTTTATACAACCAGCTATTCTTTCGCAGGTGAATTATCAAAACATTTATTAAAGAAAGATGTGTGAGAAATTCGTACAGATTCTTCTCACATGTGCCCAGAATTGTAGCCTATTACTTTTAACATATGCGTTCACCGTAATACTGCATCAAGAACGGGAATAATAACGGCACCGAAGTGGCCGGTTGGTGAAATGTCAACTATTTATACGTAAATATTGATTACCGATTATCTACCTTATGCTGCCTGCCTATAAATGACATTGTTCGGGAGGTTAATGTTTTACGAGGCAAATAAGTCTAATAGATTACACGCTATTAAATTAAAAGTGACTAGTCTTCTAAGTTGGATTGATGTTGCATGTAAACGAAAGGTGTAACATATTTGGCAATTGGAACGAACAAATTGTGTTGGATAAATGAGGCATAACCAATACACCAGTGATTTCTGAGTGAATACAGTAGTGTCACTTTATATACACAGGCCAACTTGTAGGAAACACATTATTAGTCTTGTTTGCTTAGGCCCACCATGAACTTTGCTGCATTGAAACGTTTTATTTTTCTGAAAAATACAAATGGAAATTAGAAGGCAGGATATGATAAAAATATTATATTTAATTACTTGTCCTAAATAATTGTAATTTATTAAGTATTAATCCAAACAAAACAAGTAATTACTTGTAATTTCAAGGGTAAGGAAAGCCTGACAATAAGCTAATTCTATATGAAAACCATCCTCAAGAATTTTATAACGCTGGAAGAAGATATGAAACTTTGAAATTTAAGAAAATAGCTGATCATGGAGGCAGCCATTTAAGTGTGATTATGGCGTCATTCAAACACTGCTGAATTCTTTATTTAGTAAGTTACCTTTTAAATATATTATTTTCATGTTTCATGAGTGCAAGGTGTAAAAGATGATAATTTCTTTCATTATAGTTTTATCTGCTTCCGGAATAAAAGAGGATCTTCCGGTCTGTCCCTCTTTTTTGCCGCTATATGGTGTTTTTACCGGTGAAAATCACAGCAAAAATTGAAGAAATCGCAGACCACAGCAACAGAAAATCAAAATTTGTTCGTACGTACGAACAAAATTCCAAATAAAATTTACAAATTCTTGCTCATTTCTCACATTTTTAAATGCAATTTGGAATTTTGTTCGTACGTATGAACAAATCCTGGCTGTTCCTACGTATGAACAATAATCCATATTCCGTATTATTTTTCAGTTCTGACATGCTGTTCAAACAGCTCAGATTTGTTCGTACGTCCGAACAAAATTCCAAAATAGCTTTAAAATTTCTTTTTCATTTCTCACTATCATTTGTTAGTACGCATGAACAGCCTGGATTTGTTCGTACGTACGAACAATTGAGAAAACTGAAAAAGAATTTATTCTTAAAAAAATGCAATTGGAATTTTGTTCGTACGTACGAACAAATCTGTCCATATTATTTTTCAATTCTGATATTCTGTTCAAAACAGCCAGATTTGTTCGGACGTACGAACAAAATTCCAAACTGCTTTAAAAATTCTTTTTCATTTCTCACTATCATTTTGTTCGTACGTACGAACAAATGAGAGAATGAAAAAGAATTTTTTCTTAAAAAAATGCAATTTGGAATTTTGTTCGTACGTACGAACAAATCCTGTCCATATTTTTCAATTCTGATATTCTGTTCGAACAGCCCAGATTTGTTCGTACGTACGAACAAAATTCCAAACTGCTTTAAAAATTCTTTTTCATTTCTCACTATCATTTGTTTGTACGTACGAACAGTCTGGATTTGTTCGTACGTACGAACAATTGAGAGAACTGAAAAGAATTTATTCTTAAAAAAAATACAATTTGGAATTTTGTTCGTACGTATGAACAAATCTTGTCCATATTTTTTTTCAATTCTGATATTCTTTTCAAACAGCCCAGATTTGTTCGGACGTACGAACAAAATTCAAAACTGCTTTAAAAATTCTTTTTCATTTCTCACTATCATTTGTTCGTACGTACGAACAGTCTGGATTTGTTCGTACGTACGAAACAATTGAGAGAACTGAAAAAGAATTTATTCTTAAAAATGCAATTTGGAATTTTGTTCGGACGTACGAACAAATCTTGTCCATATTTTTTTTCAATTCTGATATTCTGTTCAAACAGCCCAGATTTGTTCGGATGTACGAACAAAATTCCAAGCTGCTTTAAAAATTCTTTTTCATTTCTCACTATGATTTGTTCATACGTACGAACAGCCTGGATTTGTTCGTACGTTCGAACAAATGAGAGAACTGAAAAAGAATTCATTCTTAAAAAAAAAATGCAATTTGGAATTTTGTTCGGACGTACGAACAAATCCTGTCCATATTATTTTTCAATTCTGATATTCTGTTCGAACAGCCCAGATTTGTTCGGACGTACAAACAAAGTTCGAAACTGCTTTAAAAATTCTTTTTCATTTCTCACTATCATTTGTTCGTACGTACGAACAGTCTGGATTTGTGCGTACGTACGAACAAATGAGAGAACTGAAAAAGGATTTATTCTTAAAAAAATGCAATTTGGAATTTTGTTCGTACGTATGAACAAATCCTGTCCATATTTTTATTCAATTCTGATATTCTGTTCAAACAGCCCAGATTTGTTCGGACGTACGAACAAAATTCCAAACTGCTTTAAAAATTCTTTTTCATTTCTCACTATCATTTGTTCATACGTACCAAAAAATGAGAGAACTGAAAAAGAATTTATTCTTAAAAATATGCAATTTGGAATTTTGTTCGTACGTACGAACAAATCCTGTCCATATTATTTTTCAATTCCGATATTCTGTTCGAACAGCCCAGATTTGTTCGGACGTACGAACAAAATTCCAAACTGCTTTAAAAATTCTTTTTCATTTCTCACTATCATTTGTTCGTACGTCACTTAATATCATTTTGCAAAAAATACAAATATCACTGAAAATTTCAACACATATTTTAATATATTTATTTAAAAAAATACCAAAACAAATACTTATGAACATAATAAATATAACACAAAAGTCTAACATAAATAAACAAGAGTGCCAGAATGTCATAAAATACGCCCGTCACAGCAAATTTCTTTACACTAGCACTGTATTTGCAAATGGAATTTTAATTTTGTGGTAGTGATTTATTGTAATTCTTTTGTTTTTCTAAATCAACATAAAAACTCCTAACCAGGTAGAGATACCTTAAATACACCTAAAATTTGAATGTAGCATCTATGTTGTACCACAGAAAAGTGGTCTTGGTTTTTCCCTTCGGTCAATTATAAAAAAGTTACAATATAAGTTATTTATAGTAACAACTAAGGGAAGTTAATCTTTTAAAAAAAAAAAAAAAAAAAAATCAATAAAAAAAATTGTAAGTCCACACAAATTTTTTACAGGTAGAGATTGGTCAAAATACACCTCAAAATAGGATGTAGCATGTTGTACTACAGAAAAGTGGTCACGATTTTTCCCTACGACTAGTAATGAAGAAGTTACAATATAAGCTATTTATAGTAACAACAAAGGGAAGTAATCCTAAAGAAAGGAACTGCGCATGACACTTCCTCTCATGATGGTGTATAATTGTGCCAAGTTACATCAAAATCCCTCCATGCATGAAGAAGAAATGCTTCGGACAAAGTCATTCTAGTATTTGACCTTTGGTCTCTAAGTGTGACCTTGACCTTAGACCCAGGGACCTGGTTCTTGCGCATGACACTTTGTCTCGTGGTGGTGAACATTTGTGCCAAGTTATATCAAAATCCCTCTATGCATGAAGAAGAAATGCTCCGGACAAGGTTTTCATTCTTGTATCCTTTGACCTCTAAGTGTGACCTTGACCTTAGACCTAGGGACCTGGTTCTTGCACACGACACTCCGGCTCAGGTGGTGAACATTTGTGACAAGTTATATGAAAATCCCTCTATGCATGAAGAAATTGCTCCGGACAAAGTTTTCATTCTTGTATCCTTTGACCTCTAAGTGTGACCTTGACCTTAGACCTAAGGACCTGGTTCTTGCGCCTGACACTCCGACTCATGGTGGTGAACCTTTGTGACAAGTTATATCAAAATCCCTCTATGCATGAAGAAGAAATGCTCCGGACAAAGTTTTCATTCTTGTATCCTTTGGCCTCAAAGTGTGACTTGACCTTAGACTAGGGACTGGTTCTTGCGCATGACACTCCGTCTCATGATGAACATTTGTGCCAACTTTCATCAAAATCCCTCTATGAATGAAGAAGATATGCTCCAGACAAAGTTTTCATTCTTGTATCCTTTGACCTCTAAGTGTGACCTTGACCTTAGACCTAGGGACTGGTTCTTGCGCATGACACTCCGTCTCATGATGATGAACATTTGTGCCAACTTTCATCAAAATCCCTCCATAAATGAAGAAGATATGCTCCGGACAAAGTCATTCTTGAATTTAACCTTTGACCTCTAAGTGTGACCTTGACCTTAGACCTAGGGACCTGGCTCTTGTGCATGACACTCCGTCTCATGATGGTGAACAACTGTGCCAAGTTTCATCAAAATCCCTCCATGCATGTAGAAGATCTATGCTCCGGACAAAGTCTGTGGACGCTGCCCGCCCACCAGGGGCGTTCCCATAATACGTCCCGTTTTTCAAACGGGCGTATTAAAAGGATTTGCCAAAGAAAAACAAGAGCACCGCAATGCAGGGCAATATACAGAGAAAACAAAGTCACATTACCATTGACCCCTAAATGTGACCTTGATCTTAAAGAAAGCCATCCGAAACATGTGCTCTGTAACATCGTCTCAATGTGGTGAACATTTGTGCCAAGTTTCTTTAAAATCCTTCAAGCAGTTCAAGAGTTACAGAGCGGACACGAAACAAAGTCATATGACCTCTGACCCCTAAGTGTGACCTTGACCTTGAAGGCAGCCATCTGAAACATGTGCTCTGCATGTCATCTCGATGTGGTGAACATTTGGGCCAAGTATGGTTTGAGTCAAATTATTTTCAAATCCCTTGAAAACTGACAGACAAGCAGCACCTTTGACTTTTAAGTGTGATCTTGAACTTGTAGCTAGGGGTATGTGTCTTGTGTATGAAACCTCATTTCATTATGGGATGCCAAGAATTTTCAAAATACCTTCAACAACGGCAGAGTAATGGACCAGATAAGAAACACAGCATGTTAACATTAACCTCTAATTGTAACTAGGAGTCTGGATCTTACGCATGACATATGGTCTCATTATAAGGAACATTTTTCAAAGAATTTGGGAGGAGGGTGGGGGGCAGGATAGTGAAACGGGGCACATCTGAGGAAACTGGAGCTGTCACTGAATTATTTAATGATTCAAAGTGTGGAGGAAGATATTGCACAATAGCTTTAGACTGTGTCAAAAATATTAAGAAATACTTGATATATAGGGAACATATTTTGTTGTGACAATATTATGAAATTTACACATGAAATAAGTAAAAGGTTAGAAAATTACATGAAACCACTACATACAAACAGAATTGTTTAAAACCTGTAAAAAACCATCTTTAGTTAATTTAATTAATTAAATTTAGTGACAACTTAGATAGTCTGAAAGTGCAACAAAACATTTACCTGAACTTTCCAGTAAAAAGGGAGAATAATTCATGATATAAAATGTGCCAGAGTTATGCAAACTTATGTCATATGATATAGGTGATGATGCTGAACAATTACTTAAAGTTTGAATCAAATCCATTCTGTAATAACAGAGATGATGTGAAATTGCATCAAAACTCTAACCTGAAATTCAAAGTAAAAATGGGGTATAATTCATGAAAAATTTGTGCTTAGAGTTATGTACCTTGTGTCATATGATGGGGGTGATGATGTTGAACAATTAGTTAAAGTTTGAATCAAATCCATTCATTAATAACAGATATAGAGTGAAAGTGCACCCAAACTTTAAACTGAAAATCTAAGTGGAAGGGGGGATAAATCATAAATATTGGTGCCAAAGTTATGGATCTTATGTCAGATGATGTGGGTGATGGTGAGAAATAACCACACAAATTAGTACGAATCGAATCCGTCAAGTAAATAGAGATAAGGAGAAACAAGAGGGCCATGATGGCCCTATATCGCTCACCTGTTATCACTGCACTTGAGGACAAGAAGGTCCTCAGAAAAAATATCTACAGTAAGTCCAAAGGACAGGAACAACAAAGTGAAGAAATTTAACCAAAAAGAAAAAAATTCTTACAAGGTATAGATATGTCAAAATACACCTAAAAATTGGAGGTACCATCCATGTTGTACCACAGAAAAGTGGTCTCGGTTTTTCCCTACGGCCAATAATAAAAAAGTTACTAAAAATAAGCTATTTATAGTAACGTAAAAGGGAAGTAATTAAAAAAAAAATATTGTAAGTGAACAAAAGAAGGATCTGCCAAATAAATCTGTTGACATAAATGAAATTTCAGATCAGTATCTTCATTAGTTATGGAGATATACCCATTTTAATTTGAAATAAAGGGAGGTAATTTGACATAAAATCAGTCCATAGTTATCTACCCTGATTGTCTCAGTCCAGCTAATAACAATAATGAAATTTCAAATAAGTCCTGTAAGTACTTACTGATATAAATCCATTTTGATTACAATCAGGGGAGGTAATCAGATATAAAATAACTCTGGAACCTACAATTGGATCTGATTTGTCATGGAATCCAAGATTTATTGTTGTTCAAGAAAGGAACCAAGATCTTATGGTGATACAAGTTGTGTGCAAGTTTGGTTAAAATAAAATCATAAATGAAGCTGCTATTGTGCAGACTAGGTCAAAATAGCTAATTCTGGCCCTTTCAGGGGCCATAACTCTGGAACCCATAATGGAATCTCACCAGTTCATGAAAGGAATCAAGATCTTATGGTGATACAAGTTGTTTGCCAGTTTGGTTAAAATCAAATCATAAATAAAGCTGCTATTGTTCAGGCAAGGTCAAAACAGCTAATTTTGGCCCTTTCAGGGGCCATAACTCTGGAACCCATACTGGGATCTGGCCAGTTCAAGAAAGGAACCGAGATCTTATGGCGATACAAGTTGTGTGCAAGTTTGGTTAAAATAAAATCATAAATGAAACCACTATTGTGCAGACAAAAAATTGTTGACGGACAGACGCACGCACGCACGGACTGACGACGGACGAAGGGTGATCACAAAAGCTCACCTTGTCACTATGTGACAGGTGAGCTAAAATAAGGATCTGCCAAAGATAAACAAGAGCACCGCAATGCAGGGCAATATACACAAGAAACAAAGTCATATGACCTTTGACCCCTAAGTGTGACCTTGACCTTAAAGCGAGCCATCTGAAGAGAAAAGTATTTCAAGGTATTTCTAAAAAAAATTGGCAAGGACCATATAATGATGATGCTACAGATCAAGTTTGATGAAAATCAATCAAGCAGTTTGTGATAAGAAGTCATTTAAACATATTTCTATTTTTAGGTCTAGCAGCCCCTAAAAGGGGCCAAGTGCCCCTATTCGAACAAACTTGATAGAGGACCATATAATGATGCTAAAGACTAAGTTTGATGAAGATCTATCCAGCGGTTCATGTTAAGAAGTCATTTAAATGTATTTTTCTTTTGTTGAAGATCCATTTGGCAGTTCATGAGTTGTTTAAAGGTATTTCTATTTTTAGCTCTAGCGACCTCTAAAAGGGGCCAAATGCCCCCATTTGAACAAACTTGATAGAGGACCTCACCAGGATGCTACAGACCAAATTTGGTATTAGTCTGACAGTAGTTTCAGAGATGTTTCAGTAAAAATGTGGACGACGGACAATGGACGACACATGGCCATTCGCCCTATACTAATAGCTCACACTGAAAAAGCAACCAATGTCCATACTTCCCATATTTATGAAGAAGCTAAAAACACAAACTAGCTCATAAATTAAAGAACAAAATATAAATTTTATATTCAAAAATGATGTGGAGGGTGACAGAAATTACTAAATACACAACATCAACACACTAGATGTAAAAAATTGTGGGTTAGCATAATTATGATAAATTCTGTGAAATCATTAATTTTTGTGCAGGACTAATTTTAGTAGATTTGTGGTTGGTTAAAAGCACAAAATTAATTCCTATGAACAAATAAAATTCCAGTTGTCAAAACATGAAATTCATTCATTAAATCCCCATGAAATAATCCTTCTGGTTAAAACCACGAAAATTCATGCTCACACAATGAGCTGATTTCGCAGTATTCCAATATGTTTTTAATTTTTTTCGGGTTTAACTCCATTTTTCAACAATATTTCAGTTATGTAACGGTGGACAATAAATTAACCAGTGCTTTTGGATTCTAGCTGTACCAGTACAAACCTGTTCTCCCCAAGTAACTGCCAACTTCCCAACATGATTGGAGGAGGAATGATTACAGACACAATGTCTTTTATTAAATAGTCACGGAGAACATTTGGCCCGCCTGGGGATCGAACTCGCAACCCCATCATCTGTAGATCTGCCCTTTCACTACTGAGCTAAGCGAGTGGGTTCAAATATATTATATATATATGAACATTTCTTTAACTTACAAATAAATTTCAAAGATAAACATTTCATCAAACAAACATACATTATATGCAAAAATCACATTAAAATAATATTGTTTTCATATTTTCAAAAGTAAAAGCATTAACTCTAAGAAACAACTAAAATGTCAAGTTGCAAAACCACAAAAAGAAATGAATGTCCAACTAAAACAGATTTATCTGTTAAGATCAAAGGACAGTCTGAATAAGCATGGTACGGGAAAGGAATCCAGTCTCTAATGTCCCTTCATTTATAAAGCAGGTTTGCAGCAGACTCCTGTTCTTGGTGTGTTTGTCTATATGTATATGTATGTTTATGAGGCGAGATCCGCCATAACACATTCTTATCAGACAGTACTTGGTTGTACTAGAGTCAGTTTATAGGAAAATTTTACACTAGATGCCCATGGGCAACATGTCAAGCCCGCCAGCTGTCAAAAGGACTAGGAGTTGCACATGACACCCTGTCTCATTGAGGCAAACATTTATGCCAAATAAAAAATGATTGCAAAAAGTTACAAAATAAGTTATTCATAGTAACAACAAAGGGAAGTAAATCTTTAAAAAAATCTAAGTCCACACAAAAATCCTTACCAGTAGAGATAGGTCTAAATACACCTCAAAATTGGATGTAACAGGCATATTGTACTACAGAAAAGTGTTCATGCCAATTATAAACGAGATTACTCCACGCATGTCAAAGTTATGGTCCGGACAAACAAATCCTGACGGACGGACGGACGCACACACGCACATACACAGAACAGCCATTTGGACATCTATCTTTGCTTCCGCAAGCGGGCTCGACAAAAATGAAGATATAACATGTTTGCCAGTACATCTGACACAGGTACTGTCAATACATATTTGAGAACAGAAGTATCTGCAGCTGAATGAAATGAGTGTTTTGTTGTCTTGTTGATGTGTTTAAGCCAGCATACGTCTTTGCTTACAATTTTAACAACTGGAACAGTAAAACTGTTGCAATATTTTGGACTTTCCTCAGATTCACCTAAACACCGAGACCTGAAAGAAATAAAGCATAAAGTAAACATAAAAAGCTAAAAACACAAAGATTTTTACTTGGGATTTTTGTTTTCATAGCGATCTTCATGGCGATCCTCAAAAAGAGTGAGTGGGTGAGTGAGTGAGTTGGGTTTTACGGCGAATCGACACAAAATGGTCATATATCGAAGATTCTATTCTAAAATTTCTCGTTTATTTTCAGAATGTTTCTGATTAATTTCAAATTATCATGAACTGTCATGTTATATGATATCTAAATCACTGCTAACCTTAAGGCTCTTCTGTCACATGCACACTTCTATCAACGAAGCAACTCATGTTAAACAAAATAGGTATTCAAAGGCTACTTTTTGCATCTATATAATCAAATCAATACATAAAATTCTCACTTCGATATAAAAGTTCTCTGTTGTAGTAAGCTTAATATGTGCATATATTTTTATTTATTATATTTCACCACACTAGAGGCACTATTTCGTAGTTTATGATTAAAGAATAACTGCTAATTATATTTCTAAAAATAGACAGCGGTTTCCGCCATTCTCCGTACAAAACCGAGTGTTCCCGAATATGGCTGTATGGTACGGGGATTAGGAACAACCAGTTTTTTACCCAACCGGACCTAATTTTTAACCTGTCCGAAATTTCATAGAGACAAATGTTCTGACCAATTTTCATTAAGATTGGACCAAAAATGTGGCCCAAGTGTAAACAAGCACTTTCTTTCATTTGACCTTGTGACCTAGTTTTTGACCCCAAATGATCCAGATTAAAACTTGTCCATGATTATATGTAAACAAACATTCTGACAAAGTTTCGTGAGATTGGAGCAAAAAAGTGACCTCTAGAGTATAAACAAGCTTTTAATTTGATTTTTCTAAGTGACCTAGTTACTGATCCTACATGACCCAGAGTCGAAATCATATAAGACTTCATAATACCAAACATTCTGACCAAGTTCTATGAAGATTGAATAAAAACTGTGGCCCCTAGAGTGTTAACAAGATTTTCGTTTGATCTGACCTAGTGCCCTAGTATTTGACCCCAAAAGATTCAAACTTGGCCTAAAGATCATCAAGATAAATATTTTGACCAAGTTTCATGAAGATATAGTCATAAATATGGCCTCTTAATGTTAACAAGCTTTTCCTTTGATTTGACCGGGTGACCTAGTTTTTGACCCCACATGACCCAGATTCGAACTTGACCTAGAAATCATCAAGCCAAACATTTCTGACCAATTCTCAAGAGTTTCAAACTTAAAATGTGGTCTCTAGAGTGTTAACAAAATTTTCCTTTGATCTAGCCAAGTGACCTAGTTTTTGACCCGACATTCATGACCCAGATCCAAAACTTGGCCTAAAGTTAAACATTCTGACCAAGTTTCATAACGATAGGGTCAAAAATGTGGCCTCTAGTGTTAACAAGCTTTTCCTTTAATTTAACTGGGTGACCTAGTTTTTAAACCCACATGACCCAGATTCGAACTTGACCTAGAGGTCATCAAGACAAACATTCTTACTAATTCTCATGAGTTTTAAACTTAAAATGTGGTATCTAGAGTGTTAACAAGATTTTCCTTTGACCTGGCCTAATGACCTAGTTTTTGACCTGACATGACCCAGATTCACACTTGGCCTAGGAATCATCAAGATAAACATTCTGACCAAGTTTCATGAAAATAGGGTCTTAAAAGTGGCCTCCAGAGTGTTAACAAGCTTTTCCTTTGACTTGACCGGGTGACCTAGTTTTTGATCCAACATGACCCAGATTTGGGCTTGGCCTAGAGCTCATCCAGATAAACATTCTGACCAAGTTTCACAACAATAGGGTCATAATTGTGGCCTCTAGAGTGTTAACAAGCTTTTCATTTGATTTGACTGGGTGACCTAGTTTTTGACCAAACATGACCCAGATTCGAACTTGGCCTAGAGGTCATCAAGATAAACATTCTGACCAAGTTTCACAAAGATAGGGTCATAAATGTGGCCTCTAGAGACTAGTAGAGTGTTAACAAATTTTTCCTTCCATTTGACCTGGTGACATAGTTTTTGACCCCAGATGACCCAATATCGAACTCATCCAAGTTTTTTTTTAGGGTAACATTCTGACCAAGTTTCATTAAGATTGGACCAAAACTGTGACCTCCAGAGTGTTAACAGTCAAATTGTTGACGACGACTGACAACGGACGACAGACACAGGGCGATCACAAAAGCTCACCTTGAGAAGTGCTCTGGTGAGCTAAAAATCTGGAGGTGTTCAGCTACAATATCTGCCATTTATAAGTCTCTGTGGTCAATTTATTTTCCAGAAGATTACTGCAAAAAGTGAATCAAACAATGCACAGTGCCTTGAACATTTATAGGCCTCTCCTCTACCTACCTGGCATAACTGAAGTTGAAGACTACCTGTCTGCCAAGTACTTTTTCCTGTACTTTGCTAAATTGAGCCTATTTACTGTTTAAAGATAAATCTGCAATCTTAAGAGTAGGAGTCAACATTCAATTCTGTAGTTAAGGCCAAAGTTAAAAATATGTTTGTTTGCTGTCTCCCTACCTACCCACTTAAAATGCTGCGCCCCAGAAGTTTTTATTGGACAATGCTGGTCAAAATTTTTTCTTTAAGTTGCGATATGACAAGTGCCGCATATTTTTCAAGTACATGTAAGCAAAACAATAAATAAGAAAGTTTAAATTGTACTATTTGATTTCATCCTTTTATACTACATATGAAGATTTGTCTTATTTTTTCAGAAGAAATATTCTGTAAGAAACGATCATATATATATATACTGGTAAACGTATAATCCCAACACCAAAAAAAATAAATAAAAAAAAAATTGCCTACCTACCTACCCAACTTTAAAAAGTAGGGTCGGGAGACAGCAAACAATTTTAAATGTGGCCTAAGTATCTGAGTGACTTCAGGACACTAATGCGGTTACTGTCAGCTGAATGCTTGTCAGAAGTTTCAAAATGTCTATATTAAAAAAAAACTTTCACAAGACAGCATTTTTTAATATTATTTTGAAGGTGTCAGAGACAAATTTACCTTTATTCTAAGATTATGACTCCATGGCTGGAATACGGCAACTGCTAGGTAAGTATAATTTGCTAGTGCCTGCAGTATTTATTATCTGTTAATCAAACAGAAAGCTTTGCAACATGTCATACCTGAAATAATAAAACAAAAATCATGGCAATTCTAGGAAAACCAGGTTTTCAATTAAATCGTGCAAACAGGTTCTTTAAACAAGAGGGCCAAGATGACCCTAGGTCGCTCACCTGAGAAACACACCATAACAGTGTAAACATGTTTGACCTAGTGATTTCACGGAAACAAATATTCTGGCCAATTTTCATTAGGATTAGACCAAAAATGTGCTCTCCTGAGTTTAAACAAGTATTTTCTTTGATATGACCTAGTGACCTACTTTTTGATCCAAGATAACCCATATTCAACCTTGACCTAGATGTGATCAAGGCAATCATTCTGACCAAATTTCATTAACATCAATTAAACAAGAGGGCCATGATGGCCCTATATCGCTCACCTGTTATCATTGCACTTGAGGACAAGAAGGTCCCCAGAAAAAATATCTAAGTCCAAAGGACAGGAACAACAAAGGGAAGAAATTAAACCATAAAGGAAAAAAAAAATTCTTACAAGGTAAAGATATGTCAAAATACACCTAAAAATTGGAGGTACCATCAATGTTGACCACAGAAAAGTGGTCTCGGTTTTTCCCTACGGCCAATAATAAAAAAGTTACTAAAAACAAGCTATTTATAGTAATGTAAAAGGGAAGTAATTAAACAAAAAATGATTGTAAGTTAACAAAAGAAGGATCTGCCAAATAAATCTGTTGACATAAATGAAATTTCAGATCAATATCTTCATTAGTTATGGAGATATACCCATTTTAATTTGAAATAAAGGGAGGTAATTTGACATAAAATCAGTCCATAGTTATCTACCCTCATTGGCTCAGTCCAACTAATGACAATAATGAAATTTCAAATAAGTCCTGTAAGTACTTACTGATATAAATCCATTTTGATTACAATCAGGGGAGTTAATCAGATATAAAATAACTCTGGAACCTACAATGGATCTGATTTGTCATGGAATCCAAGATTTATTGTTGTTGAAGATATTTTGGAAGTTTGTATCAAATAAAACCATAAATGAAGTCTCTATATGGCTGCAAAAGCCAAAATAGCCAATTTTGGACCTTTAAGGGGCCATAACTCTGGAATCCATGAAGGAATCTGGCCAGTTCAAGAAAGGAACCAAGATCTTGTGGTGATACAAGTTTTGTGCAAGTTTGGTTAAAATCAAATCATAAATGAAGCTGCTATTGTGCAGACAAGGTCAAAATAGCTAATTTTGGCCCTTTCAGGGGCCATAACTCTGGAAGCCATTATGGGATCTGGTCGGTTCAACAAAGGAACCGAGATCTTATGGTGACACAAGTTTTGTGCAAGTTTGATTAAATTCAAATCATAAATGAAGCTGCTATTGTGCAGACAAGGTCAAAATAGCTAATTCTGGCCCTTTCAGGGGCCATAACTCTGGAACCCATAATGGAATCTGACCAGTTCAAGAAAGGAATCGAGATCTTATGGTGATACAAGTTGTGTGCCAGTTTGGTAAAAATCAAATTATAAATAAAGCTGCTATTGTGCAGACAAGTGTTGGCACGGTAAGCCGAAGGTCCGAGGTTCGAATCCCAGTCGAGGCTGCACATTTTTCCCGAGACTGTTACATCTGGGGGCTCATCCGGGATTATCACCCTTGGAGCCCATGCGGGGCGAAACAGTTTGGCTAGGGTGTGCATCTGAATTCGGTTAACAGTCTGCCGCAGACATTGGCCAGGAGTGTCAATGTCTTGAATAAGAGGGAAAGTGTGTAGCGGTTCTCGTATCGGGTCACCTCGATAGCTCAATTAATAGAGCGTTGGCACGGTAAGCCGAAGGTCCGTGGTTCGAATCCCGGTCGAGGCTGCACATTTTTCCTGAGACTGTTACACTAGAAACCTTAATTTCCTCATACCCCAGTCTCAAACACAGCACCATCTCGACTCTTTTCTTCCCTACTACTTGCTATCCGCTACTGGAATACTCTTCCCAAGTCACATCCAAGCTAGTCCCAGCCTAAATATCTTTATCCTGTTTTCTCATATTCTCGGGGGCCTAAGGGGTTGTTTTTATTCCGAGTAACAGATTAACAATTTCATAAACAGCATTTGGGTGTTGTTTTGTAGAAAATTTACTTGTCTTTCAGATGGAGTCATAAAATGTTACTGAAATTATCCCATTTAATTATTTTGTTTCTGTATTCGATATCCTCACCCGCAGAAATGGACCAAGAGTTTCTCGTATTCCCATGGACAAATAATTAAGTTGTAGAAATTAAAACATTAAAATTACCATTGTGTTATAAAAAGATATATTCTGTAAGAAATATTACAATTAATTGCATAATCAATAATTTATGGCAAATTTGCTAACACCACCAGAAAAAAATAAGGATTTTTTTGAAAACTGAGTAAAATGCTGATAGTTTCGTCAATATGCATTCAAATCACTTGAAATTTTCAGTTTGTCAGTTTTGTACCATTCCTGTCTAGAACACAGGCACGGGTCCAGCGTATATTTTTTTGTTTAAGAATACGAGAAACATGGATACACTGTGATTTAAATTAATACATTTTATGATAAATGCTTTTTCTTACCAAGCTGCCTCTAGGTAAACAATCCTTTCCATCAACACCAGAGACTGTATATTCTGCAGCCGTAGTCGGTTATACACACTACACAAAAACCTCGCGTTTTGAATTGGATGCTTTCATTATTTGTACACGGGGTGGCGGGTGATCAGTCGCTACATTCTTAAATATTGTAGTATCTACCGACTATTAAAATGAATGGATTAATAAAACTTGTTATCACTTGTATAAATCTTACGAAATGTTTGTTATTATAAACGCCTACAACCGCTGATTAGAACTTAAATAAGAAATGATGCATTAACCAAGCTGACACCCCTAATCTTAGCGTATTATGAAATGGACGCGTCGATTCAATTACACACGACTGGTTCACGGCTTCTGAGACTTACGTGTATGATTCGAAGAGTGAAAACGGATACCAGTCGACTGCATACACGCGTTTGTTTATTCCTTTGTGTGTTGGAAATTATTGATGGTCCTTCTGCCACTGGGGCAGAAATTCAGAAGCTGTTTCAGCAATTTATTAAAGACACCAGAAGATTTTAAAAATTAAAGCGACCAACTTCACACAGTGACTTATTAAGTGTTAAGTATACCTAGAGAATAATTTCCACAAAGAGAAAAATATACACCCAGAGACTATTGTCAGCTGTATAATGACATAAAGGAAAAACAACAACAACAACAACTGTCCGTAATTTAGCGGTAAGTTTATTTATTTATATGTAATAATAGTAGCATAACTAAATACGTTCTTTTATATATAAATAATAAATTTTAATGCCAGGGTTTCAGAAATCTGCAAATTTATTGGTAGCCCATTGGGCTACCAAAATTTTAATCTGGTAGCCCGAACATTTAAGTTTATTTGGCAATGGCCATTTCGGTTTATTTACTATGTGCTTCTATACTACAGTGGATGGAATGATAAATTATTAGAGGTTTCATAATTTTAGCCGTACGCACATTGTTATAAATTTTGTTCTCTAAATAGCAATTATCATTACTCATTTTTCTCATTTTAAAACATAAAACTACATGTTTTTAAACTGAGAAATATCATCAGGAGTACTCCTGATAGTTATAGCAACATGGCAATAAAAGAGGAATGCAAATCAATTTTTATAAACTTGCAAATCCATTAGAACTTACTATCTTAGAGCTGTATGAATTGTAATTTATCTCAAAATTATTTAAAGTTGATCCTGTCTGATTCTAAACATCTTCCTGCTTTAATAAACAGACTAGAACCGCATATATAGCGTATCTCAGTTTCTTGACACTGTGTATTCACTTATCCGAATTTATGTTTGTCCAAAATTCTGTATACTTTCTGATATTTTGCAAATTCACGGTCAATTTTTTTGCATGTTAGGCAAGTATTTAAATTGAAAAGCATAAACAATCAGTGTAGGCACTACACTGCCTCAAAATCAAATATTTGTTCCTTCTGATCGCTCGATAAATATTGAGGTCAGCAAAACCAAAAGTACACTTTGGCAGGTGGCGCTAAAATGACGTAATTTTAAGACTGGTTTGCATATTGTTTTAAACAATACCTATCAGCAACTTTGATGTTATTGGATCAGTCTATTTTCAATCTTGCACATGTTTTTGTAAACATTTGTCTGCGGTAGGATTAAATGGTTAATTGTTTGCCGATTGTGACAGTAGGTGTTAAGATAATTAAAGCCTCGGGCATGTATCCCTTGATAAACAAGGGGATTATAGACAACTATCAAAATTATATTTGAAGACTAAATTATTGATTTCCGGGCTACTCGATACGGAGTTTCAAGGTAGCCCGCCGGGCACGCTCTGAAAAAATTTAGTAGCCCGACAGAATTTTCTGGTAGCCCCCGGGCTCCAGACATGGGATTTCTGAAACCCTGAATGCAAATTATCATTGTTATTGACTTTAAAGACCTTCGACTAAAGAAAATGGGACATCGGTTTTTTGAAAATCTTCTATCGATCTATGATTGTGGATAATTTGTCACAACTCCTTGACCATGGCAGTTTTCAGTTCAGTTTGTGGATTTCGCTAAAGGCCTGCTTTATTGCGCTAGATTCATAATGACTAAATGAGGCATCATTCTAATATTTGTCCACCTCTGGAGACATACAATATTGAGCCTGTAGAATTTATATATCGTCTTCAGCTGTTCAGGGGTTGATAAATAATTTAATTTTTTGCTTGGTTAGAGGTTATGTATAACCTCTGAATGGTCACTGTTTGACTTAGCATGCATACTGGTACTGATCATGATAAACCCGGACAGAAAATGAGGTTTTTTACCTGTCACTTTTTTATTTCTGCAAATTGTAATCAATGGTCGGTATCAAAATAAAGCCTAACATTTTCTGAAAACTTTATTTTATTCAAATTTATACTTAGTAAGCAAACTCACACAGAGTGAGGCCGTGAAAGGGGTTTGTAAAAAGGGGACTGTACGAACGTTGACTGATGATACATTCGACCACTTTCTCATTTACAAACTTTTCATTGTAGAATTATATTGAAGCTTTCCCCAAAAAGCTGCAACAGTCATTCCTGATCTTCATGAAACTTGGTCAGAATGTTAATCTTTATGATCTTTAGTTCGAATCTGGGTCACTGAATAAATTAAAGGAAAAGCTAGTTAACACTCTAGAGGCCATATTTATGACCATAATATATCATAATAAAACTTGTTAATCTTGATAATTTTTAGGCCTGTCTATTTTAAATCTTGGTCAGGTGTGGTCAGAAACTAGGTCATCAGGTCAAATCAAAGATAAATCTTGTTAACATTCTAGAGGCCACATTAATGACTGTATCTTCATGAAACTTGGTCAGAATGTAAATCTTTATGATCATTAGGTCAGCTTCGAATCTGGGTCATGTGGGGTCACAAACTAGGTCACCAGTTCAAATCAAATGAAATGCTTGTTAACCCTTTACTCCATAGATACGCTTTTTACCACCTCTATCCATTCCCTGATAGATACCCTTTTTACCACCTCTATCCATTCCCTGATAGATACTCTTTTTGACGCCTTCAAGTTTAAAAGCAAATTATGAATAAAGTACAACATCAAGGAATCCCACAAAAGCATTTTTGTAAAGTTTAAACCATGTACAAATGATATCTGTAAAAAAAATATATGGTTTATATTTGATTTTTAATGGTAATTTAAACCTGAAATGAGGTAGTGTATTTATGGAAAATTACTGTGAGGAAAGTTTCATCTTGAGCTAAAATTAGCCTGATCAAGGCTAATTATACCCCCAAGTTTATCTTTACAAATTAATGAATTTGTGTAGTACTTATTTGTATAAATTGTGAATTTGTGCAAGCTAAAAATAGTACTGTAAAATTTTTTTAGGTTTCTGCATTTCCCAGGTGTTTTAGAAAGCGGAACTTTCTTTTTCAATGGATTTATATAAAAAATATACACTTTATGATGGATTAAAAAAGTAACTGTTGCAAATACATATTGGTCTGATTTACCCTGAAGACAAATTAACAGCTAATTACCTGCTGCACTAAGGAATTTTATGACATATGTCTGTATATTACCTATCAGTGTGGGGTATGGTTGATTGGGGTGATCTTTGGATAATTGGCGTGTGCTATGGATAATTGTAGGCAACTTTGATGTTAATCCAATTAAGAAATTTTACTGATAAGTGTTTTTATAAGCTGATAAAATTGCTTTAGATCAATTATTCTTATAAAACATTATGTAACTAATACACCAGGGGAAAAATGCAGAAATAAATAAGTACCATCAATAGAAAAGTAGCTAAAATTATTATAGAAAAGTAAACTAATGGGTTTAAAGCTTTGTATGTCAAGAAATATTTATCATACTTTTATGAAAAATGTACCATTAGAAAGAAAATTTAATTGTGAAAAAACTTTATGTTGGTTACTAAGTGTTTAAAACAATATTAAATATAGTAATATTGAATTGAATAACACAGGTATAAATTCTGCATTTTTTCCCCAATATCCTGTATGGAGATAGTGTACTGATTATCAGTAAAGCTGTATGGATATGATAAGCCTAATTAGGCTAAATGTATATGGAGTAAAGGGTTAACACTCTAGAGGTCACATTTATGACCATATCTTCACGTAATATGGTCAGAATGTTATACTTGGTGTTTTAGGGTCCTTAGGTCAAAGGTCAAGGTCACATGGATCTGAAAATTGAAAATGGTTTCCGCTCAGTCAATAAATGGAGAAGGGTTTCACAGACCTGTACATTGGTCTTGATGAGTAGATAGCCCCTATTGATTTTGGAGTCACTGGGTATTTAAAAGGTCAAGGCCACAGGGACATGAACTTTAAAAATGATTTTCTCTCATTAAATAGAGAAGCGTTCCACCTAGTACCTTGGAACTTCACAGGTTTATTGGTTTTGAAGTGTAGATGACTCCTAGTCCTATTGATTTTGTGGTCACTGGGTCAAAAGTCAAGCTCACAGGGACCTGAACATTAAAAATGGTTTCTGCTCAATAACTAGTGAAGGGTTTAACCTAGGACCTTGAAACTTAATAGGTTTATTGGTCTTAATGTGTACATGACTCTATTTGATTTTGAGGTCACTGGATCAAAGGTCAAGATCACAGGGACCTGAAACCTAAAAACGGTTGTTGCTTCATTATACTTCTATGAATTAAAAAATATGCAGACACTGTTTATCTATTGCAGATGGTGAGTCTCGAGCGAAAAAGAAAAGTGGACCTCTCCTAACAACTTCAAAGGAGAACATTATCTTGCATAGCATTTTTCTCCGAAGGGATTGATTCAAACAAGCACATTGTGACAAGTATCCCACTGAAGGCAAGTTCTACAACAAGGAAACTGACTCCACCAATATATCGACGTTCAAAAAGGGCTTGAATTTGTTTACCGATCAAAACTGTGCCATAAGTCATGAATCACCCTCCAATTAAAACAAAACATATGGAGAAGTCAATCACTTTCAAATCAAGTAACAATTTAAGATATGAGACGATTCTAATGACGACAATGAATATGGAGAAATATAATGTACTTGAAAATGTTTAATGGAAATAGAGGAATGTGAAACTTTTTTGTATTTATTTGGTGCTCATGAAGGCTTTGTCATTGATAAGGCAGATAAGTTGATTTATTTCTTTGTTTTCAACAAAGAGAAAAGTTGAAAAGAAAACGTTTTAGGAGTACTAAAAGATGTTATAGAAATATTTGAGATAGAATGTAAAAACTGGCCCTTCTTAGGGTCTGCTAATTTAGGACTAAAATAAAATAAAAACATATAATCGACTTCTTTTCGTGAATCGATTGATGGATTTTTTTCTGTAGCATTATTAAAAGGTCCTCGCATTAAACACGGTTGGGGTTATAGGAATGGTCTCCTTCTGACATATATGAGCCATATAACTCAAACCTAGACTGAAAGATTTTTAGCTAACCTTAGCACAAAGTGCTCAAAGGTGAGCTTTTGTGATCGCCCTGTGTCTGTCGTCGTCAACAATTTGACTGTTAGCACTCCAGAAGTCACAATTTTGGTCTAATCTTAATGAAACTTGGTCAGAATGTTACCCTCAATAAAATCTTGGACGTGTTCGATAATGGGTCATCTGGGGTCAAAAGCTAGGTCACCAGGTCAAATCAAAGGAAAAGCTTGTTAACACTCTAGAGGTTACAATTTTGGCCCAATCATAATGAAACTTGGTAGAAATGTTACCCCAAATAAAATCTTGGATGAGTTTTATTTTTTGTATAATCTGGTTTCAAAAACTAGGTCACAAGGTCAAATATAAAAGCAAGGAGTGGACTGTTAGAGGGAAGGAAAAAGCCGCAAAAATATTGGCAGGGCTCCAGATAAGTCTTAAAGATGCGTATTAGTGTAAATTACGCTTTGAAATAATGCATATACGCATGTGCGATCATTTTTAAGCGTATAAAAACGTATAAGAAATTACAGAAACTCCTGCAATGACTTTTTACTAGCGTAAACAAACTCTGAATCATCTAAAGTCCTTACGTAACAAAGCACGGTCAGCATTCTAAAGCGGTGTCGATCTAAGATTGTAAAAAGTGAACAAACACTACGCATCTTTAAACCAACAAGAACGATCATTAAAACATATTTAAAGCTATATTGAGTATCGTATTGTAAGCCAAAGTAAAGTAAAACCAAGGGAGAACAAAAAGCAAAAACTTGAATGCTGAATTGAAACTGAACTGCAAACAAATTCATGGGTGTTACACCAAATTAATAAATTTATATGTTATAAAACCGTTTTCTTTTTGTTTTTACATTACAAATTTTCAAGAGTAAAATTACTCTTAGTAAATTTCAGATTTTACCATTTTACTCATTCACAAAAATTATGATGAGTAAACACTCACAGGCCAACAAAATTATCTGGAGCCCTGTATTGGTCATTGAAAAGTGCAGTTGAGTCAGGGAAAAGTCAGGAAATAGTTTGGGAAATTCATTTTCTCAACTAAGTGGCAACCCTGAGAAACTGTATAATATATGTTTGTACTAAGCTTACTACAATACTTATCACATAATTGTGTTTTTACTGTGCAAGACTAGAAGATGCAATGAAAAGAACAGCATATTGCATTTGTATATTAACTTGAAAATATTTTAACTGTATGCAAGTTTCTTGTGTGAATTTATTTTTTATTCAGTTCATCATGTTCATGTCCTGAAAACCTAGGTTGTCATTTCGTTTCGAACAACATAGGAAGCAAGGGATTTAAATATAAATTGTGACTTTAGATTCCGAGAAATAGTGTTTTCAAACTACGATGATCACTCTACTGGTACTTGAAAACAATTTTTTACGGTTCTAATATTTTATTGGGTTATTCAAAAATGTTACATTAGTATGATTGTTTTAGCCATTTCATCCATTAAGTAAACTTAACATAAAAAGTATTGGGTGAAGTGCTGTTTGTAGGTAAAAAAGTGTACTTTATATAGCAGGGCCTCAACTGGGCCTCAGAAAGTTATAGCCACTTTTTTTAGCTCACCAGAGCTGAAGACTCAGGGTGAGCTATTCTGATCACTCACCGTCCGGCTTCGGCTTCTGTCCGTAAACTTTTACTTTAAACCGCTAGGCCAATTTCATCAAAACTTCACAAGAATGTTCCTTGGGTGAAGCTGTACAAAAAGTGTTCGAAGAATTGAATTCCATGCAGAACCGAAAGGAAAAACTTTAAAAATCTTCTTTTCAAAAACAAGAAGCCCTAGAGCTTAGATATTTGGTGTGAAGCATTGCCTAGTGGACCTCTACCAAATTTGTTCAAATCATGACCCTGGGGTCAAAATTGACCCCGCCCCAGGGGTCACTTGATTTTACATAGGAAAATCTTAAAAATCTTCTTCTCAAAAACCAGAAGCCCTAGAGCTTAGATATTTGACATGTAGCATTGCCTAGTGGACCTCTACTAAAGTTGTTCAAATCATGACCCCGGGATCAAAATTGACCCCGCCCCAGGGGTCACTTGATTTTACATCGATTTCTATAGGAAAATATTCAAATTTTTTTAAAAAAAATAAACCAGAAGGCCTAGAGCTTAGATATTTGACATGTAGTATTGCCTAGTGGACCTCTACAAAATGTGTTCAAATCATGACCCCCAGGGTCAAAATTGACCCCGCCCCAGGGGTCACTTGATTTTATATAGGAAAATCTTCAAAAATTTTCTAAAAATAAACCAGAAGGCCTAGATCTTAGATATTTGACATGAAGCATTGCCTAGTAGACTTCTACAAAATTTATACAAATCATGACCCCCGGGGTCAAATTGACCCCGCCCCATGGGGTTACTTGATTGTACCTAGAAAAATCTTCAAAATTTTCTAAAAATAAACCAGAAGGCCTAGAGCCTAGATATTTGACATGTAGCATTGCCTAGTGGACCTCTACAAAATTTGTTCAAATCATGCCCCCAGGTCAAAACTGACCTCGCCCAAGGGGTCACTTGATTTTATATAGAAAAATCTTCAAAAAAATTTTAAAAATAAACCAGAAGGTCTAGATCTTAGATATTTGACATGTAGCATTGCCTAGAGTAGACTTCTACAAAATTTGTTCAAATCATTACCCCTGGGGTCCAATTGAGCCCGCCCCATGGGGTTACTTGATTGTACAAAGAAAAATCTTCAAAATTTGCTAAAAATAAACCAGAAGGCCTAGATCTTAGATATTTGATATGTAACATTGCCTAGTAGACATCTACAAACTTTATTCAAATCGTGACCCCTGGGATAAAATTGGCCCCGCCCCAGGGGTTACTTGATTATACATCGTAAAATCTTCCAAAACATTTCTAAAAATCATCAGTTTGACATTTGAAACATGAAGCTCATAATACTCAGGTGAGCGATCCAGGGTCATCATGACCCTCTTGTTTAGAGAAACTGCCAAATTATAGCTGAATTGCTGAAATTTTGCAACCTTTTAATAAATTCTTGTAACCACTTCATGGTGAGCTTTTGTAACTGCTCTATTTCCTTCGTGGGTTATCCATCGGTCAACAATTAGTAAAAAATTTACTTCAAAATCGCAGGGCATATTCACACCAAACTTAACAGGAATTATCCTTAGGTGACCCCCTACCAAAATTGTTTAAAGAATTCATTTTCATTTTTGGAATTGTATATGTCATTGTTTGATATTACTGTCTACAAAACAGAATATGTTTTACTGTAACATTTACATGATGGGCATATATTGTATATAATTTTTAGCTCAAGTATACGAAGAATAAGGAGGGCAATCCTACCCGACCTGGCATTGGCGTCTTTCCGCGTCCCCACCTTAGTTGAAGTTTTTTTACACTTTCTTTTTTAGCTCACCTGTCACATAGTGACAAGGTGAGCTTTTGTGATCACCCTTCGTCCGTCAGTGCGGACGTGCGTCAACAATTTCTTGTCTGCACGACAGTGGTTTCATTTATGATTTTATTTTAACCAAACTTGCACACAACTTGCATCACCATAAGATCACGGTTCCTTTCTTGAACTGGCCAGATCCCATTATGGGTTCCAGAGTTATGGCCCCTGAAAGGACCAAAATTAGCTATTTTGACCTTGTCTGAACTTATGATTTGATTTTAACCAAACTGGCACACAACTTGTATCACCGTAAGATCTTGGTTCCTTTCATGAACTGGTGAGATTCCATTATGGGTTCCAGAGTGATGGCCCCTGAAAGGGCCAGATTTAGCTATTTTGACATTGTCTGCACAATAGCAGCTTCATTTATGATTTGAATTTAATCAAACTTGCACAAAACTTGTGTCACCATAAGATCTCGGTACCATTCTTGAACCGGCCAGATCCCATAATAGGTTCCAGAGTTATGGCCCCTGAAAGGGCCAAAATTAGCTATTTTGACCTTGTCTGCACAATAACAGCTTCATTTATGATTTGATTTTAACCAAACTTGCACACAACTTGTATCACATTGAGACAATGTTACAGAGCACATGTTTCGGATGGCTTTCTTTAAGGTCAAGGTCACACTTAGGGGTCAATGGTCATGTGACTTTGTTTTCTGTTTATATTGCCCTGCATTGCGGTGCTCTTGTTTTTCTTTGGCAAATCCTTTTTATACGCCCGTTTGAAAAACAAGACGTATTATGGGAACGCCACTGGTGGGCGGGCGGCGTCCACAGACTTTGTCTGGACCATAGATCTTCTACATGCATGGAGAGATTTTGATGAAACTTGGCACAGTTGTTTACCATCATGAGACGGAGTGTCATGCACAAGAACCAGGTCCCTAGGTCTAAGGTCAAGGTCACACTTAGAGGTCAAAGGTCAAATTCAAGAATGACTTTGTCCGGAGCATATCTTCTTCATTCATGGAGGGATTTTGATGAAAGTTGGCACAATTGTTCATCATCATGAGACGGAGTGTCTTTCGCAAGAACCAGGTCCCTAGGTCTAAGGTCAAGGTCACACTTAGAGGTCAAAGGATACAAGAATGAAAACTTTGTCCAGAGCATTTCTTCTTCATGCAAAGAGGGATTTTGATATAACTTGTCACAAATGTTCACCACCATGAGGCGGAGTGTCATGCGCAAGAAACAGGCCACTAGGTCTAAGGTCAAGGTCACACTTAGAGGTCAAAAGATACAAGAATGAAAACTTTGTCCGGAGCATTTCTTCTTCATGCATAGAGGGATTTTGATATAACTTGTCACAAATGTTCACCACCATGAGCCGGAGTGTCATGTGCAAGAACCAGGTCACTAGGTCTAAGGTCAAGGTCACACTTAGAGGTCAAAGGATACAAGAATGAAAACCTTGTCCAGAGCATTTCTTCTTCATGCATAGAGGGATTTTATATAACTTGGCACAAATGTTCACCACCACGAGACGAAGTGTCTTGCGCAAGAACCAGGTCCCTAGGTCTAAGGTCAAGGTCACACTTACAGGCCAAAGGTCAGATACAAGAATGACTTTGTCCGGAGCATTTCTTCTTCATGCATGGAGGGATTTTGATGTTACTTGGCACAATTATACACCATCATGAGAGGAAGTGTCATGCGCAGTTCCTTTCTTTAGAATTACTTCCCTTTGTTATTACTAAAAATAGCTTATATTGTAACTTCTTCATTACTAGTCGTAAGAAAAAATCGAGACCACTTTTCTGTAGTACAACATGCATGCTACATCCAATTTTGAGGTGTATTTTGACCAATCTCTACCTGGTAAAAATTTTTTTGTGGACTTACAACTTTTTTTTGGATTTTTTTTTTTTTGGATTTTTTTTTTTTAAAGATTAACTTCCCTTAGTTGTTACTATAAATAACTTATATTGTAACTTTTTTATAATTGACCGTAGGGAAAAACCAAGACCACTTTTCTGTGGTGCAACATAGATGCTACTTTCAAATTTTAGGTGTATTTTAAGGTATCTCTACCTGGTAAGGAGTTTTGATGTTGATTTAGAAAAACAAAAGAATTACAATAATCACTACCACAAAATTAAAATTCCATTTGCAAATACAGGTGCTAGTGTAAAGAAATTTGCAGTGACGGGCGTATATTGTGACATTCTGGCACTCTTGTTTATTTATGTTAGACTTTTGTGTTATATTTATTATGTTCATAAGTATTTGTTTTGGTATTTTTTTAAATAAATAGATTAAAATATGTGTTGAAATTTTCAGTGATATTTGTATTTTTTGCAAAATGATATTAAGTGGCATTTGTCCATAAATACGAACAATATTCCAAATGTATACAGATTCTTATTCAGTTCTCACATTTGTTCATATTTGGATATTTTTCAAATGCGTACAAACAAATCCAGACAAACAGAAAAATTCCAAATTGTATTTTTTTTGAGTCGGCTAAAGGCTGAAAGCCTTTTGACGAGTCCTTGCTGTTCAGCGATTCTCTAAATGGACCGAAAGCACACAATGCTTTTTCAAAAACAAAATCTGAATTGTCTGGATGCGTTAGGTAACATAGCCGATCAGCCTTAATTCTCCCACATTGACCGTAAACACGCATTGTATGATTTCTATAAACTTTGCGTGGGTTGAATTTTGCAGTCTGAGTAAACGGATAAATTATCGGAAGAAGAAGCTCTTACTGGTTTGTTTAGTTACTACTGATATTAAAAATGATTTTAATTCTTATTTTTTGAGAAATAAACAAATTGGCGAAACATTAAATTGTATTTTCTTGTAGTTTTTGAAATCGAAAGTAGATCGTCTATGTTTGGCTGCTTTCACAAAACGAAACAACTTTTTTATGAAAAGATTTAAATAAGAGCTAATTTAACCGTAAACTTGAATGTCAGATACTGCCAATTGCTGCTAAATGTCTTCGTATCATCACAATTTGTAAAATATATTGTTGAAACTGGAGAAAAGTGTAATCGTATCCGGATATAATATTTTGGGTAAATATCGAGCTGTGTTATGAAATTTTAAGAAAAAAACTAAAAACAAACTGAAATTGGTAGACTATACTGTCAATACATCAATCATTAGCCGACTCAGGCCCTTCAGGCCTTTGTTTTAAATTAAGTTTCTTTTTCTTTTCTCTCATTTGTTCGTACGTACGAACAAATGATTATGAGAAGTGAAAAAGAATTTATTACAATTTAGAAATTTGTTCGTACGTATGAACAAAATTCCAAATTGATTTTTTTTAAAAAGTTAATTCTTTTTCAGTTCTCTCATTTGTTCGTACGTACGAACAAATTCAAGCTGCTCATTACGAACAACGATTGTGAATGAAAAAGAATTTTTAAAGCAGTTTGGAATTTTGTTCGTACGTCCGAACAAATCTGGGCTGTTCGAACAGTATATCAGAATTGAAAAATAATATGAACAGGATTTGTTCTTAAGTACGAACAAAATTCCAAATTGCATTTTTTTAAAGAATAAATTCTTTTTCAGTTCTCTCATTTGTTCGTACGTATGAACAAATGATAGTGAGAAATGAAAAAGAATTTTTAAAGCAGTTTGGAATTTTGTTCGTACGTCCGAACAAATCTGGGCTGTTTGAACAGAATATCAGAATTGAAAAAAAAATATGGACAGGATATGTTTGTACGTACGAACAAAATTCCAAATTGCATTTTTTTAAGAATAAATTCTTTTTCAGTTCTCTCATTTGTTCGTACGTAAGAACAAATGATAGTGAGATATGAAAAAGAATTTTTAAAGCAGTTTGGAATTTTGTTCGTACGTCCGAACAAATCTGGGCTGTTCGAACAGAATATCAGAATTGAAAAATAATATGGACAGGATTTGTTCGTACGTCCGAACAAAATTCCAAATTGCATTTTTTTTTTAGAATAACTTCTTTTTCAGTTCTCTCATTTGTTCGTACGTACGAACAAATCCAGACTGTTCGTACGTACGAACAAATGATAGTGAGAAATGAAAAAGAATTTTTAAAGCACTTTGGAATTTTGTTCGTACGTCCGAACAAATCTGGGCTGTTCGAACAGAATATCCGAATTGAAAAATAATATGGACAGGATTTGTTCGTACGTCCGAACAAAATTCCAAATTGCATTTTTTTTTTTTAAGAATAAATTCTTTTTCAGTTCTCTCATTTGTTCGTACGTACGAACAAATCCAGACTGTTCGTACGTACGAACAAATGATAGTGAGAAATGAAAAAGAATTTTAAAGCACTTTGGAATTTTGTTCATACGTCCGAACAAATCTAGGCTGTTCGAACAGAATATCAGAATTGAAAAATAATATGGACAGGATTTGTTCGTACGTACGAACAAAATTCCAAATTGCATTTTTTTAAGAAAAAATTCTTTTTCAGTTCTCTCATTTGTTCGTACGTACGAACAAATGATAGTGAGAAATGAAAAAGAATTTTTAAAGCAGTTTGGAATTTTGTTCGTACGTCCGAACAAATCTGGGCTGTTTGAACAGAATATCAGAATTGAAAAATATTATGGACAGGATTTGTTCTTACGTACGAACAAAATTCCAAATTGCATTGTTTTAAGAATAAATTCTTTTTCAGTTTTCTCAATTGTTCGTACGTACGAACAAATCCAGGCTGTTCATGCATAGGAACAAATGATAGTGAGAAATGAAAAAGAAATTTTAAAGCTATTTTGGAATTTTGTTCGGACGTACGAACAAATCTGAGCTGTTTGAACAGCATGTCAGAACTGAAAAATAATACGGAATATGGATTATTGTTCATACGTACGAACAGCCAGGATCTGTTCGTACGTACGAACAAAATTCCAAATTGCATTTAAAAATGTGAGAAATGAGCAAGAATTTGTAAATTTTATTTGGAATTTTGTTCGTACGTACGAACAAATTTTGATTTTCTGTTGCTGTGGTCTGCGATTTCTTCTTTTTTTGCTGTGATTTTCACAGGTAAAAACGCCATATAGCGGCAAAAAAGAGGGACAGACCGGAAGATCCTCTTTTATTCCGGAAGCAGATTTTTGAAAAAGTAGATGAATTATTTAACAGAGATAATTATATGTATCTGAAATCAGCCATTTTGTTTTTTATTGTTGCCGTGGAAACAAAATGGCCGCCGATTTGACCAGCTATTTAAATGCTCCTAACTTTCTCATTTTTACTCCGATTTTGAAAATTATTTCACTTCTTTAAATGATTTAAGAAATCCCAGCTGGAGAAATTAACGTAAGTTGCCTTTCCCTTTGATTGAGAAACTTGCCAAAAATTGTAATTTATTAATTATTTTTATGAATAAATTAGGCACAACCTTGCTTTATTGCACATCAAATGCACGTTTTAACCTTTCTGTGCTGTCAGCGCTTCGATTAAAATATTATTATATTCTGATTCGGCATCGATTCAACGCTGAAATACGCGCAAGAGCTGACCGTAAGACAAACAGTGCTCGACTATTCGAATCGTTGTCGTTGCAGGAATATTACCTTAATTAAAACAAATATCTATAGAGTTTCAATCCAGTATCTGCATTAGTTTTGGAGATTTGCATGCAAAACTTTAACCAGACGTTTTCAAAGTCCAAACAGGGCATAATTTGCCCAAAATATACTCAGCGTCACTGAAAAGTTACCACCTAATATATACCTCTTTACTATTTTATACAATATCGACGTCACTTTTTCATAGCCTGTGCGCGGTCTATTACTCATAGACCCTGTCTGATCATGTCTCCTAACCCATTTCATGACTGTCAGGTGAGAACAGCACATACGACGTGCAATTTCGCGACATGAAAATTCGGCGTCAACCATGCCAATGGCCTGATGGCGTTGATCGTGCCTTAAACGTGGCATTCTTAGCAAGGATATTCTGGGTTTTTTAACGTATTCCTTTTAGTCTGTCGACTAACTTTCAAGTGCGATGAATGATTTGCGATAAAAAATTCGTACATGTCGGCATTGCTGGAAAAAGACATTGTGCACGTGCAGCCCGTGCCTCAAATGGAGTTAATCGAATTTGACAAATCTTTACACCAGTGACGTCTCAGCTGCATCAAAAATGTTGTCGTGTTATGCTTTTAACACAGTCCAATGCGATTTTTAAAATATAAGGGCCATTAGGGTGGTAACTTTTCAGTGACGCTGAGTATACATTACATAGCTATTGGATTTGATGCAATCAACTAGTTTCGTAAGCCAAAAGACACATGTGAAGTTTCAATTCAATATCTGCATTTGTTTTACAGATAGTAACGCACAACTTTAATCAGACAGTGGGCATAATTTGGCCGAAATACATGTCAGTGTTATGGGACTTGACCCAGTGAGGTTGGTAATTGATCTAGAAAAGAAAAGAAAAATTCCAATCTATATGCCTAATAACTAAGTGTTATATGTACTTGCAAGCAAAACTTAAACCAGGACTTTCTAAGTCCGAAAGGGGGCATGATTTGACCAAAATTCATGTCAGAGTTATTGCACATGATGCTATCAACTAGTTTTATAACCCCGAAGACACATGTGAAGTTTCATTTCAATATCTGCATTAGTTTTGGAAATAGTAACTTGCATGCAAAACTTTTACCAGAATGTTAATAGTCCAAAAGGGGCATAATATGCCCAAAATACATGTCAGAATTATGGGACTTGACCACATGAGGTTGGTAATTGATTTCAAAGCAATATGCCTTTAAATGATAGCAATATGCACTTGCACGCAAAACTTTAACCAGGATTTTCTAAGTCAAAAAGGGGGCATACTTTGGCCGAAATGTATGTCAGAGTTATGGGGTTTAATGCTATCACCTAGTTTTATAACCCCGAAGACAAATGTGAATTTTCAATTCAATATCTGTATTAGTTTTGGAGATACAATGTAGTAACTTGCATGCAAAACTTAACAAGAATGTTCTAAGTCTAAAATCCATAATTTGGCCAAATTACATGTCAGAGTTATGGGACCTGAATTCAGTAATTGACCTAAAAAGACAAAATAAGTTTCAAAGCTATATGCCTTTAAATGATAGTCATATGCACTTGCATGCAAAACTTAACCAAGGTGTGACGTCGACGCCGACGCTTACGCCCATGCCAGGGTGAGTCGAGCTAAAATGATAAAAAAACAGCTCAACCATTCGAGAAAGTATCGGTTTTTGCAATCACATTGCTTAAATTAATAGATATTAGAATCATTACATAATTAAAGAGTACAATCATGTAGATGGTGATTTAAAACATCTGCGTTCGAGTGCAGTGAAGTAATATGACGAGTGAGTAAGTTAAAGCAAACCTTTTACTGCAAGAGATAACTGCTCTAACTGCAGGCTAACATGTTCAAAAAACGGGTCCGTAGTCCAATCTTCATCTCTGATGTACTGTATTGCACACTTTATATCTATAGGATCATCTCCAACGTTTTCAATTAATTCATCGAGGGCATCAGATTCTTTACTGTTCAATCCTTTTCCTAGATTCTTAATTGATGTACTTAGTTGATTCCATTTTCTGCAATATGTCCTAGTATCAATGCAGCCATCTGGGTGGTGGGCAGTAAAATCATTTCGTAATGTCCGTATTTTTTCTATTGCTTTTTTATCCGATTCTTGCAGTGATGGACCAAACAGGTTCAGTAATAAGCAAGAAAGCAAGGAAATGTCAAATTTACATATGTGTGGCATTGTATTATTACATGGGAAAAGAATGTTATACTGTTTTAAGGTTAATACTTTTGAGTACTTTAATTGCTTTATTGCCTCTTTGTTAATTTGAAGGAAACCGCATAGCTGTATATTTCGGTCTGCCAACTTTTTGATCAATATCTGCCTAAGAACTAAAGTTCCAGCTCTTAGCATCAGAAGTATCAATCGTATGTAATGCTCATTCTCCAGGGTCAACATGACTGTAACTTTGTTCTGAAATAAAAAAGGTCATAATTTTTTTACTTGAAAGAACAAACTTTTATAAGATTTGTACACATTTCAGAGTCATCGGCATACCCTTATTAAATCTTTTTATGCTGCCTATGACTTGAAGATTTTAATATAATGTTGTCTCAAGAAAAGTAGCAGTAAATTCCAAGTTAAATTTGACAAAATTAGCAATAAGCACACGAAAATAGCGTCATTTCGGAGAAAACTTTTTGGCTTAAATCTCTTTTGCTCCGAAATGACCTTGTGTTCAATACCGCTCGACGAAAAAAAGGTCATAGCTAACTATCTTGCGGTCAAAATCTCGAATCTACATCAAATCTTTATGGGATAAATTATCTTCTTTGCAGTACACTTAAAATTTTGACAATGAGATACTTGAACAATTCTTCTATCATAATATGCTGTAATCTCCTTTTTAAATCATCAATGAATAGATTTCAGTGACTGTGACACATCTTACACAAACTAAACGGACTTTCAGTCCAATATGTACAAAAATAATTATAAAAACAACAACAAAAAACTTGTCAGTAAGAAAAGACGTGTTGCAAGGTATCAAATGTGTCTTTTAAATGTAAAGCGTTGGCCTTAGCGACTGCATTTCCTTTTTATAACAAATAACTTACAAGTTCTTGTTGTATATTCTGTACTGAACTGTACTGTATTGACTTTCAAGTCTTGATGGTGGATGGAGACCCCACCTGCCACTTCGTGCATTACTGCATTATTTAGTCACGAGTGGGTAGAACGACCGACCTTCCATAAGCCAGCTAGATGACTTCCTCAAACAAAGAATTCAACGCCCCTAGTGAGGCTCGAACCGACAGTCCGTCCAAACTGTCTACCTTTACCTTTTATCTTTAAAATAGTAAAATATTTTATCTGTAGATATTTACTTCCAATGTACAAAATCGTGATCAAGTGTATTTAACTTTACTAAATATATGAATTAAGTTTCCATACAGAGCTATATTCATACTAAATGTCACACAGTAACAGTTGATTGTTAAGGTATAGGTCTATGTTTCGGAGAAAAGAAAGCATTGTTTTACCTGAAAATATAACAGCATATAAAACATTTATGTTATTGTACAAAACCATTGTCAATTTATTCATATATATATTGAATTCCGGAAAGGGGCTACATGAAGGGGCCACACTTCTGGACAGTCCAGTGCCTTTAAAAACTCACCATTTTTAAAAAGCTGTTACATGTCTTCGTTTTGATGCATTTGCAACATCGTGCGAGTGTTTAAACTTTACATAACTAGGTAAAACATCGTTTTTACAATTGTTTACATTTATTTCTTTACAAATGGCATTCTTATTTCAAGGGGGACAACTCCTTTAGAATATTTTAAGTATCCAACTCCGTGGGACAGAACGTATTGGACAGATAAGTTGTGTATCAAGATGCTGTTCATTCGCTAAAAAAAATCTTAAAAAGCAGCCAGTCTTTTGAGTGGTAGTACACATTTACACTATGTTTATCTAAATATGTATACAGTGTGCACTATTTTAAACATAATGCATAGTACTGTTTATAGTATACTTGATACACATACACTTGTTAATTTCATGTTTTGAATATACTAAATGAAGTAATTGTCATGTTTTAACTAAGAAATTTGGAGCTAATATACTTTTAAGGGCCGTACCTCTAGTTTTATTCCAGCAATTTGTATTATAGTTATTGTTCGAGGGACAGGTCTGCATTGTGTTTATAGACCTGTGAGGGATTTGTGAACCGAGCGAGCGTAGCGAGCGAGGTTTTCAAAGCACCTCACAGGTCTATAAACACAATGCAGACCTATTCCGAGAATGATAACTGACTTACCTACATGCTTCTTTGATTAACATAGTCCAGATTGGTTTCGGATTTGAAGGACGTTTGTAACGTGTATGTATGATTGAAAACAAATAGTAAGAAGAAGGAACAAGACAATACGTGCTACAATTTATCGGATACTATTAATATAACAAAAGGCTCAACTTTTTACGCATCGGTAAATATATTTGTCAGCAACCAGGACATGACATTTTGTTTTTCCATGAAAAATCCGTGCACATTTGAGATGATTATAGTCTCTTTCTGAGACCATCAATGAGTGTCTAGTCAGTTAGTCAGAATTTGATGCGAATGGCATTTTATAAGTTTTTTATGCCCCTAAGATGGGCATTTTAAAATCGCACTGTCCGTGCGTGCGTCCGGTAAATACTTGTCCGGGATGTAAGTCTTCCATCCATAAAGGGATTTTGAAATAACTTGGCACAAATGTTTACCATAATGAGACGACATGTCATGCGCAATACTCATACCCCTAGCTTCAAGGTCAAGGTCACACTTAGAGGTCAAAGATTAAAATGATCTATTTCGTGTCCAGTGCGTAACTCCGCCATCCATGAAGAGATGAGGTATCATGCACGAGACGCAGACCCCTAGCTCCGAGGTCAATGTCACACTTAGAAGTCAAGGGTATTTCTTGCCTGGTCCATAACTCTGCCATTTATCAAGAGATTTGAAAATAATTTGACACACATTTTAACCATATTGAGAAGATGTGTCACGTTTATAACCGAGCCCTTACAGAAGCAAGCCTCTGTGGCGTACATGCTGCGTATTTGCTGTGTATCTGCCGCGAACACAGTAGTACGCCAGAGGAGTACATTTTACATACACCGCATGCCGCGTACTATTTCGACGAGTACACAGCATGTACGCAGGAGGTCACTAGTACACTTCAAGTACGCAGCACAGACTCTGAAAATTTAAGGAGTACACTGCATGTACGCAGGAGGGACTTGAACAAGAAAATAGTACACTGCATGTACACCGCAGATACTTCGAAATTTATAACACTTATATTTAGTTGCATTAAAGTTGTTTCCCCTTGATGCAGTTACGCCATTTTCTTCAGATGTTTACCAAATTACATGCTACAAAAATTGATTTATTTCATTGAAAAGTGGATGAAGAAAAGCATACTAATTCATTTGATAACATCAATCTACATTATATTGATGCATGTCACTTATCTTTTTTCTGTTTTTTTCTGTCCAAATGATCAGCATTTGCATAAGAAAGTTGGTGGGGTAAGGAATTTACATTATCACAGCAGTTTCGCCACAAGAGTACACAGCATGTATGCAGCAGGAGTACACAGCATGTACGCCGCAGGACTCGGGCCAGGAGTACACAGCATGTACGCCGCAGGAGTACACAGCATGTACGCTGCAGGGGTAGTACACCGCAGGCTCATTTGCATGTGAAAAGTGTATGTGCCGCGTACATGCTGCGTACTATTTCCCGCATACTAAATTCCTCCAGCGTACATCCTGTGTACTATGTAGTCCACAGCATGTACGCAGCAAGTAGTACGCGGCAGAGCTCATTTGCATGTCAAAAGTGTACTACAAACGTACTATCGGTGTATGTGCGGTGTATATCCTGCGTACTATTTAAAGCCCTTGATTTCAGTACACATCATGTACGCATCATATACACTGTATGTACACAGCAAGAGTACGCAGCAGGCCTTTTTCTTCTGTAAGGGAGGCCTGTTAGGTCAAGTCAAGGTCACAATATGATATGTAATTTTTTGCGCATACAGCTGTGGCATTCTTGGGTAGAGAGGTCAGCGTATGACGCATTGATTTATTTACTATCTGACTGCATGTAATTAATAGGTGTTTTCGAATGCCGGTAAAAGTGTTATAAAAAGTTACTATTAAAGAAAGTGATGTTTAGGTTTACAAATAAGATATCAAATTAACAGTAAGTACCAAAAGCTGATTTAAATCAATACATTTTAATGTATGTATTATCGTTTAAATATTGACTTATTGGTAAATACTCCATTATTATGCGCCGCCATTTCGGAAGTTACTGTGACGGTGGGTTTCTTGGAAACGCTGTCAAATTCTTAGTTTTGATTGGATTCTGAATCTGATCACGCGCACTTGTTAGGGAAAGAAGCGACCTCTGTCAGAAGGTTTTTTTTTATAAAAATAGACAACGGAAAAAACCCATCGCACGCGGTCAAAAATACCTTATTTTGGTAAGCTTCAAAAGCAAGGAAATAGTGAATAGAAAAGAATAGAAAAGAAATATGTAATGATTTAACACCTTAAGTCAATAAAAATGCTTGTTTTGTCCGATTTGGGTGAAGCGCAAGCTGGCGCAAGAAATTCAAATGTAGGCATGCATTTCCTACGAAAACCAGAAGTGAATTTTTACGAAATCGTAATCTGTTTTCGCGATGTAAACAAAACGTCGAAAGTTGTTAAATTTGATAGATCTAAGCTTTCATTTCAACTTTTACCAAAATATAAATAGTAAATTTTACTAAGGATGTACTTTTAACGTGACTATTTGTGTTTTGCATATTGATGTGGCTACTTTGACATTTATTGTTTCCATTATTTCCAACACCTCCTGTGTTTTTATTTTACAATGTTTTAATCTTAGCACAAAATTCAAAGACAAAGTTGATTTCTGTTTTCAGTATAGATGTCTAAGCATAAACCAGCGGTGTCAGGCTCCCAGAGTTTACCGTTGACGCTTTTAACATTGCCTGATAGTAGTGACACTACTGTTACTCTTTGTGAATCAGAGACAGAGGGCTTAATTTTCACACCGTCATTGACTGTGTCTGAGGCTGTGTCTGAGAGCTTGCAACTCACACCACTGACTCCAGTAAATGTTACACCATTTACAGTAAGATTAATATGGTTTTATTTTTTGGCATTATATATTTTCACGTCTGCCCTGGATTGATATGTATATTTCTGTAAATATTTAATTAAATTATTGCCCATCTTTCAAGTGACTGAATAAAGGAATTACTAAATGAAAATACATGTTATTGGCTTCCACATGAAGGTATCATTTAAGTTAAACATTAAATTAATAATTATGGAATGGATACATGTAATGTCTTCCTGGTGGGGTATTGTTACCCTGTCTTTTGATACTGCCATCTTGTTAGTAATTGACCATTATATTTTTGTTTAGTATGTATCATTGTTCGCACAGATAAAGGGCGAACTTTTTTATTGAATAAACCATAAAACACATGTTTTTTATAGGAGCATTTAAGATTTTTTTTAATTATTTTTCAGGATTTTCAGCCATCATTGAATCACTCTGAGTCTGTACACTCACTTGAACTTGATACTGCTGACAGTGATACAAGTACCCAGTCAGTAAGTTTTATATGATTTAGCTTGATTTACCTTGATGTTGATAGCTGTCTTCTGAGTTGAAACTCGTGTTGGTCCAATTTAAATCATATATTCACAATAAAAAAGTTATGTTACACATGTACGCATATATACGTAAAGTAAATTTAAAAGAAAATTCAGGTTGATTTCACATTTTTTTACCAATTTCTTTACATTATTACATTATTAAAGAAGAAAGTGATACATTTGATTTACGCTTATAAAACATATTAACTCATGACTGTATTTTGTAAATTCAGCCAAGTCCTCACCCTGAATTGGAGCGGTGTTTTTCTCCAGATCTCTTTTCTGACGAGGAACATAAGGAGCATTCCACTGACACAGACAGTGATTCATCCACATTACCAGTAAGTCACTTAGTGTATTACATTCTTATGTATAGGTTTGTGTTGCCGTATTTTTATACAATTTCATAAGGTACTTTATCATCAATTGTGTATACTATCACATTAGATGAACATCACTAAAATATATGAACAAGGCTGTTAAAGATTTTACATATGCAATCCTTTGTTTGTTTTCTTGGGTTTAGCGTCACTTCGACACAGTTATAAATTATATGGCGACTTTCAGCATTTTTAAGGTGGCAGAATATCCCATACACACACATGTGCCACTCCATGCACTATTTCAATACAGGCGGGCACTTGGATAGAACCATCAACTCGTTAGCCAGTTCAATGGTTTCCTCACTAGAATATTAAAAATCAAGGACCAGAGTGACGCTTGAACCAACCTCATGAGGGACAACTAATTTGAAGTCAGTGACCTTCACCACTAGGCCACAGAGGCCCCTAAGCATCATTTGATTTAGTTATATATCAGTTTGAAAAAAAAAAGAGAGAAACCTGCATAAAGATGTAATAAAGTATAATAATTAGAAAATAAATGTTCTTAAGCCTTAATAGAAAGTGATTGTGTAATGCATAATGTTTGAAGTTTGAATTACCTTGTTTTTCAGTCCAGTCCCACATTTACCCTTAAGAGAAGTTTGTGGAGAAATAAAGTAAGTAACTTTAAGTATCGTGTTCATGTTTCTTTGTAAACAATATATCCATTATCCTTTCCCTATGCCACATGAAATGATATTATTTGGCTTCATTTACATACAATGGATGAAAATTCATCTTTTCAAAATATTTTATTTCATGCAAATAAAAATAAGTAAATTAAATATAATATTTCAATTGAAAATGAAGAATAATAATAATTGAGCCGTGCCATGAGAAAACCAACATAGTCGGTTTAAGACCAGCATGGATTCAGACAAGCCTGCGAATCCGCACAGTCTGGTCATGTTCCATACTGTTTGCTAACAGTTTTTCCAATTCTAATAGGTTTTAAAAGCGAACAGTATGGATCCTGACCAGTCTGAGTGGATGCGCAGGCTGGTCTGGATCCATGTTTATCGCAAACCCACTATGTTTGTTTTGTCATGGCACGGCTCATATATCTATATGTTTATATTTTTTATGTTATACTTATTTATATAAAAGACCAAGTAACATTTTCTGTGGCTCTGCAATAGTATAGTTTGCGTGCAGTGTAACTGTCTGATATTAAAAGGTAGTGGTGTAGTACTGACTTTTAGTATCAATTAACATGTGTACTTTTATAACAATCTTTGAAAAACAATAATATCAATAATCAGTCAAAACTTATAGAATATATAACTTGTTAAAACATTTTATTTTTCTTTACTGACATGCTTTTAACTTCAAATCTAAAAATTGAAAAAAATGGACAAAAATTTGAAATAGCAGAGTTTTTGTCAAACTCTAATGTTTTTTACCTTTGTATGTTTGTAATGTCATAATGTGGGTAATATTAAATACAAGTTTTGACTGTATTTCATCCTGAATACCCTTAGATTGTATATCACTTCATATTATACTTATTTAATTAAATTTCAAGTCTTTGGAAGTAGTTTTACTTCAGCTTTTGCATTTGTACTTCAAATGGCATGTGAAATATATAAAAATAGAATATGAAGTGATATCTAGCATGAAAATAGAGGAATGCTTGCTTGCTAGTGTAGTTTATTTATTACAACAGGTTGATAGAGTAACCGGAAAGCGCTTTAAGATAGAACTGAGAGAGGATTGCACACAAACAGATTTTCCTCTTTTTACAGATGATATTTTACTTTATACAGAAAATTCTTTGACTAAGACATTTATTAACACTGATAGCAAAAAACGTAATGCTACTTCTGTTCAAACCATAATAAGATATGGCTTTGACAAACAAACAAGTAATTGATTTTTTTGACAGTTGTGGCAAAAGAAAGTGTGTAGGATTTTTAATTGAAAAAGACAGTCAGGAAGTAACAGCTACTTCCAGATCTTTTGAAAAAAGTGTAGAAAAACTGAAAACACAGGTGAAAAGCTTGAAAAAGTCTGCGAGAGACTCGTCGAAATGCGAGAGCTTTCTCGCCCAAACCTTTGTATTTCCTAAGTCATGTGAGTCTAAACGTGTTCCCAAATTTACATCAAATGATAGTATTGATTCTAGATCAGCTGTTATAAGTGAAAAGAAAAAAAACCTTCAGTTGCTAGAAAAGTGCAGTGAACTACATGTAACTAAATCTCAGCTTGAACAAGAACTGGATTATGAAAAAATAAAAGGTAGCAATTTAAATCAAAAACTGAAAAATACTTAAACTATACTTAAACGCACAGCAGCACGTGAAAGTTATACATATAAAAAATGTCAAAAGTTAGAAGAAACCATAAACTGTAATGTAGATGTAAATAATAATTTAGATGAATCGCAGTTTAGAATTAGTTTTTTAGAAAATCAAGTAAAAGAAAAGGACAAAGAAATACGAGAGTTGCAAAGCAGTATTGAGTATCTTGAACACTTATTACAAGACAATAAAACTGAACTAAATGTTTTTGATAATGATACTAACAGATACAGTTCGGATTTGAAAACATGTGTATATGAGTTGTTGCAGTATCAAGTCAGTGCTTCAAAAGTTTCAAATGTTATAGAGTCTGTCTTGAAATTAGCTAACATTAAAGCAAATAGACTGCCATGCAAATCTTCAGTGTTACAGATGAGCCTGCAACGTTTATATTTAGCGCAAGTACACATAGGTGAAATATTTTGTAATGACCCTAACACAGTTCTACTCACAGATGAAACCTCAAAGTTTGGTGCAAAATATATGGGTTACGAGGCATCTGATTCAGATGGAAATTTATGGGTGTTGGGACTACGAGATATAGAGACAAAATCATCATCAGATACTTTGAAAGTCTTTAAAGAAATTCTACAGGACTTGGATGATGTAACTATGGTTGCAAATAATGAAACTTCCAAAAATGTCATTTGTCACATTGTTGCAACACTTTCTGATAGAGCTGCCACAGAGGTAAAATTCAACCAACTTTTATCCGATTTCCGTAAAGAAATCCTACCACTTACCTACCAAAATTATGATACTTTCACAGATGAGGAGAAGCTGCCTCTTGAAAATGTGTGTAATTTTTTTTGTGGGTTGCATGCGCTTGTGAACTTTGCTGAAACCTGCAGAACATGCATCAAAGAAGTAGAGAAGGGCATTTTTGAACAAGATATTCCAATTTGTGATAAATCTTATAAGGACAGTGATCCTGGTAGTTGTAGATTAGTAAGAACAGCATCTAAGGCTTTTGGAGAGGGGTCAGGTGGAGATGAGAAGAGCGGTTGTCAAGGAACATTTAAAGTTTTCTCTCAAGAATTTGTAAGACAGCATGGTTTTACATTAATTCCATTAAGATCATATCGTGGAGCAAGATTCAACATCCTTTTCCAGAATGCGGCAGTTGTGTTTTTATTACATTCACAGATGAAAGAATACTTAGAATCGTATGGCGCAGAAAATAAACTCTTGAAGTCTATACTCTTTGACTTGAAAACAAAAGAATTTGTGGCTGGTGTAAAGGCATTAGGCATCATCAGTAAACTGTTAACATGTCCTCTGTGGACAGTATTGGAGAGCAAAGAGGTTTCTATTATTGACATGAATGAGAAATATCTGATGCTTGTTACATTTTAGGAAGACGCATCCAACAATATTAGAAATTTCATGAGTGGAGAACTTCTTCCGTTTGGACAGAATACCTACATTGAAAAGGGACCAATATATGATGCTCTGATGACTTCAGATACTTATGATGATACTGTTGAAATGTTTCTTCAGGTACTCCTTCCTGCATTATGCCAACTTAGTAAACGTCTGTTTAAGGATCATCTACCAGGTGGACATCTTTCAACTTTAAGTGAGGACATGAAAAACAAAGTGAAAAATGCTCCAAAGACTTCATGCTTTGCAGAAAGTGTTTTCGGTCAGTTAGACCATTTACTTAGAACTAAACCTAACATCTCTACTATGGCTGCTGAAGCTTGTATAATGTTTCTAAATAATAAAACATTGGTGTGGCTCGAAAACAAAGATGACAGTACAAGAGATAAACTAATAAAAAAAGCATCAAAAGAGGTAAAAACAATCAGAAAGAAATACCAAATAAGATTAAACGAAATACATGAAAACAGGCGATTAGCTCTTCAAGAAAAAATACAAAAACGGGAAGCGTTACAGCAAGAAAAGTTACAAAAACAAGAGCAGTATACAAAAGATATTCTCCATCATGGGCTGTGGCAATCTGAAGTTGAAGTAGATAATATGGTAAACTCATATGAAACAACGGCTAAGCAAATAGAAGCTATTAAAGCACAGTTAAAATTCAGGAAGGATGTATTACACCAAATAGCAGATGACAAAACTGTTTATAATGTATCAAAATCAAGAGAAGGGAAAAAGTCTAGAAAAAGTTTGGGCGCTGAAGAATTAAAAACAAATTTGAAATGTCTAGTAAGGCAAGCTGTTGTCAAGGACTTGGAAAGAAATGAACAGAAACACATATTAGTAGGAAAGCGTGTAAAACACCGTTTCAAGTGTGGTGATGAATATCAGTGGTATACAGGGAAAGTAATATCACAGGTATATTGTTTTGGAAGGAAAAATAAAAGGAATTTATTTCAACTTTTGTACTGACTTTTATGATAAGTTTGACATGTAACTTAGAGAAGGGCATTAACAGTTATAAATTCAATTTATTTGTTTTAATATATTCCATCACCTTTGAAAATAAAATTAAAGATAGGAAATGTATGATGTAAACATATGACCCTTGATTTTCATTGTTGAGTTATTTATTTTATTTTTTATTTATTATTTTATTTATGCTTGGTAGTAATTTTGCGTTGTATCTTACAGGTGCCTTACTTCCCTGATTGGTTCAATATTGTACACGATGAAGATGATGCTGTTTACACCTATCACCAACTGCAGAATGATGTTGAACAAGCAGACCTTGTGATTCTTGTATAAATTATTGAAATAAAAAGGTAATTTTATTTTTTTTCTTATTTGTATATTATTTTGATAGTTGTTAGCATTAATGGTATGTTAAAAATGCTACAAAGCTATAAATTCATCTTTTTCCGCTCATACAAATGACACTTTTCATTTCGTCAGAAAGGGACAGAATTATAAGAAATTGAAAGGTTCATAACTTTTTTATAATTCGTCAGATTCTAATGAAATATGTACCATTGTGCTTCTTATTCCAATGCCGTTCCAATGAGGTATAATACTTATGTATTTAACAAATTAAAAAAAATAGTCTGACCTCCCTATCTTGGGCCTATTTCGGGGCATTTGTCACCAATAGTGACAGCTCTTGTTTTTCATAATTATTATAAGAAACTAAGTTTATTTAGTTTTTTTTTAATTTGCTACTTAAATACACATTGCCTTGTAAAAAGTATGGATATAGATTTATCATTACATTATCGCAAGAAATGCTATCATAATATACCGTGATCAGGCACACGCCAAGAAGACACAACGAAATGTTCCAAAAAAACCCTGCTTGCACACCATCGAGAAGGTATTAAAACCTTCAGTCTTCTTGACAATAAAAGTAATAAGTACAACTAATTAACAGGTTTGTAGTTCGAGGCCTTTAATTCACATGGCAACGATTTGAATAAACATTATGCAGTTTAAAGTAGTTAAAGTCGAAGAAGTTGTCAGATACTTGTGGATGTAAATACAAGTATGGAATCCAGGAAACGGATAGTGTTACACGAATGAAAGACTGCCAGGTCGACAAAACTTTGTACAGTGCAAAATATCTTATAATATTTAAAGGCATAAAATGTCAAATGTTAATTTGATATGAATAAACGACATTCAGCAAAATAAGAACTTTTTTTTCAGAAATTAAACAAGAAATGTACTTTGACCAGTTTCCCACCAATTACCACTATCTAAAACTGCCTTTAAATATGTTTAAACTGTCAATCTTATTTCAGACACGGAATGTATCGATCACGACCATTTAACTGGGATATTTTCTAAATTTATTGCCCAATGGCATGTTAATTGTACAGAAAATCGTCAACATTTTCAATAGCAGATTAATGATTAACCTGGAGGAAATGTGTGATGTTTGTATTATTTTGCAATTATATCAAGGATTTTTTTTTCTAAAATAAAATGTCCTGTGTTCCATAAAGCATTCTCCACCTAGGTGGAAGAGAATGCCCGTATTAACTTTCAGACAAATATCAAGACTTGTTTAGAATTGAATGTTAAAACTTTACAGTAAAGTCATGTTTAGATCAATTTTCAAGATATGTAAACTGGTCGGAAATTTCTCATTTAAAACGTACTTTTTTGAAACAAGTAATACTATATTTACGGAGTCAGTCACGCGTTCACCTTAAAGCCCTGCTCCGCTGCTATTCAAATTCTTTTGTGTGTATGCAACCCATGAATACAACAGGTAACAGTTAACGGCCACATGCCACATTTTAGCATGCAAAACCACAGGTATTTCATATAGAATTTTATATAAAATAGACTCTACTTTGACAGGCATCACTGTTCATAGTCAGGATTTTCATGCTTTTTCAGTGACAATTCAAGGTTAAAAGGTAGGACGGGAGCAGGGTTTTAAATGACAGGCACGGATGTCTCATGATTCTACTGCATTGTTTGGATCGCCTACGCATAACTTTAATTTAATCTCTGATATGTGCGTGTGTCGACAATTTGGCTCAGTGGTTAAAGCAATGGACTATCATCCGAGCGAGTTGGGTTCGATTTCCGCGACAGGAACTTGAGAATTTTCGTCATAAACATTTTCGTGTAAAAAGTATAGGTAGGACAGGTCTGGAAATTGTTATAGACCTCTTAAGTGGTCTATAAGGTGTTTATAGACCTCATCGGAACAAAGAAGCCGGTAGGCCCATTTTACGACTTTTTCAAGTTCTTTTTACAACATAAGAATCAGAGATTGTCCTTAAACAGGCCCTCAAGCATTTTAACAGTTTTACTTTTTATCAAACGTACCCTAGTACTTTAAGTCATAATTATTTGGTTTAAGTTTACGCCTGATAGGACTCCGTATTATTTTACAACGTGAATTCTGTACATTTTAGCATAAAAAATGTTTCGACAAACAAACAGGTGAGAGATAGTAATAGATACCCAAATTTATGCATTGCACATATATCTATTAATAACTTTTAAGGTTTAAAACGACATTTTAAATGTTCTAGCATGTTTAGGTATTTGAATACTGGCCAAATTTTTGTACCTTTTTAATAAGAAAATAGTGAATTATTGAATATAATCCTATGATTTTTAAACTTCAGATTCTTTTTAATTAAAATACATTAATACAAGTATCGTACGCGTTTAAGGTAGTTCCGAATGAAGTTAGTCTTGAGACAAAATGCAACCTCATGAAATGCGAGCCAATTTAAATGTTCTAGTTTAAAATTAACGTTTCAACTATCATAAACAAAGTTGCATTTTCAAATGAAGTACTATGTTTTGTTTGACCTTATATCAAAGTATACACATGCAATTTTGAGAAAAGGAGAAAAAACTGTGTAAATACATGCAAATCAGATAAACAATGTTTTCGAAATGGATTTAGCATTCACAGAAAATAACACTTTTCTTAAATATCTCTACATCTGTAAGAAGACCTAATACAGTGTTTATTTCAAGGTAATGATCGAATACAAGTGAATGTATATTTACATACTGCAAAATGTGCGAATTATGTCGCACATGACACTTAACAAAGGTATGTTACACTATGTAAACAAAAGTACTGCTTCCTTTTCCACCAAAATGAGAAATACGCTAACCACCAGAACCCGAGGGTTAGTTTTGGCAAAATCAAATAAAAATGCTTTAGACAAGCAGAAATTGTAAGTACTGAATAGCTATGATGATAGAAAAGCAATAAAACATAGATATTTTATCAAATATTTAATTCTAACTTACGTTTTCCAAATTTGTCACCCGTTTTCGCGACCGTGATTTTCGGATATTTCTGTCATTTCTGACGAGATTTTTTAGTGCAGTCTTAATGAAAAACCAATAAAAGGTATATATTTAAGAAAAATATGACAACTGTTGCAAAAGGAGCTCTTATTTTGAAGTATTTTTCGAGAATAAAACATGCGAAGGCATCGAACCCCACCCACTTATAGGCAATGTGCAAAATAAGACACTGTTTTTTTTTTAAAACATTTTTTTTTCTTTTTTGACATCTTTATTTTAAATGTGATTTTCAGAATTTTTTTTTATTAAATGGCAGATGTTTATAAAAATGATAATTTTAGAAATTAACCCAAATTGATTTTCTAAATAGCTTTTTGAAGGTTTACTAAGAAATATGAAATAACTACATTAATTTCCTGAGTAGTATGAGTACTTTGATACATATAATGTAGTTCTACAAGAACGTCAATGCTATGCGCTTCGCTGTTGTTGGCCTCATAATTTCATCTTCGGAAAAAGCAGTGGCTCAGAGAAAAAAAATCCCAGTGTGACCCCTGAGAACCCTATATATCGCTGATGTACCTGTTTCTCATAACACAATACCAAAGTCATGTGTATACAAATACACTGACTGTACGACCGCTGAATAAACATTAATTTGAGGACAGAAATAGTATTTATTTTTCAATTTGTTGATTATTTTACAGGAAGGGTATGATCGCAGGAAGAATAAAACAACACCATTTACAAGAAAACACACACACACACACACACACATATCGAGTCCTTCGACTTTTTTTTTAATTTCTCATACTAAATGAGAAAAAAGAGAATGATATAACACATATTCTATTTAATTGTCACAACAAATTATTATTCCACTTTTTTGTTGTGACATGCAACGTATCTAATTTGTATATCGATCGGCCATTTACTTGGCGGAAATGCAACTACAGAAACTTCTGTTAAATTAAAAGTTTTGTAAACGTGTCACCGGCGATGGGACGTAAGCTCATTTTTATGCGCTCGGGCGAAAGACCTAGACACTAAATAAAACAAAAGACCTTGCATTGCAAAATGTATCATGAGCGTCAGAAAGGTCATGTATGCCATTAAGGTCATTTAATAGCGGCACCAAAAGAAAAATGCGTAAATGCTAGGTTTACACACAAATTGAATAAACACTTTAACAAACGCAGACCAGGAACGGCTTTGCTGGGTGTTACTCTTTTTCATGACAATGCGTCTTCACACAAGACGGCCATTGTACGCGATTTTCTGAAACAGGAAGGAAAAGGTTGTTGGGGTTCCCCAACAGGAAAAGATGTTGTTCGTTTATCAAATATTTTGTGTTTTGATAATATACTCCTTAACCTTAAATTAGATTGGAGGAATGAAATTATGTATATCACATGGTGAATGTTTTGAAGAAATGATATAATTATGTTGGTGTTGTTTGTTTACTACTATTCTAATCAAAATGCACCGAATTGCTTTCATATCAAAACTACCGTTGAAGATATGGAGTAGGCGTGAATGAGATTAAATTAACGCTTATTAATTCATGTATTACACAGTTTGTTTGTTATACTGAAATCTATTTAACATTATTTTATGATAGGAATAGCATAAAAATATGAAAAAGAAAAATATAAACAATTTATGGATAGCCCTTTACTTCAGTCAGCTTTAGGTGTGGCATAAAGTACAAATAATGTTACCCACTCATATCGCATATAGTGGCAAACGAACGTACGCAGACTGGATCAATATTTATTTTCAATTTTGACCCTCCAGGTTGTTATGCTGTTTAATTTTCTACGCGTTCTAAAAGAAAGTTGTCGTGTACGTTGTATCATCAACATAGTTTTGTTATTCTATTAAATCATACTTCATTTGAATTGATTATTATATAAATTAATCTGTACTTACCAAAATTTCAAAATTTCACTGAAAGGTGTGTTGTATTACAATGTATAATGATTTCCACTCAATCAAGTAAACCAAACCCATAAGCATGAATATCAATGTTTTGAAATTTGGTCATGCGTTTAGTAACTACACAATTATAGATATCGCACGCTATTATTAAGCGAAATGTTTCAATGAATTATTGAAATATTAGAGATCTTGCTTGTTTACTCAATTTTTACGTTTTTCCTTAGTTTTAATTGCTTTTTACGAAGTACATATGTTTTCTTTTTGTTGGCAGCCGACGATGGTGAGTACAAAAATCTTCAATGTTTTTTCTATGACCCAGCCCGTCAAATCCATCTCTGGGTTTATAAGATACTCGCTTTGACCGTTGCGGCATCCTAAGTCTTAAGGTTTCTTTAACCTCTTTCGGCACCTTAAGAACTGTCCATCTGCCGACAGCAGCTACTTGACTTTCCGTTGAATAAACAAATGCTTGCCCAGTCCTGCTTTTTACTGCAGATACTTGGTAACGCTGGTAAATTATATCGACGTTTTCTAGAAGACTTTTCAAACTAGCGTATTTTTTGCAATAAATGAACCAACAAACAATCGCTTGATAAGTTTGCAGATAAAACAAAACGCATAATATGGTCATACATAGACACTGGCATCAGACCAGAAAAAATATCGTTGCACAAATTATACCTTACCCCCAGGAATACTAAAGAACCATGGTCATGAATGGGAAAATATATTAACCGACTTCAACCGCTAATTTTATCAACTACGCAAAAGCACTGGCACCAGATCTCGAAGAAAGAAAATGCCTCTGTACGTGTTATACCCTACCCCTAGGTATTCTATAAGAACCATGGTCATGAACGGGAAAGTGCACTAACCCGTTTCAATCGTACATTTCTCAACTTAAACGCGCAGTTCGGTGAATGGGTACCTAGTATATTGAACAAGCGATAACTTATCTTCCATCGTGCACCAGTCACATTGTCTCAATATTCCATATTGCTGAAATTACCAACATATTTTATACTTTCGTCAACGTTACTGAAAAAACTTGCTTGATCTTCCCTAATGAAGATCCGATCTAGAGGTCACGGCATTGTGCACATGTTTGGCGAAACGTAAACAAACAAAAACAGAATTTAAAAAAAATCACAATTTTACACTAAAACTCGAAATGATGAATGAAATTCATCTTGTATATGATCTTTGATTTGAAATCGTACATTGGTCTGCATCTGTTCTGTTTATTTGATTCATTTTGCATATTTATGCTGCATTTTCACATTTTAGCGAACACGTGTAGTAAAATGACTATTGACATACAGTTTCACAACAGCCAATCAGAATGGTTTTGTAATCTAGAACGGAACTTCACCAGGGAACTTCAAGCAAGTTTTTTGTGTAACGTTGAAATAACTATAAACTACGCGTTGTTTTTCTAAGATAAGATGTATTGAAAAAATGTGACTGGTACACAATGGAAGATAAATTACCACTTGTTTGATACCCATAGTACACATTTACTGCGTGTTTTAGGTATTGAAACGGGTAGTAAATTTTCCAATTCATGACCATGGTTCTTATGGAATACCTAGGGGTAGGGTATAACACCTACGGAGGCACTTTCTTTCTGATTTGGTGCCAGTGCGCACAAGTGGTAATTTATCTTCCATAGAACTATTAGCCGGAATGAACGTCACATGCGACATTGAAATAATCGCTTTAACGTTATTACTCCGGTCACTTTTTTCAGGTAAGGAACGAAAGGAGATAGAATTCTTCATGCCAGTTTCTCAGAAAATGTATGGTTCGTTTTCATTCGGCATAAAATGACACATTTCATAAAATATATATTCATTTTTTTTTGTCTGCTACAACTCGTGTCCAAAAGTGTACTTATTTTGAAGCATTAGCTAGTTCTTGAAACCATCCTAACAACAACCATCAAATAGCTCCAAGGCTTTCAACAAAAACAGTTATTTCCACAGTATGCAGATAGGCAGTGCTGGAAGGTATGCCATAAAATACTTCTAATGTAAGTTTGTGAACTAAAACATATTTATTTAACTGGTGAACTGACGTATAATTAAAAAAAAACAAAAACAAACAAAACAGACGGATGTTAATAATTGCCTTTCCGAAACGGCAACATTAATCAAGCTATTTGATGAAAAATTTTATTCATTTTAAACACATTTTACAATATCTAAAATTTTAATCTTCTGTGGAAATATGACGATGTCTGTGTCGTTGATAAGCAAGTATCTGTCTTGTCCTCAAATCATTGCCACATAACTGACCAATGATAGATGAAACAGGATTATTTCAATAGAAACTTGATCTGGGTTTGGTTCGAGTGAATTGCGCCAGATCGGATCTCTCTAGTCACTCAAGCGCCGAGTGTGATCCGTCCTTGTAAAATTCATGAGAGCCGAATACAAAATCCCAGATTGAGCTACTGTTATATTGATCCTTTTATTATATACCTCCACCTTTTTGTTTATTTATTTGATATCAAATGAAATCATAAATGTTAAAACGAAATCCGAATTTTTGACAAAAATCATTTAGGTATACAAGTAAATACGAATAGGCAGAAAAAATCCCGTATTTCAGCTTTTGTATTGTATTTCGCCGGACTACTATCATTTAATATACATGATCTGACACAGGTAAATGGCGCGTACAAACACTAGGCTGAGTTATAAAAATATCTATAAACATTAAAAATTTCGTTCGATAACAAAACAAAACAAAAAATGTGCAGGCATATAATAAGAAGAGTCATTACAGCAGTAGCTAGATCTAGGATTATGTATAAGGCTCTTTGGAATTTCATAATCTGCCCCCGTGTGAACAATCCATACGAGCCGAATACAGCATCCAAGATCAAGCGGCTATTATAATACCCTATTGTATTGACATAATGGCCACTCGGCCAAGGCAAAAAAAAATGAAAAGTCGCAACTGAGGTTGAGCTATATCACGATGTTTTATTATCATACAGGACACATTTTAAGGGTGAATATCGGTCTAAACAATATGTCAGTCAAAGTTAATGACAATATTTAACAACGGTAAGTAATGCAATTTAAACTTTATATAGGTAAAACGGTAAAAAAAAAAACTTATGTGACTTTTCTCATCACAGATTTTCTTTCATTACCTGAAATTATCAATAGTTTGCATCGATAGAAAATGCTACTTTGATTTATACATACCGAAAAAAATGTAAAACGTTTCGGTCGATGTACCTTTCCAACCATATTAAAACATAAATACTTATTTCGAATAATCTAATCATTTTTAAAGAAACGTTATCCTCATGTTAGCACTAAAGAAAACAAAAAAAAATCAATTATTAGCTAAAAAATCAAATATCGTTTAGTCTTATATCAGTCGCCTTAAAGACACTGATTCTGGTAACCGCCTCGGTAGCCTAGTGGTAGAGCGTCCGCTTCGAGTGCGAGAGGTCGTGGGTTCGATCCCTGGCCGCGTCATACCAAAGACGTAAAAAATGGTACTAGTAGCTTCCTCGCTTGGCGCTCAGCATTAAGAGGATAGTACTAGGACTGGTCAGCCTGGTGTCAGTATATTGTGACTGAGTGGGGTATCATGTCATGTGTCTACGGCGTGATATTCCAGTGAGGCAGCACTATAAAGTTGGGCATTGTGCTCACTGCTACAAGTAGACACCGTCGTTCATATGACTGAAAAATTGTTGAGAAAGAGACAATGATATCTCTTTATTGCTGGATTTTATTATAAATAAAAGAAACTTAATTTAGGCTACACATGTGGTATTATATATTTCCAAATCAAAGTTCTTATCCTATAATCAGAATTATCTGCAATTAATGAATTTTTCTTATAAGTCAGTTCACATAACACGAGACCCATAACACATTTCACATTTCATAGTTTGTCATTAAAAAGGTCTGTAGCCAAACATTCCGTTCATCCACCGAGCCCATATATTATTCCTGTAATTATGTGTAAGTCTGTTAGATCCAACATTTTCATTCCAATGTAGAATTGCCATGTTACTTCTCAGCATTTAATTTGTATCTCCGAACGCACCGATTCTTTTATCTTGGAAAATATTCAAAGTGTCATTGAAAGATTCAACACAGAATGTGCCCATGGCATAGATGTAATTTTCTGGACGCTTATACACATCTGCTGCTTTCAACGAATTTTCTAGCAGAGAAACTGCGATTGGGTCTGTTAGTATTTGGCGACTTATTATGTAATTTGGGTCCTTTTTACACCGTGACGTGGGTGGGCACTGTTCATGGTTGTTCTGGTAGTGAGAAACAATATTTAGAACGGAAGAATCCTGGCTACAGTTTCTTATTGCATACTGGATTTGAGTTTCACCGGCTGTACTTTATTCACAAGCAGGAGAGACCAAGTTTTTCCATTGCGACATTTTGCTCCAGATGATTTTTTTTTCATTTCCTTTTCAAATGAAACTGAAACATACCAAGTGTCATTCTGGTTGATAGTGCCTGGTCTCGGTTCTCGAACATACACATGTATTTGTTGATGCTGGCATTTCTCTCATGACCATGTTTGCGAACAGACACGCCTTTACGATCCAATGTTTCATACACACGCTTAGTCCCAATGAGTTATGTCGTTGTGAGTAGGTATCGTCATCAGGTCTAACTACGTCATGCTGAATAACCTTGTGTGTGTTGTACCCAATACATACAACATCTGTAAATTTAGAGTTTCTACGCGTAGAGTAACGTGCATCAATAATAATGTCTACCGAATCACACGAATCAGTTGATTTCTCTTCCATGATGATATATCCCGTTCTGTCATAGCAACTGCACTATATTCACCAGAAAGCTCTGCACAGTGTGTTTAGATATAACATCAATACCAGAAGCCTCACAGAAACATTCGAGCTGTCGATACAATAATCCACTGCACACATACGCGTGTGTTAGCCGCATGGAAACAAGATCTTTTCCTCCAGGTAGTGTAAGAGAAAAATTCCACCGCTGGTAAAAAATGCACAAGTCACATGATCTTTTCACAGTCCTCGGAATTTACATTCAATTGCGGCTTTCTTTGTACATTTCACATTTTTCTGATTTAGCATTGTTACCAGATTGTTAATAGACGTTTGTGAGGTAAGGATCAACAGATTAAGTGCATTTTCCCGTTCACTTGTCTGCTGTACAGGTACATAACATACACTATCATCATGAGAGTCAATGTATTGTGAAAGAGCAGTATTCAAAATGTCAATCGAGCTCAATTTCTCATAACCAGACTGCCGTTTGATGTGTTCAAGTTTCTTCTGGAGAGCGGAGCAATTTTTATCGGTACCATAAAGACTTAGTTTGGGTTTCTTCTTTAGATTATTTGCTGATATGTTCATTTTTGTTTCAAAATCAGTACAATAGACACACGTTGTTCAAAGAAACTTGAGACTGAATGATAAATTAAAATGCCATCTCATCACATTTTATACACAAAAAGTAGAAAATATTATTTCATATATGCTTTCTGACTGATAAATTTGGTTTTTCATACTATCACAGTTTCATATTTGGTCTTTTGACTGACATTATGCAAATATCAGATATTGTTGGTTTTTTTTTTGTAATATAACATTAGCCACGCTCATGAGATAAATAAATCAAACACTCAAACATAGTTGATTATCCATATTGTCTACAGTCTTAACAACGTATTTTAACATTTTATACATTTAAAATAAACTTTTTGTAACTCTTCTCGACTCAGGAGCTGAAGTTCTGGTAGTTTAGTACACTTAATGTGCCACCACCCGGTGCATTCATCACATCCGATCCGCTCATTTGGCTTCCAATTAGTCTGACCACACCCCTGACATTGGTCTACGCTGCCTGAAGACTGTCCATCATCATTTTGTCCATCTGAAGAAAAATCGTCAAAATTGTCGTAATCGTCACTATCATCCTAAATGATTGAAACATCAGACTCTGACGAACTTTCTGATACTCTGCGTTTTCTTTCTCTTTGTTTTATCAGCTCTTTAATCCTTTTCTTTGATTATCCATATTGTCTACAGTCTTAACAACGTACTAAAACATTTTATACATTTAAAATAAACATTTTGTAACTCTTCTTGACTCAGAAGCTGAAGTTCTGGTTGTTTAGTACATTAAATGTGCCACCACCCGGCGCATTAATCAAATCCTATCCATTCATTTGGCTTCCTATTAGTCTGACCACATCTCCGACTTGGTCTACGCTCTCTGAAGACTGTCCATCATCATTTTATCCATATGAAGAAAAATCGTCAAAATTGTTGTAATCGTCACAATTATCGTTAAATGTTTGAAACATCAGACTCTTGCGAACTCTCAGAGACTCTGGGTTTTCTTTCTTTTTGTTTTAGCAGCTCTTTAATCCTTTTCTTTTATTCTCTTTCTCTCTTTTTTCGTTCCTTTTTTTTTCTTCCTTAGGCTTCTTTTTCACCTCTCTCTCTTGTTTCCGAAGTTCTTTTGCCTTTGCCTCTTCAACTTTTTTCTGTTCTTGTTCCTGTAAGATTTTAAGAGCCTCTGAGCCTGACATGGCTTTTGGCAACTTTTGTTCGAGAGTCTGCCTAGGTTTTTTAACAACTGGTTCCGACTTATGCAATTTTTGCAAAAGCTGGCAAAACAAAGTTTGGATCTTTTAAGGTTGTAGCATATGGCAGTCTGGGGGTAAGTGGGGCACTTGAACAGCTAAGTGATGAAGATGTTGCCAGAGTTAAAGATGGTGATGTGGTAAGTGGTACATTCAAGCAACTGGAGCTCGGTGGTATGGAGGTCGTAGTTACAGACTGAGTTTTATGCATGCTTCATTATCACCTGAGGGTACAGGCTGCCTGATGGTCATTTTTACAGGGCCTAGTTTCGTCTTGTCAATACCATCAGGACTAAGAGGGAACAGTCCAGAGCGTCTAAATGCACTACAAGCATTTTCAAAATTTGCAACTTTATGCCAAGAAACTCGGAATACGGCTGGAAAGTGTTTTGCACTTTCCCTACATGTTCAATCTGCCATTCCTTCGGGCTTGAAATCCACGCTGTCTTCAAGGCGAAAAAGGGCCAATACCACACGCCTGTAAGACGTGAGTTGCATTTGCCAGAAGGCAGTATAATATTATGCCATTGTAATGGCAGAATTGGGCAGCTAACAGAGACATATATTAGGAACGCCCATCAACAAAAAGTATGATTGAACATTTTCTTTCTTTTTCTTATGCGAATGCATGCAGCAGTTTCAGGTACTCTACTAATGTGTCAGAGTCCATCCATCCATTGACAGTTGCTGCATATGTTGCCTCGGGAAATCTGCGTTGAAAAATCGTCTTGGATCTTTCAGGAGACTCTGGTAATCGGGAACTTCATTTTTCAGGTAAGTAAGTAGACCGTTGAACCACTCACTGATCATTTCTAAGCTTACGGCAGCCCTTTCATGACACAAAGCCATTGGTTTTCTAAGTGAAACCTTTGGATGTCTCCCACAAAATTTCGAAAACAAGTGTCGTTGTTTATAACGTCCATTTTAATTTGGCTATCTGAAATTATTCTAAAGTCATTATATAAATGAGCGAACTAAGGCCATCGCATTACTCATATTTTGGTTGTGTCGTAGGTTTTTATTATAGACTGTTGGCGAAAGCCCCGAGAAAAGAATCCATAGGCATTTTTTAGTACAATATAGTATCATACATCAAAATGTTCATAGGGGTATATGGAATTCAGCCAGGGTAGATACCAGGCTCAAATATCCCTATTCATGTTTTCGTGAGGCCCCAAAAGGGGTGCACATGATAAGAAATGAAAATGAAAGTAAAATGTTGTTTAAATTACAGGTTAAGATAAATCTGACTTAAATATATTAGACCTTGAGCTGACAATAGACCCTGCTCCCCCCACCCCGCAGGGGGAATTTTCAACACTATGATTTTCTTAAACCATATGGTAGTTGGCATTCACAGACAAAAGTTTGCAAGTTTCCGTTGGGGCTTTAATGAGTTACGGAGATTTAAAATACGTTACCATGCAAATTTTCATTTAACTTACCATTTATGTTAATGTAATATTATAAACATGCCAATTGTAAATTAATCGTAATAAACAAGACATTTACATAAGTTTATGTATTTAAAATTGAAATTATCATATGTTCATATCATTTTAGGTGAACAGATGCTATGTATTATCCGTAATTTACGTTACTCTTTTTGAAATTACTAGAACATAAAAATATATCAACAAATATGATGATTTTTTAAGTTGTAAAATAATAATAATGGCCAATACACAGCTCAATAATTAAATTTATATACAACAAAACTGTCCCCAGAGTTAACTTATTCAATACGTCACGTATAATACGTTACCTTTCCAAAATATGACTGTATGTGTTAAAGAAAAAATATTAAAATGTTTGGTATAACCTATACGATTAGGATTTAAAAAAAATTATACATTGGACTATAAACAAACATCAACAGACATGAACAACATTATCAAATAAATGTATATAGATTTTATAATTCATTAGACAATATTATTTAAATGTATATTAAGAATATATAGCTCTTTGAATTTACCAGTATGACTGCATATCATAATTATCATTAGTATAAATAAATAAAATGAACTCAGCAATATGAAGCAGAATTAGTCCTAAGGTATGACCTCTGACGACTAAGTGTGACCTTGAGCTTGAAGTGAAAATGGTATCCACTATACCAGGGTCGACACTCTTATTAGGGGCGGAAGAAGTTTCTAACGCTAAAAGGCAGATGACCTTAGATTTCGATTGTTGATGATAAATACAACTGCATTCAATAGAGTCTGGTCGAGAGGAGATACTCCTTGTTAACGATTGGTCCTCCTAGCCATGTGATGTCAATCCTCCTTGCTGATTTGCCGTTTCTCCTCTGACCTCTGACAGTGACTTTGGTAACCATTAACAGCATTCCCACTACACCCCAGCCCTGTTCTATAAAGTGGGTATCAAGGGCTTGGGAGGCCACAAATGGATTCCTTGCCGAAGCAGATAACAGGGATACCCTGCGGGATAATTAACATGGAGGTTTTGCCAATAACGATTGTACATGTAATGTGAAGCAGACCACAAGTACTTCCTTCCTAAAACAGACGAGATTCCCCAATGGACGGTTAATTACTATATTGAAGCAGTTATTCCACACATATCTTATAATAACAAAAATTAAGGTCAAGGTATACCCTGACCCAAGTTCATAAACTTCCGGAATGCCTAGAAAATCATACCAAATTATTAAGGCCCTGGGATACCCAGAGCAAGGACCATAATACTGACACTAATGTATGCCATGTGATACACATACTGCATTAGTTCATAAACTCCTGGGTTGCACGGAGAAATGTACCAAATTATTACCGTGCTGGAATACCCAGGAATGGGACTATCATACCCATACTAATGTGTACTATGGGATACCCATTCTGACCTAGATTTCTAAACCACAGTCAAGATACCTAGCAAAACATACAAATCTAAGAAACTTGGGTTTTCTTGAAAGTTTGGAGGAAGGATGGATGGACATAGTTTCTGCATCTTTCAAAAGGATAAACCTGGGATGCCCAGGAAGCTGAGAAGACTTCAAACAGATGGACACAGTTTCTGCGTCTATTGCTGGACTGGGCTTTGCCTCTGCTGACACATATCTAAAAGAGGATCCAAAGTAAATGATCCAAGACCCGGAGTCCCTTTCCTAAGGCCTCTAGCCCAAGGGTCTCTATTGCTTAAACCAGACAGGTCCCAAAATACCAATTCCCATCTGGAAGGGACTCATGTTTCAACCCAATTACAAAGGATGTTGTGGTTAAATAAAGGCTGCACAGCCATATCTACCATCAGTTTTAGAGATTGCATTCTCACACTGGAAGTAAGTTGATCTTGCCACCACTTATCCAAATCCATACGTCCACTTACTGAGTAAGGGTTAGCAAGCCAAAACCAGACCCATAAGTGAGACTCTATCCGTCAGAACAGGAGACCTAAACACATCCCATAGACCCAGCCCCTCCAAGCCGATGTTTCCATAATTGTGTGAAGCCATATTGTCAGGAGCAAGGTCCATATGGTAATTGTTTTCATAACCCAACCCTTTCCCCCGAAATGTGCACAGTAAGGAAAGTAGTGTAAACTACCAATCTCGGAATGAAAGAATTAGTAAAATGGACGTAAAGGACACAGATCCCCAAACAACGACACTGCAGTTTGCGATGCAGGACAAGTATTGCTCAACATATATTTGTTCCATAGTTGCTGTCATGGAGATGGACTTGATGTACATGCACTTAGGTTAAATGCAGGAAGATGGAACCCTGTTAGAGAAGGTGGTACCGAATACAATGACACCGTTTCTAGTGGTGGTAACCACTAGGCCTGTATGCCCTCATGACCTAGACAAAACAATAATAAATTAACTGTTGGTACCCAACACTATTAAAAGGCAACTGCCCAGTGTGATTGAAGGGCAATACTCTAGCGAGCTTTTGATGTTGAATGGGGTTGCTAGTATGAGGTCCACAAACCTTTGGAAGGAAGTGGCCTCCGAACTTCACACAAGTGGCTTGACTTTTAGTAACAATATTCCCCAATATTGTTATTTGTCTCCGACCTTAGGTTCTTCACCAATAAAAGTTTGAAGTCCCATATTTGCCATCAAATGAGTTACGGTATTTTTGTAAGAACTTGCCTTCAGACTGGGCAATCTAATGTACCATTTTGCACTTTACTTTACCTACTATAGTTACATTAATTTCACTTACAGAATATCCTATTTTGAGGAAGTTCCTATAATTGTCTTATTGAACTACCATCAATATATACAGACAGTATTAAAGAAAGTCACAGTATTCCAGTCATGACCGTTACTGTATACCGGCTCCATAGAAGCTATATATACATGGTATATCTACTTAAGTATACAGTTGAGATTGACAACATGTTGGATGAAGTATATGTTGATGAATGAATCTACTGTACATTCGAAACAATCACAGTTACAACATACAGCAGTTAATAAAATGTAACATTTGTGTGCATAAACATGCACAAGATTTCTAAATATCTTTATATGCCTGTTTCAAATTTAGCATCATTATAGAGCACTGTTTCGGGCAATGTCTGTCTGTATATATTATAAGTATGTCACTACAATGTGCTCAAATAGCTAATATATATATATATATATATATATATATATATATATATATATATATATATATATATATATATATATATTAATTGTTTAAAAAATGTCTGAGTGCATAGTGTTCTCGCGAAGGTGTAATCATGGACCATGTAAATTAGGTTCTAGTCTCATAGTTTGATTGTTAAATGTATGTGTTTAGAATTGAAAGCAAAATATTTAAAACAAAAAAATCATTGTAAGTTTGCTATTTTTCAAGAATAAAGTATATGTTCACAACACAGAATACATGAACATGTATAGCTTATATGTTAAGTAACGTAAATTGTAACGTAGATTGTTTTTTAAATACATGGGTTTAAAGTTTAAATGCAAAGCTATGTCAAAACATATTTTGATTGAATTGTAAATATGCTTTTTCTAAGTGCTACAGTATATTTAAGGTAACAGAACACAAGAGATATAGTTAGTGTGTTCGGTAACGTAAATTGTAACTTAATTTGATATATTAATACATGTGTTTTAAGTTAAACCTTCAGTTTGAAATGCAAAACTATACTGTTGAGAACAGAATTTTAATATTTTTTTTCAAATGATAAAGTATGTTTTAAAGAAACTGAAGACATACAATATAATTTGTATGTTTGGTAACGTAAAATGTAATGTAGAATTCAATGTAACACATCTTACAAGTTAGAGGTTTGTTAATAAGTAAGTATATAGTTGTATTACATGTAACTAAAGAATGTCAATATAAAATTGATAGAACATTTTTATGAAAAACATGTTTGAATTAGGTATGATTGAAAAATAGCATATTTTGGAAGAATGACGTTACATTATAAGAATCGCGAAAAGTATGCTTTCCCTTAACTTATACTAGCAATCTATATATCATTTTTTTTTGCTGAACTTTGAACTTTTTAATAGTAACTTCAATTTTTAATTACCTGGTCATCTAAATTTGCAGTAACATACCGAAGAATATTCCTCAGGCCAATAATCGATAGCGGTCAGATTTTCTATATAGAAATAAGAAGGGCATGTACACATTTTACTTAATAACAAAATTATTAAAAAAAAAGAAACCTTAGGTGCAAACATATTACCAAAGTTCAACATTTGATTCATCACAAGGTTTTTTTTTAATTAAATTTAATCTTAATTTTTGATTCGTTCTTCGCATGAAGTTTGATGCCATCATTTCGTCATTTTTTCCCTTCATTGTTTCCATATGAAATGTGCAAAAATCTCATACATGCGTTTCTTCAAAGCATTTTTTTGTATAAAACCATTGATATGAAAGCTTAGGTGCAAGAACTTTCCTACTCTCATTGACTTTATCTTTTGAATGATATTTATTTCATTTTTGTGAAATAAAAATTTGATTCGTTCTCAAACGGTTTATTTCCACTAATTTCGAAGAAAAATTAACTTCAGCGCGAAGTTGTTGTTGTAGCGTCATAAGCAGACGATATTATAGTATGCCGCGTGAACATGCGGTATTGTGATCAAAAGGTTAAAGTAATGATTTAATCATTTAATGTAATTTTACTTCGCGAGTAATTCATTTTGTGTTAATATCACAAAAACAATATAAGATAAATATTGCATTTTAATATTTCGGTTCTAGAACAGAACAGAACAGAACATCTCTTTTATTCTCTCAAACATGTACAAAACATGCAATATGAGGTATTTACAACAATAATACATGTAAACGAGGCTGCAATACAAAATCACATTTATACATTTATATGTAGTTTTCATTTATAAAAAATCGGACATTTTCAACATTTTAAGAAAATAATGTATCAAATAATACAGAATACAGAAAAAAATGAATATGTTTAGCTACATTCTTATATTCCGCAATATTATTATGACAAACTTACACAATTTCTGAAATTCTGAGTTATTCTTGGTACAAATAAGTTTTTCCAATTTAAACATGTTTGGTCGTCTATAATAAATAGGTTTAATATATTGTCTTCTTTCATTTGTAAATTGATCACATTCGAAAAGGTAGTAAAATTCGTCCCCGATTTTGTTTCTACATGAATTACATAAACGTTCATTTAATGGTATTCTTGTCCAGTTTCCCGTTTCTATTGGTAACCTATGATTTCTTGTTCTAAATTTAATCATGTTATATAGTGAAGAGTTTTGTAAATTTGATAAGTACAGTTCGATTCCAAATGATCTTTTGAATACACGGTAAAACGTACTGTTACTAGAGTTATCTACTTGAGAATACCAGTTATTCAAAAATAAATCATTTAGTTTTTGTTTTATTGCTAATTTTAACCATTTTGAATTTGGAAAAGTATGTTCATTCCATATATTTATGAAACCACATTTTATCAAAATTGATTTAACATTATAAAGCCATGGGAATTTTACTATGAGAAGCCCATCAGGTATATTTTGGGAGTATTGAAAAATATTTTTATATACAAAATACGACAATTTCTTCGGTGTATCACCTTCTTCAATGGTACATATTTTTGACCAAAATGAGATCATTCCATTGGACCAATTTTAGAAACATTCGATTCAATTGATTTAAGTCTAGAGTTCATTTCCTGGAAAAGTCCAATCATGTTATTGTCTTGGCCCTGGGTTGGGTAACCGGAAAACGGTAACGGAGGACGGTATAACTCAGGCGATTGCTGTCCAGGTAATACAGGTATTCCAAAAGGTGGAAAGAAGCCAGTCGGGCCCGTATAGGGCGGAATGGTTGTTACCTGATTAGAGTCACTTTGTTGTTCTTTTCTCCTAGCACCGCCATTATTTCCTTTGTTTTGGTTATCCTTTTCGTTTGCACTCATTTTATAAAGTATATCAGCTTAAGCACACTTGTAACCTCAAAACGTATCTATATCCCAAACTTTTTAATTAAAATCCATCAAATTAATCCAGTTTAAACCACAAAAATTACTAAAATTTATTTATTTTATTTGGAAATTCAAAATTGTCAGCCATCTTGATTTAGCCTCGTTATCATCCCCCCTAAAAAGAAAGAGATGCGCATTTCTTCTTATGTTGTTGTTCTCACCTTATTTCATATACATTTAAATATCAAGTGTCAATTATGCCAATTATGTCAATTAAACATTAAAAGAGATAGCTTTCCTATCGACCCTTGGATCACAAATGCAAACTGTCGTAATAAAGTAAAATACAGAATTTTTTATACATATTTTACTTAATAAATTTGAGTAAATAAATTAAAGCTGGAAAATATGTCCGGAGCATTTTTTTTGTGTACAAGAATGTTTTTGCAATGCGAATAATATCTGCATTTAAAACAGAATTGAATTTTACTTCAGTAACTTAATGATATATTTTTGTTTCGTGAACATTTTACCTGGTTTCATGATCTTTTCAGTAAATGTCGTCGTGATTAACTTACTTTCATAATTTATTGTACATGTTCAATTCAAGATAATTTTACATGAAACAAATTTCTATATAGAAGTAATAAAATGTTGTATGCATCAAGCATAAATACTTTTTATTGGACTTGTAATAAAACTTGCCAATTACCTCTAAATAAGGAACGTTAAAACAACACAGACGATTATAATACTGATAAGGCTATAATTGCGTTTTGAATTTAATACGGGTATTTGTTTTGTAATTACAAGGTAAAATTATCATGCGATTTTAATCTTTTGCATATTTTTTATTTTGCAAACAGTTTTCATATATTGGTGGAATATGTGTAGTTATATTAAAATGAATAATGTCTGCCTGGATACGGCAAAATACCTGTACCACGCTGATTGCCACTATCTTTTTTTTTTTTCAAATTCTACAAACATACCATAATTTTCGATTCATTAAACTTCCTATTTTGTCTATATGTTAAGAATTACTGAATTGATATACGTGTGATGTTCAACCATTTCAGATTAAAATAATTCAAAACCTACACTTGTGTAATTATAAATTGTAAACAGCTGTTTAAAAAAAAAAAACAACAACAAAATAACTTACGTATGTATTTTTGTGACATAAGAATGGACGTGGTAGTGGCAGCAGGTATAATACATATCAATCAGACAATTTTAAAATATATTCGTCAAGTTTATTAGTATTTTGTGACTTCCCTGTTTGATATTTGTCTTTGTTTTCCTTTTTTTTGACAAGAATGTGTTATGGCCGTAAAAGTTATAAAATCGGATAAAACATGGTTCGATCTTCTTTTTTTTGTTGTGTGTGGGTGGGGGGGTGAAGGGGCGGTGGTACCTAGGTCTTTTACACATATTATACTTAAAGACAGCGTTATTTAAAACAATGTAAAATCAGATCATATTTCTTAAATATATATGTCAGATTTTATTTTTCAACGACAACATATTTTATATATGGGAGACGCCGTAAAAATATCAATGCTAGTGCTATATAAATATAAAAGGATGTGCCTATGGGTACGATCGAACCTCCTTTTTTCTAGAGATTAAGGGTCATTTACATTTCAGATTTGGTTGAAAATGAAAAAAATAAATAAATAAAAGACTTCATCGATATTTGCCTTTAACTTGAATCTAAATGGTTTACAGATAGCAATGTTCAGCCGATTTGTTACATTGTTTTTCGAAAACATGTTAAAATATACATTCTTCTTATATAAGAATATGTATGAAAATAATTTTATATGAAAATATGGTTTTTATTGCTGATAGATATGGTCTATTGATATAAAAATAAATTTAATTATTATAAAATAACATGTTAAAAATGCTATGGTTCAGAAAATTACATATTAAACATTTATTTGATAAAAATGACTTCTTTTATTTCTAAAGAAAAATCCCTTTTCCATAATTTGTAACTCCAGTGATAATTGAAGCTTGTTTAATTATCTTATGAAAAACCTTCCCTTTTATTACACTTGATATTGAAATAAACATCCAGGTGACAATACCCGGAGGCAGTAGATGTCGACATCGCAATACCGGTCACCTGTTACCAATATATGTTACCAATACCAAATAGCTGTTGTCTCCCCTGATATCGATTTTCTGCAATATCGGTCATGAGGTCAATTCTTCCTCATGAAACTTTATGCCAAAAAAGTTTGATTTTTTAGGGTAACGTATCTTTTTCCGATATTTTTCTTCTTTAACATCACATTTTAGACATTGAAATTTAATCAAATTGCAGTATCTAGTATACACCTTGAAATAAAATACGCAAACTTAAAATGATTAACTAACATAATGGTACCATTTGTCTGTAAAAATTGATGAAAAAATTACTGGTTTTGAGGGTAACGTATTTTAAGGCGTTGTTACGGAGAAAAGCCCCACTCGCCAGTTGCAAAATTTTCAACACACATTGGAGTTTCAAAAAAATATGGTCCACAAAATTCCCCCTGGAGGTAGGTGGAGCAAAACCCCTTCTGGCTCATAGTCTTTATAGTAGGGTGGAAAGATACAATTATATAATATATTTGATGTATAAATGTAATTTTCAAGTGAAATTAAAGACTAAGAGGCCCTAAATTGGGGATTCTCCGTCAGACGGTATTTACATGATGATGTGACGTATCCAATATGTTAAAATTTGCGGTACATTGGTATTAACATGTAATTAAGAAATGATTGTTTATCCTCTATAGTATCCATTGCATATAAAAAACTAAGACATATTACACTTTCTTTGAAATTTCTTATATAATTCAAGAGGCCCCAAAAGGAGTTACACTAAAAATGAACAATTTTTAACCGGACATGCTGCATATCATTTTTGCCATCAACGTAATATTCAGTTAAGTGTGTGAATATACTCACGTAGTCTTAAAACATTAACTGTAATAGAACTTATTGTGTAAAGTAATTTTATTGTTTTTATTATTGCAGCATCACTTTCTATTGAGGTCTGAGAACACTAAAACCGAGACTTTCGCAAAACACTTTGATAGATATAGAATAAGTATCTTTGAGAATTTTAAGAAATTGTAGAGCCAATATATTACATATACATGTTACCTCGCTGCATTTCATTTCCTTATCTTCATTTAATTGTTACTACAATAAGAGTGCGTAAAAAATCGGTTTATAGGTACTAACTTTTGAAACACATATAGTCAAATTGCCCAAAGTTGGAATACTGAACCGATATATACTCTCAAAAAAGTAAATACGCAACATCACTTTCTGGCAAATATTTCATTTTTTTAGCAAAACATTGTGTGTAAATATTTGATGTACATTGATATACACATATAAATTGCCAAACTTTAAAAATTCCAGTGCATTTGAAGAATAGTGAGAACTATTCTGTTCACTCTGGTGTTGGTGTCGCCTTTGTTGACATCCTCACCTTGGATAAGTTTTGCATGTAAGTTCATATCTTAGCAACCAATATATGTGTTGGATTAAAACTTTACATAAGGCTTTTGTGTCATCTAACCATTTGAAATAAAAATAATCTTGATCGAGTTTAATACAAAATATGATTCGTTTTCAACCTAGAATATTTGGTAAAAGTTTAGCATGTACCTAAAAAACAAGGTGTATTTCAGAAACTGCATGTATTTGATTAAAATTTCACTTAGTGCTTCCGGTCATCAAACCTCGGGAAGTAACCAATATATGGTTTTGTAAGTTATAGTCCTTGTTAAACTTAGAAGTTGTTGAATAGTCGAGCGCAAGGCTTTTGGGCAGCTATTGTTATTAAAATCGTTATTGGATTTTATCCATGGCCAAAACAGGCATTTTTCAAAAATATTTTGTATGTACTACTACAATATAGAAAACCTTGTGTGACATTACACGTAAGTGTTTGTGATCGCGTCTACATCACACAAACGTGTTTTGCAAGGTAAAAACTTCAAACTTATCAAACTTAAACTCTTGGTCAATTTATTAATCATTTATTTAACAGTATCAAGACTTTTGCGGATATTTGGTATGTCATTCCTTACTGATGATCGGATTTCTGTATATCGAAATGTAATTAATATGAGTTTCTAAGGTGGTAGTGAAATGAATTACAACACAGGCGCCATATGCTCATGTAACACAAGTCATGCTTAGACTGTCCTAAAGAATGGATGTTGCATTTTTACTTTTTGCGAGTATTTTCAAAGCACAAGGCTAGACAAGAAAAATTCGCATGGACAAATATTCATTAAGAAAACTACGTTGGAAAAAAGAACTCCCCCTCAAACAAAAACCCCATATCAGTGATTGTATAGTTGTGTACATGATTAACTTTACACTTAATATACATGAACAAAGTAAAATATATAGACAACGAGAAAGATACGGACACACAAAGGAACAAGTGGAGCACAGATTTGGAACTGTCAGTTGCAAAAACACAACTTGGAAATTAAACCAGTAAAAAGTGAAGTAAACCTTTAACCTAATTCTTCCAACTTTACAGAGTTGCATAACAGTGTAAATAAAAGACGTGATGGCAGTATGAACAATACGAAATGTTTCGGTAAATTTAGATACAAAGTAAGCCTAACAACTATTAAGACATGTACTCAGTTCTTTTAACCTAAGCAAAATAGGCTTCTAGAGCATAATAAGTCTAGAAGTGAAAACATGACCATAAACAATTTTTAATGTTGAGCTGAAACTACATGGAGGGCCCTTAGGTTGGAATCTAGTTCTGACCATCACTAAGATGCCAGGAAAATCGTTTCATGCAGTCATTTGTACATAAAAATGCTTAGTCTCAGGAATCCTTATTAGTATAACTATCGTTAATAACGAACAACAAAATATACATACTTAATCTATTATCAAAATTGTAAACAAACAGATTTCACAGGTCCTTGACATTCTTGTTCCTATAGCATGAATAGAGGCGAGTATATGAGGACAAAGAAGAGCCGATTTCTACAATCTGCAAGGCACAAAATTACACAAAATACTAATGATTACATTATTTTTGAAAATATTAGAATTTTCTAGCCCCTTTGTGGCTACTTCATAAACACTGCCTACCAAAAACGTAGCTGGTTGGGAAAATAGGTGCTACATGTTCATATGAACATCAGTTATCCTTTTCAGGTAATGAAATACTTACAATAATAAAATGTAACTAGAAAATGCTTTTGTAAAAAAGCGCATGTCTCCCCCAATGCAAAGTCCTATAGACAAGAAGTCAATAGGGGTCAGGAGCGAAAGTCAAAGAGACACTGATGGTTGGCTGCAATAGGGATCATCTACTTGGCATGTCCAGTCATCCCGCTAAATTTCAACACTCTTGGCCTAGTGGTTCTCAAGTCACTGTTCAGGCTCCTGTGACCTTGACCTTTGATCAAGTGACCTCAAAATAAATAGGGGTCATCTACTCTGCATGTCCAATCATCCTATTAAGTTTCAACATTGTAGGTCAAGTGGTTCTCAAGTTATTTCCAAAAAATGATTTTACATGAACAGGCCACTGTGACATTGAACTATAATAGACTGACCCCAAAATCAATAGGGGTCATCTACTCTGCATGTTCAATCATCCTATGAAGTTTCAACATTCTGGGTCAAGTGGTTCTCAAGTTATTGGTTATCAATGTTCAGGTCTCTGTTACCTTGACCTTTAACGGATTGACCCCAAAAACAATAGGGGTCATTTACTCTGCATGAACAATCATCCTATGAAGTTTCAACATTCTGGGTCGAGAGGCTCTCAAGTTATTGATTGGAAATGGTTTTCCATGTTCAGGCCCCTGTGGCCTTGACCTTTAACAGAGTGACCCTAAAATCGTTAGGGGTCATCTACTCTTCATGACCAATCATCCTATGAAGTTTCATCATTCTTGGTCAAGTGGTTCTCAAGTTACTGACCGGAAATGGTTTTCAATGTTCAGGCCCCTGTGACCTTGACCTTTAATGGAGTTACCCCAAAATCGTTAGGAGTCATCTACTTTGCATGTTCAATCATCCTATGAAGTTTCAACATTCTGGGTCAAGTGATTCTCTAGTTATTGATCGGAAATGGTTTTCCATGTTCAGGCCCCTGTGACCTTGACCTTTAATGGAGTGACCCCAAAATCAATAGGGGTCATCTACTCTTCATGACCAATCATCCTATGAAGTTTCAACATTCTGGGTCAAGTGGTTATCTGGTTATTGATCGGAAATGGTTTTCAATGTTCAGGCCCCTGTGACCTTGACCTTTGACGGAGTGACCCCAAAATCAATACGAGTCATCTACTCTTCATGACCAATCACCCTATGAAGTTTCAACATTCTGGGTCAAGTGGTTCTCTAGTTATTGATCGGAAATGGTTTTTAATGTTCAGGCCCCTGTGACCTTGACCTTTGACGGAGTGACCCCAAAAACAATAGGAGTCGTCTACTCTAGCAGCCCTACAACCCTATGAAGTTTGAAGGTTCTAGGTCAAATGGTTCTCCAGTTATAGCTCGGAAATGAAGTGTGACGGACGGACGGACAGGGCAAAAACAATATGTCTCCTGGGGGACATAACTATCAGCTGTGCAGTGTCATTGTGACATTTACTGAAGTGGACTTACACCAGTACTGGTATCATGTGGTACATGAAATGCTGACCTCCAGATTGAGCAGCAGAAACCTAAATATTTGACAACTGCTCCGCTGATACCAAATTGGTTAAAAACGTCTTTGACTTGTCTCTCTGGCTAGCTGAATCAAGTGATCTGATTGTTGTTTGGGGTATATTCCAATGTTACAAGAGATCAGATAAATAAAGAAACATGTGTAGGTGACATTGCCAATGAATATAATTGTAGGCTTGCTACTAGCATATCAAGAGGGCAGACATTTAAGAATAATCTGGTCTTTCAGCTATATTTATACTATGGCATATTAGTAAAGATTCCATTAGTTTTACATACTATTAAAGAATGTGAATACCACCATACATATAAAATGGTGAATCATAAATCGCCATATGCTAAATATATTTCTGCAATGATTCTGTTAACTAATAACTACTTATCTAAATTATCATGAAATGTGAGTAATTTAAACCCCTTTGGAGCCTCATTTTTTTTTGGGGTGGGGGGGGGTGTAAAATAACTACCTAATAACAAATATTAAATTGCTGTGAAGAAAATATTCTGATAAATTTTATGGTTTCCAACATATGAAAGAAGAGGGCAATTTACCAATGTTTTTCAACAAACTTTAAAATTTGCTTATCAATTATTCTTCAATAACATGACCTCATAGTGGTGCCTTTTTTATCATTTTATGTATTAGAATGCCTGTTACACACCTGAACCTTAAATACTCGACCTTACTATCGTAGAGATTTCACAGAGTAAAAACAATATACTTCTAAATTATGCGATACCTATCAAAAATTTCAAAATATTTTTTCTAAAAACCCTGTAATAGCCCTCAAATTCTAAAATAATTAGTGTGATGAACATATTTATTCATATTACAATACATTTAATTTTAAAAACAGATACACATTTCAAAATTGAGAAAAAAAACTAATTGTAAACTTAAACTTTTTACACAAAAAAAATGGATTTTTGAGCCTGGTATCCACCCTGGTTGAATAGAAGAAAGAATAACGAACGTTTTAAGATATGATACCATATTGTACTAAAAAATGCCTACGGATTTGTTAACCAGGCCTCTTTTCCAAGTTAGCTAACTGTCTACTACTATTTCCAGACGCAAAGTACATGTTTGAGTGTCGCAATTCAGCTGAATTTTTACAACCTCTTTTTAAGGACAGAGCCCATTCTGACTGCACATGTGGAAGTGAGCATATACAGTTTAAAACTTGCAAACAATGTTTTCTCCCTGATTCCAGCATTAATGATACATTTACATAAAGTAAGGCCATGTTTCATAGCTGTTTGTACACCTGTCTGTACTAACATTAAAAATAACGTCCTCTTTTTTAAATCAATTCACTTTTGCGAACCTTATGTGCTGACTGATCAACATTTTTTATTGTCCTACAAGTGATTGATATGTCTGACTTAAGTTCTGTAGGTGATATGTTGTTTTTGGTTTTGTTCGCATGTCTGTCCGTCTATCTTTCTAATACAAAAACGTTTTATTAAATAATGTTGTTTTCTGGAGACAATGCCATTTTTCATTGAATCATATTCATGTATCAAAAATTAATTTTTGGTACATGAAACTGTTGCACAAACATCCGTATACAACTTTAGAAATGCTGAAGATTCCAGAAAGCTGAAATGTCACAGTCAAGTTTTTGCTAACTCCTTTCTGCCATCAACTATCACAGACTGGAACCAGCCATCATTAGATCACAGGAATTCTCCCACTTTAAACAACTTGAAAGTTCAGTGTCATTATTATACATGTGAACGAAACTACCAGATTCTTCATGGAAGGCTTAGATCTATTTAAAAAACAACAACAACAACAAAAAAAAACCCATTTAAAACTGTCCATTGTGTGTTGGGCGTAGGGGTAGGGGTAGAAAACACATATCGTATCTTTATACAGATCCCTCTTATATTAATGAGAACGCACAGCACTCCTAAACAATGTTAGGCCAATATCCACTGTTATACTAAATTAATATATTGTTATATGGTAATCTCTCAATTTCAAGCACTCAGAATGAATGAATATTTCTACATGCATATAAATATATACAGAAATCAAAGAGATTTGATGAGAAGTTTTAATACTATTCGCAATGAGCTTCGTGTCCCAGGCCCCATGACATTTTAGCCCTATTACACAGCTTTAAAAAAGAATCCTTAAATCTCCATGTATCTATATTGTTATTCCTGACCCATTAATCTCAATTCCTCTATTTCACTGCCTTCTTTCCTATCCCATATTTTACGATACTATATAAATATCATATGGAAGAGTGTGTGACACTGTTATTGTCAACCCGAGGGCAGAATGTTGACCGAGGAAAAGGCTGAGTGATGATATTCTGTTTTGAGGGTTGACAATAACAATGTCACACACGCTACCATATGATATTTATTTTATTATACTGAACAAAATTAAGAAAATAAAAACGTTTTTAAAACAGAATTGTTAATTCATTTAATTTAGACAGTTTCATCTTTCGTCTGAATGGCCTGTGTACACACTGAATAATGACGTCAATACTATATTTGTACATGGGAGGCAATCATTTCATGCTTTGGCTAAAAAATTGAAGCAGTTATTTGTTCTTATAAAACATTCAAAATATCAGCGCGGTCACATGACCTGACAGTCATGGTGTTTTATAACTGTAGGCAAAAGTTTATTATGGTAATGATATATAAAAAGTCTTAAAGTTCAGGTTTAAGTTTATACTAGATGCCCACGGGCAACATGTCGAGCCCGCCAGCTGTCAAAAGGAGGAAACATTTATGCCAAATGAAAAATTATTGCAAAAAGTTACAACATAAGTTATTTATAGTAACAACAAAGGAAGTAAATCTTTAAAAAAATCTAAGTCCATACAAAAATTCTTACCAGAAGAGATAGATCAAAATACACCTCAAAATTGGATGTAACATGCATATTGTACTACAGAAAAGTGGTCTTGATTTTTCCCTACGACCAGTAATAAAAATGTTACAATATAAGCTATTTATAGTAAAAACAAAGGGAAGTAATTCTAGGTTCTTGCACATGACACTCTGTCTCATGATGATGAACAATTGTGCAAAGTTACATCGAAATCCCTCCATGCATGAAAAAGAAATGCTCCGGCCAAAGTCATTCTTGTATCTGACCTTTGACCTCTAAGTGTGACCTTGACCTTAGACCTAGGGTCCTGGATTTTGCGCATGACATTCAGTCACATAGTTTTGAACATTTGTGCCAAGTTACATCCAAATTCCTCCATGCTTAAAGAAGAAATGCTCCGGACAAAGGCATTATTGAATTTAACCTTTGGACGCAAAGTATGACCTTGACCTTTGGGATATGAACGACACTCACTGAGGTTAAAATTCTTGCCAAATATAAACGCGATTGCTCCAAGCATGTCAAAGTTATAGTCCGGACAAACAAATCCGGACGGACGGATGCACGCACGCACGTACGCACGCACGCACGCACATACACCGAACAGTCATTTGGACAACTATATCTTCGCCCTCGCAAACAGGCTCGACAATAAACAGTTCAAATTTTATTTCCAAAAATGTATTACGGACACGTCACGGTTGAGATAGTTTAGCATTATTACATTTCACAATCGGTATTGAAATTGTGTACAGTGAGGTAACAATATATTCTTTTATTATTTTAATTTATGAGTTGTAAGCTCCAATATAGAATACCCATTTTATAAAAATCAAACTGGAAGTTAGAAATAACAGAAAAATTTAATTAGGTTATGAGTCATCATATACCTGTCAAAATATATTTCATTAGTTTTTACAAGCTGTCAAAATTAATTTTATCTCTCTATTCTGCAAATGCATTGTATTTGTAAGTATCTTGGTCGGATATTGTACTGTGTAACTTACTTTACATTCCACATTAATATTTGTGCTTGAAATTGCTTTGTTGAGCTCACCAAAGTCACTTATGAATGTCTATTGTTTTAGTTTGTTGTCTGTTATAAAGGTACTATATCTCAATATTAAGATATAAGAATTGTTCCTTTCTGGTAGAAAAGGAAACTTTTTGGTTGAATCATAACATAAAGCTTTTTGGAAAGAACTGAATATTCTTTGTTTTTTTTGTTATTCACTGGAAACTCAAAACGTGACATCACCTTAAAAGCCCTTCCCAGGCTATTTTATACTACAGTTTGACAAATTTATGGCTGTAGCAGTAGCAGCAGTAGCAAAAACGTGAAATAGGCGGTAGCAACAATAGCAGTAAAAGCAGCAGTAGCAGTAGCTGCAGTAGCAGTTGCTGCAGTAGCAGTAGCAGCAGAACAGTAGCAGTAGCAGCAGAACAGTAGCAGCAGAAGTAGATGCAGTAGCAGCAGCAGTCGTAGCAGCAGTAGCAGTAGCAGCATTAGCAGAAACAACAGGAGCAGTAGCAGCTATAGAAGCAGTAGCAGCAGTAGCAACAGTAGCAGTGGTAGCAGTAATACCAATAGCAGCAGTAGCAATAGTAGCAGAAGCAGCAGTAAGATAAGCAGTAGCAGCAGTAGCAGCAGTAGCAGTAGTAAGATCAGCAGCAGTTAGATTAGCAGTAGTAGTAGCAGCAGCAAAAGTAGCAGTAGTAGCAAAAGTACGAATAGCAGCAGTGGCAACAGTAACACAAGAACAGTAGAATTAGCAGCAGTAGCAATAGTAGCCGAAGCAAAAGTAGGATTAGCAGTTGTAGAAGACGTAGCAGTAGCAGTAGCAACAGTAGCAGTGAAAGCAGTAGCAGTAAATGCAGTAGTAGAAGAAGCTGTATTATCAGTAGCAGAAGTAGCAATAGCAGAAAAGCAGTAGCATGTAGCAATAGCAGCAGTAGCAGTAGCAGGAGTAGTAGCAGCAGTAGTAGCAGTAACAGGAGTAGCAGCATCAGCAGCTGTATTAGCAGTGAAACAGTGGCAGTGCCGGCAGTATCAGAAACAGCAGTAGAAGTAGTAGCGGTGTAGCCTTGGGAGTAGTACAGCAGTATTAGAAGTAGCAGCAGCAGTAGAAGCAGTGTAGCATTAGTAGTACCAGCAGTATCAGAAGCAGCAGTAGCAAGTACATGAAATCGGCTGTAGCAATAGCAGCAGTAGCAGTTGTAATAACCCGTGTGCTATTGCTTCTGCTACTACTGCTATTACCATATCTGCATCCGCTGCTGCTGCTGATGATGATATTGCTGTTACTGCATTTGCTACTTCTGCTACTGCTGCTTCTTTACTGTTGCTTCTGCTACTGATACTGCTGTCACCGCTGCTACTGCGACTGCTGTTACTGCCGATTTCAAGTTTTTGTTACGGCTACTGCTAGCTACTACTGTCAAGTTCACATTTTTCTATTTCTACTGCTACTGCTCTTGCCAATTTCACGCTTTTGTTACTGCTACTGCTGCTACTGCTACTGCCGAATACCCTTTGTTTTCTACTGCTACTGCTACTGCTACTGATCCTGCTAGTATCACATTATGACATTATTAGTATACGTCTTTTCAAAACCGTTTTAATTCCGAGTGAATCACGCTGTTCATTTTCATAAAAAGTCGCAAGGATATCCACTACTCTTTTTTAAAGAAACTGCGACTTTTTATGAGACATTTCTTGTCATAAAAACTAGAGGTTTAAATGTTTAAACTCGTCTTTTTATAATTATAAGGTACGTATCAAAAAAAAAAAAAATATCGCGGATTAAAATTGTCGCAATGGGCTACCTAAACTAAGAATATATTTGCGTGGCTTATTCTACTATAAAGGCAGAAAATGTCGCGGTTCCGTCTTTAATTCGCGACAATTTACGATAGAACAGAAGAACTCAGAATTTCTCTTGGCCGCGATATTTTATACACTTTCTACATACAATCTCGTGGATTTGAAAGTTGCCTGCGACATTTTATGAACTGAGGTAAAAAATTTTGCGGCTTTAAAATGGATGCGACCGGCCACTATATAAAGCCGACTTTAACCTGCGGTACATTTTTGATGCGTACCTTGTAAAAAGACGAGTTTAAAAAGTTTATGTTTAGAACAGTCTCTCATAAAATGTCGCTATTTTACGCCGCGACATTTTATAAGACCGTTCTGCGAAAACAAAAATTCGCCGCTTAATTTTTACCCTCGACCTTTTGTAGAATTTCTATTAGAATATAAAGAAAATGTTTTTTCCGCAACATTTTACACTGCATGGTTCAACTGTTTTCAAAAGTAATTCATCAATTACAATTATTATTACTTGCATTTTATAAAAGTAATTAAATTATTAATATTATTTTAAGGAAAATAATTAATTATTTTTCTAATTATTTGGCGCAATATTCACAAATTTAGAGATGGTACCTACTCAAGAAAATCTAAGGGGAACAACTTTGAATTTACAAATAAACTGAAGTCCATATATAACATTGGTCAAAAGTGAAAGAAAATCAAATAAGTCCTTTTACCAACAACTGATCAGACAGACAAAATATGACCTACATTTGTTTAAACCTCTTTGTATTCAGTATACAACATGCACACTTTTCTCATGGCTTACACTGACAGCTATTTTATAAGTTGTAGTGAGGCCCTGATAGAAAGTTTAGTAGAGCATGAAAATAAAGTAAAATAATGCATAAATTCCATTAAAGAAATTTTACGACATTTAGAAACGTTATTAAGTTTTGATCTTTTAGCCAAATTTATTTTATTCTAAATGATGATACATTGGTTTGCACACAATTTATATACTAAATTATACGATATATATATATCCAACAATGAAAAATTACAAAAAATAAATTGATATCATATTTGAGTAACAACGTAGCTAGACTGGTTATATTCGTCATTTCATTGGATCATTTTGAAATTGTTCTTATGGTTTCGTCATTTTGAAGCATTGCTCTTACTATTCAAGTGTATTTAGCTGCAAATAATGTAACACAAAAAGTCATTGTCATCAAATAAAATAACAACATTCTAAGGTAGTGGTTGTAAGTACAACATTCTGAGGTAGCTGAAAGGTAATGACTCTGCAATGTATTTTAAGCAATTCAAAATTTTCTGGATGGAACTCTCACGATCATTGCTGACCATGAAAAACAAATAAATGCTGAAAAAGCTTATGGAAATTATTTTATTTGATGATTTTCGTTTCAGGTCAGCTACCCTAAAAAACTATAAGGTGTTTATTTATTGTTGTAAACAAGGTAAGTGGGTAACTTCAGATATCAACACTAAATTACAACTTAAACTGTTTACACAACCTGGAAAAAAGATTTTTATTGGGAGCTTCTCATTTACAATATATCAACAATTATCACCTGAATTGAGTGCATTCATGAATGAAAAATATTGATGGTAAAATGGGTTTGTTTACATTATAAAATCTTTAATAACTTCTTTAGGTAATTTTTTGGTTTGGGTTTGGTAAGCTTATAATAAATAGCATGTTATTCACTTTCACTCAGATTATTTTTCATTAGTGTAAAAGACAAAAGGAAGTTCAGTATAGGCTCTTTCAAAGTGTTGAAAGTAGACTAAATTTACTCTATAATGAATTTATTTAGCTGTGGAGATTTTTGATACAGACTATAATTAGGGAAATCCTAAAATCATTGAAAAACGGTCAATACAAGAGTTGTCCATTTAGCTTCAAATATTTTGAGAAAGTCATTGTATAAATATCAAATATTTCTATTTTTACATGGAGAAGGGAAAACCCATAAATATATGTAGTAAATTGGTGCACTAAGCAATCATTGCACTCTGAAAAAAAAATGTAAAGATGACTTTGAATTTTTAGGTTCTGTCTCTAACAAATAGAATCATGGTATTACTATCAAAAATAAAATGTAAGAACTTATGACAGTATAATAATAAACCAACAATTTTATCTTAATACCATTATCTTAAAACTCTATTGAAACGATATATAGAACTTTTTAAAAGATAGTTTAAAGCGCTACTTACACGTAAATGGGTTACAAAGTTAGAAGTAACTTTCAGGCTGCCTCTGTACTCTCATAAACAGTATTACCATTTTGCTTTAAAATTCCCACTAGTATCCTCTGATGATATAAAACGCTTTAACGTGCTAGAATTCAAGTTGTGTGAACAACAATCGAATTTGAAATGTAACAGTAAAGTACATTCATATATTCTAGTAATGTTTTATACCCTACATTGTGAACACAGAGATTTCGAACATTTCTTGCTTCCCCACTCTACAATTGATGACATCAAATTCTCTTCCTTCAGACTAATTATACTACTATTATTGTAATTCAATGGCTTAATATTCATCAATGGTCTAGAAACAGTTTCAGGTTCATATTCAAATTACATTAATATCTCTTTAGATGACCAGCAATGTATTACGCCTCGTGAGATCTGATCTAACAAAATCCGTTTTAGTCGAATACAACTTCCAAGATCGAGCTTTTATTATAATAACCCTATAATATTACCAGAAAAGAACAGAACATGACTTTATTAACTCAAGTTACATATGCAACATGTGAGTATACAGACAGAAGTAAATTATTACAAATTTTCATATGACATGGTGTTTCTATAAAAGTAAGTATGCTAACATTATTTCTATTTCATTATAACATTATAAACAGTGACTATAAGAAAAGAGAGAAGAGTTGATGATCGTACTTCAATAGATAGTGGGACAAGAGGTGCGCATGGTGGGGAGGGGGAAGTGGGGGGGGGGGGGTGAATGCCCAGATAACATATTTACCTTCGTTATTATACTTTAACCCGGGACGATTTATAACTGACTAATTCATGACGTGAATGCCCAGTTGACCTTATTAATTTTCCCTATCAAATTTTAACTGGACAAGTAAATTGGGACAGAAGTACTAAGTTATTGAAATAGACTATAGACTGTGCGTGGGAGAAAAGCATGATTAAAGCTGGCGTGTGAGTAAACATAAGTCACGTGGTTTATTCAGGTCAAGGTGTGTAATTTACATGTGAGAGTTATGGAATGGTTTTTCAGAAATGTAGAATGTGACACATGTGATTATATATTCTACGATTGTGGTTTTACATAATTATAAGACTTGGGAAAAAAGCATGTTTGGTTTTACATACATGTACATTATCACGGATATACGAATATAAATAGATCTAACAGTAATGGATTAGGGGACCACGTGTTTGTAAACAACTGGTGATTGTACAGCAATAGGTGAGTGGACAGTCATATTGTTTATATGTATTCAGGTTAATATGGCTAGAAGTAAAAAGTGATAAATAAGTGACTAACTTGTATAATAATGTCAAAACAAATTGTATGCATTATAAAATGTGTCATTAGGCTACATGTATAAAATACAATACAACTGATGAATACAAATAGAAAGTGAAAGCAGAGTTTGCAAATGGCTGGCGTTGAAAATTCAACAGTATCTAATTTCTAACGTTTCTAATTTGTAGAAGCATAAAATGTTGTAAAGTAATAATATAAACAAAACAATCAAAAAATATATACGTTATTAACAAAAATGTTCGTAAACAGACAAACGTCAGTGAATTAAGATGGGTGTTGCCGCATTTGGTAATAAAAAAAATAATAATATAATTATAACTGAAGTAAGAGTTAATTGGTTCTGTTACTTGTTACTTTATTCAGTAGCACTTTGATGAATTTACAAGTTTTTTGTAGAACAGATTTTGAAGTATTTGTCAATAATTCTTTAAATTTCAAAACGTTTGGTCTACGAAAGTAATACCTTTTGACGTATTTTTTTCTATCCAACTCAAAATAGGGACATTTTAACAAGTAATGGTATTCATTGCCCAAATCATTAAGATTACAGAACATGCACTTCCTTTCAGAAATATCTATACCTGCCCATCTGCCAGTTTCAATAGGAAAATGGTGATTTCCAGTTCTAAATTTTATCATGTTTATAAGGTCCTTATTATTAAGTTCAAGTAAATAGCTTTCAAGCTTAATGGAATCTTTTAGAAATGCATAATTTCTGCCCTTACTAGAATTAGTAAGAGATGCATGCCAGTTTTGTAAATTTTGATTTATAAGAATTTGTTTTATAGTAAGTTTTACAGTTTTAGATTGAATCTCATTTTGATATAACCAGATATCATTCCTTCCTGTTTCAGAAAAGATAGACTTAATTTTATTTAACCATTTTGATTCAAAATTTGGTAGATTACACATATATTGATATAACTTAAATGATAATTTGCTTTGTTTTCCTGTGACAACTCTGTTCCAGAATCCAATCATTCTAGTCTTGATAGTTATGTCAATAGGGTATCTACCTGACTCAGCATACAACATGTACAGTGGAGTGCTTTTTCTAAGATGAAGTACTTTTCTTAAAAATTCACAATGTATCTTTTCTAGCAGAGTACAGTCTTCATATCCCCAAATCTCTGAGGAATATGTTAAAATAGGTAGTATTGTATAATCAAAAAGTTTAAATATCAAGTCGACAGGCAGATGTAAATTATATATTCTTTTATACAGTAAATGTAGAGCTTTCCTAGCTTGTTGAGCCAAGTGTTTTCTAGTTGTAAGGAAACTGCCAGATTTTGCAAAAAAAGTACCTAAGTATTTATATTTTTTAACAATTTCTATTGGCGTATCTCCAATTTTAAATGAATAATTTCCGTCAGCTCTTGTGCCAAATATTAGCACTTTAGTTTTGCTTATATTTATATTCAAATTCCAAGTATTACAATACTGTACAAAATCATTTAGGCACTCTTGCAACTTAGTGGGGTCCTCTGATAACAGGACTGTGTCGTCAGCGTACAGAAGGATTAAAATTTTTAAAAGTATATCTATATCATGGTCAGCTTGTGGGAGTTCGATTCCTGTATTACCTCTATTTGATAGGAAACCTTCGAGGTCATTTAGGAATAACGAGAAAAGCACAGGTGAAAGATTTTCACCCTGTCTAACTCCGCAATTGCAATCAAAAAAGGGAGATTTTTCTCCATTTTGAGAGACACAAGATTTTATATTGGAGTACATATTTCTGATCAAATTAAAAAATTTACCCGTTATATTATTGTCCAACAATTTATACAATAGACCTACTCTCCATACAGAATCAAACGCCTTAGAAAAATCTACAAATATGCAAAAAATCTTCTTTTTGAGCTTTCTTAGTATTTCAACAATTGAGTTCAGTGTAAATATGTGATCTAAAGTCGAGTAATTTTTCCTAAAACCAGCTTGATTTTCATTTAGTACATTGTTTACTTCAAGAAATCTGTTCAGCCTATTATTAAGTACAGAGGTAAAGAGTTTGCTAACACAACTAAGTAGAGTTATTGGTCGAAAATTTTCAGGAGCTTTTGAATCACCCTTATTTTTGTATATAGGTATTATTATTCCCTGTGTCCATTTAATGGGCAAGATTCCAGTGTCTAATATCAGATTAAAAAGAGAAACGTACAAAGGTAGTAACTTGTGACTGGTTGATTTTATATATTCATTTAAAATGTTGTCTATTCCTACAGATTTACCATTTTTAAGTGATTTTATACATGTTTTTATTTCTTCTGGGGTAATCTGAGAGTTAAGTATATTGTCTTGGTTATTCATTATGTCAGCAGTGCTTAGAATATCAGTTTCATCTGTATCATGATTATAGTTGTTGCTAGCTTGTTTAAAATATTCATACATAGATTCTAAGGTTGGCATTTCTACAGGTTTTTTAGCATTAATTCTGTTAAGGTATTTCCAGTAATCCTTTGGGTATTTACTTTGCATCTTCCTTAGATTATTTTCATTATTCTTATTATAATCATTCATATATTTATTCATAGTATTTTTATATTTTTTACACAACGACTTTAATATTGACCTATTTTCTTCAGATGGATTTTTATTATACCTTTTTCTTGCCTTAATATAACATTTTCTGGACTTTTTTGCATTCAAAACCAAACCATGGTTTATTTTTCTTGTGTTTAGGAATATAGTGATTAACTTTAGGTGGGAATGTTTTTTCTGCACTATTTATGAACATGTTATTTAAGAGCTCAGTTATACTATCTACGTGGGTTTGGTTAGCCTGTTGACTATTTTCTTCAATATTTTTTATTATGTCATTGACTACCTTTTCTGGTATATTTGAGACAAATTCGTCAGCTAATCTATTATCCCATTTAGGAAAACTTTGCTCATGTGCTTTACAGTTCATTGCATTTTTTGATGGTATTTTTATATTACAATCTAGGAGTGCATGTCTATCAGAATATAAATTATCGAGTTCAGTTATATTAAAATCTTCCAATATAGTATAACCATCTAACGAGGAAATTGCATAGTCTATCACAGACGTATTTCTAAATGTCATTTTACCTATTCCTTTATCTTTCCCAAATCTTCCATTAAGTATTATTAGGTTGTTATTCTTGCAAACATCAATTAATCTATAACCGTGATTATTCTTTTTCTTATCCTGTGATTTACGATTAAGCTTTACACCATAATGTTCCATTAATGCTTTCTGGTCCAAAAATTTAATTGCATCGTAATCAAATTCAAAAATATCTGCTAAAAATTCATCGCAGACAGTAAAATCTGACATTTCAGCTGTTTGAGCATTATGATCTCCAAACAAGTATATATAGGTATATCTATTACACATGTCTGAAATTTCATTTTCAAAAATTTCATATTCATCACTGTTATAAAAACGTGACTGCAAAGGCGGCACGTAAATATTACCAAAAATTAAATCATCGTCCATATCTGTGTATTTACTACATAATTTTAACCACATAAGATAATCACACTGTGTTTTTATTATTTTATTATAATAACCCTATAATATTACCAAATACCAAAACAAATGAAAAAATAACTTGACTTACATCGTTTCATTTTCGCACTTTCCATATGACTTGTTTGTTTTGTAGAATGATTTCACGTCACTGTATATCCTGTTCTTCTTATATGCATATGTAAAATCTCTAAGATATTTTTTTATCTAAAACAAATTTCAAATGCAAACAAAGCGAAAAAATTTCTTAAATGATATTTGAAAAGGAGAATTTGCCTGTAATTATGCTACAAATAAAATGAACTGAAATATTTTAATGATAAAATGACGGATAACTATATACATTCCTAAACAAATTACCTTAACAAAATAATAGACTGTATCTTAAAATATTTTTATTGAGAATCAAAGTTGGGGGAAGAAAAACCGAAAACCCGCATGAATATCGAAATGTCACCACAGTCAAGGAAAATAAATGACGATAGGGTTGGGAGGGTGGGTTAAGCGAAAATATTCACCTTTAACACGTATTTTATTTGTAAAAAGGTAAAAAGCGATTGTTTCAATTTCCTTTGTTTCATAAGCTAATTATAATATTTCTGTGACCCGTGATATATATATACTTATCGTGATAAACTGATAATCGGATTTAGGCTGAGATGTCTAAATTATTGTAATAAGTAGACGTCATACCACTAAATGATAAAATTCAGTAACTGACTGCGTAGTAACACTTCGGTATTCATAAATCAATTTATCCTTCATATAAATTCTTATTTATGAATCCACCTCATTCTGATGAGCTTTGCCCTGTTTGATTAGCAATGAAAGAAAAGACAAACACTTAGATGAATTGAAATATTGTCATTTTAATGATAAAATGACGGATAACTATATACATTCCTAAACAAATTACCTTAACAAAATAATAGACTGTTTCTTGAAATATTTTTATTGAGAATCAAAGTTGGGGGAAGAAAAACCGCCAAAATTGTGAACATAAATCATATTTATACCTATACATACACACAGGCATATATAAACTTTCTTTAAAAGAGAACCACACGATTATATAGCCAGTACCTAGAACACTGTCTATATGAGACGTTTTTGCAGTAACATTTTTAGTTCTGTCAGAAAATTCTTAATATAAATAAATTCTTAAATATTTAGTAGTATATAATAGTTCTCCGAAAACATTAGAAAATATATAGATTGGTAATATGTATACATGTGCTACAAATAATTTTCAGATCCATCAGATTTGTACATTCAGATATATACAGCACAGAAGAAAACTGTGCAATAAGTGAAAAAGTATTAAGAGTAATAAAAATGTTCATCTCATTAAACTATCTACATGTACATGAAATTGTAAAAAATCAAATTTCTTAGGCACTGTTGACTAGGTATCTGTTAAACATATTGATTATTTTATCCATAGGTTTACCAGCCGCTCCTATTTGTGATCTGTATGCCACTTTTGTATCGGGTTGTTTAATATCAGTATAAGGGTATCAGGAATTCGGAATGCATCTTCCGTGGACAAGTCGTTTCATCAGATACATTCCATCATCTGATCAGGAACTAATTTCTTTCGCAACAATAAGGCACTTACTAAGATATGACAGCTTTAATAAGGACTGTTCAGATGGTTTAAATAAATTGTCACCACTGTTCATGTTATAGTTATCTTTAAAATTATTCATACTATACTGTTCTGTGTATTTTCTATACAGGATCCAGTGTGTAATTCATTTCCCTCGGCATGGAAACCTTATTTCATTCCCTTAAAAATGTCTATGTAAGTAGATGCACCCCTTCCGAAAATCCTGGCTAAGCCTAGGACTTTTTATTTTTATATTTGGACACTGAAATAGAAGAATAACATAAAGATAAAGCCCAACATAAATATCTACGTCCTTATGAAGGGAGTTCTGCGCAGCCATATAAGGCATTTAGGAAGGTACATTATCTTTTTACAATTTACTGGACAGTATATCTGTAACTTAGAGTGATATATGTAGTTACTAAATTGCTGAATATTTAAAAGGGCATGCTTTTGATAAATATAGTACTTAAACAGACTGCAACGTCTACTTAACATGGGAACTAATTCCAAAGAAATAACCTATTAATGAACGTGTTATATATGTTTCCTTCTAATTTGTATCAATTGATGGAAATCAGAACTTTTATATAATAGTGGGTTGTGAATGGTGAATGACTTTTAAATCCTCCTGGATTTTCTGAAACTAGGTTTTTATGAAAGGATAAGCTCTCATATCATAAAAAAAAGAAAAGTATCATCCTCAATTTTTGATGTCACTTTTATGGCGTCATGGAAACTTACTAGGAAAGCTATGTGCAGATGGCTAGTGCGCGGGACTTTCTTCATTCTAAAAATAACAGCCATTAAACACCTAAATATTTTAAATGTGTACGGTCATGAGGGTCACACGTGATTTATGCGGATTTCCCCTAAACAACAATTTGTGTATACGATGTGTATACGACGGCCTTGTATAACGGAAAGTGTTAATTAAAACAGAAGGACCGCGGCTTTCAAATATTTTATGACACCACAAAAGTTAATTGCAGCGGAAGTCACCCATAATGTGCTGTCGATTGATCATCATAAAAGTTAGGTAATATTGCAATGCCAAAAAAAACCCACCAAAAAACAAACGTATTTAACTTCTGTAGACAATGAAATTAATGAAAGTAAATACTGTGGAACTTGATATGATTGTCTTTTTGAACTGATGATATGGATGTTGCAAGGTTAGTTACTAGACTGTACAATGTATTCAGAGTTTTAATCATGATTTTTTATACATTACTTGCACATAATCAATTTGTAAGAACACAACATACTTTTATTGTGTTTATTTTTTACATAATATTTTAAAATATTTTGACAACATAATATCATGTCTTAAACATACATAAACGATAATAGAATCCAAAAATGGCATACACGTAGTTATATTTAACAAATGACCTTGCTATTTAGTGAACCTGAATTAAAAGACTCCCTGTCATATGTGACCTTTTATGGATGGTCCCGTGGAAAGTCACATATGACAAGTTTGACTGTACCTTCTAAATGTTAAAGAAGAAGGGTTTAAATGCATAGGTGTGCACAATTCTCTTGTTTTAATGACACTTCAAAGCTCAGATGCAATGTCAATTTTTTTCTTCAATATTATAGGTCATTTCAGCCATTTTTTATTTCAAAATGGCCGCCAACTGCTTCAAAAGACCCTGTTTTCTTCCATTATTTTTCGAACAATGCATCTTGAATAAACAAAAACTTAGTTTTGGCTTGGTATAATTATTGCTTATTTATTATTCCTTCTCTTGAGAAGGAATATTACAGTTTAATAAGTCACACTTGACTGAGCTACTGATGCCGAAAGCTGTTGTAATTGCAAGCTGGCCAATTAAACTCCGTGACCTTAGAAATAACCTCTGACGTTAAATTATTCTTTCTCAATTGAGGCGACTCCATGCATTACACAATACTAAACCCGAGGATGATTAATTGATTCTTTTATTTCCTCCTGAACATAACACATGTACATTCACCAGATAGACATATATCAGCAAATTTAAATATAAACAACCAAATATTATCGTTACCTTCAATTGCATTGTTAATATGTGAAAACAAACCCCATTGCGACCCTCTAAGTATGGCAACAAATTTACACATCGGATGGAAAATCTCTCTTCCCGGAGTGTTTGTTACTAATAATAGGGATGACCGCATTGAGTGTGACCTAGTAATACCATGTGCTATTGCCGTATTTAATCTACTGAAAGAGGTAACAGATTTAATTTGTTGTTGGATTTAACAATTTATGTTAAATAACTTGCATAAATACTTACCTGATATTTTTTGCCAGTATAAAACAGACATTGCAACCAAAATGTTACAAGATGGTCATTTTATATTTATATAGATGTGCCCTAAAAGGAACTTTTGGTATGCTTTAACTTGTGATATGTGGTATATTCAACTAGCGTCATAACTGTGTAATTCTATGTAGGATTCATACCTTTGTTTGAAAGTATATTTTCTAGGACTGTTACATAAAATTACATGAGTTACCAAATTATTATAGTACATGGTGACTTGTGAGGATATGGGCCGCCGTGAGAAAGACATTGTAAAATGTAGAGACCTATGCCACATTGTAGATTGAAGTAAGTTATTTTTATTTCCCATGTATTTCTTCCAGACATGCGACTAGAAACAGTTATGACATCATAAATATGGCGGCTAAAAGAGAAAATAATAAAGGCAGTAAATGTATGACTGCTGAAAAATTACAGGTGACAACGTCTTTGAAAACTATATATTTACTGAAGGTAATGTTCATTCTATTCATTCTAGCAGATAAAACACTTTTATGACGTAGAAGATGGAATTTATTATGTCTTTGATTAAAATGAAAATGAAAAACAAAATCCATAAAAGTAAGCAAATGACTAAATAACGATATTAAGTGAGCAAATATTTGTTTAATGACGCAGTATGTTCGATTAAAATAAAAAAGTCTTACGTTATACATAAGGGAATTTATAGTACTAAACCCAAAACCTTAAGTCCTTCCAAGAACAGGATTTGGTCACTCATCACATCCCTGAAGTATGTATTTTTAAAGTTCGCAGAGATGATCAGCAGGATGATGTTAGATTCCTTAATTGCATGTACAATCACATTAAGCTCGCTTAATAGATAATTTACCCTCTTATACATGTCCACTTCTAATTTATCTAAATATATAATTTCACGTCGAACTGCTATTTTACACCACGTGAACAGGTATTGCGACTAAGTTTATGCTAATTCTGCTAAAAACATTCTTAATCAGTATTAAGTCTTGCAAGTTCAAGAAAAATTAAAGAAAGGGCTGCTTTCATTAAACGCACTTTTTGTGCATTTAATTTAAGTAAAGTCTTTCTTCTTGTAACATTGTTAAACATGTTTTCCATGTGAGCCTGTGAGGCAATTTGTATATCCCTCTCCTTTTTTGAACAAGTATACTGATGTCCGGTTAGGGAATGCATGTAATTCTTGGAGGGGTAATTAATATTTTGTTAGAACTATCTCTACCTTACTTGTCACAGACTTTTTCGAATGAATAATAAAACATTATACAGAGTCCGGTGCGGTTACTTTATTAACAATAATGCATTCTTGATGATGTTTTCAAATACGGACAATCCGTTGTTGCCCAAATAGTTGAAATTTTTATGCCGGGGAAGTGCAGTTATTAAATAAAACTAACAATGCAAAGACTACAGTACTGCATCGCATGTGATTGACATATCTCTATATCAAAAATTCATTTCAGTTAACAGATTTACTCGATTTTTTTCTCTATTTAAATGAGGATGTTGCCCATACAATATTTTGAAATATATCAGCCCAAGTAAGTATCTAGTATTACCTACCGGCTTCTTTGTTCCGATGAGGTCTATAAACACCTTATATACCGCTTATGAGGTCTATAAGAATTTCCAGACCTGTCCTATTTCTACTGTCTACACAAAAATCTCAAGTGCCTGTAGCGGGAATCGAACCCGAGTCGCTCCGATGCTAGCCCAATGCTCTAACCACTGAGCCCAATTGTCGACACCATAACGCACATGTCACAGATTAAATTTAAAGTCATGCGTAAGCGACCGAATGCAGTAGAATCATGAGAAGTCCGTGCATGACGTTTAAGGTGAACGCGTGATTGACGCCGTAAATATAGTATCAATTGTTTCAAAAAATAAGTTTTAAGTAAAAATAAATCCGACCAGTTTTACATATGTTGAAAATTGATCTAAACATGACTTTACTGTAAAGTTTTAACATTCAGTTCTAAGCAGGTCTTGATATCTGTCTGAAAGTTAATACGGGCATACTATTCCATCAGAGTGGAGAATGCTTCATGAAACAGAACATTTTATTTTACAAAGAAAAATATTGACAATGATATAATTGTAAAAAATACAAACTACACAAATTTCCTCCAAGTTAATTAATAGTCTGCTAATGAAAATTGTGATGATTTTCTGTCCAAATAACATGGAACATAAGTAACGAAGTTGTATTTTTGAAAATAACCCAGTTAAGTTATCGTGATACATTCCGAGCGTGTCTGAAATAAGACTGACACGGTAGCTTTTAGGTAGTGGTAATTGGTGGGAAACTGGTTAATTTAAAAGTACATTTCTTGTTGTCTGAAAAATGTTTTAATTTTGCTGAATGCTGTTAATTTATATTGAATGAACAGTTGACATTTCTATGCCTTTAAATATTATTAGATATTTTGCACTGTCCAAGGTTTCATTGATTCTATACTTATATTGACATCCACTCGTAAAAGACAACTTCTTCACGTGAATCAGATGTGGAGAACCAAAACGACTTTAACTTTATACATGTAATGTTTATTCAAATCGTTGCCATGTCAATCAAAACAGAGGCCTCTAACTACAAACGTCTTAATTAATTGCACTCGTTACTTTCATTGTCAAGAAAACTGAAGATTTGTGTATCTTCTCGAAGGTGTCCGCGCAGTTTTTAGCACATTTGGCGTGAGCCAAATCAGGGTATATTATGATGCGCATTTCTTGCGATAATGTAATGATCAATCTATATCAATACTTATTATACGGCAATTTATATTTAAGTGTCAATTAAAGAGCTAAATAAACTTTTTTTAATAATTTTGAAAAAAAAACAACAATAAAATACCATTCGCGTCAAATTATGACTAATTGACTAGACACACATTGATGATCTCAGAGAGAGACGAGAGACTATTTCCCAAATGTGCACGGATTTTTATGCAATACAAAATGTCGTGTCCTAATTGCTGACAAATATATTTACAGGTTCGTAGCAAGCTGGGCATTTTGTTATATTAATAGTATCAAATGAATTGTGACACATATTATCTTGTTCTTTCTTCTAGCTATTTGTTTTTATCATACATACACGTTACAAACGTTCTTCAAATCCGAAACCAATCTGGACTATATAAAACAAAGAAACATATAGGTAAGTCAGTTGTCATTCTTGGAATAGGTCTGCATTTTGTTTATAGACCTTTGAGGAGATTTGAAAACCTCGCTTGCTACACTCGCTCGGTTCACAAATCCCTCACAGGTCTATAAACACAATGCAGACCTATTCCTCGAACAATAACTATTACTTAGATACCTGGTTTCCCGCACAACAGCTTTATAGGTTATGTTGTCTGTCGGTTATAGGCGACGTTAAATGAATACCTTTTCCTGTACCTTTATATAATTGTCAATACATCTTTGCAAGTGCGACTTTCAAGAATTAAATTAACACTATCAATATGTTAGTTTGCATAACTACCGGCCGCTATTATCAACTGCGAGAATATTCTACGATATATCACTATCGTAATTTAGACTTGTGTGTGTGTTTTTTAAGTAAATTAGCAATTTGAAAACACTTCTGTTACAAGGTGTATCAAAACAGTAGTTATATATATCAAATTCAATGGAAAATTTTCCAAATGTACTTGATAAAATGATAAAATGTTTTATTTGACCCACTTATTTAGAGATACTGTGCATATTTGGTGTTCAGCCCTTTGTCAGCTGGATGCTACATTTTCCTCTTTTATCGTGGCTAACAAAAAAGAAAAGGGGACAACGCCATGATAGGTCGTTCATAAACTGGTATTGAGCTGCTTTGATATATTTCTGCTTTCCTGATTCGTCGTATCTTTAATAATGTTCTGCTGTTGTTCTGCTGTCTGCAACGGCATGGGTAACATTCGTAAATGGTTTGTTAAAAGCTCTTAGATCCCTTGAAATATTGAAATCAACTACTCAAAGTAATAGAAGACCTGGTTTGACAGAGTTGTGTTCATGAGAGGTTTAGAAAGGAAGATGAAATACCCCTTGCACCCTAGCACCAGCTTAAGCGGAGTACTTTTATGGTAATTTAAAATGAATTCCATAATATTAAAGGAACAGAGGTTTTTCATATAATTATTTACCACATCATTTTTGTGTTTCATATAACGTGCCTTTAGATACCCTTGCGTGAAAAAAAGACATTTAGCTGTCAGGGGCTTAATTATATCTATACTAATTATATGTTTACTGCTCTATAACACTGGAATATGGTTGGGATATAAGTGTGAGTATTTTTGCCAACCTACCGTTTTAAACATACCAACATTGTTTTGCAGGCCTTGCTGCACTACGTTCTCTTATTTTTACGTTTTGAGCTTGCTGTCTATATGCTTTACTTTGATTATGTATTTATCATGTTCTAAAGCTGCAGTGTTATAGTTTTAAGTTTTAACTAAGAAATACAATGAAAAGATTGCTACATCATTACCACCTGCCGCTGATGCCCTTCCTTCTGCAATTAGCTGACCGTAATCGCGGAAAGCGCAAAGCATTTGAATGTAGGGGTAATAAAGAATTCCGTGTGTAGATAGCTTTGTTATTGCGGGGCTGATGGCGAATTAAGTAAAACACTCCTAGTTTTGCTGTCAAGTTTGGATGAATGTAATTAACCGGTAGTTTTGAGTCATTAAGAAGACTTTCATGAATTTAACACATTAGCATTAAGTTAAAAAGTTCTGTATAACTTCTACTGGCATAGTTGTATTGATCATGTTTAAATCTGATCAAGATAAAATTGCAAACAATGCATGTAATTGGTACAAATTTATAATTAGAGCATAGACAACTGCTTGTGTCGACATTGATATGTGCTGAATGTACGGCAAATTATTTTTTGTACTTATCTAAAGCAGATATTGGTAACTTATATTCTCTTATTGTATGTTATACTTTTAACAACTTTCAGAAATAATCATATTTCAAATTCAACATCATAAAGATTGTTGAAAATATTTAATATCAAGAGGTAGAAGCGACGTATAAAAATGCATTGTGTGGGTGGGGTAGAAAAAAGTTTTCAAATAATTTTTTTTTTAAAGTTTTTTTTCTGATAAAATATAAATTCCATTTGAAATGTCATATTGACTGGTTTAATGACATGATATCCGATATTATGAGCAATGTTACTGAATTTGTTTGGATGAATGTAATTAACCGGTAGTTTTGAGTAATTAAGAAGACTTTCATGAATTTAACACATTAGCATTAAGTTAAAAATTTCTGTATAACTTCTACTGGCATAGTTGTATTGATCATGTTTAAATCTAATCAAGATAAAATTGCAAACAATACATGTAATTGGTACAAATTTATAATTAGAGCATAGACAACTGCTTGTGTCGACATTGATATGTGCTGAATGTACGGCAAATTATTTTTTGTACTTATCTAAAGTAGATATTGGTAACTTATATTCTCTTATTGTATGTTATACTTTTTATAACTTTCAGAAATAATCATATTTCAAATTCAACATCATAAAGATTGTTGAAAATATTTAATATCAAGAGGTAGAAGCGACGTATAAAAATGCATTGTGTGGGTGGGGTAGAAAAAAAGTCTTCAAATAATTTTTTTTTTTAAGTTTTTTTTTCCCTGATAAAATATAAATTTCATTTGAAATGTCACATTGACTGGTTTAATGACATGATATCCGATATTATGAGCAATGTTACTGAATTTGATTTCAGAAATTGTTCAGCAGTATTACTTTCGTAATCGGTCGCCATATTGATGATGTCATTTTTGGATCCAGTCCAGAACTTGAGAAGAGATACTTACATATTATATCTGTCTTTCACCAAGGAATAATTTTGTATACCTTGTATGTGGCCATATTTCTCAACAACTTTTGAGCGCGATAATACATAGCTGTGGACCATTTTATTTGATACCATTTGACACCTTCACTGACTAAAACATACCAAGAAATAATTTGTATAACTTTCATACATGTCAATTTTAGCGGAATTTGGTCATACTTTTACAATCTCTTTAATATCCATAAATATACTAATTAGTTAATTTACATAAAATAACCGGAAAGGAAAGAGGAATGGTTTAAGAACATTTTGATACTCTTTAGGTTCTTTTATACCTAAAATTGACCAAGATATGATTGCACAATGGATTTTCGTGTTCAGGGGTCAATTTCTTACCCCACCCAAAAATGACTTAACTCAAGCCTGGTATCTGCTAGATATGACCGAAAAAAGATAAAATATTAAGAGCACAGTGACTTACCTTTCATTTGGTACCATTTGACAACTTCATTGATAAAAACGTATCAAGAAATAATTTGTATAACTTTAATATATCTCCAATTTTTATGCGAAGATTGTTCATATGTTTTACATACTCATTAATATTCATAAATATGCTAATTATTTAATTTACATAAAGCTACTGGAAAGGGAAGGACAATGGTTTAGGAACATTTTGATATTCGTTGGGTTCTTACATACTTTAAATTGACCAAGATAAGATGACACGATGGATTTTTGTGTTCAGGGGTCAATTTTTTACCCCACCCTTTCATGATTAAACTCAAGCCTATTATCTGCTAGATATGACCATACAGATAAAATAGCAATAGCACAGTGTCTTACCTTTCATTTGGTACAATTTGACTTCTTCACTGACTACAACGTACCAATAAATAATTTAAATAACTTTAATATATGTCTATCTTTTTGCGAATTTGGTCATATTTTTTACATACTCATTAATATTCATAAATATGCAAATTAGTTGATTTAAATAATGTAATTGAAAAGAGAAGGACAATGCTGAAGAAACATTTTGATACTGTTTAGGTTATTTTATAATATCTAAAATTGACCAAGACATATAGTTCTCATTGGTTATATCACTGAATTCCATGCCGGCCATTTTGAATTCAAGATGACCGCCAAACTATTGACAGGAAAATTGGATGATGATACTTTCTTTTGAAGTAGAAGGTTCAGGAGGATTTAAAAGCTGATCCCTAATTTTAACCATTGATAATCCACTATAAGGTGCACGTAATTAATGCAAATAAGAATGTAACTTTTATAAAAGTTCCATTCTCATTTGCATAAATTACATGGCATTTTTCTTCATGTATATTTTACACATTCGCAAAAATAATAATCAAAGTGCTTATAACTATAAACAACTTTCTGTAACAACTGCTGCCTAATTTTAGCATTTTCGGAAATTGACCTACGTCTGACACGTTCCCCTTACATTGACTGAAAGGATTGAGAACATTACTTTGAACTAGTCATAGTCGTCTGCTAGAGATCATCATGATGCACAGATCATTTGATAAATTTTTTGGTAATAATCAAAATGAAATTGAATGTCGCAGATATCACTGTTGTAAAATTCTTCTTTTCTTCTATAATTCTTCATGCGAAAGACAAAAAAGAACATGTAAATGAGATTAAGAAGAGATTAAATCTTGAACCATGTTCCAAAAATGATTGTTATAATTGCTTAAAAAAAGACTAAATCTGAAATATGATAGAGGCCAACCAAAACTTTTAAAAAAATTCGATGGTCATATATAAGCTAAATTTTCAACTTCACGTCCTATGAGGGATGAACCAAGTTGCACATTTATTTTAAGAATTGTATAACTGTCCGTACGTCTTAAAATCAAAACTATGGAATTAAATATCAACGATGTACGATTATAGTTTTTGTTTAGTATACAGTTAAAAATCATTTGGCAAACCGTGTTCCTAACCAGCAGTTTTAAACTTGAAATGGTATTTTGTTCTATCGGGCCATTCTTAATTTGCATGCAATGTACATTGATTATGTTTGCAGTCAGGTGGAAAATATTTTCATATTGAATCACCTTTGTATGCATAATTTATTCACATAATTCACTTTATCTCGTTATGACGTTATCGCTTTTACAAAATGGCCGCGGTGTGCGACTTATTTTGAAAAATGACGTGAGTATATCAATTACATTTACGCAGCTGTATATAAAACATCAAAACAAAAACAAATTAAAGAACGACACTTACATGCAGCAAGTTTCAAGATGTCCTTGCACACTTGCCTCCATGATGTTTTCTAAATGCATTTGCCATTTTCTATTTTTAAGACGATTCTAACTTTGTTCAAGTTGCGCATACCTTTTAGAAAATGTTCATGGCCCAAAGTCTTGCGAAGTTTTTAAACTACATCCCCATAAAAATCGAGTTTTGATAAATCATTTCCCAATGGTCTCTTAAATTACTATCGAATTTTAAAAGCAATTATGAACTACGATTCAAATTTAGCACGTTATTTACGCAATCAAAAGCTTGTAGAACACGAAAACCTCCCACCCTTGTTGCATTCAATAACTGTACAAGGAACAGAAATTATTTGGTCACTGTGCACAAGACGTTTGACGTAATAACCTCAATTCAATGATAATGAGCTCTTTACCTGTTATAAGTGACATCCGTATCTCCGTATATTCTCTAGCTTTTTGGCAAAAAATAAAATGTTCTACTGTTCTGGGTTAATCTTACATTGACCTTTTACCTAACCTAAATTTAAATAGGGGTAATTTCCTGGTCATGATCAACTTCCCTCATATGTTTCACGATCGTCCGAAAGCTGTTTGCCTGCTCCTGATCACTGTGAACTTGAAGTTTGACCTACTTACCTCAAAAATCAATAGGGGTTATTTGCTGGTGATCGACAACTTCTCTTTGTAGTTTCGTGATTATAGGCCCAAGCGTTCTCAAGGTATCGTCCTGAAACGATTAATTTGAAATTGTTCTCGGTCTCTGTGATCTTGATTTTTGACTACTGATTTCCGGAAACCGTTTAACTGTTTCGGGTCATTGTGACCTTGACCTACTAAGCGATCTGAATCTGAAAATGAAATAGTAGTGTCCGAACTGAACATTATATTTAACTGGTGCTCCTATGGATAAATGATATCCACAAATTAAACAAAAAAGGTGGTAAGTATTAACAATATTAAAGATAAATTACCGTCCAGATTGCGTGATGTGTTGTTAAATGCTGCTATAATATAAATCTTCTTCATAACCGTATCAAAAGGGATTCACAATTCATTCGCATGGGAATACAAATTACTGCATTCCCAAATATGTATTTTTAAAAATTGACGAATGTAGCTTGGTTATCATTTGACTTTCCTGTCCTTTGTGTTGCGCTCTTTTAACATAGGTCCTGTATGTCGATCTGATGAATTGTGCACTACACTTGAATGTTTGGCATTCAATAGTCAGAAATAGTTTTGACTATTGACCAACAGGCCTTTCAACCTTTATTTCAAAACATATCAGATATAAGATACAATGTTTTTTATCATCATTATTTCACTTCAACCCAACAAATTGTCGAGCTGAACTACAGACCGGTCAATAGAATATTTTATTGCCTGGCGACTTATATACGGAGTCAAGTAATAATAAAATGCAAAGACCAAGATAACCTAACATTCCTATACTCGTTTTCTAGATAACTCTGCAGAACACATAATAACAGAAGTAATACCATTAAGGGATTGAAATAGTATTAGAAGCAGCATATACACAATGATATTTGAGTAACTCCTGCAGCATAGATACAAAGAAATTTGAGTACTTCCTGTGCCATATACGCAATGGAAACTGAGTGCTTCCTGCAGCATAAACGCAATGGGCTTTGGATACTTCCCGCAGCATGATAGACAAAATGGGCTATGGATGCTGTTTTAAGCATATACATAACGGGCTTTGAGTTCTTTTGGCAGCAAAGGCAAAACATATTTTGAGTGCTTCTTGCAGCATAAACACAATGGGCTTTGGGTACTTCCTTCAGCATAGACGCAATTCATCATACTCAAAGTTATCTATCGTTCGGCCTGGTCAAGTTGTATCATAAAAAACTTTTACCTCCAACATTTAGGTCGATAATGGCTGCTGCTGCAAAATAACGCTAAATTCCTGAAAAGACTGGCGAAACATTGCACATTTATTTCAAGAATTGTATGACATCCGTACGTCTTAAAATCTAAAATATGGAATTAAATATCAACGGTGTACGATTAAAAGTTCTATTTAGTATACAATTAAAAATCATTTGACAAACCGTGTTCCTAACCAGCAGTTTTAAACTTGAAATGGTATTTTCTTCTATCGGGCCATTCTTAATTTGTATACATTGATTATGCTTGTCTTAAGGTGGAAAATGCTTTTTATATTGAATCACCTTAGTAGGCATAATTTATTCACATCATTCACTTTATCTTGTAATGATGTTATCGCTTTTGCAAAATGGCCACGGTGTGCGACTTAATTTGAAATATGACGTGAGTATATCAATTACATTAACGCAGCTGTACATGTATATAAAACATCAAAACAAAAACAAATTAAAGAACGACACGTACATGCATCAAGTTTCAAGATGTCCTTTCACACTTGCCTGCATGATGTTTTCAAAATGTATTTGCCATTTTCTATTTTTAAGACGATTCTAACTTTCCTCAAGTTGCGCATACCTTTTAGAATATGTTCATTGCTCAAAGTCTTGCGAAGTGTTTAAACTACACCCTAATAAAAATCGTGTTTTGATAAATCATTTCCCAATGGTTAAATTACTATCAAATTTTAAAAGCAAATATGAACTACGATTCAAATTTAGCAAAATTTTTACACAATCAAAAGCTTGTAGAACACGAAAACCTCCCATTACCTTGTTGCATTCAGTAACTGTACAAGGAACAGAAATTATTTGGTCACTGTGCACAGAACGTTTGATGTAATTACCTCAAATCAATAATTATTAGTCCTTTACCAGTCATAAGTGGCATCCGTATCTCCGTATATTCTCTAGTTATTTGGCAATAAAAAATGTTCTTCTGTTCTGGGTTAATCTTACATTGACCTTTGACCTAACTTAATTTCAAATAGGGGTAATTTCCAGGTCATAATCAACCTTCCTTATATGTTTCACGAGGCCGAACATTCTGAAGTTGTTGTCCGAAAGCTGTTTACCTGCTCCTGATCACTGTGAACTTGAAGTTTGACCTACTTACCTCAGAATCAATGGGGCTCATTTTCTGGTGATGAACAACTTCCCTTTGTAGTTTCGTGATCATAGGCCCAAATTTGCTCAAGGTATCGTCCTGAAACGATTAATTGAAACTGTTCTCGGTCTCTGTGATCTTGATTTTTGACCTACTGATCTCCGGAAACCGTTTAACTGTTTCGCGTCGTTGTGACATTGACCTACTCAAAATCATTAAAATAAGCGATCTGAATCTGAATATGAAATAGTATTGTCCGAATTGTACGTTATATTTAACTTGTGCTCCTATGGATAAATGATATCCACAAATTGAACAAACAAGGTTGTCAGTATTAACAATATTAAAGATAAAGATTATCGTCCAGATAGCGTGATGTGTTGTTAAATGCTGCTATAATATAAATCTTCTTCATTACCGTCTCAAAAAGAGATGCACAATTCATTCGCGTGGGAATACAAATTACTGCATTCCCAAATATGTAACTTTAGAAATTGACTGCAGCGCGTAGTCACACTACTGTACCAAGTACAAGTTGCTTAAACGTTGTTTAATATGTTCAAAATATCAGGAGTCGAAAAAAAACTGTTTGTGGTGTAACCTCCGATGTCATAAAATTACATTGGTACTGAACTGTTAGGATAGAGAATTTTATTATGATAGTTAATATTTTTGCCAAATGATTTGAAATTCCTTCAGGGGTAAAATAAGGTGAGCAGTGTACATAAAGTACTTCATACATGGCCTCTGGCCTTAAATCTCACCTTAATATTGTACTAATACGTCCTGCACGATGTTTCATCTTCGTTAATTGTTAAATAATTGTTAAGGGGTACACACATTTGAAACGAACATAAATATCAGACAGGTTGATGTTGAATATATTTGTAGACGACAATTTTATTTATATATTTAGTTTACAGCTACAATGTACATGTTTTGAAGTAAATTAATATTCGAATAAATTGAGCACTATGTAGCTATGACTTTCCTGTACTTTGTGTTATTACACTTGAATGTTTGACATTCAATAGTCAGAAATAGTTTTGACTATTGACCGGCAGGCCTTTCAACCTTTATTTCATAACATATAAGATATACGATATAATGTTTTTATCATTAGTATTTCACTTCAACCCAACAAATTGTCGAGCTGAACTACAGACCGGTCAATAGAATATTTTATTGCCTGGCGACTTATATACGGAGTCAAGTAATAATAAAATGCAAAGACCAAGATAACCTAACATTCCTATACTCGTTTTCTAGATAACTCTGCAGAACACACAATAACAGAAGTAATACCATTAAGGGATTGAAATAGTATTAGAAGCAGCATATACACAATGATATTTGAGTAACTCCTGCAGCATAAATACAATGAACTTTGAGTACTTTCTGCGCCATATACACAATGGAAACTGAGTGCTTCCTGCAGCATAAACGCAATGGGCTTTGAATACTTCCCGCAACATAATAGACAAAATGGACTATGGATGCTGTTTTAAGCATATACATAATGGACTTTGAGTTCTTCCGACAGCAGGGGCAAAACGGATTTTGAGTACTTCCTGCAGCATAAACGCAAAGGGCTTTGAGTACTTCCTGCAGCATAATAAACAAAATGGGCTATGGGTGCATCTTTAAGCATATACATAATCGGCTTTGATTTTTTCCGGCAGCAGTGACAAAACGGATTTTGAGTACCTCCTGCAGCATACACGCAATGGGCTTTGAGTACTTCCTGCTGCATAATAGACAAAATGGGTTATGAGTGCTTCTTTAACCATATACATAATGGGCTTTGAGTTTTACAGGCAGCAGAGGCAAAACGAATTTTGAGTACTTCTTTCAGCATAAACGCAATGGGCTTTGAGTACTTCCTGCAGCATAATAGAAAAAATGGGCTATGAGTGCTTCTTTAAGCATATATTTAATGGGCTTTGAGTTTTCCGACAGCTGAGGCAAAACGGATTTTGAGTGCTTCCTGCAGCATAAACACAATGGACTTTGAATACTTCCTGCAGCGTAGACGCAACTGACCATACTCCAAGTTATTTATCGCTCCGCCTGGTCACGTGGTATCATAAAAATCTTAACCTCCGACATTTAGGTCGATGACGGCTGCAGCTTCAGAATAATGCTATATTCCTGAAAAGATTGGCAAGAAATTTGCCGTATTATATGAGTTTACGACAACGATTGAATAGAATGCGAGAAGTACTGTAAGGAGTCTTACATTGATAGTATCAGGATTTTCCGACATTCGGTCGGACGCGGAATAAGTTGTAAAGCGTAAATATCCATTAGTAAAAAGACGACGGAAGAGGGTTACACGTTACACGACAATTACTGATGATATTTATTGTTGTTGCTTCTTTACTGATTCACTAACAATTTTCTCGACTCGTTCTTGTAATAATTAGGGTACAAATAATGTAGAAGTTTTGGTACATATTTTTACTACTTGCTAACTATTTGGCCATTTCTCTTCACAGGTTCCCGTTAAGTCAATGCCGAATAAGAACTGTTTTGACTTAAAAATAAACAAACAAAAAATGCCCAGGTCCTGGCCAGCGATGCGTCTACGGAGCCCTTGGACTGCCCGTATCCTACTTTCTCTCTGGCCTCCGTGTAGAGTCAGGGGACAGCAGTTCGATTTTCGTGTGGATTCACAGGCTCCGCAGCCTCCACGGTTTTGTGTAGCGAAATGTACAAAATTTAAGTATACAAAATGTGAATAAATCGTAAGCTCTTAGACATGTCGCAGGAGGCATCTCCACACGAGCATTGTTGGGAGACACGTTCGATATCCGTGGGAAGCTTGCAGTGACTGCACGACAACTGCACTGAAATTGCAAGATTTCCGTATAATCTCCATGCAGCGTCTGTACGGATTTTTCCCGGCCTTCCCCCGACAGCCTGTAAAAAATGGCACGATGCTCGTATAAAATGTGAACACATACTCAGTTACCCGTAGCCTCATAACCGCAAGAAAAATCGTAGACAAATTTATCGAACAGCGCCCGGGTGTTTAATCGGTGTCGAGACCGAAATTTTTTGGAAAATATTTACATTAACACCGCATGGAGGTGTGCGCCGATTCAAGCGCATTGTTTGATTGATTGCTTATCAATTTATTGGTTTGATTGGCAGGCGGCGTTTTGTCAGTTGGCTTTGAGTACTTCCTGCAGCATATACACAATGGGATATGAGTACTTCCTGCAGCTTGGAACCAATGGGTTTTCAGTACTTCCTGCAGTATAGACACAATAGTCTTTGAGTACATCCTGCAGCATAGACATAATGGGCTTTGAGTACTTCCTGCAGCATAGACACAATGGGCTTTGAGTAATTCCTGCGCCATAGATACAATGGGCTTTGAGTAATTCCTGCAGCATATACACAACGGGCTTTGAGTACTTCCTGCAGCATATACACAACGGGCTTTGAGTACTTCCTGCAGCATATGCAAAATAGGCTTTCTGTACTTCCTATAGCATATACACAATGGGCTTTGAGTAATTCCTGCATTATAGACACAATGGACTTCGAGTACTTCCTGCAGCAAAGACACAATTGGTTTTGAGTACTTCCTGTAGCATAGACACAATGGGCTTTGAGTACTTCCTTCATCATAGACATAATGGGCTTTAAATACTTCCTGCAGCATAGACACAATGGGCTTTGAGTAATTCATGCAGCATAGACACAATGGGCTTTAAGTTATTCCTGCATGATAGAACAATGGGCTTTTCCCTGTTGTGTCCCATTTCGTGACCTTTAGCTTCCATTTTTGCGCATGCGTAGTACAGCTGACAAGTACTCGTTACTTTAATTACATCAAACAACAGACAAACTTTTATCTGAAGTCACTGGACCTTAAAAATTAAGTAAACTTCAGCATTTACAAAAAAATCACGTATCTGATTTGTATAAATGCGGTGATCTGCTTCACCCAGAAGATGTTTCCTCAATTCGTGACTTTTGATTGGCTGCTCACTAAGGTCAAGGTTGTTATGGTGAATAGTAATTTACAGTTCAATTCCAATAATACTATCCATTTTTTGTCAAGTTATGTGATTTTATCTCATATTATTGCCAGTTTCTCAATGTTTTAGTGACTTTATGAAGACTAGTGTAATTTATCTGAGGATAAAATAACAAAAAAAAACTCCAAATGTAAACTGTTTATAACATTTACAGGGTTAAAGTTTTAAAGCTCAAAATCATTTAGTTATCTGTTTCTCATTTTATTGCAATTTGGGGAAGTAATTATAATCATATATTTTTTAAAACCATTAAAATCAATAAATCATAGTACAGTCGTAAAATTACGTTAATTGAGCCTAGAATTGAAAAAGACATGTTGGCCAATAATGGAATAGTAGCAGTGAACGTAACTGTAAAACTCAGTTCTGTGTACAGAATTTTCAAGAGCGCCTCCAAGACACGGATGGCGTTTGCAAGATGTTAAAAAATACAGGTGGTTTATGCAAGTGTATGGTTTATAGTGGAAATTTAGGAGATATTTGGGGAAAAAATGTAAAGGTAATCATTTTTTTAAACATTTTTACAATGTCATGCTTTTTCCACATTTTTCTTAGTATTTACAGCCAGCAATGCATGGGCAAAAGAATGTATAAAATTCTTATGTCATACAGTTCGGCACGTGTGTAAAATCGGAAAAAATAATGACGTCACGAATTGAGGAGAGGGCACGAATTGGGGAAACACAAGGATCTGCAGCATAGACACAATGTGCTTTGAGTTCTTCCTATCAATGAACTTAGTAAACAGTCCAAGAGGGCTGCACCTATGTATTGTGTCTAGGTAGTCAAGTCATAATCGTGTGTAATACTTTGTCGAACAGCTGTTTAGTTAAAAAAAACACCTTTAAATCCAAATCTAAATACAAACCTTGATTCTGTGCTGTCTTTTATATGACATCACTTTTACGCCTGAATCTACAAAGGAAATGGAGAAATATAGGCATACTCGTAGTGGATATTGCTAAATTTGAAAGGATAAGATAATATTTATCAGGAACTTGAGTAATTTGTTTAAGGCGGTGCTGGGTAGCGATAAAAAGGTTTAGGAATGATGAGAAATGATAATATTAAACATAAAGATCTGCAAAGTTTCCACTGCATAAAAAGGGGAAAGTGCCCACACGCCCTGATAACAATGGTTTTTGGTGAAACAAAATGATTACTAATTTTCGTAAGGGGTCACCCAAAAAATGCGTGTGTGTTAGTATTTTTTAAATGTGCTTGACAATAATATTTTAAAAGTTTCCAGTAAATACATACAGGGAAAACTGGTCAAACATTCTGGAAGCCATGTTTTAGACGAAACAAAATTATTTTAAAAATCTTGGTAGAGGGTCTCATAAAGACTGTTTTGTATAAAACTTTTTCAAAATAGGGGCTGCAGTTTCATACAAGAAGATTTTTATTTTTCACTGTATACATCTCTTGGTGGTCATGTTGTTTTACAAATCTTAATAATTCAAACAGTTTTGGTAGGTGGTCACACAAGGACCATTCATTTGCGTGAAACTTTTTAAAGATCGGGCAAGCAGTTTCAAACAAGATATTCTTTTATAAAGTTTTCACTATAGTTATATAGGGAAAAGTGACCACGCCCTCTGGTGGCCATGCAATTTTGAAGAATCGGAGTAATTTGAACGATCAAAGTAATGGATCACACAAGGAACATTTGTGTGGAAATATTTAAAAATCAATTTCATAAAAGAAGATTTTTCAAGTTTCAACTACATACATATAGGGAAAAAGGCTATGTCCCCTGGAGGAAATGTTTTTAACGAACCGTAATAAGATGGCAGAAGGTTACATAGGGGCCATTTTGCGTGAAATTGTTGAAAAGTCGAGTCATCAGTTTCACACAAAATGGTTTTCAAAGTTACCACTATATACATGTCAGGAAAAGTGGCTACACAACCTGGTAATTCTCCTGAAACATGATTTAGATATCTTAACATATCTCTCAAGTTTTAGAAATGCTATTTTATGGTTTCCGTATTCATCCGCATAGCCAAACTGCTTTAAAACTCTAACTTCTAACGATAAATATTATCAAATCTATAAGAAATAATTGACAAAGTGCAATGTTACCCATAGGTCAAAATGTTAAGGAACATCGTACAAACTGTGAATAAGAATTCTTTTTACTTACTTGGAATAAGCCGTATGATCGATGAACAAAATTCTGTCCACTCTGGTTCTGGAGTGTATCCGTCATATTCCTTCTTTAAACGCAATTTAACTTTACTTAAGTTAGCAAATCCTTTAAAAAATGATGCATTGATATCACCACCTTCTAATATAATAGGTACTATTTGCTTCCCACAAGCATCTGCGTCTTTCAATACTGCGTAGTGTGACGTATCAGCCAAGTCTGATACAATTACAACTACCATTGCAGATCTTTCCATACATTGTATGTACTCCCCTAAAATGAAATACCCTATTCTAAAATGTTTATCTTCAGTGCAAATAAGGTCTCTTTGGATTCCCGTCAATAAATGCAAATGTGTGTTCAGTCTGTCAATGACGAAACTGCTGACGTTCTCGTCTGTATCACTGTACAAAAGGAAGGCTACAAATTCGTACTGATTTTCACCTTTCTGAAGCAGTTTGATGCCATCATAATACGACCGATCGCGTAAAGATCTGAAGGTGTCTTTTTGTGCCAACCAGCTTAAACCTGATACCGTCGGAGTAGATGGGTCTTCAGTCACAAACGGTTGGTCAGTCTGCAAGGAATAACATTTGATATTGATATGTTTTAGTTATACTGTAGCTTAATGAGATTGTATTGCTTGCTTATATCAAAATATTTAAGCAGAATGCAGTAGTAAATAAAAAGGACATAATTATTTCTAAAAGTTTTAAGGAGACCTTTGTTGCCGAATGATAAAGGTCCCTAACTTTGTTTTCTTTTTGTTAGGTTTAACGTCAAACCGACAAAGTTATGACCTATAGGTCATAAGGCGACTTTCTAGCTTTGATGGAGGACGACCTCTGTCCATTATTGCATTGTAGATGGATGCCTAAGTAAAACCACCGACCTTCTGTAACGCAGACGTTGTGTCACTTGCCCCTCAGCATTGTAGATTCGAAAACTCGCTTTGGATATTGCATTTTTTGCATGTGAAGAAAACATCCAGCAGGCTAATGAAAGGGCGATATGTCTATCCAGGTGTCTGCCAATATCTGACACAGTGCTCGGAGAGGCCCCTAGAGTCTTTTTCCATCAATAAAGTCTGTAGAAGCCACCATATGACATCAAATGTGTCGGTCCAACTTTGTTTACAAGAAAACGTATATCTTTTATGTTGAAAAAGATATATAAACAACACAAGTATTAAATTTCCTTTGTTGGTCTTCAATCTATGAATGAATAAGATCATCTACGGAATAAATATTTTATTCCTGAGAACAAAATATATATCTAAAGATAGGCGTGTGATATTATTTTCACGTTTTATTGTGCTGTACCTCTTCTATGGAGACATTTTGCAGTGCCCCGCTCGCTCCCTCTTTCTTTTCTGATATCAATCTTGTCACTGCAAAGGTAATTTTAGACCATGTGATCCTAGTACGATAATTACATGCGGTGGAGAGTTTTATGGAAAAGGCAAATATCGAGGGTCACGTGTACCGTGAAAGGCAATTACATCAACCTTCATTACAAGCATAGCCTTATTCTAGTCCAATATCGAGGGTGATTTGTAGCGTATAATTCAATACTATAAACCCTCACTACAAGCTTATATTTTAATTTGAAAGCATGATGTATCATTTTAGGTTGTTGCTACAGATTTATCAATAACAAGAAGGGGGATATACGTGTGTTTACAAGTTCAAATATTGATTGTGACATTATTTACACTTGACTTATTTCAATGAGGACATAACATTGGCGAATACGTAGGTTAAACGTAAACACATCAAATTTAAGTTAATAAATTTTAAATTTACGAAAAACGGTTCCACATACGGATAACGCGTTAACATTACATGTCAACTTAGGTTATAACAGTGTTTTTAAACTTTTAAACTTTACATTGTAAAATATTGTAATAGGAAATTGATTTATGTCAGTGTTTGCATGCATAGTCAGATTTTTTAAATATGTTACTATTAAATAATAGTGAAATGTAGTCCGCCGCAGTAATTTGTGCAAATATTCGATCGGGTCTGTGTATATTTACCGACCAGGAAATATGCACAGGAGTTTAAATTAAAAAAACAAGTTCAATTTTCTAGGCGGTAGTAGGTTGATAGAAGATTTTGTTATTGCCATGAATGAAAGCTCATTCACAATAGTTTACATACACTGGTTGCAATTAGTTAAAGTAAATGGCTTGATAAATGGCTTGAAAGATGTTCTGAAATAAGTTCTGAAATAAGTAGTGGCCTAAGGAGTTGGTCAGTAAAAATTCAGGAGGACATCGGTTCCTTGGCGGCAACTTGTTTTATTACTGGCGCCGACCTTAAGGCCGGCGTCTTTAATGGAATTTGGAACTGTTTTTGATAGCGGGAGGAGCGGTCATTTTACATATGCTGGTTGTCGAAACAAATTAGTTAGAGTGCACTAAAAGCTCACTGAAAAAGACTGTTTAAGAAATGATTATTTACGTATTGATAAAAGATGCTGAAATATATTTCCGGTGACACGTTTTGATGATGTTATGCAATATTTAGTAAAAGTAAACGACTGGTGCCTTCGGAAGGAATGGTTTATATCTCAAGAGAAGGTAGTAACTTAAATGTTTGTTCAGACTAGACTGTTAGCATAAATATTTTCATTTTCCATCATATTGAACAATTCAAATTTACCATTAGATAATATTTTGTCAATACTACGCAGAAAGAAAGTAAAACGACTGAACTTAAAAATAAAATAGCATTACCTTTTTTTCATACAATAGACTAATCTATCGTTTGTAGTGTTCCAGTTATTCAATAGTTTCCTTTTTACAACATGTGGTAAATCAGGTGATATACACAAAGCCATTTGATAAGAAAAGTCGATCCATTTCTTTATCTTTATCACGTGGTGTAAATAATTATCATAATTCATAGAAATATATTCGTGCTTCAAATGATGAGTTATGTTTTTACATTATTCGTTCATTCGGGAGATTTCCAAGTTGAACTGAACATAACATTACATTTCTATGAGATATTTTTTCTTTATTTCTTTTGTTTGGGTCAACTTATCTGTAAAATGTTTTAGCTTTAAAATTCTGTTCTGTACATGTATTAATCATCATAAGGTGAGTTAAGAAGGTCAAGATCAACCGTCCTGTTGCATTTTGCACTTAGGATATTGGTAATATAGTTTGCGGTTTGAAAATCCTCGTTTTGGAAATCTCGCTAGTTTTGCTTCCTATTATGTTCAACTCTCAGACTGTATTTATTAAAACCGATCTAATGACGGTTTAAATAGTATCTTTTTACGTGCATCTTTCTTTACAAACAAAAATATTAAGGAATATCTATGAAAAGAATGCTTATCAAACGTATCATTGTGTTTTGTACAAAATAAATATTGACAATTATACATATTCAGTACTATAGTGTACCTTACTAATTCTTGGTTTGGTTGCATGTTATTTAAAACATGCCGTCATTGAAAACGAGCGCGCATAAATGATTCTTTGAAACTTTATTCAAAGTAATATTAGACAATGAGAAAAAAACTGATTTATTGTTGGTGTTATTCGCTCAGGATCTTCCTTAAATGAATTAATTAAACACTTTAATCGTCAGAAAACGACAATCATTCAACATCATAATATATTTTTAAAATACATTTCTAAAACTTATGTATGTATTAACTAAAACGATTTTAATTAATACTAAAATAATGGGTAATATAGTTCAGTTATTACCTCAATGACTTGAAAAATATGTAGATATAAAATTCCAAACAAGAACTATCTTTTCAAAAGATATACGGTGTTGATCGGGATATAATGTATTGAACATGATGGATTGCTTTATAGATGAAACCTTGTTTACATAAAAAAAAATGCATTATAATATAATTCTTGACAAAATAATGACGCTTTACAATAAAGTTAGAATTTAAATTAAAACTGCATCTCTGACATTTTTTCAGCAAAAGACGGTATTTTGTGAATCCAAAACTTGAATTATTACTATTAGTTTTAATCAAGCAATGGAAATCAGTTCGCAAGTACATGACAGTGTTTACAGACAGAACGATGTTCACCACGGCCATAACTATACTATCCTAAACAGTTACACACATTTCGGTTTCAAAAATTCGTGTTCTAAAATAAAAATCATCATTCAGGTAAGACCTCAACTTTTCAAATATAAATGCATCCTGTCTACAATAATCTTTTGTGATCCAATTAATCTCATAAGAGACAGGTCCTTCAGCATCTATGTAATTCTCTGATGAAATGTAACGAAGCTATTTGTGAAACATTATATTGATTTCAGACAATTAAAAAGTATACAGTCATGTATTCATTTTTTCCAGTCCCGTTAATTTTATTGGTTGAAGGATTATAAATTTACAGCTTTTATTGGTTCGTTAAGTAGGTCAAAAGTTGGCATAGACAGCCTGGCCAAACAAAAAATGTATTTAAGTAGTTTTGCATGTTTGATAAACTGGAAGTCACTGCGAAACGTTATTTATTCGGATGACATAGACTAAAGCATAGACTTGGCAAGCAGAAAGTTCAACTGCACTGTGTATAAATGTGACCAATATGTACATCTATAAAAACGGTAATATTACTTACATCCTACAGGTTAAAAGTGATTACAAAAACGTTGGTAAAAGAAATAATTTCTTCAAACCCGCTTGAAATTTGCTGACCTTATATATTGTTAGTAAATATCTCAAAAGTAATCTCATTGACATATACATTTATGTGACCATAAATAGACAGTATGTTGATGTATAACGCTGAGAAGTTTCATTTTAAAGCATAAAATATTTTTTCTAGGAAGCTTCTTCCAATGTCCATATTCTTGTTCGTTGTTGGTCTTGATTACATCTGTATGCTCTCTGCTTCAATTCACAGTGTTGCGAGGCTGATACACAAACATCAGACTTTTTGTGTATTTCTAACATGATTGGACTTAATGGTATTGGGTATTTGCACATCGGTGTAAAGAAGAAAAATATTATCAGGCATAATCCTACCTTAAAATACAAGTTACATGTACCTTGTAATTAAATATCAATATAAAAGATATTTACTGTAATTTCTATGTTATAAACTACTTTGTTCTTTTATTCAATCAATACATATTACCGATAGAAATCTCTAATTCAAAAATATTTAAAGTTATATACATGTAAATGTGATATTATATAAATATCATATGGCAGCGTGTGTGACACTGATATTGTCAACCCGAGGGCAGAATGTCACCCGAGGCGATAGCCGAGTGGTGACATTCTGTTCCGAGGGTTGACAATATCAGTGTCACACACGCTGCCATATAGTATTTATTTTATTATACCGAACAAAACTAAACACATAAAAAAGTTTTGAAAATGTTTTTGATTCATTTAATTCAACAATTTCATCTTTAGCGCGGTAATCAGTTGTGTACACACTGAATAGCGACGTCATTACAATATGACATTGTGTACAAGGGAGGCAAACATGTGGCTAAAAACTGAAGCAGTTATTTGCCCTTATATGACATTCAAAATATCAGCGCTGTCACATGACCTGACAGTCACTTTCGCTTGGTCACGTGTCAAAAAGGCTGAAAATGTTTCTGATAGTCAAAATATCTCCTTTTCGGGTAATGGGATTTTACCATTGTAGACAAAAGTGAGGTATAATAAAACAAAATACTAATGCAAGTCCTATAGATACACTTACCGCTTTGTTCCGTCTCTATTTGTTCCGATGCATTATCTCTTGCTCCTCTGATATACTCTTGTATTGAGTACGAATCAACGGATGTTTTCAACGTAACAGGCTCTCCAACTTCACTTGATAAACTGTTCGATAATGTGGAGACATTGTCAGACATTTTAGAACCTTCGAATAAGTTGAATACGTTTAGAACACCTTCCGCATCTCGACATTTAACGGAAAAACGTACTAATTTGGTGAACATTTGACTTTGGTTTTCCACTGAAAATTCAAAATTTATTTTCTAATATAAGTGGTCCGTCGCAATACTTAAATACATAGTGATTTGACTCGTATTATTTCACATGTGTAATCTTTACTCTGTTTAGAAAGTAAACAGTCTTTACCATTTTTTTTTTCAAAGAAATACATCAATAACATTATACCGCTTGACATTAACCGTCCCTTCGAATACTGCCTGAATTCTTAGTAAATATACGGTCATCGGCCACAAATTGCCCTTAGATGTTAATGGTGTGGCATGAAAAGTCAGTTGGTTGTCATAATAATTTAATAATCCTTCTAAGCGTTCGAACCTGTGGTTGACAGAAGTTCAACATTTAACAAAAAATATATTCCCTGTGATGGCTTTTACGGATTCATATTCATGTATATTTATCATTTTTATAACAATTTAGGATTCTGCACACCATTGAAAAAAACTATACGCATAAATACTTCGATATCGTTACGATTTCTAACCTTTATTATCCCATGTTGATTATTATTCAGAAGCAAAGGGTTTCGACTAAGAAAACTTTTCTTTTATGTTCAATGTACTTTGTTAAATGTAGATCATTTTATTTGTTAATTTATCATTTTTTATTTTGTTGTGAACTATAAAACTTCATCACATACAACAAATGATATGTTTGAGAACTTAATAAAAATAATTTGTTTACTTGTTCTTCTATAGCATTTAGGCTACACCAAATTGAAAAGTTGTTCATCGGATTTGTTTCTGAAAAAAAGTAAGGCGGCGAGCGAAAAAAATAATTTAAATATTTGTTTTGGTTTTTGAGAAAATCAGCAGCGAGCGAAGAGCGAAGAAATATATTTGTCTTCATTTGGCTCTCGACTGACTAATGAAAATTTTAAAATAGAATGTATAGCACTTTTACATTAAATACTAATTCCCCAGGAATTGAGAAAATCTGACCTGCAGACGCACAACAAAGCGAACTCGTGAGAAAAAAAGTTAATAACATTTGCATACGGTACAGTGTAATCAAATAATGTAAGCTTTTGAAAATGCTGTTAGAAAATATGTAATAAACAAAAATGCATAACCTTAAACCATACTTATCACATAGATATGTGACTTGAATATTTACTGCTATGAAAATGTAACATTTTAGCTGACTTTACAAAGATTTTGATACATCAAATATCTCTGTAAGTGTTACTAGATCTATTAAAGCTTTTGATTTGAAACTTAGAATAGTGATTTACTGTCAAAGTCTACACCAGGAGAAACAATACTCTTAACTCTGAATTCAGACAGAGTTATGTCCCTTTTCAACATAGAATATTTTTGCTTATATTTTATATAATGACCAATAGCTCTGTTACTTTCAAAGCTTCTGACTATTATGCCCCTTTTACTGGCAAAGCTCTGATTCAAAAAAGTCGAGCATGATGTCTTTTTCTTACTTTAAACTTTCATAACATATTAAAGTTGTTGTAACAAAGTCTCAATAAGGGTCTGAAATGGAGATTAATGTGCATTAACATTAGTCTACTAAATGATTGGAAAATTTGAAAATCGAAACTGGTCCGACTCATAATGTAAAGTCCTTACCCCACAAACTTTCGTATGCAAATGCTGATCATTTCGACAGGAAAAACAGAAAACAGATAAGTGACATGCATCAATAGGTATTTTCCCTTACCAAAATAATGTAGATTGATGTTATCAAATAAATTAGTGTTTTTCTTCATCCAGTTTTCAATGAAATAAATTGATTTTTGTAGCAGGTAATTTGGTAAACATTTGAAGAAAATGGTGTAAAGGGAAAATAACCATAATGCAATTAAATATAAGTGTTATGATATATTACAGACGATGTGTGCGTAGTATGTATCTATTTTGATTAAAATCCATTTGAGAACAATCTGGGACTGGAGTTAAAAGCAGTTACACTACTGGATGCACATGCCATTAAAAGGGTCGTGAAATTGGCCTTAATTTTTTGAAACGTTTTTAACAGAGTTTTAACAGGTTACCATTAAAATTCACCCATTACTTCTTACTATTTAATGGGATTTTCATGACCATAGTTTTAATGCCATACATTAAAAATGACTTTGATGGTCATGAAAAGCTGTTTAAAATAAACCATTGAAATAAGTTAACAGGCTCCTTAAAACTCCGTAAATTTTAATTGGCATGAAGTTAATGTGCCATTAAAAAAGTACCCCTTAATTCCACATTAATTAGTAAGAACTAATGGGGCCATTAATTTTTTTAATACTCTGTTAATGGCCGTTAATTATTAAAAATTAATTAATGGTTTTGTAAAATGCTAGAAGAATATTTGTTTCTTCTTTTTTCTCTTATTATTTTGTAATGTAAACACATGTAACAGCCTCGTACAAACATTTGTTATATTGTATCCTTATTCTGTCATATGTTCATATATGAAATGAGAAAATAAATGGATATTGTTTTGTACTAAGTGGTACTGAAAAGGGTTTACAGGTACCGGTTTAATAGATCAAGTGACCATGTGGGTAGTTTTAACTATTTAACATTATAATATTGACCAACATTCTGACCAACTTTTTATTGGTACAGACATTAGGCATCAGGTGTATTCAAAAAGCAACTGTTGATGACAATGTCAGCGCACAATGGGCAATCACAATTTAGCTCTACTTCAGTACTTTGTGCTCACGTGCATGCACTTAAACAGCTAGGAGCAAATGTTTGAGGGATTGCATCACAAGTAGCTTCTCCCATCTCCAATCAAGCGTACCACACTCTTTGATTCATTGAAACGAAGTAGCGATTGATCTACCCATGCCCCAAATGAATTTAAATCAGACTGTAAATCATCACAATTATGTGTACTGTTCACTTCCCTAAAAACCTAAGTTTCTACTCAAGATTGGAAAATTTGAAAATCTAAACTAGTCTGAACACATTTTATAATGTAAATTCCATACCCCACCCATTTTCTTATACAAATGCTGTTAACTGGACGAGAAAAACAAAGAACAGAAAAAGTGGCATGCATCAACACATATTTACCCTTACCAAAATACTGTAGATTGATGTTATCAAATAAATTAATACGTTTTCATCCGGCTTTCATTGAAATAAATCCGATTTTTGTAGGAACATAATTTGGCAAACATTTTAAAAAAAATGGCGTAACTGCATCAAGGAGAAATAACTTCAATGCAACTAAATATAACATCATGATATTTTATAGACGATGTGTGCGTAAGATGTATTTATTGTGATTAAAGTCCATTTTAGAACAATATAAGACTGGAATTATAAGCATTCAATAGAAGAGCAAGCCAAGATCCAAAAGGAGAATATATGAAAATCACAATTTACGAATATCGGATTTAATGGGCATTACATTGCTGTTAAGGACCATTAAGTTTACTCTTAAATGAAATCATACACAACCTGAACGTTTAATTGACATTAAATCAAATTTAAGGGCCATGAATAATCCTGTTAAATTCAAAATATACAGAATTTCACTATTTTTTCAAAAACCATTAACTATTTTAGGTACGTAATTAAATTTTTAATAGCATGATTATGGTCAAAAATGGGTGTTTTAATGGTATTTTAACATGTAACCCATTAATATTGTGAAACCTGTTAAATAAAGTGATGCAAGAATTAATGGGGTTAATTAACGGTTTTTCCTATTTTAATGGATATTTAACAGGGTTTTCAACCATGTTTAATGGTATGTGCATCCGGTTGTGTTATACACTTTTTACGTCCGTAAAATTGTAGCGCACCAAACAAATATGACTTGATTTTTTAAATGGGGCGAACGCAAGCCAAAAACAAAAAAAAATATATTTTTTTTGTGTTTCTGAAAATATACGAGCGGCAAATCCGATGAACAACTTTTTAATTTGGTGAGGCCTTATATAAAATATTAAGGATGAAACTACAGTTAGCTTTTGCCTTTTCTAAACAATGGTATGAAGTGAAATAATGTATAAATATTCTAAGCATAAGAAAATTTTATAGTTACGAAAGGACTGTCAGATATTTTCTAAGCAAAAACTGCTTTATGAAACATAAATATTGGAGATGGTAATTACAAATGAAGCGTCATAGGGGTATACAAAAACCATGAGACTACGTAGTTAAATTCTGTAACGGACCTGTGTACAGCTGCTTTAGTCTAACAAAAGTTTTCGTTTTACTTAATAACTTAAAGAGTTTGATAATATTTGTAAATGTATGTAATTATGTTTTAATGAATAAGTTTTTGCATGGTATGGATATTGCACAAGAGCTTTAGAAATATATTTTAACTTATCATAGGGCAACATAATCATCTTAAATTTTGATCCACAGCCAATCAAATATCGGACTATATCGGAGGAGAGTGGGGTGGGTGAAGATTCCTGACACCAGGTGTCTGTGTGTAAAACGAAAGAGAGATACCTACTTATATTTTGAACGGCTTCTTGTAGTGGTTTTATTTGAATGCATGCTGACAAGTTTATTTTCGATCCTGTTTCTTCTGTTAAACATTCTTCTATATCCTTCAACCTTTGTTCTAATACTGTACTCTTAAAATAGTTCAATACGCTTAACAGCACAACAACGGAATGGCATCGAATATGTAAGAGCACGGAACCTTCCGATACATCTATAACTTCACCTCGGGCATTTTGAATGTCCTCAAGAAGTAATGCTACACTTCTCTGAGAAGCGCTTTGTTCATCTGGATTTCGACTTGAGAAAAAACCTTTAACACGGGTAAATACGGTAGATATTTTGTTTGCCATCCCTTGTCTGCTGGACTCTAAAGCCGAACTGAACCTTTTAATAAATCCTTTTGATCTTTTGGCATGCGCAATTAATGTTGCTGCTGCTTCTGTTACCGCTTCTGGGTTTCTACCGCTTACAGTCACTTCACCAACTATTACTTAAAACATAAACGTGTTAAAAAATTGTGAATATACGTTAATTACGTTTATTATGCTTATACAGTCATTTAGACAATAGACTATAACGCCAATACAAGGAGATGAAAAGATAAATGAAATTAATTCATTAAAAATCAGTAAATATTAATGATACAAAAATAAAAAATGTCATTTTTTACAAAGGCTGTTTAACTCCAAATAATTTGTTTATTCCAATTATACAATTTCCTAGCTATTCATTGGAACAAGGGTTTAAACTTACCAGTCGAAATATTTTTATTTCCATTTTGAATAATATTTTGCAGATCTATCACCACTTGCTGTATATCTGTTCGTATGGAGAATACATTTAGTCAATATTACTTTAATAAGAAACCAAACAATCAAAGCAGGTTTAGTTTAACAATTTTAGTATTAGACCAACGTTTCGGATTTTACAGAGCCTTCTTCAGGGTACAAATTTATTATCAAATCATAATAATCATAATCATAAACCATAGTAAGGTATACAAATCCGGTTGTTTAGTCACGTGACTAACATTCCTTTCTTTCCGATTTTAGAAAATCATATACGTCTTATAACTTGTAAGATGGTATACAATTAATTTAAAGTTCTTCAGTTAGTCAGGTGGAATTAAGATAGCATATTTCACAATAAATCCATTATAATGGAAGGGTTTTAACAATTACCAGATTTGTAAATGTATATTATGTAATGAATTTTCAACGAAAAATTTGACAACCCATGTACTTCATATTTACTTTATACCGTATAACGGGTATTTTTACCTGCTGCCAAATCAGGTACGTAAATATTGGACTCGTATGTATTTGCCATATAAAGTCAAATAAACTGGTAGAACTTGTGATTTCGTAAATTTTGAAATCGTATAAAATAATAACCATGTGTTTTTTACCCCAAAGTCAAATTTTTACAGCAGTAAAAAAAACCTGTTATACGGTATTTCAACAAATGGCAGTTTATGCATGGATTAAGCAACATAAAATTGCTCAAATGTACATTATTTGATCAACTACAATACTTTTTTGAGGATGAAATCACACTGAGATGGTGACAGTGTTATTCAATGTACTTTATTAAATATTAATATGTAGATCTATAAAATCTGATACATATTATAATGGCTGGATTGTGTTCTACAAAACAACTTTGTTAAAATGGCTATAAAAATACTCATACATCGTTTCACTGTCGAGTCTAATATTTGTACAAGTGTTAGGGGCACAGGACATTTGCAATTGCAATGCATATGTGTGAAGTGTGAATATATATGAAAATTTCGTACAGATTACTTTCATATTTGTCCAGAAATTTAGCCTTTTACTATTTACATATGTGTAGACCGTGGCATACTGCATCAAGGACGGACACATGATAACCTCACCAAAGTAGCCGGTTGGCCAACTGCCGACTATTTACCTGTAAACATTGGTTAACAATCATCTGTCTGTATGCTACCTACCATTACATGAAAATATTCGGGATGCAAATAAGTCTAATAAGTTAAATGTGACTAGTATTTTAAAAATTGGCTTGAACGTTCCATGTACACCACCGTATAAACACAAACATTTTGACTAATATTCATAAAGATTGAGATACAACTGTGGCCTCTAGAGTGTTCACAAAAAAATTCTGACTAACTCTCATGAGGTTCACATTTGAATTGTGGTTTCCAGAGTGTATACAAAATTTTCCATGGATCTGGCCTAGTGACCTTGCTTTTGACCTCAAAGAACCATTTTCGAACTTGTCCTAGAAATTAAAACGACAAATATTCTGACTAAGTTTTATAAAGAAGTAGTCAGAACTGTAGCCTCTACAGTGTCCACAAGTTTTTTTCATTTGATTTGACTGGATGAACTTATTTCTTTATCCCATAGAAACCAGATTCAAACTTGACCTTCATATTTTCAAGGCAAACATTCTTGAGTGTTCACGACTGTTTCTTCTGATCTGGCCTACTGACCTAGTTTTTGAACCCACATGACCCACTTTCAAAACTGACCTAGATATTATCAAGGCAAACATTCTGTCAATGTTTCATAAAGATAGGTTACATCTGTGGCCTCTAGAGTGTTCACAAGCTTTTCATTTGATTTGACTGGGTGACCTAGTTTTTGAACCCAGATGACCCAGATTTAAACTTGAACTAAATATCATCAAGACAAACATTCTGACTAATTCTCATGAATTTCAAACTTAAATTGATTGTGGTCACTAGAGTGTAAATTACTTTGGTCAGATCTAGCTTAACCCCACATGACCCAATTTCGAACCTAAACTAGAGATTGTCAAAACAAACATTCTGACAAAGTTTAATAAAGATTGCATTGTGGCCTCTACAGTGTTCACAAACTTTTTCTTATATTGGACCAGGTGACCTGCCTTTTACTCCTGCATGACCCTGATTCAAACTTATCATAGAGATTATAAAGACGAACATTCTGACCAAGTTTCATAAAAATTTTAGTCACAACTGTGGTATTTAAAGTGTTCACATTTTTCCTTTGATCTGGCCTTCTTTGAGCTTCATATGACCTATTTCAAACTTAACCTAGAAATCATCAAGTCATACATTTTTGACAAAGATTCATCAAGACAGGGTTACAACTGTGGCTTTTAGAGTGTTAACAGGTTTTCCATTTGAATTGACTGGGTACCTAGGTTTCGACCCCACATGACCCAGATTCAAATATGACCTAAAGATCATCAAGGCAAACATTCAACTAATTCAAATGAGTTTTAAACTAAAATTGTGGTATCTAGAGTGTTAAAATTTTCCTTTTATCTGGTCTAGTGACATAGATTCAGTTTCAAAGTTGATCATGGATCATCAAGACAAACACTTTGACCAAATTACTTAAGACTGAGTCACAACTGTGGCATCTACAGTTTTCACAATATTTTCCTTTGATCTGGCCGGGTGGCCAAGGTGTTTACCCAACATGACCCAGATTCAAACCTGACCTTGAAATATTTAGGCAAACTCTTTTACAAAGATTGAGTCACAACTGTGGCCTGTAGAGTGTTAACAAGCTTTTCCTTTGATCTGGCCTACTGACCTGGTTTTTAACCCCACAAGACTCAATTTCGAACCTGACCTAGAGATATTTTTTTATATATGGGTCACAAATGTCGCCTCTAGGGTGTTCACAAGGCAAATGTTGACGGAAGACGCACGAAGAACGCCGGACAATGACCCGGCACAATAGACATTCTATTTAGACATAAAGACACGCAGCTGTATGAACATTTTAGAGTAAAACCGGCTGCAAATACTGCCTTACAGAGTGAAAATGTTGGATCTGTAAATTTATTTTTCCAGACCCTGTTTTCATCTACCGAAGTCACCTTACAGAATAAGGCCACTATCACCTCAAACTTCAATTCCTACAGTGCCTACATTCAAACGATCCTGTATATTATGGACAAGGTGCCAAGTCTCTGCCTCAACTCTTTTTCATGGACACTGCTGAAAACTATACTGTCATAGATCCCGGTGGAGCAAATAAAGGTTTTTTTGAAAGGACTAAACTTATAGCCAATTCAAAAGCACAGGATCTTCAATGACCAATATTTCACGATATACTTTCCATGTCAAGCTATATGTTGAAACAAGTGGACGTCAAAGTAAATTTCTACAGACGTTCGCCAGAATATGTTTAACATTTAAAGAGACATCACCAGCCTTTAAAATAGAAGCAGAGGACATTTACATTTTGGCTTAGAAACTACGTGTGCATCCCGCAGACATTTATAGCCATGCAGAAATTCTTAAATCCAAGAATGCAAAATACCCATTCAACTAAGTGGAATGTCGTACCCAAAGCAAACCCAGCGGAAGCTCTAGTTTCACTGCATGAAAATTGGAATATAGTTCTTCAAAATAATGCGAAAAAAATGACTAAAAAACTGATGCTGCTCTATATTTTCACTGCTCATAGTTATAGTTTCGGTGACATTTACAATTTTTTAGTTTATGGTGTAAAAAGCATTATTTCTATTTACATTGATATCATTTTTCTTGTATATGGATGCCTGACTGCTGGTCTATTTTCATTTTTAATGGGTGGGGTAAATGGAAGGTAATCCCTGATTTGCTTTAAGGACGCTCGCTAGTTTCGTAATTTTTTTCTCAATAATAGATTTTGATGAAATGTTTTGTATTAAAAGATCATGTTATGATGTATTGAAAAATGAAATAAAAATACTAGGTCACCAGCTTTGTTTCAATTTAATTTGCCCCTTGATATGGTGCTATTTTAAACATTTTTCAAAATTTCTGTAATCCTAAAATATTTTTCGGTAAAGTACAATAATCAGCATAAATTTGATTATCTAAGCATTTTTGTAAAGGAAAAAAATATATCTATTTGAAACATGCTCAGAGAAATAAAAAAAAAACATGATTTTGTAAAGAAAGTAATACTTGTTCAGCAGACCCAAGGGCTATTTTTGCATATTTTTGTCAGTTTTAAGTTGGTACTTCTGCTATTTCATCGAGTTTCAAATAATAGAAATTAATCAAACTCTGCACATACCTTTGGTTATGTCTATCTAATCTAAAACAACAAAACAATTGATAGGTCACCATATTAGATTTCACTTAAATCAAATTACAACGAGGTGGGGTGTGGCGGGCATTTATACAACGCAGGTTGGTACGAAATACTATTTCAGTGTTTGAGCAAATGACTTAGAAATATATATATAAAATTATCAAACGGCAGATTTCTTAATAAGCGGATTTTAAGGTGTTTCTGAAGCATTTTGATGGCATAGAACGATGAAAGTTTCTGCCTTTTTTTAACAAAACCTATAGTTTACGAATGTACAGTACGGGTACGGTACGGTATTAGAAACAGCTGTGACTCAATGCAGAGTTTGATCGCTGGTATAAAAAACAGACTCCAGTATATGTCGGACTGAAGCAATTTGAACTAAAAGTACTTTAAATGTATATATTTTGTAACCATGGTGATACTTACCCTAACCTTTAGTCAGTATATTATACATTGTGTAGATTAAATGCATGCGAACATACAATAGTTTGCGAATTTTTGCCGTACGCGACATTAGATAATCACTTCCGGGCATGCGCAGAAGTCCAACCACCAAGTCTGCAGTGAGCTACATCGATCCAAATTGGCACGGTGTTGGGGTAAATATCGACCCGTACGGAAAAACTGTAGCGAGTGCCTTTAATTACTGATTTTGTTATTAATTTACCTCAGTGTTTCTTTAAAAATATGGTATTTATATGATGTTTGCCTTGATCTTATGCAGGTGTAATCTTTACAAATATACCTTTGCTTTGAAATTCGACCATATATCACCGTTGCCATGGTAACAGCTTGAAGAAAATAAGGGAAAATGTTTAAATATTTGTTGTTTTGGTGATTTTTTTTTTCACAAAATAACCAACCAGTAATTTATATTTAATCCAATGCCAGTACCTAAAAATTCAAACTAAGAGAAGTAGAAATTCATATTTTAAAAATGCGTAATAGTACTCGGATATTTGAAATTTAAGGTAATAGGGGATATTGTTATTATTGTTATTCTGATAGGCTTTGTTTATAAAAAAAAAGATTGTGTTAGATAAGTTCAATATGTTATCAATTATATTTCACAACAAAATCTTATAGACTTAGTCGGTAAATAAATCTTCAAAAGTGTACCAGTTCTCGGATGATCAAAACAAAATTAAGTGGTTTGGGTATATAAGAAAATAATCCCAGGTTTGCTTTAATTTCTGATTTTTAATTAGTTTTCCACAACATTTCTACAAACAAAATGGTGTTTATAGGATGTTTACCTAATTCTTGTACAATTGTATGTTTTTAAAAGATCTCTTTGCTTGAAAACTTGGTCCTGTGTCAATGTTGCCATGGTAACAACTTCAGGAAAATATAAGAAAGGCTTATTGTTGTTACTTATCAAAAAGAAATAGTTAAACAAGTAATCAGTATTAAATTTTTTTTTAATTATCAATCGCTAATGCTTCAAAATTTAAACAAGAAGAAGAAGTTATGCGAAAATTTATGTATATAAAAAGTGTACCAGTACTCGCATATATGAGTTTTTTTGGATAATTTGTATATATAAGATGCATGTTTTAATGAAGCAGAAGTGAAATTATAACACTTTAAGATTGGATTTCTGTAACAATCCACAAGATGGCCACCAATTATTTCCAAAGCTCACAACTACTGTGTAAGCTTGATGACTATTTAAGCTATGTTAATTTACATAAAAGCTATATTTTGTATTGTTTTTGGGTTGTTGTTGTTTTTTCAGTACTACAGACTAAAAGTGCACAGAAAATAAATGTTTATTGAACTTTTTTCCAACCCCGATAAATTTCTTGTATTTTGAAAATTTAAAGTTTAGAACACAACACAAATATATTCATTTCAATTGGCCTCTTATATTGAAAACGAATCCTGCTTTTTGGGGCAAGTGAAAGAAGCAGGATTTTCTATTTACAAAATCTTTGCTAAATTTGAAGCATTGAAGCACATGGCTGTATCTAAACTTTCTTTGTCTCTCTGTTCTGAGAGCTTTGTCCCGCTCTGTACTTCTGGTCAAGTTATTCTGTATCTGCCTCGTATGGCATACATTTGGAGCCAATACCTGAAGCGCCATCAAATTATTATTTTTTAGTAGACGGCGTATCTATCTACTTCCTTTTACATGTACATATGCCTCTATATGCACCAGTCTTGTAATGGAAAGGTTTGTCCTTGTATTTTCAAAGAGTTCTATGATTGTCAAATTGTTGTTTCGAGTCTGGTTAATCTTCAATTGTCTTTTTCTGGAAATTTTGTATTTTCATGCTTGTGGGAGTGTACATTGTGCATCTGTAAAATTTGTAACATCCCTACATTGTCTAGCAAGGGCATAAGCTGAAGGGAAAACATTTAGTTACATTCAGCCGGTATGAAAATAAAAAGCAGATACCTTCATACTCGTTTATTTTCTTTGCATTGCTTTATCTATCTGCATCGCTCAAAGAAATCAGAAATTTTCAATTTTAGAATTACAAATAAAAAAATCTTATTGCTGAAATTATTATCTATTGTAAATTTCCCCCATCCTCATTTTTTTCAAATCAAATATACAAAATGCTGCACCAATTTGATACTACAGTTCTTATGTATATCTGTAAGTAAGGAAATAAATAATATTGTTGATGAAATCTCATAGGCGTAGGAGCAGTGTCCATGCATGAAGAAGAAATGCTCCAGACAAAGTCATTCTTGAATTTGACCATTGGCCTCTAAGTTCGACCTTGATTTTAGAACTAGAGACCTGTTTCTTGCAAATGACACTCAAGGTGGTGAAAATTTGTGCGAAGTAATATAAATATTCCTTCAAGAATTTTTGAGTTATAGACTGGACAGGTAAAAAGCCCTTTTGGTCTTTTACTTTCAAGTCTGATCTAAACCTTTCAGCTAAGGGCCTGGGTTTTGCACATGACATATCGTCTCATCATGGGGAAAGTTGTGCCAGGTAATATTAAAATCCTGTCTAGAATGGCAGAGTTATGGACCGGACACGAAATTGCGGATGGACGGACGGAATGACAGAATGCCGGGCGGAAAAGCACATTCCTATATTCCCCGAAACTGGTTTTCAATCAGTAAGGAATAATAAGGACCAGAAAATATAACAACAATGAAATGTCTACAATGAGGAACCTTCTAGAGAAATAAAATAAATGTTAAAAAAAAAGTATTAATGCTTTGTAAATCAAACCGAGCCTGCAGCATTTTCGTTTATGTCGTGTTGGGCAACCTGTCGTTTTTATTACTGTTTCTGTTTTACTGATGCACGAAATTTTCACACAAAATATGTTTTTTACTTATACATGTATTTTGGCATTTATTAAACGTTTTCGAGCAATGAAACAGATTAAAAAGCGATAATTATAGATTTCATAAGAAAACAATACAATAAGATTTTTCTATATTATAGCATGATAGTTTGTGGCCATTTTGGATTCTATGTTTTTGTGAAGGAGAATTTTCAAGAAATGGAATTTAAAAAAAAATATTAATATTTTACAATCAAAGTATACTCCTTCCCTTTTTTTGGCATGAGCTATCAATAAATCTTAAGCTTTAATCTATGGTACCACAAATCTAAACAATGTACTTGTTATTTTAAGCATGTATAACATCAACTTCGAGACACTTGATATGTGGTAATGATTAAAATTTTATCCAAACATTTTTATCATCCGAGTACTGGTACACTTTTGAAGATTTTATTTTTCGACTAAGTCTATAAGATTTTGTTGTGAAATCTAATTTGATAACATACAATACTAATTTAACAAATCGTTTTTCATAAAACAAAGCTCATCAGAATAACAACAATAAAATATCCCCTATCATCTGAAATTTCAAATATCCGAGTACTAATAGGTTACATTCTACCAATTCAATTCCTTATTTATTTCATATTAATAACAAAACATTCAGACCTCATTTTCAGCACTTTACAGCATTTCAATGATATAAAAACCATATATGGTCATTTAGTATAACATGTCTTCTTATCAAAAATAGAAAAATATTGACATGTTATGTTGTATATAAGAAAAATAATCTGTTCTGACAAACATCACCCTCTAAAAATGCCCCCATGAAAACAGCCGTTTAGCAATTACGCGTAGGTAGACATTTCTCGCGAAGAATAGAACTTATTTCAAGAAATTTACAATGAAAATGGTCTAGATCTATTCTCAATACTATAAGCAATAAACATAAGCCAAAAATTTAACTGTCACCTCCTCATGACACTCATTATACCAGATTTCATCCATAGCATGGAACTACATTTTGGACTACTTCACATGTAACACTGAGTAGTCACTTCCGGTTTGGTGTAATCCGTCCTAATACACATTTTTAAAATATAAATCTCTACTTCTCTTAGTTTGAATTTTATGTACTGGCATTGGATAAAAAAATATAAATTACTGGTTGGTTATCTTGTGAAAATCACAAATTTTTGAAACAAATATTTAAACCTTTCCTCTTATTTTCCTCAAGCTGTTACCATGGCAACAATGATACATGGTCGAATTTCGAAGCAAAGATATATTTGTAACGATTACTCATGCATAAGATCAAGGCAAACATCACATAAATACCATATATTTTAAGAAACAATGTGGACTAGAACTGTCACAGGAGTGACTCATACCCCCACCATAAAGTTTTGTCACAGAAGAATGGCAAACATAAGTAATCTTAAAAATACTTAGAATAATATAAAAATGTCAAAAAACCTTAATACGTAAAAAGAAGTTTACTCGTCTTTGGAGTACTTCACACATATAGGTAATACTAGTATAATTATGTGCCCTGGATGAGGGATGAGGTAAATATAAAAATCTCTAATATTAGAGATACACTAAACATGAATACAACAAAGTGTCTTCCCGACCCATGTTACCACAGAAAAATGTATTTACTTTTTACATAGGACTGATAATAAAAAAGTTAGAACAATACCAAAAAAATTGAAAATCTAAAAATAGGATTTCTAAAAATATATTAATTCCTGGAATTTAAGGGGAAGAAACTCAGTACAAAAGTTAAAGAAAAGGTTACTTCCCTTTGGCTCTAAGCCAATCAGAATGAGATATAGTGAAAATACATCAAAATTAACCTTAAATTCTAAGTAAAAGGGGACATAATTCAAGAAAAATTGGTGTCAGAGTTATGCACCTTGTGTCACATGATGTGGGTGATGAGGGGGAACATCTATTGTAAGTTTAAATCAAATCCATTTTGTTATAACTGAGATATAGTGAAAATACATCAAAATCAACCTTAAATTTAAAGTAAAAAGGGGACATAATTCATAAAAAATTGATGTCAGAGTTAAGCACCTTATGTCACATAATCTGGGTGATGAGGTGGAACAACTATTTTAAGTTTGAATCAAATCCATTTAGTAGTAACTGAGATATAGTGAAAATACAACAAAATTAAACTTAAATTCTAAGTAAAAGGGGACATTATTCATGAAAACTTGGTGTCAGAGTTATGCACCTTGTGTCACATGATGTGGGTGATAAGGTGGAACATCTGTTTTAAGTTTGAATCAAATCCATTTAGTAATAACTGAGATAATAGATTTCGGGACGCGACGCGACGGGACGGGACGGGACGCGACAAAAATGACTCCTATATACCCCCTCCAAACATGTTTGGTGGGGGTATAAAATTAATAAAAGAATCAGTAAAGAAAATCAGGGATTACCTTCCATTTACCCCACCCACTAAAATGATAATAGACCAAGAGTCATGCATTCATATACCAGGAAATGATATTTATGTAAAATAACCTAATGCTTTTTACACCTTAAACTAAAAAGTTGTAAAAATCACCGAAACTATAAATATGAGCAGTGAAAATATACAGCAGCATCAGTTTTTTAGTCATTTTTTTCGCATTATTTTGAAGAACATTTTTATTCTTTTACAACAAATGTACAAATACTTGAGAGAAAATGATTTAAATGGGTGGCAAAATATGTTTGCTATATTTTGTGAACATCAAGATTAAAAACTATTCGAATTTCCGTAAACTTATAACTAAAAATATGATAAATAGTGATTTTTCATAATTTTGGCGGCCATCGTGGACGCCATCTTGGATTTCTATAAACGTACCATGATGCGGCAACTCCACCCTAACTTTTCAGACACTTCAGACATTTATCTAAACATTGATATGAAAATTAGTCGGTAGCCTTTTTTGCACACGGGAGGTCCCCATGGACTTGGACTATCTTAGATTTCATGTGAAAAAATATAATTTCAATTTACTGCAGGTATTTGAAGTAAAATTATTTAAAGTATATTTCAAATGCTGGTAAATTTCATACAACGTAAATTCCAGTAAATTTTATATGTAATATTTACTTGAAATTAAATTTGTTAAAAATGATACATGTACAAAACTCTAACTGTGCATCTGACATGTCAGGCGTGATGGCTATGATTTCTTCAAGTTTAGACCCAGATAAGGGAAGTAATTGAACAGCAAAGTATTTATAATAAAATAATTTTATTCAACGTAAACTGGATGAAAATAACTGATGAGGTAACCTCAAACTGGGCACGGGGATCTTATGAGGCATTCGGAACCATGTGTTCTGGTGAGACAACCACATACTCGTACACCCCATAACATAATGTATCAGGGGCTAAGATTATCTCATAGGTTTGCATCTCTTAATCTGCTACGAAGGGGTTGATCGTCCTCAGCGTCTGATGAAAAGATATGAATTAGATACAGAGAAGGAGCTGTTTTGTTTTTGTTTGACTCATTACTGTAAAATATGCTCTCAATTATATTCCATTGAAAATATTGATAATATGATCGAATGTTTATAAAGTATTTTAAGACAATTGATTGATTGATCCAATATATGAATATTTCGAAAATTAATTAGAAAAATATAGACTGACAGACAGACTGACTGACTGACTGACATCTACAAATCACAAGAAATGAAATGTTCTTCTGATTGACTTAAATGTTTTAACAACAAATCGATAAATTTTCTAAATGAATGTTTGATACATAGATTAATTGATTGACAGACTGTCTAATTAAATGATTGATCGACTAAAACAATAAATTAGTATTTAAACGAATAATTGTATACTAAATTTCATTAAGGAAATTCTTGAGAAGAATGACAGAATGAATAATAAAATCATTGGTCGTTTGATACATTGACTGATTGGTTGAATGATGCAATGAAAGAATAAAGGAAATGATGCATGAAGAAAAGTTTACAAATCAATCGAAATGAATGAGTAAACGAGTTATAATGTAAACAGTCTTGGAAAACTAATTAGAAAATATGACAAATAAACAACTGATTATCAAAAAATTGTAAATATACATATTCCAGTATAATAATTAATCGGATAAACAAGAGAAAAGTGTATATAATACTTTATAATCAATGTCAAATAAACAGTTGAAGTTGCTAAATATTTTCGATTACCGAGAAACATATTGCAGTTAAATATTTTAAGGCACTGACCTCCAGATTCGGCTAAAAATAATCTTTCTTTCAAATTGAAGTTTGGTCATATTATGAACATTAGAATATGTTTTGTTTTGGATTTTTTCTAGTATAATCTAAAAATTCCAAATCAAGAGAAAAGATGACCGCGTCGGGAATCGCACCACGGGCCGCCTTGGCAATAAGGATATTTTCCCGTCGTCGTAACAAATAGCAATATAGCTGAAGTAGTGAATAAATGACTTCAAAATATAAATATTTATAATCGAGACAATTCACCTGGAGTAACAGCGTGACAATTATAAACGCTTTTCGATTTTCATCCTTAAAAGTAGTAAAAATAGCAAATTGTCATGTGTTTTCGTAACATAAATGTTGTCATTAATTACGTTTTAAAGCCTTCTTGCGAAATATAGAGTGTATTTCAAGATGTAAAAAAAACTATTTTTGTTGTCGAACGAGCTTTAAATCAGCCGCGCTAAAATACATAACAGAATCGAATCAATTAACTGCGGTCACCCTTGTGTCTGCTAGACGAGGATGTTGGTGGATTAGATCAATGAATCTGAATTTTTACGGTATGATCTTGAGTAATATCTCACCATGTCTAATTAGTCGCCGTTAAATTCAAACTTTCGGTCTGATAGAGCAAAAAATAGAATAGAACAATATTGAAAAATGAAACGGCATCAATTAAAAAAAAACATGGAGTATAACGCTCTAGTCAACATACTTAGAGTGGTTAAGTATATAAGATAACACATTTGTCGATACATACCATAAGCGTGTAGTCTATAAATAAATTAGTGTAGTGACAGATATCGAACGTAAATAAGTAGTTTTTACAAATGTGTTTTTAAAGTTTTAATAGCTTCTATCATATAAAGGTTTAAATGTTACAAAAATAAAGTTGCAGAGTACAGATGTAGTCCATGGACGATGGCAGTTTTCACCTTGCGTGTTTTGTATGTAAGTCAGGAAGGGAACCGCCGGTCTCCTCTTATATGATTTTGCCTAACAATATTAACGAAATATTCAATAATTTATTTAAATTTTGGCAAATGAGACAAAATACATCGGAAAATCACAGTAAAAACATTGCAAAAACAAATAAAAACACCTCTGCCAGTACCCAGACATGTTCTGAAATAACATCTTGGCCTTGAGTTAAAGCAGCATGCCTCCAGATTTGGCTAAAAATAATCTTTCTTCCAAATTGAAGTTTGGTCATATTATGAATATCAGATTATGAATTTTTGTTTTAAAAGTATTTTAAAAGTTCCAAATCAAGAAAAAAGATGACCGCGCCGGGAATCGAACCACGGACCGCCGCGGCAATAAAGACATTTTCCCGCCGTCGTAACCAATAGCGCTATAGCTGAAGTTGTGAATAATGACTTCAAAATATAGATATTTATAATCGAGACAGTTTACCTGGAGTAAAAGCGTGACAAACGCTTTTCGATTTTCATCGTAAAATGTAGTAAAAACAGCAAACTCTCATGTGTTTCCATAACATAAAGTTTGTCAGTAATTACGTTTTAAAGCCTTCTTAAAAAAATATAGCATTTACTTCAAGATATATAAAAAAATTTTGTCGAACGAGCTGCAGGCATGCCGCTTTAAGGCCCCCTTTTATAATAATACATAGATCTATCATATTTTGGAACATATCCAGGCATCGACTTGTATTTGAGATCAGTCACCCAATTCAAATTTCGCTGGGCCTACGATTGATTAGTTCGGCCGGAAATGGACAAAACTACGCAGCGCGTTATCAAATAAAAACGAATAAATCAAAATAAAACAAAACAAAAAAAAACGACGATAAAAATCTACATGAGCGCATGTAAGACAAGGGAAGTAACACGGTTAAAGGGCATAATTTATGACTGTCTCCTGTCTGTTGGAATAAGGTCGGTAATGAGCTACTGTGGTGTAGTGGAAGGAATTCCATAGTAAATAAATCCTAATTTTCCCGTTTCTAGCGCAAATTCGTGTAAAACGGGTGCTTTAATTGCACTTTTTCCCTGCTAGAATACATTCTGAATGAAACGAGACGGTGTTCATGTTTATACATCCCACAAGGCAAGTTTTGCAGATCGAAACCGAAAGAATGGGTTATTGTGCGGACAAGAACAAATATGTGCCATTTTTTGGGTAGCAGTCCATAAATGAATGACATTTCACTAGGAACTATCTAAACCCCTATTTTCTTTTAATTTTTGTCGTTGATTTCTGAAAACGTACCATGACGCGGCAACTCCACCCTAACTTTTCTGACACTTCAGACATTTAAACATCTAAACATTGATATGAAAATTAGCCGGTAGCCTTTTTTGCACACGGGAGGTCCCCATGGACTGGACTATCTTAGATTTCATGTGAAAAATATAACTGGCCGACAGCTCTCCGGCTACTTGATGCTCTGCATCAAAATTTTACTTGTTATTATATGACCTGGTGCTAATTTGTATGGGTATATTATCTCCAAGAGCCTGAAGAAATCACCCTCAGTTTTATATATTCATTTAGACTATACACTGGTCGGGTTGACTGCTTATGATATACCCAGCGTCACTGAAAAGTTACCACCCTAATGGCCCTTATATTTTAAAAATAGAATAGGACTGTGTTATAAGCATAACACGACTACATTTTTGACGCAGCACAGACGTCACTGGTGTAAAGATTTGTTTTTGTGTTGGAAAAAGCATTTAAAAATGGATACATCAGAGCTTCAGTGCCGCGTTAATTGCGTTCCTGTTCTGAGTGGAAATGTTCTATGTGTATAAACCGCTGATCAGTTACCTGTGAGACTCCTAAATTACCCACCACTTTCATTGCTAATACAGACTTTCATGGAAAAGGAGGTAGAAACTAGTGTGCAATTTATGTAGACAATAATAAACAAGTGAACGGTAAAAGTTCCATCTACAATTCATCCTACTTTGAAACCTAGATAAGAGACAATGCAGTAAGCATGAGATAAGATGTTGTGCAAATACAAATCCATTATTCAAATGTTTGTGGTTTAAATGGTTTGCTATGTCTTCGTCTTAAATTTACTGGTTTTTACTCAAGGACATGCAAAACTTTTTCAGTGTATCAATTTTAACAGTAAATGATTCTTATGTATTTACTATATGTAACACATATATATACTATAGAACGAATATGTGTATAACCAGTTTTACCTACCGGCTTCTTTGTTCCGATGAGGTCTATAAACACCTTATAGACCGCTTATGAGGTCTATAAGAATTTCCAGACCTGTCATATTTCTACTGTCTACACATAAATCTCAAGTGCCTGTAGCGGGAATCGAACCCGAGTCGTTCCGATGCTAGTCCAATGCTCTAACCACTGAGTCAAATTGTCGACACACTAACGCACATGTCACAGATTAAATTTAAAGTTATGCGTAAGCGACCGAAACAATGCAGTAGAATCACGAGAAGTCCGTGCATAACGTTTTAGGTGAACGCGTGATTGACTCCGTAAATATAGTATCAATTATTTCAAAAAAATACGTTTAAAGGTCCAATACTAAGGAAAGTGAACATTTTAATTTCTTTTAAAAAGCACAGAAAGTATTTCATTTTATTGGAAAATGAAAGTTGGTATGTAGAAATTCGAAATAAATTGCAGTATATGTACAATTATTTTTCTATGAAGTATGAAGAAAGTTAAAAAGACCTGGGGGGTCATTCTGTCGATTCATTGAAATTTCAACATAATACACATACATTTCTTTGAGTTCCAAAGACCTTCTGTAAATTTTGACCTGCCAATCTTCATTATTTAGTGTCTTGCAGAAGTCTATGCACTGGCTGTGAAAAAAATTGCCAACTCACTTTCCCTTAGTAATGGACCTTGATGTGAAAAAATTCCGACCAGTTTTACATATCCTGAAAATTGATCTAAATATGACTTTACTATAAAGTTTTAACATTCAGTTCTAAGCAGGTCTTGATATTTGTCTGAAAGTTAATACGGGCATACTATTCCATCAGAGTGGAGAATGCTTCATGAAACAGAACACTTTATTTTACAAAGAAAAATACTGACAATGATATAATTGCAAAAAATACAAACTACACAAATTTCCTCCAAGTTAATTAATAGTCTGCTAATGAAAATTGTGACGATTTTCTGTCCAATTAACATGGATCATAAGTAACGAAGTTGTATTTTTGAAAATAACCCAGTTAAATTATCGTGATACATTCCGAGCGTGTCTGAAATAAGACTGACGAGGTGGTAATTGGTGGGAAACTGGTTAATTTAAAAGTACATTTCTTGTTGTCTGAAAAATATTCTAATTTTGCTGAATGCTGTTAATTCATATCGAATTAACAGTTGACATTTTTATGCCTTTAAATATTATTAGATATTTTGCACTGTCCAAGGTTTCATTGATTCTATACTTGTATTGACATCCACTAGTAACAGACAACTTCTTCACGTGAATCAGATGTGGAGAACCAAAACGACTTCAACTGTATACATGTAATGTTTATTCAAATCGTTGCCATGTCAATCAAAACGGGGGCCCTAACTACAAACCTCTTAATTAGTTGGACTCATTACTTTCATTGTCAAGAAAACTGAAGATTTTTATATCTTCTCGAAGGTGTCCGCGCAGTTTTTAGCACATTTGGTTTGTACCAAATCAGGGTATATTATGATGCGCATTTCTTGCGATAATGTAATGATCAATCTATATCAATACTTTTTTATACGGCAATATATATTTAAGTGTCAAATTAAAGAGCTAAATAAACTTCTTTTTTTTAATAATTATGAAAAAAGCACATAAAATACCATTCGCGTCAAATTCTGTCTAACTGACTAGACACACATTGATGATCTCAGAGAGAGACGAGAGACTATTACCCAGATTTGCACGGATTTTTCATGCAATACAAAATGTCGTGTCCTAATTGCTGACAAATATATTTACAGGTTCGTAGCAAGTTGGGCATTTTGTTATATTAATCAGTTAATAGTATCAAATGAATTGTGACACATATTATCTTGTTCTTTCTTCTAACTATTTGTTTTTATCATACATACACGTTGAAAACGTTCTTCAAATCCGAAACCAATCTGGACTATATAAAACAAAGAAACAGGTAGGTAAGTCAGTTATCATTCACGGAATAGGTCTGCTACGCTCGCTCGGTTCACAAATCCCTCACAGGTCTATAAACACAATGCAGACCTATTCCTCGAACAATCACTATTACGTGTAAACCATTGATAAAAATCGAATGTAATTGTTCTGAATGATTTGTTGTTGTTTTCTTGTGATAAGGGGATGTTTTTGTTGTGTTTTATTTTTGTTGTTGTTGTTAAAAATAACTTATTTTATTCTAAATCAATAGATGTGATGGGTACTTTTTGTGCGATAAGGAAAGAAAATAGTTAAGGGGACGCATATTGCTACATTCACAGTTCATACAGAAATGAGGAAGGGGTGCATATTCAAGAAATCGATGGTGGAAAGATTAAAAACATATTCTTAAACTGATATAATACTGATGGACACCTGTAATATTCAGTACTTTGTGGATAAGGATGTGGTACTATGAATGTAATAGGAAAACAGAGGTCTTTGTGAAAGTACATTCAACACAAAATATTAAGCTTTTGTATAAGGACAAAAACAGGTGTTTTACAATAACAGTGTTACAAATAATGTTGAAGGGATGAAAATTTCTTTCTAACACACCAGGTTTGCTTAAACATGTAAAAATGTAACGCCAGGTCATTTCAGCTCGGGATGGACGCCATATTTCTCATTGATAAAAAATGTAAACAAAAAAATCAGAGTGGGATTAGCATTGCAAGGGCATAACATGACATTCTACACAATGAATACCTTACAACAGATATCTAAGATGCTACACAGGTCAGGCGGGTTAAATGCATAATGTCGATCGCTTGAAATTCATCTTGAAAAGGTGGTTAATTTTAGTTTATTTACATGGTTTTTAATTTTCCCACGACTTCTCGGCGATTCACTGAAAAAGTATTACTGTGCCGGACGAAAGGTAACTCTAATAAACAACGGGAGACAACTTAGGTGTCAGCACGTGTATGATTTTAAAAAAAAACATGTCGATGATTATAATTTCTTATCAAATAATGAATCCTATTCAGATATTCGTCTTTAATATTAGAAAATTATTAATTTCTGTGGACATTTATCAAAAAATATTACTTACAGTGGACTACTTTGTGCATCAAACTGGTTTCCGCTTCAGTTGTGAGGCACTTCCGTTATACTTTTTGACAACAATAACAAAACACAAAATGAATCAATAAAGTCACTTATAAACCGACTGCTACTTACATCAGTGTAAGTATAGTTGTTGTTACAACATTATACTTGTTCATTACGTTATGAGATAAAGTTTATCTTGAACTGCATAATCCATTAATTACGTTTAGATGATATTGCATTTACAACTTATCTGACTCCGTTTTTTTTTTACGTGAATGACAGCATTCTCGTGCAACTCGTGCAAACAGAGTTATGAAAAGTATGGTGGAGAATTCATGGACAAATTATAAATAAAATTATTTACGTTTTTCGCTGTTACTAGTATGTGGTTGCTAGTCTATTTTGGGTTTTAAGCTAGTCTATGTTTTTCAAGGTTTGATAGTTTCGCGCTTCTTTGTTTCGACTGAGCGATTTTCTATAGCGTTATTTATTGGGGATTTCGCCTTTGTCAATCACTCGAGGCTAGGTATTTGGCAGTTACACACCGAAGTTGTTTTTGTTGCATACTAACCCTCCCACCCTCAGCATCAAGCAAGTCTACAGTCTCTTCAGTAATGATGAAGTTTGTTTCTTTTTCAGTTGCAAAGAACTGCTGCATACGTTTTGATATTGTGTCTTTGCTTATTTTTGACATTATATTTAACATATGTAGTTAGTCTTTTTCAGATACTGATGTCAGACACATCGCATTGGTCATGTTCCTACTATTTATATCTCCTACAGAACAAATAACAATAAACTTGAATGGAATTTTACATAATAAGTAGTTTGAGAAGCAGTTACTATTGGAACATTTGCCGCCCTCAGGATCTATATAATGACGCAGAACATTCATAACCTTTATGGATAATGTGAACAATTCTTATTCGGATACATGGAGTTATGTACGTAAAAATAACATTCAAGTTCTGATGTGTTAAAGACACTTCGCTACTTAATATCTAAGAAGTAGCTTTATGTACCGCTTGTATATAATATAATATATATTTTTTGCTGCCAATACATGTCGATTGAAATGCTGCCAAATACTAATGCCTGTTACCTAAAACCTGTTGTTGTTGTTGTTTTTGTAGTATAGGAACACAAAATTAGTAAATAATTGATTTACTCACAGTAAAATGTGAGTAAATGACATTAAAGTGAGGATAACTGTATATTCGTCCAGTTTTGATCATTGACATTCCTGCTGTGTATTAGTAAGTTTTGTTAACAAGATTAGAATGTTACTTTTGCACATATACACATTGATTGGACCTCTCAACCAAATTTCATACCTTATTTTAGGGATTTTTAAGACAATACATTTTCAAAAGTTTGTTGAATGTGTTTTGATATTTAAGTGCATTGTAGTTCATGAGTACCAAGTTGAAAATTAATAATGGCAACATTTCTAGGCCCTTATTGTAAGCCACTCGACTTCTATAACTATAAATGTTTAATGTATTAAGGGGAATATACTCTTTTAGTTTTGGAATGTGGCATTCCTTGACCACCATATCTTTTCTTATGCACTACTTTGTAAACAAACTAAATAATGTGTTTTAGCTTACATATGCAAAATGAAAAGCAAGACAGTGAACTTATTTCACTTTTTTTCTTTAAATTAGAATCTGTAGGAGATTGATAAATGTTTGGACAAGGTGAAGTACTATTATTTTCGCACAAAAAAGTATTAATTGTAGACTTTGAATGTACACAATAAGTCTTATGTAATTCAACAATAACGTTCTTGTTTCAGTTTTTCTCATTTTTATTTTAGTGAGAAATCCTTTGTGTACTTATAACAGTTGAAACAGTATCCATTTCATGTACCAAAACCTTGTACTTTTTTGCAGGTAAATTTTTATCATACCCCACCCACTTTTTTCTAATTTCAAAGTATGCATCCCCTTAAGGGTAGATTCCTCAGACACACAAAGCATCACAAACACAGCCTCAGAGCCATGCATTTGCAAAGTAGGCCTACAACCAAAAGAAGTTATTATAACGGAAATACATTGTAGACGGATTACAAGTACATTTTATATAATTTATAGTTTTGTATAATATTCTTAGTCATTTGCATATATATATATTGCAGCGAAATACTTTTCTTTAAATTGCAAAATACTCAACTACCTACCTGTTAACGATTGCTTATTTATCAAATCAAATTAACTAAATGAATCTATCGGAATTACTATTCGAAACAGGTATAACCCTACGCGAATGTATACAGCGGTTTATTTGATATTAAATATGGGTGTTACATATAAACACCTGGCTCTTAAACAAATTGTGTGTGTGTGGGGGTGGGGGGGGGGGGTGATTTTTCACGGGAGAAAAAATTATAAACATATTGATCAAACAGGAAACTAAAGTCTAATTAGCCTACAACTTAGTGGACGACTATGACCTGGAACCGACACATACAATACTGTCATTTAACTTTTGATTCAATCTTTTGACATTTACCTTGACCTGGTGGCCTCTGTAATCGAGTGGTTAAAGTAGATGACTGCCAATCACTTGGCCCACATTAATGTGAGTTTGAAATCTCGCTTAAAATGTAAAAAGATCTTCATTTAAGGAAGCCATCCAGCTAGTTTACGGACGGTCGGTAGACTATTCGGATCCCGCTTATGCCTGAACCAATACAAACAATTGGCAATCTCAGCATGAGACCAAAAATGTGACTCACTCTAAACCCAACAAAATATACTGATCGTACTGATAATACTTTATATATTACCTTAGAATGGTTAACTAAACCATTTAGGGAATAGATATTATGTTCTACCACGACGTTCTGCCTGTCTTATCTTCATTTTAAAGAAGAATTATACACAAATTTTCACATTCCGAGATGTTACATGTAGCTGATGCAACATGAGAAGAAATATAAATATACGTAAATATACTAGACAGACCTTGCTGATTATTTCTTAGCTGCTCCACTGTGAGAGAAAGGTGTTCTATCTGCTGGCTGACGTGCTCAATAAACTGTTCACAGGTACCAGCTGCATCTAGTTTGAAGTCTTGAAGTGCACACTTTATATCTATCGGATCATCATTGACACTCTTAATCATTTCGGCGAGGCTCGAATATTCTTCACTACTCAATCTTTTTCCTAGATTCAAAATTGATGTACGAAGTTGATTCGATTTGTTGGAAAATGTCCTTCCGTCAATGCAGCCATTCGGGTGGTGGGCAATAAAATCATTTCGTAATGTTCGTATATTTTCTATTGCCTTCTCATCTGATCTGTGCAATGACGGAACAAACAGATTCAGTAATAAACAAGAAAGTAAGGAAATATCGAATTTGCATATGTCAGGCATTGTGTCATTATCTGGGAAAAGGATGTTGTACTGTTTTAAAGTTAATACTTTTGATTCCTTTAATTGCTTTACTGCGTCTTTATTTATTTGAAGGAAACTGTTTAGTTGTATATCCCGATCTTCTAACTCTTTGAAAAGTGTCTGCCTCAAAACTAAAGTTCCAGCTCTTAGCATCAGAAGTATCAGTCGTATGTAATACTCATTCTCCTGGGTCACCATGACTGCACCTATGCTCTGAAATGAAAAAAAGGTCATAAAGCTTTGTCTTGAAAGATCGAACATTTAGGTTTGTAGCATTATAATCAGAAAAAAAAATTATACCAAGTACAACGATACGGCTGATTATATAAACCGTTTAACCATAATTTGCACGTATCAGAGTCATCAGCATACTCTTCTTAAATCTTTTTGTGCTGCCTATGACTTGATGAATAGAATGCAATTTTGTATTAATACAGTGAGCATTACACTCAAAGTTATATTTGACAAAATTAGCAATTAGCACACAAAACTATCGTCATTTCGGGAGACAAAGGAAAACCCTTGGCTCAAAGCTCCTTTGCTAAGAAATGACCTTGTGTTCAAAGCTGCTAAATGAAAAAAGAAGGTCACAACTATCTACCTGGCGATCATTATCCTTTTGGTCGTCACACTCCTTTTTTTTAACTGGCTACATATCAGTTATCGATTTCGCAGTACAATCGAAGTTTTACAATGAGACACATTAAAGAATTTAATATGTTTATCATAATTTGGTGTCAGCTCTTTTGTAAGTCACCAAAGAATGGATTTCAGTGCCTCTTACACATCTCACACAAACTCATTGATCTTTAACAATATGTATAATTATCATTTTTGAATACATTGTTTAACAAGAGACTTGTTGCAAGGTATTAGGTATGTCTTTTCAATGTGGCTCCTTGGTCGTCAAGACTGCAATTCCTTTCTACAGCAAATGACTTGATACGTGATCCACTCACTTTATTACTGTACTGTACTGTATTGACTTTCTAGTTTTGATAGCTCCGTACACTACTGCATTTTTCGTCACGAGCGACAATATCAATGTCACACACGCTGCATATGATATTCATTTTATTATACCGAATAAAAGTATATAAAAAAACTTAATTATTTTTTAAATCATTTAATTCAACAGTTTCATATTTCGTCTGAATCGCCTGTGCAGACATTTAATAGTGACGTCACCACTATACGTTGTACAATCCAATATGACATCAAAAATATCAGCGCGGTCACATGACCTGACAGTCACTTTCGCTTGGTCACGTGTCAAAAAGGTTGAGATTTGTCTTGATAGTCAAAATATCTCTTTATCGGCTGACGGAATTTTATCATTATAGACAAAAGTGAGGTATAATAATACTAATTCTAACACGATCCGATTCATTTTCCTATTAAACAAAGAAGGCTGGTAACAGTGAATTATTAAACAACAATTCACTGTTCTGACGTCACAATTATTACGTCATAGCGTGAAACGGCGTAGAGACGCGCTGGAAAAGTAACCGATTGAAAATGGGCAAATATTTAATGAATGCCAACAAGGATGTACTCTAAAGTCCTTGGTAACGTGTTAGAATCGAAATAATATATCTTATTTAGTGATTTGCTCTTGAATAAATCATTGTTTCGTTCAGATGCGTAGTATTATATCACTCGGGCTGCGCCCTCGTGATATAATGCCTTCGCATCTGAACTCCAAACAGTGATTTATTCAGCGAAATATCACCGATGAGATATATTATTTCTTAAATATATGAATTAAGTTTCCGTTTAGAGCTGCATTTGTAAATGTCGCACAGTAACAGCTGATTGTTTAAAACGCAACCAGTGGTAGTACACATTTACACTATGTGTGCCCGCCCGCTTAGCTCAGTAGGTAAGAGCGTTGGTCTACGAATCGCGGGGTCGCGAGTTCGATCCTCGGGCGGGGCGTATGTTCTCCGTGACTATTTGATAAACGACATTGTGTCTGAAATCATTAGTCCTCCACCTCTGATTCATGTGGGGAAGTTGGCAGTTACTTGCGGAGAACAGGTTTGTACTGGTACAGAATCCAGGAACACTGGTTAGGTTAACTGCCCGCCGTTACATGACTGAAATACTGTTGAAAAACGGCGTTAAACCCAAAACAAACAAACAAACACTATGTGTATCTTAATATGTATACAGCGTGTACTGTTTTAAACATAATGTATAGTACTGTTAATACATATAAACTTGCTTATTTTATGTTACATAAACTGAATGAAATGATTTCCATGTCTTAACTATGGAAATTGGATATAATATACTTAGAGGGCTATAACTCTAGTTTTATTTCAGCAAGTTTGCCAAATATACAACTTGTCCATGATCTTTTGACAACATAAGTAATAGTTATTGTTCGAGTAATAGGTTTGCATTGTGTTTATAGACCTGCGAGGGATTTGTGAACCGAGCGAGCGTAGCGATAACTGTCTTACTTACAGGCTTCTTTGTTTTACATAGTCCAGATTGGTTTCGGATTTGAAGAACATTTGCAATGTGTATGTATGATAAAACAAATAGTTAGAAGAAAGAACAAGACAATATATGTCACAATTTATTTGATACTATTTATATAACAAAATGCCAAACTTGCTACGAACCTGTAAATATATGTCAGCAATTAGGACATGACATTTTGCATTGCATGAAAAATCCGTGCATATTTGGGAAATAGTCTCTCTCTGAGATCATCAATGTGTGTCTGGTCAGTTAGTCAGAATTTTGACGCAGTTGGTATTTTATGGCGGGGGGGGGGGGGGGGTAAAATGGGTATTTTTTAATAAAAAAGAAATTTATTTAGCTCTTTTTTTATTTTAATATGCCGTATAAAAAAATATTGATACAGATTTATCATTACGTTATCACAAGAAATGCGTCTCATTGTTCCTTCTCTTGAGAAGGAATATTTTAATTCGGTAAGTCACACTTGACTGAGCTACTGATATCGAAACCTGTTGTCATTACAAGCTGGCCAATTAAACTCCGTGACCTTAGGAATAGCCTCTGACGTTAAACTATTCTTTCCTAATTGAGGCGACTCTCTGACTGAACGCGTTCCGTGGATTACATATTACTAAACCCGAGGATGATTGATTGATTCTTTCACTTCCTCCATTGTTGAAGAACATAACATATGTATATTCAGTCGACCAGATTGACATATATCAGCAAATTTAAATGTAAACTAAATATTATCGTTATAATGGACTCAACTTGACCCCGATGGTTGACCTTTGTATTATAATACATAATTAGATACAACCTATTATTGAAAAGGAGTGTACATAAAACTCTTCAGCTCTTTGCATTCATAAATTTTAAACTGAAGGCAACCCTAGGCACCCCATATTTCTACAATGAAATAATCGATATGAATAATTAGCCTAAGGTCAACCACCGCGGACAAGTTGCGACTACTATACCTTCAAATGCATGGTTAATATGTGAAAACAAACCCAATTGCGACCCTCTAATTATGCGCAACAAATTTACGCTTCGAATCGTAATGGATTGACCGGGTCAATTTCTTATTGCCGTATTTACTCTACACTCTACTGAAAGTGGTAACAGATTTAATTTGTTGTTGGATTTAACAATTTATGTAAAATAACTAGCGTAAATACTTACTTGACATTTTTGGCAGTATAAAACAGACATTGCAACCAAAATTTTACAAGATGATCATTTTATATTTATATAGATGTGCCCTAGAAGGAACTTTTGCTATGCTTTAACTTGTAATATACCCTGATTTGGCACAATGAAAATGTGCTTAAACCTGCGCGCACACCATCGAGAAGATATAAAAAATCTTCAGTTTTCTTGACAATGAAAGTAATGAGGACAACTAATTAAGAGGTTTGTAGTTAGAGGCCACTGGTTTGATTAACATGGCAACGACTTGAATAAACATTATAAAGTTTAATGTCGTTTTGGTTCTCTAGACCTGATTCAGGTGAAGAATTCGAAGTTGTCATATACTTGTGGATGTCAAGTATAGAATCAATGAAACCTTGTACAGTGCAAAATATCAAATATTATTTGAAAGCATAAATTGTCAACTGTCAGTTCGATATGAATTAACGACTTTCAGCATAATTGGAACATTTTTTTCAGAAAACAAAATGTACTTTAACCAGTTTTCCACCAATTACCACTACCTAAAACTGCCTTTGAATATGTTTAAACTGTCAGTCTTATTTCAGAAACGCTCGGAATGTATCACGATAATTTAACTGGGTTATTTTCAAAAATACAACTTCGTAACTTATGTTCCATGTTAATTGTACAGAAAATCGTCACAATTTGCATTAGCAGACTATTAATTAGCTTGGAGGAAATTTGTGTAGTTTGCACTTTTCTGCAATCAATATTTTTCTTTGTTAAATAAACTGTCCTATTTGATGAAGCATTCTCCACTCTGACGGATCAATCTTGTTATCCAGATAATGCGAAATGCTGTGATAATTCCAAAATGCGACAAAATGGCAGATGGACGCTTCTGAAAATTGCATGTTTTTCGGCAAGTTGCTGTGGCTTGATAAGAGATTTTAACCACTAGATGTTGCAAAAAGATTAAAATTAATGGTGATTTGCTTTCATGGAACTCAAACTATTTTACTTTATTTTTGTGAATACAATACACAATACGTTAAATAGTTTACAAAATTTATGTAAGTTTAGTTTGAAAATTCATAAAAAATACTTAGAATTGATTTTTATGCTTGTTGTTCACTGTATATAAAGCTCTACCATTCCATTATCTGACATACTTTAGAGTAAGTTGTTAACATTTGCCGTTTTTATGTCAAAACCATTTATATTGATCCTTGTTTGAAAAATGGTTAATAGCCGAAATTGACCACGGATAATGCCCTACATGTGTTGTCTTTGAAAGTGGATAATAGCCGTCATTAATTCTTTCATTTACATCCATTACGAATTGACTAGTTTTGTGTGTGTGGACATGTTTTGGTGAATGAGTTTGTAACAACATGACGAAATGAACCTGTTAACGATTTTTATACTGGTAACAGGCACAACAATCTAATAAGTAGAGCTTATGAAATCCATCGCAGATTAAGAGTTTCTGCCTAACATGTTATCGGAAAGAATTTTTAAGGTATGGACCCGTAATATTGAGTACCTCCTTTTTGAAGAGTATTCAATTCCTACCATAAACCTACTTTTTCAATGTTGGAGTTATAATTCTGTCTCATTAAATCTGTTTACTTGAGGCACCCTAGAAAAAATTATATTTACAGTTTTAATTTTGTGTTTTATAATTGTTTAACAAAAGTTTGATGTTTCTTTTATCAAAATTAATGCTGTAATGAATTATTTGCAAACGTTTTAGATAGTGGCCATCACACTGAAATTTGTCTCTCCTTGAGCTTGAGAAAATTTCATAAATTATACAAAACTTACAAAAATACGGCACGGTAAAAATTGTTTAAAATGTGCAACACAATGCAAAACATGATCAATTTTAAGAATATACCAAGCAAATGCCATTTTTTAAGCATTACTATGAGGGGTCAAATACCTTAACACTCTAAATCCATGAATGTAATTCTTACAATTAATGAGATAGTCCGAATGATGACTTTGGATAAAAACCTGGTAAAGAATGCCGAAAAGATATGGCCATACGTTTGTTTAGCGCTGGTGGGGTGGGGGGGGGGGGGGGGGGGGGTGCAGTCGACCTTTACAGATCTTTGGCTCCTTTAGAAATAACTTTTGGAGTTTGGCTGTAGGTTGTTGTCTTCAACCTACGAAGATATACAAGACGTATAAATACGGTCTTCGAAAATGCCCAGGATTTTCAACACAACAAAACATACCACATATTTTGAACAGCAGTCAAAATACCATGGTTATTATAGCCCAAGGAACAAAGCAAAAAAGAAATGTATGTGAGTCTTGTATTGCAGATGAAATTTTGGTAGGGTAAACATACTAAGGGGGGGGGGGGGGGGGCAACTTTGTATGGAAAAGTTAACAAGTGTACTTAATTATTATTATTATTATTACTATTATTTTGTTGAATTAAACGACGCACCGACACATGATAGGTCATATCGCGACTTTCCAGCTTTAACGGTGGAGGAAGACCCCAGGTGCCCCTCCATACATTATTTCACCACGAGCGGGCACCTAGGTAGAACCATCGACCTTCCGTAAGCCAGCTGGATGGCTTCCTCACATGAAGAATTCAACGCCCCGAGTGAGGCTCGAACCAACATCGTTGAGAGGCAAGTGATTTGAAGTCAGCGACCTTAACCACTCCACCACGGGGGCCCTTATACTAAATTATTAAGTACAGTATCAAACTCTTATCAGTTAAGGCAATGTACTTCTTCTATGGTGGTTAAAATCTCTTATCAAGTCACAGCAACTTACCGAAAAACCTGCAATTTTCAGAAGCGTCCACCTGCCATTTTGTCGCGTTTTGGAAATATCACAGCATTTCGTATTATAGACCTCATCGGAACAAAGAAGCGGGTAGGTAAGAATCCGAGATTGCCCTCAAATAGGGTTTTAAGCATTTAAACAGTCTTGCCTTTCATTAACTTTACCCGAGTATTTCTGGTCATAAGTATTTGGTTTAAGTTTTTCGCGTACTTGGACTTCGTATTATTTTACGATGTGAAAACTGTACATTTCAGCATAAAATACTGGTTCAAAATAAACACTTGAGGCCCCTACAAATCAAAAAGCTATTCATCGGATTTGCCGCTCGTATTATTTCAGAAACACAAAAAAATATATATTTGTTTTTGGCTTGTACTCGCCCATTGAAAACAATCAAGCGCTTCTTTACGGACGTAACAGTTACAAATGCTTATAATTCCAGTACCAGATTGTTCTAAAATGGACTTAACAATAGATACATATCATGATACATTTATTTTGTTGCATTAAAGTTATTTCCCCTTATGCAGTTACGCCATTTTCTTCGAATGTTTCGGAGTTTCTAAAAATAATAGTTTTTGTATACGAAAGTATGTGGGTAAGGAATTTACATTTTTATTTGTGTTCATACTAATTTAGATATTCAAATTTTCCAATCCTCGAGTAGAATAATGTTAATGCACGTTAATCTACATTGAAGACCTTAATTGAGACTTTGTTTCAACAAATTTAATCCGTTAAGAAGGTAAACATAGAACAAGAGCTCTCGACTTTTCTCAGTGCTTGACTATGAATAAGAGCTTTGCCAGTAAAAGGGACATAATAGTCAATGGTTTTGAAAGTAACAAAGATACTGGACTTTATATAAATCTTTTAACCAAAAATAATAAGTTATAAAGGGGCATATCTGTCAAAACTGTTTCTTTTGGTGTAGACTGATAGTAAATAAATATTTTAAGTTTCAAGTCAAAATCTTCAATAGTAACAGATATTTGACTGATAATATCAAAAACTTCGAAAACTGGAAAAGTCGAGCTAAAAATACTACATTCTCATAGCAGTAAACACATATTCCGTCTTTTCGTAACTAAAGTCGAAGACGAGTTGTCGTTCGTGCAGGACGGTAATATCGACTTCCGGTTTTAATGTTTACATAGCGCGAACATCCACTCGACTTGTAAATAAATATGGAAGGTCTGTTAAATACTACGAATCTCCCGATTTCACCACAAACTACCGTTGAAGATATCATTAACTTTTCTAAATCAGAAATTCAGTCTTTTCTAAGAGCAAACCATTTAAAAATCAGCGGCAATAAATTGACACTTGCTCAACGTATTGTTGACACTATTCAAAAATCCAAGAACACGACGCATGATCAAGGGATTTCTTCAATTAACGAAGATAAAACAGTTGTTACACTTGACCCACAAGAGTCAAAAGTGCCATGCATTACTGAATTGACAGCTGGGTGGAGCGGAAACGATGACAAGTTCCCCAGAATCAGCATAACTGATATTGAAAACTACCTTATTCACACTAGTCACAGAACCAATGATGCAGGGAAAATGCAATGCTACCGCCAGTACATTCGAGGATTGAACTTCTATAAGGAGGGGTACATACATAAGATGATGATAAATGAGATCAGTCCAGACAGCCCAGTCTCTTATGTAAGATCTAAATGCTACCCATCCATGCAAAAAGGTGTCTATGAGCAATGGGTTTTGATAAGCAAGCATGCTCCCTTCCAAATACTGAAGGCCAACTGCACATGTCCTGCAGGGTAAGAGATGTCAGTTTATATCTTAAAGACTTAATATACAAGTAGCTCTATACAATGAATAGATACATTCAAACTATTTAAGCTTATACAGAAACCCAATTTAGCAAACAATGTTGTGTAGTACATATAATATTATATTAATAACAATGTACATGCATCATTATTATCTTTTGTCTGGGGCATTTGCAGGACAAGTTTGAATAATATGATATTTGATGATAGATCTTAATTAGCTACATCAATTATTGAAATAGTTCAAAGATCTATACATACAAAGTACAAGGTGACACTTCATAACAGTTAGAATATGAAATTGCATAGGCTTTTGAGTACTTTGTAGATATTTTATCATGGGATGAATATAGATTTTGATATTACTATTTACAATAATGGATTATCCTTACAGAAATTATCATTATTATTTCAGAAATGGTGAAGGCTGTACCCATGTGGCAGGGTTACTGTTTGCCTTAGAGGGGAGACCAATAACACCAGTGGAGGATGATGACAATGTCCCATGTACCTCCAAGCCCTGTCAATGGAACCAACCTAGTAAAAGGAAGAAAGAAACAAGACCAGTTAAAGATCTAACTTTCAAAAGAATAAGGTATGAAGATAATATTTCACCTTAACAGAAGAAAACACCAAAGTACAAGGTAGATCCTGTTAAATTCAGAGATACATTATGTGCAAAACTTGGAAATCAGTCAAAAGCAGCCTTGTTTGACATCATTGCACCATCATCAGAAAGTAGTTTGTCTGTGTCATGTGACCTGAATGTGTCATACCATGAAGAAGTTGAAACCAGTGAGTACATTACTTAAACCTCTGATAGATTCATTGATTTGACTAAAACTGTTCAAGATGAGCAGATGTGCGAAAATGAAGTGAAAACCTTTATGTCATCATGTAGCTCAGAGGTGAGAAGTGAAACTGAACTGAGAACAAGAGGGCAACATGAGAATTCACTGTGGACAAATGCAAGGAAAGGGAGAATTACAGCTTCATATTTTCATGATATTAAGTCCAGGAAAGATTCAACCAAGACTGACACATTACTTTCTAAAGTGTTTGGTGAAAATTCCTCATTTGATAACAGTGCTTTACAATGGGGCAGGAAACAGGAGCCCATTGCTAAGAAGAGGTACAAAGCACACAAGAAGTTGAAGGAAGGAAAAACAATAAAATTGACTGACAGACAGTGGCTTGATTGTGCATCCTGATTATTCATACATAGGAGCAAGTCCAGATGGGATAGTTACCTGTGAGTCAGAAACATTTCTATTGGAGATAAAGTGTCCATATAAGTGGAGAAACTGCTCAATTTTAGAAGCATGTAAACACAAAGAATTTTATTGTTATGTTGCTGATGACAACACCATCCAGTTGAAAAAGACACATAGATACTACACTCAAGTTCAAGGTCAAATGGGTGTGAGTGGGATACACAAATGTGAATTTGTAGTGTATACAGTGTCTGACTTTATAATAATACCAATTGAATTTGACAAGTCATTTTGGGAAGACATTCTTCGTCAATTGAATGAATTTTACACAGGCTATGTTTTTCAGAAACTAGTTGGAAAACATTGAAATCACTGATGGATTTGCTAAATTCAGGACCAAAAGAGAAACAAAGAACAATACTGAATTGTACTTTCACATTATTTATTTTAACAAGTGGCTAAACATTAACTGAATCACACTTTATTCAATCATAAATTGTCAAAATGATTGACATACTATAAATATAAAAATTAATTTACCTTAACATGTTATCATGTAAACTAATAGTTTTACACAGTACAGTTACTATAGCTTTTAGAATTTTGAAAGTATGCTATGTCTTAATATTCAAATATTTTAATCTAACAGATATTTACCATCTTGATCTGAACATTATGAAAATGGTGTGTTTCAATCTAGAAACATTCACATAGGTTGCCCCACTTATAAAACATAAAGGTGTGAGTACTGAAAAAAGAATTTGAAAACTGTGTCTTTAGTAAAATACTAATATTATTTCAGTACATGCAGTGCATAAACAGTTGTAAAAAAAATTAAATGATATTTTCATATTCTAAACAGCTTCCAAATGAAAAGAATTTTCTGTAGATTAAATATTATTTATATATTTTCAATGTTAATAATAATAATGTCATAATAATTATGATCCCCCCCCCCACCCTAATGTTTCCTTTTGATTATCTTTTAATTAAGTTTAATCATAAAACTTTAAACGTGTGTACTTGATACCATGCAAATTATTTGGAAAAGCTAAAAAATGTGTTATTTGCAAATGTATGAAATCAACAAAAATGTTTGCTAGTCAAATGCTGTTCTTCTGTATTCTTATTAAATCTTACTTCAGTAATTTGGTCAATTTGTCATAGAACTACATGTACTAGCTGTTATAAAAGTCCCTAGTATTGATGAATTATATGTTTTCACTGTAAGTAGGTGTCAGACTTATACCCCTAACCTGTCTTAAGCAGCTATACAGTCAATGGATCAATTTAATCTGACCATTATAAGTACATGTCTGTCTAATACCCCTAACCTGTTTTAAGGGGACATGTTGTCAATGAGTAAATTTCATCTGATCACTAGTTTATAAGTAGAAGTCTCTCCAATATCCCTAACATGTCTTACTCTTAAGCTAATAAGCAGTCATGCAGTCAATGGGTAAATTTAAATCTGATCATTATCAGTAGATGTCTGTCTTATATCCTTAACCTGTCTTAAGTTGACATGTTGTCAATGGGTAAATTTAAATCTGACCATTATAAGTAGATGTCTGTCTTATATCCTTAACCTGTCTTAAGTGGACATGTTGTCAATGGGTAAATTTAAATCTGATCATTATCAGTAGATGTCTGTCTTATATCCTTAACCTGTCTTAAGTTGACATGTTGTCAATGGGTAAATTTAAATCTGACCATTATAAGTAGATGTCTGTCTTATATCCTTAACCTGTCTTAAGTGGACATGTTGTCAATGGGTAAATTTAAATCTGATCATTATCAGTAGATGTCTGTCTTATATCCTTAACCTGTCTTAAGTGGACATGTTGTCAATGGGTAAATTTAAATCTGACCATTACAAGTAGATGTCTGTCTTATATCCTTAACCTGTCTTAAGTGGACATGTTGTCAATGGGTAAATTTAAATCTGACCATTACAAGTAGATGTCTGTCTTATATCCTTAACCTGTCCTAAGTGGACATGTTGTCTATGGGTAAATTTAAATCTGACCATTAGAAGTAGATGTCTGTCTTATATCCTTAACCTGTCTTAAGTGGACATGTTGTCAATCGGTAAATTTAAATCTTACCATTATAAGTAGATGTCTGTCTTATTTCCTTAACCTGTCTTAAGTGGACATGTTGTCAATGGGTAAATTTAAATCTGACCATTATAAGTAGATGTCTGTCTTATATCCTTAGCCTGTCCTAAGTGGACATGTTGTCAATGGGTAAATTTAAATCTGACCATTATAAGTAGATGTCTGTCTTATATCCTTAACCTGTCTTAAGTGGACATGTTGTCAATGGGTAAATTTAAATCTGATCATTATCAGTAGATGTCTGGCTAATATTCCTAACTTGTCTTAATAATTATAGTTATTTTAAATGTACTACTACTAATAATTATTATTATGATTTTTACTTTTACACCAAACACACATTGTAGTTGCATATGAAATTGTTATCGAGGGAAATAAAAAGCAAATTGCATTGCCTATCTTGTTTTTCAATTTCCTTATCACATTTTCAAAACAAAATCAATCTTCATTTCACTATCAAAGTTGAAAAAATACTTATATGTCAACATTTTGTGATGTTATCAATGATGTCATCAATTTAAAACACAGTACTGTACTATACTTCTCACTTACAACCCATTCCATGTTTGTGTTTAACAAATATTTTTGTGCAAAACGGTTGTAGCTGCAGTTACAACCATTTTGCACAAAAATAAATCAGCTTTTTGAGATACAAACTGTTGACAAATATCTTATAAAGGCATTTATTTTCACATTTCACTTCTAATTTTTTCACAGATTATGTAATTCATTAAAATACAACAGAAAATAGAAAAAAAATCATTTTTGTATAAATGACTGGACACTATTCATCCAATGAAACAAAATCTCTCTGTAGAACATTATATCAAAACTTTTTTCATGAAAGGTTGAATATGATCATGGAGTATTTAAATCAATTTAGTATAAATAACCAATAATCATAGAATATAAAACATGTTTGTGCATATATTAGATATCATTCTACTTTCATACATATTTTGTTGTCTTTGAATGTGGGAGAACATGTTACAATATATATTCATTTATAACAAACAACACTAAACATATACTAACTAGTAACTTCTTCAAGTCATAGAAAAAATTAGCATTTCACTTTGACACTAGTGGGGGTAGCATGTTTGTAAGTGCTGAACAAACAAAGAACATTTGATCTGCAAAGTCACTTATAGCCAAGGGCATTATGCCTTGAAGTATGCGAAAGTTTTTTATTTGCTCCATTTTCCTCTCCACGTGTATCCTAGCTGATGCAATCCTGCGGGTTGTCTCAACTCCAGTTTTGCTGAACTGGCATTTGGACTTAAAAGGAGGGCAATAAAGTTTAACACCCATTGGTTTCAGATCTGTATGAATATGAACAAAACCTTTATCAACCATTACAGCATCACCTTTTTCAAGTTGTTCAAATAAACCACCGCTTCTAGTAATTTCAACATCTGAGGTAGAGCCAGGCCATAATCTTGACACTAATACAACAGCTCCAGTCATGCTCACACCAATCAATGCTTTGAAAGTGTTATGTGACTTGTAATTAGAAAATGTGAGAGCTTTGTTTTCTAATGATGATGGACTCTGAATAAATATTTCAGTGCAATCAAGTACCACCCTTGTGTCTGAGAATTTTTCAAAGCATTTAGGAACATTTATTTGAAGTACTTCAAGCTTTGGCATGAAAACAAGTGATTGCATACATTCAAACATAAAAAGAATCCATTCATTGAAAATCTTTGACACACCACTTGAAGAAATTTTAAATCTATACTCCAAATCCTTCACAAGAAGTCCCAATTTTAGCCTCATCATTACCAACAAAAACTCATCTATGGGCCTTAACTTGCTTTTACGACCCAATTTATTTTCATTCATGCTGCCGGTTATCTCTGTTGACAACTTATCTGCACCTTGGTCAATTAATGAACTAAATAGGGCATCATATGTTTGAAAGTCTTGAAGGCCTGTGTAGAACATTATAAGACCTGTGGAGTGTTGAATGTTCTCAATAGTGATCTCTGGTAGACAGACAGATGTTTCAGCACTACTCAGGGGTTGTTGATAGGTTTGTGACTCCTGGTCCTTACAGTTGGTGTTAGAGCTGGCTGCAGGTAATGTGGAGGTTTTCTCTTGTTTACAGTACCTGCAACAAATACATAACACAGGCTATTGAAATATGATGAAAATTTCAACATTACATCTAGGTATGGATTATATTATTATTTGTGAAAAAGTTATGAGGAACAGGCAAACATCATCAGTATGTACATGTAGCTATAATATCTTATTTAAAATAATGGTCAAATATTTATCAGTGTCACATGGAAATTATATAAACATTCATTATATTCACATACAATGTCAACATGTACATGTTGTTGTGTAAACCAAATCTAATGAAAATTTATACGTGTATGCATGTCAGTCTGTATATATGTAGATTATGGACATAAGCAATGATGGTTCCAGTTAATTCAATGGTTATCATTTTAGCTGAGCATGTTAAGAAGTATTGTAGAGTAATTTGTATAATTAATTATACAGTTGCGCGCAAAGGCAAACTGCGGTTCAAATAGTTGTTTTCATGATATTTCTATTTAATGACTGGGGTTTTTTATTCATATTGACATTTTATTATGAATAAAATTGGCTCATGTAGCAAAAAATTAAATTTTAATCAAATTTTAGAATATTTTATAATTAATTTTAGAATATTTTATAATTATCATTTAGTAACTACCGTAGGCAAGTATTTTAATTTCAAAGCAATCCATAGACTTACTCTCAATCTTTTCAATTCAACCTTTCTAAATATACATCAAATGTACACTGTATAGTACATGTAAAAATAATATATCTACAATGTACATGTACGCCGTCACTGGCCCTGCACCGTATACAAGTAGAAGAAAAAACATGTCACTATACTTACGTATGATGATCAATAATATCACTCTTGACGGTGTCAACTGGTACAGTGGATGGTCTCAAGCGTGGTTCCTTCCTTTCTGATCGCTCACAGTGCTTTTTCTGAGGCAAGTTTACACATGGAATTTTATTTCTCTCAACAGAGTCCGGTCAAACACCGTTCGTAAAGTGGTCTGAACACACTCGAGTATAACTCGTCGGTTTCCAGTTCTTTCGGCTGATGGCGCGAATCCAGGCCTGTCGAGTACTTTGATGTTTAGGGAGCTTGTGCAGGGTTACATTTTTACCAAATTTTCCAACCCTTCCACTGAAATTGTGGGAGTAAGTTATCGAGCAATAATATTTCCCCATTGTTTACATTATCACCGGAAGTGCATAATACCGTCCCGCACGAACGACAACTCGTGATTGACTACAGATACGAAAATCCGGAATATATTTCATGATTATATATAGTTAAGTTGTATGCATTGGTGTTTATTACATATTTTCTAACAATACTTTCAAACGCATGCCTTATTTGATTACACTGTACTGTGCCAGTGTTATTACTTTTTTTTCACGAATTCGCTTTGTTGTGCGCTTGCAGGTCAAAACGTACCCAACTAAAATGTATTCATTGTTTTCTCAATTCCTGTTGATTTTTTTTTTTTTATGGAATGGAGCTGTACATTCATTTTTAAGGTCTTTATTAGATAATCGGGAGCAAAACATGATAAATATCATTCTTCGCACTTCATTCGCTCCTGATTTTCTCAAAAAAAAATATCTTAATTAATTTTTCGCTCGCCGCCTCATTTTTTTCCGAAAGAAATCCGATTAACAACATTTTAAAAGGGATAGTAATAGATACCCAACTTTTCTGCATCGCACAAATGCCTATCTATCCATATCTTATGGTAATATTTCTGATTTGACATGTGTTAGCAATTGGATACTGGCTAAGTTTTCGTACCTTTTATTACAAAAGTGTGTGTGTGTGTGTGTGTGCGCGTGCGCGTGCGTGTGCGTGTGCGTGTGCGTGTGTGTGTTCGGGTTTAACGTCTTTTTCAACAATTTTTCAGTCATATAAACGAAGGCGTCTACTTGTAGCAGTGAGCACAATGCCCAACTTTATGTGCTGCCTTACTGGAATATCACGCCGTAGACACGTGGCATGATAACCCACCCAGTCACATTATACTAACACCAGGCTGACCAGTCCTAGCACTACCTGCTTAATGCTGAACACCAAGCGAGGGAGCTACTAGTACCTTCCTTACGTTTTTTTGTATGACGCGGCCGGGGATCGAATTCACTAATATTAATATGTGTACATATTAAAATTCCCATAACGGTGTATAGTGGTAATAATATCCTCAAAATTAAAAAAAAAATGCGTTGACTTGTATACTGTTTTGACGTGTCTGTTGTTGAAGTCGGTCGTGCGTTAAGTAACTATGCAGCTAGTAATATGAGAATGATGGGTATCGTACATGTTTAAGGTAGTTTCGAATATAGTACAGTATGTCCCGGAGTCAGAAGGTAACATTATGAAATGCGAACTAATTTGATATTCCACTGAAAATAACGATTAAGATATTGTAAACAAAGTTGCATAATTATAACCATTTCGAATTTCAGTCTCAAGTTAAATACTATATTTTATTTGACCTTAACTCATAGTATATACATGTATAAATCACATTTGTACAAGCGTTCAAACAAATTGTAAATTAAATAAAATAGCTGAATGATTGAAAATAAGATATATATGAAAAGAATTATAAGGAAAAGAAGAATATGCAATTCAGATAAACAATCTTTTCAAAATGGAAAGTAGTAATTTTCATATATTCATAAATCTGTTGATATTGTGTTTATATCTAGTCTTGGAAAACGTAAGACGAAGCAGCAAGAATTGTAACTGGAACAAAGCGGACCGTATCACTAAACAATCTCAATGCGGAAATAGGATATATATCTTTGTCCAAAAGACGGATATAACAGAACTCATGATTTAAGAAATAGAGAGGATTATGAGATCTTAAGTAGACGTACGGAAATATTTTCTAGATCATTTATTCTATCTTCTATTTCGTTGTGAAATGAACTTTGTATTGAAATAAGACTATTAGAAACCATATCAGCTTTTAAAAGGTCTTTACTAACCATGCACACGGTTTAAAGCACAATAAACCGGAGATCCATCCTTTGGCAAACGAAAGTATTTAATATATCATTCTCTACTAAAAACAAAATGCATCAGTTTGAATTTTGATATATTTACAAATCAGTAAGTCACTAATTTTAGTTGTAGCTGTGAACACTATATAGAAGCAGGGTTGTTAATAATTACTTGCAAAGGTAATGCATTAAATTAGCATTATTTGGAAAAAGATGGCATTAAATTAGCATTAGCATTACTCATTTTTATCAAAATAATGCATTAAATTAGCATTATATAGCTAAGGGTGCATTAGCATTAGCATTACCATTACTTTTTGAGAATCATTGCATGTTATTATCACATACACTGTTTGTTTTTCATTAACTCATTTTAGTTTACCTAGGTCATCTACATGAATAGTTAAATACATGTTTGACTTCCTTGTATTATATCTTACTTTTTTCTTTTACCATTACTTTATAAAAAACAAAACAAAACACCTTATGTTGAAGTACAGCATGCATGAGGATTTAAATTGTTGGAGAAAGTCAAGTACCTGTTTAATGACTCCCTAACAGCCTAATTTAACATGACATTTAAAAGCTAGCTGCCTTAAGGTCTTAAACATCACTATCAGTGGCATAGTGTTAATTGATAAAAAGGTGTCAAAAGATAATAGATTCTGTTTGATATTTTGGGTGACAAATCTAATTATGTCACACTTCTATGGCTATTATAAATATGCCATTTGGAGTTGTCCCAGGTTTTAAATGTATTTTTCAAAATCTTTCAGGTGTATATTGAACAAAAGGCAATTATACCATTAGACAGTTTATCAAAATCAAACAACAATCTATTAGAGAACTGCTATAACCTGTGTTAATAACAGCATACATGTGTATTATGTTTTTTTCCAGTGATACCGAAAATAATGCCAAAGTAATGCTAAGCATTAGCATTAGCATTACTTACTTTGGCATTAAATTAGCATTATTTTCAATGCTAAAATTGTGGCATTAATGATTACTTGGCATTATTTGAAAAAAATAATGCACTACTAATGCATTAGCATTAGCATTAGCATTAGCATTACTACAACCCTGTAAAGAAGATTGTTTGCACTATCCGGTAGCCTAGTAGTACAGCGCCCGCTTTGAGTACAGGGGCCGTAGGTTCGATCCCTGGTCGCGTCATACTAAAGACGTAAAAACTGGTTCTAGTAGCATCAAAAGAATAGTACTAGGCAATGGGCAGCCAGGTACCAGTATAATGTTACTGGTGGGGTATGTCTCGCGTCTACATTGTGATATTCCAGTGAGGCATTGTGCTCACTGTTTCAAGTAGACACCGTCGTTTATTTGACAGAAACAAATGTTTAGAAAAGACGTTAAACACGCACACATTTTAGCCACATTTCATGTAAGTGAATATTTTTAAGGTGAGGGTATGTAATAATGTTTCGAGAACTTGTTATCCAAACCTTTACGCATACACTATTGTTAAGCTGTGATATTTTAAAAGATATATTCATAATGTAATGATAATGCAATAAAATATATTTAAGGCATAGGAGTGGAATACAAGTATGAAAAAGAAAAATATGGATTGCAGTGTATGGGTAGTAATAGATCATCAACATATAACGTCAGTCTGCTTCAGTTATAGTCAGAAGTACAAATACATGTTATAACCCACTCATATCGCATAGATGCGATAAAATATCTCAGCCATTTAAATTGGCAAACGAACGTCGAAGTCGATGTTTGTTTTCTTTTTAAATTTTGACTCTTCATGTTGGTATGCTGATATCATTTTCTACGCGCTCAACAAGGAAGTGGTTGTCGTTTACTTTGTATTATTAATATAGTTTCATTCTGCTATGAAATCATACTTCCTAGTGAACTGACTATGATATAAATTAATCTGTACTTACAAAGATTCCAAAGTTCCACTGAACGATGTATTATAATATAAAACAAATAACCTTGTTTACATATCAACAGAGATGGTCGAATGTACAAGGTTATATAGCAGTACTTCGGTCAAAAATGTGCTTCCGTGGTGTAAGTTTCGAAATAGTCCCTAATAAATAGATCCTATTTTTTCCCCATTTTTCCCGCATATGCGCGATAATCGGGTGTCAAACGGGCATTTTACTCACTCGTGGAAGGAATTTTACATAAAATAAAACACTTTTCATGTTAATATTCGAATGTTTTCGAGTTGTTTAATTGAAAACGAAAGTAGGGTATTTATTCTGCGGACCCATTTCTGAAATGCGGCAATATGAGGGTACCTGACTTCAGTTAACTTGCATTTTACGACATAAGATTCAACTACCCTTTTTCTCTTCGTTTTCTTGAAGCAAATGCAAGGATATCTTGTGGAAAATAGGACTACAACGCAGCGAAAATCTAGCAACTGTATCAAATTTGTTCTGAAGTGGTTACATTTAATATGAAAAATAGAACATTTTCTTTTATTGGTATATAGCCACAAAAAATCATAACTGTAGCTTACACCTGCGAAAAAAAAAAGAAATTCAAGCCGGAACTGATGTCAAGCTGACTCTCTCTTTAAATGTTTATTTATGTTTATTTAACTAAATTTAACGGTCTGACTATGTATTTCAATTAGGGAATTTAGTGAATTCTTACTTATTTCGATTAGTTAGATTTAGATGATTTTTTATTGTGTACATCATTTTAAAAGGAGATTTTCATCTTATATCATGTGATGAATTTTTCTTAATTTCTGATGTTTTAAAAAAAATGATTTCGCGCTGTATATTTGTCAAAGTGTGTACTTAATGTTTAATTATCCCGGCGATGTAAGTCAGGCCAGTAAGTCAGGCCAAATACATCGTATATGCTTCAGTATGTTTTATGACCCGGTCTTGTTAAGTGACATCTTCGAGATCGCAGTCTTGATCACCATTATGCGTGGCATTATAATTATATAACTATTGCGCTTAGTAAAATTCCGACAATTACATTAAACAAAAGTGAATGAAGCCATGCAATACAAAGACCCCTACTGGAAGTCACCTCATTTTCCTTATTGTTATTTATAGTAACAACGAAGGGAACTTATCCTAGAAATAACAAGTGAATGAAGTATTGCCATGCAATACAAAGTCCCCTACTGGATGGCACCTAATTTTCTCTACTGCAGTATAACATAATGAACTGATATCTGTCAATGATGTATAAACAATATTGTACTACATATACAATATGTTATAACAACACACTTGGATTAAAATGTGCACATATCAAAACCCACAGCTGTTTTCATATTGAATTTTTTTGGCTGATTATAAAAATGTTATCATGTAAGTTATTTATAGTAACAACAAAGGGAAATTAATCTTTAAAAAAAAATCTATATAATATAAGTCCACAAGAAACTCTTCAATAGGTAGAGATAGGTCAAACTACACCTAAAAATTGGATGTAACATGCATGCTGTACCACAGAAAAGTGGTCTCGATTTTTCTCTACCGCCAGTTATAAAAAAGTTACAATAAAATCTATTTATAGTAAAAACAAAGGGACGTAATTCTAAAAACAAGGGTGCCTCATGGTGGTGAACATTTGGTCCAAGTTACATCAAAATTCCTCCATGCATGAAGAAGAAATGTTCCGTACAACGTCATTCTTGAATTTGACCTTTGATCTCTAAATATGACCTTGACCTTAGACCTAGGGACCTGGTTCTTGCGCATGACATGTTGTCTCATCCAGGGGAATATTTGTGCCAACTGATATCTAAATCCTGCTTTGCATGACAAAGTTATAGACCGGACAGGAAAAAGATCCTCTTGACCTTTGATCTCAAAGTGTGACCTTGACCTTTAAGCTAGGGTACTGGGTGTTGCGCATGACACGTCGTCTCATCATGGGGAACATTTATGCCAAGTAATATTGTAATCCCTTGATGGATGACAGAGTCCTGGATCGGACAGGGAAAAAAACCTTATTGACCTTTGACCTCCAATTGTGACCTTGACCTTTGAGCTAAAAGTCTGGGCTTTGCGCATGACATGTTGTCTCATCATGGGGAACATTTGTGCCAAGTAATATTAAAATCCCTTCATGGATGGCAGAGTTATGGACGGGACAGGGAAAAAACCCTGTTGACCTTTGACACCCAATTGTGACCTTGACCTTTGAGCTAGGGGTCCGGGATTTGCGCATGACACGTTGTCTCATTATGGGAAATACCTGTGCTAAGTAATATCAAAATCCCTTAATGAATGTCAGAGTTATGGACCGGACACGAAACAGACCCTGTTCATGCTATGTTAACATTTGACTGCTAAGTGTGACCTTGACCTTTGAGATAGGAATCTGAAAGTTGTGCACGACACATCGTCTTATTATGAGCTACATTTGTGCCAAGTAATATTAAAATCCCTTCATGGATGGGAGAGTTATGGACCGGACAGGAAAAAAGCCTTGTTGACATTTGACCTCCAATTGTGACCTACCTTGACCTTTAAGCTAGGAGTCTAGGTTTTGTGCATGACATGTCATCTCCTCATGGGGAACATTTGTGCCAAGTAATATTAAAATCTCTTCATGGATGGGCGAGTTATGGACCGGACAGGAAAAAAGCCCTGTTGACCTTTGACCTCCAATTGTGACCTTGACCTTTGAGCTAGGGGTCCGGAATTTGCGCATGACCCGTCATCTCATCATAGGAAACATTTATGCCAAGTAATACTAAAATCCCTTCATGGATGGGAGAGTTGTGGACCGGACAGTAAAAAAACCCTGTTGACCTTTGACCTCCAATTGTGACCTTGACCTTTGAGCTAGGGGTCCGGGTTTTGCGCATGACACGTCGTCTCATCATGGGGAACATTTGTGCCAAGTAATATTAAAATCCCTTCATGTATGACAAAGTTATGGACCGGACACGAAATTGCGGACGGACGGACGGAAAAGTGCATTCCTATAGTCCCCGAAACTGGTTTTCAACCAGTAGGGGACTAATAATAATAAGAAGTCCACAAATAACTCTTGACCAGTTAAAAAAAACAAGTCGAACTTTACCCTAAAATTGGATACAACATGCATATTTTACCACAGAAAAGTGGCCTCGATTCTTCCCTCCAGCCAGTAAAAAAAGTTACAATTTAAGCTATTTGCAGCAACAACAATAGGAAGTAATTCTTAAAACAAGGGTGCCTCATTTTGGGGAACATTTGTGCCAAGTTATATCAAATCCCTCCATGTATGAAAAAGAAATGCTCCAAACAAATTCATTCAGTCATTCTTGAATTTGACTTTGACCTCTAAGTGTGACCTTGACCTTAGATCTAGGGACCTAGTTCCTGTGCAAGGCAATCTCTCTCATGGTGGTGACATTTGTGCCAAGTTATATCAAAATATCCACGCATGAAGAAAAAGTACTTCGGACAAAATCATTCTTGTGTGTGACATTTGGCCGCTAAGTGTGTCCTTGACCTTAGACCTAGGACCTAGGTTCTTGCGCATGACATCCTACACATGGTGGTGAAAATTGGTGCAAAGTAATAATAAAATACCTTTTAGGATTGTTGAGTTACAGACTGGAAAAATAAAAGCCCTTTTGGCCTTTAACTTCAAAGTGACCTTGACCTTTAAGCTATGGGCCCGGGTTTTTAGCATAACACGTTGTCTCATCCAGGGGAACATTTGTGTCAAATGACATTGAAATCTTGTTTTGCATGACAAAGTTAAAGTCCGGACAGGAAAAAAATCCTATTGACTATTGTTCTTCAAGTGTGACCTTGACCTTAAAGCTAGTGATCTGGGTGTTGCACGTGATATGCTATCTCATCATTGGGAACATTTATGCCAAGTAATATTGATATTCTTTGATGGATGACAGAGCTATTGGCCGGATAGGAAAATTAGGATGACCTTTGACCTCCAATTTTAACCTTGGCTTTTGAGCCAGTGGTCTGGGTTTTGCGCATGACACGTTGGATCATCATGGGGAATATTTGTGTCAAGTAATATTAAAATTCCTTAATGAATGAGATAGTTATGGACTGGACACAAAAGAGATCCTGTTCATGTCATTTAAACATTTGACTGACAAGTCCGACCATGGCATTGAGCTAGGGGTCTGAATGTTGTGCGTTACAAATTATCTTATTATGAGGTATATTTATGCCAATTAGTATTAAAATCTCTTTATTGATGGCAGAGTTATGGACCGAGAAGTAAAAAGCCTTGCTGACCTTTGACCTCAAAATGTGACCTTGACCTTTGAGCCAGGAGGCCGAGTCTCGCGCATGACACGTTGACTCAACATGGGAAACATTTGTGCCAAGTAATATTAACATCCCTTCATGAATGACAGAGTTATGGTCCGGACACGCCATTGCGGGCGGACGGAAAGACGGACAGAAAAGTGCATTACTATAGTCCCCGAATGTAGTTGTCAACTAGTATTGGGCTAATAATGTAATATTAGTATTGAAATAAATTATTTCAAGCCTCCCACGGGGATGTACTCCCAATAAAACAATAAGAGGTTTTCACCCGCGGGATTAACTATATTTTTTTTCTATTTCGCACAATGATAATCTTTAAGTTCGATTTAAAATTGATTTAGGAAAACTCACCCAATCTCCCGTGGGGGTTCCCTCCCGTAACGATTATGGGAGGTCTGTTTTTCAAAAGTCGCTTTTCAACGCAAAATAATGTCAGAGCAGTTTCTTATTACACATATTAATTTGAGTTACAATATTTTAGAGAAAGAAAAGCACCACAGGCTTTTCCTACCGTAATTGGTAAAGTAGGAGAACGCCTCCCGCGGGGGGTGGGGGTGGTAGAGGTGTCAAATGGGATAGCAAAAACCCCACTGGAGAAAAAATAGGACCGACTTTGATGTCATCCTTGAGATATGTAAAAGAAAACGGCCAATTACTTCTCTATGTTAGATATATAAAAAAAATCAAAGAAAAGTCAAAGACAAAAGGTAGCTGAGTTTGCGAAATGGCCAATGCCCCTAGAACCTGTCGAAAACGCTTCAAGATAGTTACATTCGCAACAAATAAATGACATGAAAGACAAGACAAATGAGGTAACCATACAAAAATTGGGCTATAAAGCTTTTAAATTGTACAAAATTTTAGTAGTGTTTTATCTTTTCTGTGTTACATTTTTACAATGTAACAATTACTTGAACCAATGATGTATGCCACAATAAAAAGACAATGCAAAGACATAAGTATGCACAAAGATTCCTATTACAAAGGCATACAAAAATAAGCTACTAGTAGTTTTATATCAGAGTTGCATTTGTAATGAGACACCATAAACTTTAAAATAACGTATTTGATATAATGAGTCAGTTAGGACGACGCGGCCGGGAAGAATTACATAGTATAAAGAAACAGTGTTTTGTAGTTTATACCGATTTAAATTGGTTTTAGATATGTAAAATGCATAGTTATTAAACGCATGACGCAAGTATGTAAAATGTCACTCATTGAATTGATAAGAATCACCATGGCCTTGGTAGTGTAGAGCGAAACAAACGACCAAGTATGTTTGAAACAAAAATGAATATTGTCCGGTTAAAAGTTTTGAAAAGTACCTATCAAAGTTGAATCCAGAGACTGAAAGTTTCTTACACATACCATTGTCAAAAGTGCTACCCGACAGCAAAGTCTGGTATTCAAAAGTACCCAGTGGCATAAATAAGCTTTATATTTTTATGCCACGAGTCTCCGCTGAGTCTGACGTTGCGCGGGAAATGACGTTACGCACAAAAAAAAACAACTGACGTTAAATATATGAAAAATATTAATAATTAATTCACATGAAAATGGATAACTTAAAAACGTGAAATAAATGTTAGATCATTTAAATACGAACAGTTTCATATAAAATTCCATGTGTTTTGTGGAGTATCTTTGAAATATGAGCGAGATAAAGCAGATCGACACACAGAAAGTTAACGTTTCTGATTCAGAAGTTCAAGCAAAGTTGACAGAAACCAGGGTCTATGAATTAAATAACTGTAAAACATTGTAAAAACACAGATCTTCAAATAACAGAAATGACATCAACATAACATAGACTGTGGGCGGTATAAAATCAGTGCTGAACTCCTCGCTTTACAATGCGCTTCAACCAGCCATTCACAGTTTTTTCACGAAGAAGAAAGGAATTTGGAAGCCGACTTCAACTGCGAATTCCAGTGTTTGATAAAAAGCTGAAGAATTTGGTTGAGACCAAGTACAGAATTTATGAAGGGAAGATACACCAATATACGGTAAATCTTTATCATACCAAATGTTCTGCTTTAGTGAATGGCTAAAATCAAAGGAAATTCATTGATAAAGACCTGCTATGTATTTTGAACAACATCGAATCTGACAGGACCATTTCTTCTCCAATTTCATTTAATTTGGAAATGTCAAATACTGATGAAATTCCCGGAAATTTGAATGAAATCTCCACAAATGATACTGAATTTTTTTTTCAAAAAATATTATACTATTGTATTAACCTTGTGTAAAAACTACTGATAACTTGTGTCCGTATGAAGATTTACAGCGGTACAGGAGAATTTGAATGAAAAACCAAATGAAATGAAACGAATGTTCATGACCTGAAAAATGAAATCGCATCTATACGATCCATGTTAAAGGACCACATTACAGAAACATCCCATCAAGTGTGAAAAATCAGTCAGTCGTCCAAAATGAAACTAGAATCAGAGAGATAAGCATTGTAAATGATTCCACATCTGTACTTGAAAACAAGTTGTCTACATCGTTAGACTTGATATACGGCGTTTACAGTCCCTTGCAGACAGTTTACAACATCAGCCCATATCCCTACCAGTCATAACTGCAAACAACCCACCAGAGCCTACCAGTGTCATAGAGACTCGAACTCACAATAACACATATCCGTCCGTCACTGATTGTACATCAGAAGTGCCGAGGGACCAAACTGTGAATGTTCAACCGTCATCAAATACATCTGTAAGTATCAGCAATCAGTATCTCCTGGCGACAAAATATTGCTGATTGGTGACTCCCTAATTAAGGGCATCAATCGGAGGGGTCTGAACCGAAATGTAGATGTAAAAACGATCCATGGCGGACATGTACAGAATGTTCTGTCCGTACTACTAATGATATCTCCAAGTACGGAAAGATAATTATCCATGTGGGAGGGGGCAACGATCACGCAAGGAACACTCCACTGGACAGTATCAAAGCGCAATTTAAGTCGCTCATCATGGAATTACATGCACGTAATATCAGTGCATATCTTATGTCTTTGTGCCCACGCAACGACTGTGATGTAACTGACGTAAACTTCCTAATGAAAGAGATTTGTCGAGAAGTACCGGCCAACTACATCAGGGACTTCTCGATGTTTATCTTTGGGGACGAAACTCCAGTAAGGCAGTACTACCAAAGAGATGGAATACACTTGAACGATGCGAGTACGCGAGTTTTCTTAAATAATGTGAACAAATGTTGACCCATACTAGTAATTTAAAGGACAAATGACAAAGTGCAGTCTCCGTCTGGTTTCAGCCATCCACGTTCTCGCGGTCAGCAAAATATTAGAGGTATTCGCAAACAGTCATACTTCTCCCGATTTCATGGTCAACACTTTGGTGGAGATATCCAAGGACAGCGGTATGGTAGAGGCTTTCATGGACATCAATATAGATCTCACCGATTTTACTATGGCTTTACGAGCGCCTGTAAATCATTTGCTCACAAATATCGCTTTGATATTTTAACAGAAATTTGCTGTGAATGTTTACAACTTAGATGTATTTGTTTATATGAAAATCCCCAAATTTTGTCAGAGTACTCATTTTTGTCAGATTACTCTCCGCATCTAAGATTTAAAAGTTGTACTTCCAATAATTTTTCCGCTAGACCCTGCGTAAAGTGCTTCAATGAATCATGTACCTGTTTTTCTGCTATTCATGTTAATGAAACAGTTTTTCAGAACAATTCTTTTTTGTTAAATGATAGCTATGATATTTTGTCATACGAGACGAATGAATCTACAATTTGTTGTTACTGTCTGAGCCGTGCATGTACTTGCAATATTATAAATAACAGTTTAGATTTGATTTTACAAGAGGAAGTACATTTGTCACAGAATCAAAATAACAGCTGCAACTATTTTTGTAAAGAAGATACTTTGAATGACATTTGCATTGATTGTTTTAATACTACTTGTACTTGTGAGGAGGTATTTTCTGAAAACGAATCTGATTTAAAAAACGATTCCTCCATGCCTTCCATGTTAATTGCTAGCTATAATAGTTCTTTGACTCAAGATACTTTTACCTCTGCTAGTATAAACAAATGGGAAGAGGAATATTTAAAGAATGATGTTTTTAATACAAAAACGATTTCGTCCCATAAAAAGTTTGACAATCAATTGCCTATTACAGATAACCCCTTTAATCTAAATGGTAAAGGCTTAAAGATTGCCTGCTTAAATGTACAGCATTTAATGCCAAAATATGATGAAATTAACTGTATTCTGCAAGGTAATAATGTAATAGAAAGTTTTGGAATATATGGAACTTTCTTATCTGAAAAGGTTGCTGAACATGAATTATTTATTAATGGCTATAATATTGTTTGCCGGGATAGGATAGATAAATCTGGCGGTGGCTTGTTGGTCTATGTTAATAATAACATACCTTTCTTACGAAGAATTGATATTGAATCTCATGACATAGAATGTATTTGGTTAGAAATATGTTTTCAAAACACTAAGCCGTTTCTAATTGTCTTTCCTTACAGGCCACCTAATTCAAGGCAGTCTTGGATTGATCAATTTGAAAAGCAATACTGTAAAGCAACATACTATTGTGATGAAATATACATGCTGGGTGATATAAATATTAATTATTCAAATACTTACGGATTTGAAAATAAGAAGTGGGAATTTTTTGTTTTAAAGTATGGACTTACTCAATTGATTACTTTACCAACAAGAGTTACTAAGACTAGTACAAGAACTATTGATCATATTTATACTACACATATGGAAAATGTTATTTAGTTCAATGTCTCAGAATTAAGTTTAAGTGACCATTATCCTGTAAGTTTTATCTGTAAAGTCAGTAAACACATTAAATTTGTAAAGCATAAAACCATCACTTATAGATCGTTTAGTAAATTTTCCGAAGAAAACTATCTACATGACTTAGCCTTGTCCGGTATAGATGATGCTGAAACTGTAGCAGATCCTAATAAGTGTCTAGATATAATTTACTATAGATTAAATGACGTCTTAAACAAACATGCACCACTCAAACTTAAAAGGGTTAAGCATCTTAAGCAACCGGAATGGTATACAGATTCTATAAAGGAAACACGTCGAATGAGAGATAAGTTTCATCATATGAAAGATTGGAATTCCTACAAAAATGGCGTAATAAAACTAAATGTTTAATTACAAAAAGTAAAAAGCAGTTCTTTAGTAATGCCATTAAGTCAAAGTTGGATTCAAAGCATCTATGGTCTAATCTTAAAACACTTTCTGGTCAGTCTTCAGCTTCAGTGAAACTCCCTTCAGTTCTCAAAATCAATAATGAAGTCATAGAAGGCGACATGAAATTTGCAAATGCGATGAATGTTAACTTTGTAAATATCGCGAATAATATCAATAGAGTTCCTTTTAATGAAGACAATTTCTCTGATCTTGGTGTTGATGGTATAGGACCTCGTGTTATAAAAATGTCCTCTGACTACTTAATAAATTGTTTAACCAGTTTAATAAATAAATGTATTGACCAGAGTGTTTTCTCAGAAAAACTTCAAAAAGCCTGTGTACTACCTTTACATAAAACTGGCCCACTAGACGACCCAAATAATTATAGACCTATTTCTATTTTACCGACTTTATCAAAAATATTTGAAAGGCATGTTGCTTTACAATTACAAAACATTTTTCAGTCAACTGATATTTTGCATGCGGCTTAGTCAGGTTTCAGAAAAAAACGCTCGTGTCACACTGTCGTAATTCACCTTGTAAATAAATGGTTGAAAGAAATAGATTCGGGTAACGTAGTCGGCAGTCTTTTTCTTGATTTCCGTAAAGCATTTGGTTTGGTTGATCACGAAATTTTGCTTCAAAAATTGAAATTGTACCATTTTCCTCCCTCCTCTGTTGGCTGGTTTCGATCTTATCTTTCAAATAGAACGCAGTCTGTTAAATTAAATACTAGTGTTTCTAATGATCATTCATAAAAACAGGAGTGCCTCAAAGTTCAATTTTAGGCCCTTTATTGTTTGTCTTATACGTTAACGATTTGAAAAATTCTAACTTTGACATGTATGCTGATGATTCAACTTTATATGTGGCTGATCGGTCAGTTTCTCTTATTGAGACAAATTTACAGTCTGACTTACATATCATAGATAAATGGTGCGCTGCAAACAGTATGGTACTTAATCCTGTAAAACCTACTTCGATGCAGATAGGTTCCCAGTATAAAATAAGACATTCTGCCTCTCTGAATCTAATAGTGAATAACTGTCGTATAAATTTTGTCACAAATCAAAAAGCTTTAGGTGTACATATCGATCAGCATTTAAAATGGGATGTTCACATAGAAAATGTCTGCAAAAAATTATCTAACAAATTTACACTACTACGAAATATCTCAAAATTTCTTACACTAAAAATGAAACAAATGTTTTATAATGCCTACATCATTCCGATTATTGACTACGATGCGATAATTTGGTGTAATGCTCCCAAAACATAATTTTCAAGAGTATCGGTGTTTCAGAAAAGTATTGCTAGATGGATATTAGCAAAACCTTTGCTATCCTCTTCTGTTGCTATGTTTAAAGAACTGAAATGGCTTTCTGTCGAAACAGACATAAATTACATATAGCTGTAATGACGTTAAAAGCGCTACATGGTTCAACCCCGGAATATATTATTCAGTTGATGACTGTTTCCGACAACAAGTCATACAACCTAAGATCTAATTCCCGAGGTTTAATTACTCATTTCAGACTCAGTTCAGATTATATGAAACAATCTTTCAAATCTTTATCAATGAAAGTGTGGAATTCTATACCAGTTATTATCCGAAATGCAGCGAATGTGAACTCTTTCAAATACAATTACAAAAAAAACCTTTTATTTGATGAAGTCTGCACTGCATAATCATAATGCTACAGGTGCTCAGATCAAATGTGTTTTTACCTTTTGTTATTTTTTATATTGCATTTTTTGTACCCCCCGTCCACAAAGTTGTAAGTGGGGGGGGGTGTATACTGGTTTCAGGTTGTCTGTCTGTCTGTCCGTCCGTCTGTCCGTCCGTCCGTCCGTCCGTCTGTCTGTCCGTAGACACAATCTTGTGCGCACCATCTCTCCTCATCCCCTTGACACAAGTTAATGAAACTTCACACAAGTGATCAGTAACAACAGTAGTTATGCATGAGGCATGTTAGGTTCTTTTAGAAAAAAAAATATTGCAGAGTTACGGGACTTTGTTTTTGTTACTATACTATATACATAGACACAATCTTGTGCGCACCATCTCTCCTCATCCCCTTGACACAATTTAATGAGACTTCACACAAGTGATCAGTAACAACAGCAGTTGTGCATGGGACATGTTAGGTTCTTTCAGAAAAATATTGCAGAGTTACGGGACTTTGTTTTTTTGTTACTATACTATATACATAGACACAATCTTGTGCGCACCATCTCTCCTCATCCCCTTGACACAATTTGATGAGACTTCACACAAGTGATCAGTAACAACAATAGTTGTGCATGGGGCATGTTAGGTTCTTTCAACGACATAAACTGCAGAATTGTGAGATTTTGTTTCTTCTTAACATACTATGTACATACAGTCTGCATATGCAATCTTGTGCGCGCCTAATCTTCCGAACCCTTGCACACAATTTAATAAAGCTTCACACAAGTGATCAGTACCAGCCCTAGTTGTGCATGGTGCATGTTACGTTCCTTTAGATAAATATTCTGCATAGTTATGGGACTTTGTTTTTTTGTAACTATACTGTATACATAAAGTCTGTATACATACAGTCCTCATAATTATGCAATCTTGTGTGCGTCAAATTGCAATGTACTGTGTCAGTGCATGCGGGGGGTACATTCATCACCTTTAGTGATAGCTCTAGTTTTAAATACTTTGTACCCTGTTGAAGGCCTCATTGTAAATATGTGATTTCATTTGTATCTGCTTATGCGATTGCATAGTGAGTTTACCTTCGTAAAATAAAGAAATTATTACTATTATTATTATTATTATTATTATAAGTCAATCTTAATCAGAGATTCACAAATCACGGTAAACGCGCAACTATTACTTCGAAACCCTATTTAGCCGGTGTGTCTAGCATTGATATACTAGTAATGTTTGTCTCTTACAAAAAATGTTTAAAGTCTACCATTATATATAAGGCCATCTAAAGAGGATCGCAAGAGAATCAGTGACATATTGTCGCACAGTGGGTCTGACTAGGAAATTCAGCAACTGCCTGCATGTCCAATTATGTCAGATAATGAACGGATCGAAATCCCTGCCTCTGTGCCCACTGAATGAAACTGACAGTGAAACTAAAATGTCTACACGCATGAAAACACATCCAAACAACATCGACATACAAATGTCAGAATCAGCTGCCAGCTGTCAAATTTTATCTGGTAATATTAAAATCCAACAGAATTAATGTAAATATGTACAATGCAATGTGCTGACTGTAGTTTAAACTGCATAAAATGACTGACATACTGTTCTTTATATTATTGAATATAATGTATTAAAATACGAAAATGTTAAAATCTGGTTGTCTTCTTTTAATTTCTTTTAGTTTTAAGACACACCGTTTGAAATAGATCTGTAAAATATTCTGTTGCTCGGAAATTGGATGTATTCAGTTTTCGGGGGTGTAAACGGAAGAGCCGATCTATATATAGAGAAATGACATGCGCATATAAAATGCGACGCGCTGAAATAAGTAGCAAGTTATTATTTTTGCTTGATTTAAAAGGCTTTTTTTATTTTATTTCTTTGACAGAAGTCATGTTAGAATCGAAATTATATATCCAAGCCGATGATTTGTTGTTGAATATTATCATCCTCGTGATGTAATATCTTTTCATCTAAACTCCATTTTTTTAATCCAGTGTCCAGCTGGATAGCCTCCTCACATGAAGAATTCAACGCCCCGAGTGTGGCCCGAACTTGCATCGATGAGGGCCAAGTGATTTGAAGTCAGTGAACTTAACCACTCGGCCACGGAGGTTCCTCTTACTAAAGAAAGTGAAATAATTTTACAATAACTATCGTCCAAGCAAAGGATGGCCATGAGTTCATCTTATACACGACAACGTCTCCTCTCACAAGTGCGATGTTGTCATTTTTTTATTTGGCTTCTGAAAGGTGGAAGTTGTAAACCATCAGATTTATTCATCTGACCTGAGTCCCTGTGACTTTATTTTCAAGGGTGAAGAAAATGCTTTCTCGAAAGAAATATAAGTCCATGCGTTCTCTTGTTCTCCAAAGCACCATTTATCAGTGTCTCAAACAGATACCAAAAGAAGACAACTTATCTGCTTTTCGTGATTGGGTAAAAATATTACAAAAATGTGTTTCATTAAAGGGGGAATACTTTGAATGTTTGTAATAAAAAATGATAAAACGTAGCATTTAAGAAATCTGAACCGAATGGCAGAACCTTTTGCAGGACCGTCGTACCTAAATAGAGAAAGTGCAAAACGGTAAATTGTTTGTTTAGGACAATTTTGTTATTAGTTGATATGAGAAAGTATTTTCATGAAGGAATGGAAATATAGGGGATCATCAAAAAAAAAACAAGAATTCTCTTTCTCTACAAGACAAATTCAATCGCAAAAAATAGAAACTCAGAAATACAGGAAATCTTTAACGAGTATAGGAAATAAGCGGAAACATTTGAGTCCTCCGAAATACAAAAATATGTATATAGTCAGAAAAATATATAAAGCGGGTCCTCGGAAATACGGGAAATTCATATAAAAATATTAATTCCAGAAAACCTGACAAAATTTCACTGACAACTCTAATCTCGGGTGGATACCATTAATTGATTGAAACCCTAATCCATGGTAAATATGAACTGAATTTCGCCAAAGATTTCAATGAATCTGACACTGTCTGCTTGGGAAATACATGTATTTGATTTACTACCGCTCGTGGACAATTCTACGTACTTCACCACTGTAAACTTAATTATGCCTGTTGCAGCGCTTATTGAATCAAATTACTCCTTTTTGGATGTAGGTTTATTTTCCTCCTATACATTTTTCTCTAATGTTTTTAATTGATATTTATGCAACAATTTTCGTTAATAGGATCCAGTGAGATAGATATTAACACTTTTACCATGATGTATTTGTAAGAACTACCCTGATCCTCTAAGTAGTATCAGTTTATTTAAAATCCAATAATTACCCATGATATCATAATGATTGAATGTTACAAATCCAGTCTTCGTCTTCTTTAAAAGAATACATAAATAAACTTAAGTAATACTGAAGTAGTCTTCTAGCTGGCTTACATGGAGGCTCATTTCCGATATGCGTTGACTAGAACTGTATTGATGATCGAATTATGCAAAAAAAAAAAATGAAACCAGTTTATTATGTACTGTTTTATACTTTCTAAAAAGGCAACCTCTAATTATCTTTTGACAAAAGTCTCTAAGTGTATTGCCTCGGGCAAATGTGACTTTAAGATATTTTTAAACTCTGACGACCACAGATAAGTATTTTGCCGGCAATGGTACAATATGTATTAAACCAACTGAAAGTGTAGAAATTAGATGTAGTTGGACGCTGGACCTCAGTAAAAGGCTGTGCGCATTGCAACAACTGAGTATTATATATGTTAAACATTTTGCGATAAATCGTTGGCTTTTAAAACTTATATTCATGTATTCGATAACGCTCCAATTTGAGTGTCTAATTTTAAGGCTGATGCGTACCTTGCAACCAGGGTAGATTCAAATGTATTGAAATGTAGCAATAAACAATGATTCGTGTAATTAAATATATTAGTTCTTAAAACGTGTGTTTGTCTAGATCCTTTCAAGTAAAATCTTTATATAGTTAGGAAGTACGTATCCGTAGAAGTCCGTGTTTATTATGATTCAATTAGTATATGCATTAGCTTTCTGATATAAGCTATAATTATATATATAACGCTGGGCTCGTGTTTCCATGACAATGCATTTTCTCTCATTTTAAGCAATTAAATATGTTAAGGTTTTTGACGGTTTCATTGCCATTTTCTTTGTGTGTGTGTGTTCGGGTTTAACGTCTTTGTCAACAATTTTTCAGTCATATAAACGACGGTGTCCACCTGTAGCAGTGAGCACAATGCCCAACTTTATAGTGCTGCCTCACTTGAATATCACGCCGTAGACACGTGGCATGATACCCCACCCAGTCACATTATACTGACACCGGGCTGACCAGTCCTAGCACTATCCTCTTAATGCTGAGCACCAAGTGAGGGAGCTACTAGTACCATTTTTACGTCTTTGGTTTTGGATCGAACCCACGACCTTCCGCACTCGAAGAGGATGCTCTACCACTAGACTACCGAGGCGGTTGCCATGCCATTTTCGTTATGGACTAAATAAGATGTTAGGGTAAATATTTAAACAGACTAACAAACACCTTACATTGTATCCTATCTTTCTTAAAGTTATAAGCAACTATGGCAACAAGTTTGTTTGAAATCTCTTATATCTTTATTTCTTATTTCTTTAAAAAAGTATTTAATAAATTCCTTCCCCATTTCATGTCACTTTAGAACATCTTTTTTTAAAGTTAGTAATACATTTTGTTTTATTAAATATCAAAGATTAAGATTCTTACAGAAGTACTCCTCGTCTAAGTTTTTATGGAAAAATCACGTGTCATTCTTGCCTTGCAGATAGTTTTGAAATACAATTAGAAACTGAAAATGTGTTCCTTAAACAGTGTAAAATGCCTTATAATCTTACCTCGTCTTATGTCTCAGGGCTCGTTTCCATGGTAACACTCCTCACATCACCTCATCACCATCAATTAATATTCCAACTTTAATGTCTATACTTGAATAGTTTTGAAGTAGTATTCAAAATACAAAGGACAGATTTGAATTCATTTTCGACAGGTTCATGCGATGTGCACATCGTGTCATTGCCGCTTACCTACATGCTAAGTTCGAAGTCAATACCGTGAATGGTTATTAAGGTATGCTCTAGACGCAAAATATGACGCATTGATCTTTGAACTACCGACCTGGTTCATGTGCTCGATTACTAAGGCACAAAAATATATGTAAGTTATTCTTTATATCAAAATAAAAAATATATATGAGCGATTTTATAAAACCTAATGACAAACTTTCGGCTTTAATGATTTGTTCAAATATGCTGCTTGTTTTGGAGAAAACCGCATAAAAATCACATAGAACAGACAGTAATGTCATTCAACCACAAAATTATTTCTAGAAAGCCTTGGACTCGCTATATATATAAAAAAAATGATGACATTGTGTGTAACTAAGCCTGTTCGGCAAAATAAAGTGTTTTGCAAAACTGTATGAGAGTTGGGATAGACACAGTGACTAAATGACTAAATAGTAAGTCTAAGTCTGTTTTATAGGTTTGTAGTTAATATCATCTCAAGTTTACATAATGCAAGTACGAATTTCAATGACATTCAAACGGCTAAATGCCAGGACGAGACAATCTCTGTGAGAATTCGAGGAGACCGCAAGTACTTATTCTGTGTCAGCCGAATTACTGTATTTTATTTCGTTTGTTTTTGAAAATCTTGAAACTATTCAAAACATGTTGAATCAGATATTATTCTTGAAGAGACTAGTTAGAAATGTCTTAAACAGTTTTATATCAATCCAATTTCCTATAAAAGTGGATGTTTTAATAACTTGAAATATAGTCTATTATCTTCCAAAAACCATTGAAAAGAATACAAAGGTCGTTTTATGACTTAAGTTTAACCATACCAATCCCGTCGTTTTCATTAACAATACTTTTCTAATAAGCATACTAGGAAATAGAGATCAGTATAGATGTACCTTTACTAATCATACATATTCTGTATTACAAAAGTTCTTCTACTGTGACATTTTGATACAAGCAAAACTGTATTTAATAATTTATCTACTCTAGCAAATACTTATAAAAGTTAATGTTTTACCATAAGTAAGCTGACAAAATTATATGAAGCATGTTTTAAAGGGTATATCAAATACACATGAATAAATCTTATATGTTGTTGTTGTGTATGATATTGTGTTGTATGATATTGTGCCTAAAACCATTTTCATTTTCCACTCAATTGTGTAATTGCGAGGGAAGTAAACTGATAGATATCTCTGCTTATAAGTACTGGCCTAAGACAAGAGTAGTCATTATTTTTGAATCACAACTTTAAATGAAATATTTAACTTACTGTTATTGATATTAACAAAACTATTATAAAATTCACATTTGCAAACGCATTTTGGTTAAGGATTTAGAAATCACTTTCAAGACTTTACTTAATGTATGTGTACTGTTTAAGATTTATGGTCTATCTCTAGTTCTAATTTTCATTTATGTCGTAAAATAAGTGATATGAGAGCTACTCTTACCTGTATCAAAATATTTTTACGCTTTAATTAACAAACATTATACTTTGAGACAGCTATGTGATAATATTAATAATTAAAGAATTAAACTAAAAATGACAATAATATACATTATTATGACTATGCGGAAGACTACTTGTTATCAAAAGGTGATAAAGTCTACATTGTTGGATAACTAGCTGTGGAAGCAATGCCACATTGTTTGTTTCTGTTCCGCACCATCTTTATATATATTCTTCATCACCCCTTGTAGTTCCCCAGCTAAAAACCTAAACGAATAAGCATTATTAGTTCTGCATCTTTTTAAGATTTGTTTACAAGCTCAAAATAAAGCTACGAGTATTCGAGATAAGATAGTATATATTTTTTCAACATATGTTGACAAACTTGAATAAAAAATGTCAAAGTTACGAATCTGCGAGGTGTAATGTTTTACATCTGTTTACCAGCTAAATTTCAAACTAGGCGTATGTGAGGTGTGGTGATATATATGATTTCAACAGCTGTTTTCCAGCTCAAAGTCAAACTACAAACAATCGAGATACAATGATATATATTTTTTCAACATCTGGTATAATGTTAAATGACACAGCGCTCTTTGAATACTGTTATTGCCCACTGCTTACCAAACTTCTCAAAACTTGAGTAGCTTCTGTAGACTTTAATTTTAAAGTGAGGCTATATCAGATTTTTTTATGGAATACTAATTAAGAATCGCTGCTGATTGACCATTTTTACTCATTTATAAAAAAAATGTTTAGAAACAAACATACCTGTTTTTACAGTTATAATATTCTTTCCCACTTTCCAAACCGTACCCAGCAATGACAAATTAATTTAAAGCTGTGGTCTACGCGTTCAGACGAGCACTTGCTGTCATCATATACTCCGCTCTTGTAAAGCTGAAATCCCGTTGATAAGAATTGAACGATAACGTTGATTATTCATGAAAGATCAGTAACAGTTTTCTTTTTACAATTCCTACAAATTTTGCTTAGGCTGGGATAATAGTATCGAAATCTCAGCAAAGGGAATGACATCCCTCCAAAATGAAATTTTATAAATATTGACATAGAGCACTCGCACCATTATAATCTTATAAGATATAACGTCAATATATTTCTTTAAAAAGATAAATTTATTATCTTGCATATAGAAATTACATATAATCTAAACTTTTGACGCTGATTTTAACGATTGTGTAGAGTTAACTTTTTGAAAATGAGTGTTTTTTTCTCAGATTTAGATGATGTTGGGAAAGAACGTTCACACTATTTTATTCTGATTTTAAAGGAAATATATTTAGTGTTATGGTAACGTTTTATATGTAACAATGTATAGTCAACTCCACTTGTAACGATATCGCTTGTACCGATATACTTCTTGTAACGATGCTGTGGCTGCAGTGCCGACTCGGGCCTTCTATATTTCCTTTCCGGATGTATCGATATCGCATGTAACGATATTTTGGATATAACGATGCGATTTTCAGGTCCCCAATGCTTTGTTTTCCCGTATAATGAGATAATTAGAGTTGGCGAGACGTTGTAAACTCGTGAGAATGACCGGCGCTCAGACGATTACGGGTAATTGAACAAACCATCGCACAAACAATTCAATGAATTGAAAGTAATTTTCACACATTTACAGCTAAATGCTTTTTGATGAGCGAAACATATTTGAGTTAATAGTTATACTTAAAGTAAATTGTACATGTAGTTTCACATGTCCTCATGCAAAATGAACGTACATTTTGCTATTACGATGAAATTAAATTCAAAGTTATTGTACTTTCACGTGACATTCCTTTTGTAATGTATATATATTATTTCATGATTATAAATATATTTTCATAACCTTTGATGAAAATGACGTATATACTTGACTAGTAAGTAGCATGAAAATAAACCGTATACAGAAGCTGAACGTATTCTATATTATGAGTTGCACTTCTCTTTAATCAAGCACACCTTACCTACTTTCGGTTTCGGCAAACGCCGAACTCAGCTTCGGGTGTAACGATATCCGGATCTAACGATATGAATTCTACGGTTACAAGCGGAGTTTACTGTTTTCAAATTTCAGGTTAAAAATACTTATGCAAATATGGTGGTACATGTATAACTATTTATTTTATTTTAAGACTAAAGTTGCAATATATATATATATAGTTTTACATTAACACGAACAGTTAAACCTTCAGTTTTCAAAAGAAAGGATATATAGATTTCCTTTCAAATTACGATAATAGCCGCAAAACAACAATGACATTATTTTGTTTTGGAATATTACCTATAGCAATTTCGGCATCAACAGCTCCAAAAATATGTTCCGCAAATAACAAATGCTATTGCTTCTTGTAGAGCTGTCTCATTACCTCTTTGGAGGTCAACAAACCCTGAACAGATCGCCGCTCGGCCTGACGGCCTGACTTCCGGTATATGTACTTGTATTCCTGGTCACAGATGAAAAGGTATACTAACTTCGTTTTAAGACTTAATGCATACATTTATTTAAATTTTATTTTAATGGAAAGATAAGTTTCACGATGATTTGTTGACATCTATTCCGTCAATAATAATTTGTTTGACTGTTTGTTTTGGGTTTAACACCTTTTTTCAACAGTATTTCAGTCATGTAACGGCGGGCAGTTAACCTTACCAGTGTTCCTGGATTCTGTACCTGTACAAACCTGTTCTCCGCAAGTAACTGCCAACTTCCCCACGTGAATTATCAGAGGTGGAGAACGAATGATTTCAGGCACATTGTCTTTTGTCAAATCGTCACGCGAACATAACGCCCGCCCGGGGATCGAACTCGCGACCCCGCGATCCGTAGACCAACGCGAAATTGTTCGCACTTCTCTGGGCATAACTAAATTTCATACACTTAATTAAGGGTCGTCTTATTGTGATACATATTAAATTACACGAAGAGTGTTCAGATTGCTTCGAACATACCTCTGGATTGGACAGATTATAAATTTAGCGGCGCTCTGACACATCGGGGCAAAACATGAGAAGCGAATCGCTGTGGTAATAGTCTTAATGTATAAAATACATTGGTTGTGTTTAGTGCGGAGGCCCTGGTCTTCACACGCGCAATAATTTATATTTATATAAATACTTTATTTTACAAATTGCATATTACTTTATACACTCGAGGAGCAGTCCATGACATTTTGTTGTTATAGATCTACAAGCACACCAGTTTTCTTTTCTTATTTTTTGTTGCCCTTCAATAGTTCCTGTCGCTGATTATGCCCACCAAATGCCACACTACTGACCCTTAAAATGGGAAAAAGAAATTAACTAAATTTTAAAAACAAATCTCAAACTCAAAACGCAACCAAGGGAAATAATAACAGATAAAATGTAAGGGTAACCTTCCGCCTTCCAGTCAACACTTTTAGGTTAAGGTTTTGCAACTTCGATAGTGTCGCTGGCATCTAGAGTATTACAACCCCTGTTAGCTTTATACGTTAGCATCAGTTCTCGATACGCACTATTTGTTTGAAGTTAATAACAACATTTGCAATATGTCACACATTTAAAAGGTAGTGGACATAATATCTCGGCCAAGATCGTTAACCAACCAGACAGGTTTATTTGCCGCATAAAGAGTTTTCAGTATCATTGTTTTGACGGGCGTATTGTGTGAAAGATTGTCTCTCTTGTCACTGTTGTTTATTATTACATTTCTGTTTTTCTTTATTTGCAAATTTAGGCTTTATTCGAGCTGAGTAAACACACTCTCTGTGTAAAGCACCACATGGAGCGGAAGCGTTATTAGGATTTAAAGTACGCAGCTCCCCTGGCGGTGTTATACGGAGAGGAACTTTGTGCAGTCTCAAGTAGCTACTTTTCCAGCACTTTCCTGTCGGTAATGTAATACTAGTTTATGACATATTAAAAGAAGAAACGTTAAAACAGTTCATTTAAGGCTTATGAGTAGTTGTAAAAACATAGGTGGTAAAGGTAAACCATAACAGAGGAAAGTAAACGCAAGGATCTATAGAGTGATTTTGTCGAAAACATGTCACCATCTCCATCCGACACAAGCAATTTGTTACAACTGAAATTGCAGTCCAGTTATTAAACTCATGCAAGGATTTTGTAGAAGCTGGAACAAACTTACACTGGAAAAACTAACCCGAAGCGAAATGTGCCGAGAATATTCGCAGTTATGCTTAACACCAATTGCTGCTTGGAAGTTTCATCAAACTGCATCAAGATGTTATCTATTAAATTCGGACAAGAACCTCTATGTACAATATAAGTATAAAGATCAAAGGGTCATTACTCATGATAAAAAATTATCCTACCGGAACATGTATTATTTTAAGATTCAGCTTATGATTGTATTACTCTTTAGTATTCCTTTTAAACCATGATGTTTCTTGGTTACCTACTGTTTGAAAGATTTAACCTTGTATCATTAATGTTATGTTGACATTATTACTAAAACAACATATTGTAGGACCATAAATGGTCTTTATTCGGAGTTGAGTCGTTAACACATGTTTGACTGCAGAAATTCCAATTGATTGCAGTCCTGAAACCTACAAACACATGCTCTCATCCCAAATTTTCTTACTCGCCAAATACCTCTCCCGAACCTAAACAGCGTAAAGCCTCTTTGATCGGCTGTTTGCATGTTCATTGAAACGTTTTTATGCATTATGATCATATATTTCAGTACATATATGCTTGCATTTACATTTTCATTTAAAACAGATCGATAGAAATCAGCTATATGAATGAGTTATATAAATGAGTAAATATGTAATCCCTGGAAGACTTAAACACTTCGAACATAACCAAATCCAAACACATCGTAAACCTAGCCATCCGCAAATAGACTCCCAGTGCAAAGGAAATGGAAGACAGAGAACGCAAATTACCAGATTATTTGATGGTGGTGGAGAGGAGGTGGGGGTCACGTACATTATAACATAAAGAATAGTATGGGCAAAATGCACATTGAAAATAAGGACTCCACTATGTTTAAAGTCAGTACTTCTGGTAAAAGAAACAGGAGGTTTAAACGAGTATAAACAAAGTGAAAAAAATAGCCATGGTCTGAAAATACCTGAGGGAAGTGTCGGACCACTCTCTGTTGCCAGAACTCTGTCAGCAAGCTTAACAATTCTCACACGAATCAGTGAAGGCCAAGATGTGCGAATTAAAGTGACGATGCGTTTATTAAATCAATTAACAGCTTGAAGGCATTCTGTTATACTAATAAAAAGCACCAATGATTTTATACTCATTTACCGGTAACAATTCATGTAAAGATAACTATAACAAAGATGTGGCGTTTGTGACACGTGCATGTATGAGATACATGAGATAACTAACAGAATATTCAGAAATTGATTGTTTTACTGATATCATTGTTGGAAGGAGTGGACAGACAATGGGTTATGAGAAATCCAAATGTTATGAGAATCAAAAGAAATTAACAAAATGAAAATGTTCTAAACAGCAGGCATCTTATAAAATCGCTACCAATCAAGCAGGTCATATTTCCTTTATTTACATTTTAGTGCAAATCCTACACATTTTATCAGGTTAATGCTGTCCCTCCACTTTCCCCTGCGCACACACACTCTCACAGCTGAATGATCCCAACCCCTTACCCCGCTCCTTCGTTTTTCTCTTATTAGTTGTAGGTTATTAGTTTGTATCGACAGATATGCACGGGTTCTGTAAGATGTTGTGCGACTTCATTTGAGCGATATTATTCTATAAAAGAGTTTACATTTCTCATTCTCATCTGCTGACTTATTCAATCAATCTAGCAGTAGCCAAAGCATTAAATTGACAGTTAAAGTAGCAGGAGCAAAATTATGGCATTTGCAGTAGCATTAGAAGAACAAGCAGATAGCAATAGGAGCCGTAGAAAAATCGTGAAATAAGCAGTATCAGTACTGTAGCAAACTGTGTCTTACGTGTTAACTAAGGAGCAAAAAGCAAACAGGGTAAAACGTGCTAAAACACTGATAATGTTCTCACATTTAGGTGATCGCACAATAACACAGCACCTAATATAAAATGCGACCAGGATATAAATTTTCAAGCCACAGCGCTTTCTTGAAAACAGACAGTTGCTGCGAAACGGTGACCGAAGACCAGTAAATGCATAAAAATGGAAAAAGTGTCAAAAAAAGTGTTTTATTCCATCTTCCTCAACTCAAAGAGTACTGTTAACCTATTCCTACACCGTAAGGAAAGTGAGTCACTGAAAAGTTTTATATAGATTAAGCAATCAAAGCTGTTAAACGAAATTATTTAAAACAAGCAGCTAATGCCTTACGGCGTTTTAGCCGGGCTTTCCGAATAAGGTAATAATGACTTAAGGAGGTAGATTACCTTCATATCTGTATGTGCGCATGTCCAACCGGAAGCTAACGTAACGATTTACGACGACGTTTACGACAAACTAAATGTGTTTGTATATTCATTCTTCTGAAAACAAATCATGAACCTGTCTTCGATCTGATGCTTTATGGCTTAATAGTGCAGAAATAATGAATAAATTGCCGCAGAAACGCTTCAAAACAATGTTGCCTTAAAATGACGACATTGACGTCATGACGTTACGTGTCAGTTACCGCGCAAAATTAATAGCTTTTATCTTGAAAGTACGTAATTCTGTGCATTTTCTTTATTTTAACTATTTTCAAATAACCATTATTTGCTGAAATATTTTTTATGAATCCATTGCTCTGAATAATAATCAATATTTTGCTTTTTTTATGTAGTATTATTGAAATGATATGCGGAATGTAAGAAAATGGACGATGGTAACCAATGTTATTTGGAATACAGTTGGGTGAAAGGTTACTTGTTACGGCCATTTTCAAATAAAAAATCTAGCAGTTTGATTTGTAATACCTATTTTTCAGGTTCCGTTGATAATTTGTTACTTATATACTAAAATTAAGATCTAAAATTGTTCAAATTTCAGTAGAAAATTGTGGTTTCTTGAATTAAATTGATGTTACCATGGAAACGAAGCCCGTGACCTATGTATCTAAATGTAAAATTCAAAAGCGTTGACACTGGTCTATTTAAGAAAAACAGCTTCGGCTTTTTATTTTCATTTCAACAATATCCATGAGAATAATAGCAGCATGCTGAACGATTTTTTCATGAAAAATGCCAGACGAGGGGTACTGCTGTGAGTATTCTTAGCTGTGAAAATTGTTTGAATAAATACAAATAACACGAAAATATAACTTACGTTAGAAATAATATGTTTCAAAGCTACATTAACTAGAAAGATGATCTTATTCAATATTTTATATAAGAAATTACGACAAAAAGCAAGATATAAGCTATTTTAAACATCTCTGTTGCCATGGTTACTTTAAACTTTGAGAAAAATAGGGTACCATGTAAAGTGCTTGGTATTTTGCTGATAATATTACCCAAAAATTCCATGTTGGTCATTAACAGAATGGCGCTGAAGCCGTCGAAACCCCGTATTTTTATACATAGTTGTTTAAAAATGTGCGAAAATGCGTTACCATGGAAACACGAGCCCCGCGACATATACATTTTGAGCTTATATTAGAAAGCTAACGTGCATACTAGTAAAAATATCAATTATGCAGACTTCTACGGATATCAATGAAACTAAAATACGCTGAAAAGTGTTAAATATCCGTATTTTCCTTCTTCTTTCAATAAGAAATACCTTTGGAGGGTCATGTTCTTCAAACCTGGATAAAAACTGAACTTGAAGGGACAGAGGCAAACGAAATTGAGATTGTAGCAGTTAAAACTTCATATTACACGAAATACAAAAAAATGCTGCGGCTAAACTAACTTGAATTTACCCTTGTAACAAGGTAACCTACCTCCTTAAGTTCTAATAAAGGCATAAAATAAATTACACCCATATTAATAAGCGCCATTGAAGGAAAAGGGAAAAAGTAGAAAATGAGCCGTGATCTTTGCCCCAGTGACCCCGAAATCAATAGAGGTCATGAACACATTAAGGCCAATATACGTTTGAAGTTTCAAGGTCCTAAGTGATATACTTTTTCAGAAATTAAAAGAAAACCATTTTCAATGTTCAGGTTTCTTTGACCTTGACCTTTGACCCATTGACTCCGAAATCGAAAGGTGTCATGTACACATCAAGACCAACATACGTATGAAGTTTCAGGGTCCGAAGTAAAATACTTGTTCAGGTATTGAGAGGAAACCATTTTCGATGTTCAGGTCCCTTTGACCTTGACCTTTGATCCAGTGACTCCAAAATCAATAGGTGTTTGGTACAAATCAAGACCAATATACGTATGAAGGTTCAAGGTCCTCAATGATATACTTGTTCAGATATTGAGAGGAAACCATTTTCGATGGTCAGGTACCTGTGATTTTGACCTTTGATCAAGTAATACCGAAATCAACAGGGTCATGAACACATAAAGGCCAACATACGTATGAAGTTTCAAGGTCCTAGGTGAAGTACTTGTTGATATATTGAGAGGAAACCATTTTTTTTTCAAATTTTAGGTCCCTCTGATCTTGACTTTTGATCCAGTTACTCCGAAATCAATAGAAGTCATATACACCTCAAGGCCAATAAACGTATGAAGTTTAAAGGTCCTAGGTGAACTATTTTGTCTAAATATTGAGCAGATACCATTTTCAATGTTCAGGTCCCTGTGACCTTTTACCCAGTGATCCCGAAATCAATATGGGTCATGTATGTATCAAGACCAACATACTTCTGAAGTTTCAAGGTCCTAGAAGAAATACTTGTTCAGATATTGAGTAGAAACATTTTTCATTTCAGGTTCCTGTGACCTTGACCTTTATTTCAGTAACTCCGAAATCAATAAGTGTCATGAACACATCAAGACCAACATACCTATAAAGTTTCAATGTCCTAGGTGAATCAGTTGTTGAGAAAAATGAATGGACAGAAGAAGTAACATGAGAGTAATTATCCCAACGGTCCGTCGGCCCATCCATCCATCTATCCGCACGGACAGCCCAAGTCTACAAGCCCTATTTTTCTTCGAAAACCTGACCACATATGCGTCCCAGGGCGTGGCCTTCAGTTGATTATTGACAACGTAGCGGTGACAAAAGTGCAATCGTTTAAAGTTTTCTGAAAGATGAAAAAGTGCTATTTCACCAGATCTACGTCCTTGTGGCGGTTTCTTCTTTTCAAGACTTAGCGCAAATATCTATCGAATATATCATTTGCAATGGTTTTCTTTAGTTACTAATGAATACTCCATTTGGAGACTGATTTAGAACTTGTAGAATGGTAGAATTTGCAAGAACAACATTATTAATTAACATCGCTATGCGTGTAAATTGAAATCGTCTTAATGAGTCCTACCTAACCGAAACCGATAATAAAATAAATGAGTGTTTAATTCTGTATACACATAGCTGATCTTTAATATATATATATATATATTGGGTTTAACGTCGCGCCGACACATTTTAGGTCATGCTTGTATACAAATATGCTAGCATTTACATTTTCACTTAAAACAGACCGGTACGAAAGATGAGTGAGTTACATATTAAATGAGAAAACATTTATCTCCGGAAGACTCGGACATAACCTGAGCCAAACACATCGTAAACATAATTATACACACATATACTCTGCAAAGGACGGGTAAATACCAATTTACAAGATGCCTGTCTTAAAGAAATCAGTATAAATATGGGACATGTCCAAATATAACAATAAGCATGAGAGTTGGTGAGGGCGCATGTGTGGAAGTGATAGGTGTGGGGTGTAGGGTGGACGGGAGCTCATGAAAACAATAAAGAGCAGGTAAAGGATATATAACGGTATGGGCAAATTCACATTGAACATAGAGATTCCACTACGCAAAAGTAAGTACTTCTGGTAAAGGGAACAAAGGGTTTAAAGGAGTTCTGAGCTAACCGGACAGACAACTTCAAAAAGTGTTCAGACCTGTTTAACGTTTAAATTTTGGAATATATTTCAAGGAAGTTTTTTTTATTTAAAGGTGACCGTACCTAAGAGAAGTGTTGGACCGCCCAACACACGCACTTCTATTGCTACAGCTGTCAACCAGCTTAACAATTCTCACACAAACCAAGGTTAGCCTTGATGTGTGAATGCAAAGAGACGATGCGTTCATTTTTTTTACCGTTTAATTTTAAGGTAGTTCTGCACATTTGAATCGAAAATTTTTCTACAATGTAGAATTTGATTAAACTCTGATTTGTCAAAACTTCAGAATATACCTACAAAATTCAGCAGATAAAAAAGATGGAGTCGTGTGCTTGATTTTTGCTAGACTGATTTGGACCTCACTCAATATTTCATAATGGGAGTCTATGGGAAAATCAAAACTTTCATAACATTTTCGCAAATTGAAATCTTCCTACAATGTAGATTTTGATGAAACTTCTCACAGTTTTAAATAAACATATGGCCTATAATTTGGTGAAATAAAATGTATAGGTTCGTATGCTTTTTCTTGGAGATATTTGACCAAGATTAAAGTGAACCGGACATGTCACGCTAATTTTAAGACTTTTTTTAACTTTTAAACGTGTCATATGTTTTAATATCATATTTTGATTTAAGAAATATAGCAACAGTGCCATTGTAATAAATTTACTCACAGGTTTCGATTAAATCATAAAACTATTTTCATTTCCGTACGCCGAATCCAGGCTTTATTCTAAGTTTTCCGGATAAATGACGTTACGCCATCACTTCCTGTTAATCAAACATGCAGATCTACCTTAAGTAAATTAACAACTTAGAGGCATTCTGTGATGCAAATATAAATCATCATCGTTATATATATATTTACCGGATACTTTTTATATAATGAAACTTATAACATAGATATGGCGTTTGAGACACGTGCATGTATGAGATAACTAACAGAATATTCAGAAATTGAAAGAGCGATATAAGTATTGAAAGGACTGGGCGGTGACCGCTCAGCCAAACTTACTCATATTCTTTGACAAAATGTTATGAGAATCGGACGAAATTAACAAAACGAAACTGTTCTTAATGATAGACATAAAATCCCTACAAGTACGGCTAAATGGCCTCTCAAGCAAACGATAATAGATAAGGGTAGATTTCTCGGAAGTCCTATTTCCTTTATTTTAATTTTAGTGCAAATCTCGGTCTTTTTTGTCTAAAGTTTGGATGGGGTAGGTTTATGCTGACCGCACCCTCCCCCCCCCTCCCCCTCCCCCTCCCCTGCACACACTCTCACACCTGAAGTACCCATTCACTAACCCCGCTCCTTTGTTTTTCTTTCTACAGTTGTAGGTTATTAGCTTTGTATCGAGAGGTATGCACTATTTCTACTTAGTAGATGTTGAGCGACTTTATTTGAGCGATACTATTCTACAAGAGAATCAACATTCCTCAATGCAAAGCTAATTGGTTTTCGCAACTTCATCAGCTAATTAATTCAGTCAATCTGGCATTAGCCAAAGCGTTACAGTAGCATGCATTTTCTATATGAATTGTTTTGTTTTTTTTCGTAAACTGTAGGTATGTAGAATAATAGCAAAACACAACATCATGGATTTTGGACCATGTTTCCCTATGTATAATTGCTTTTTACAGCCATGTGTAACTGTACAACCTCTTCTTCTTAAATGTACATGCCGAATCTTTAAGTTAAATTTTTATTCACATGCCATTTTTCAAATGCGAACATGCATGGCCAAACATTTTCATATACTATATTTGAAAAGGAGAAATAAATTCAATCAAATAAAGATCATAAGGAGAAGACAGAACACATAAAATACTTCAACAAAAATGTGTTTATTATCAACATAAATCGTATGTGTACCTATACATACAGATATGTATAAAACTTCTTTGAAGAACCAAATGATTTTATCGCCAATACCTACAACACTTACTATACGAGTATCATTTGAAGACTTTTTCGCATTAATTTTTTTAGTTCTGTCAGAAAATTCTTATAAATGAATTCTTAAATATTTGTTAGTACATGACAGTCCTCCAAAATAATTGTTAGAACATATATTGATTGGCAACATAAATAGACGCTTTAGTACCGAGAATATCGCATCTTTACATTAAAATAGTTACTGTAATAAAAATAATAAAAAATTTCCTCTCGTTAAACTGTCTACATGGTATTTTTTTAAAACTAAATACTTAGGCACTGTTGACTAGGTATCTGTTAAACATATTGTTTAATCTTACATGTTTGCTATTAGTTACTATTACAAGTAAATTATTCTATAGTAAATCTTATAACCCGAGTTCCGATGAAAATCGGACCATCCGATGTTATAACACACAATCTTTCATTACGGTCTTCCTAACTGGACCTTCCAGCCTGGTCATGTTGAACCTAGATAAATATTACGCCATATCTTTTTTTTCAGCCAATTATAAATTCCGCATATGAAATATGTTTTCTACTGTAATAATTCATATTTTATCCACGCCCGTTTTTATGAACTGTATGCCACGTTTGCTTCGGGTTGTTTCATATCCGTATAAAGGTATTAGACCAGTAATAGAGTACCTCCTTTTTGAAGAGTATTCAATTCCTACCATAAACCTACTTTGACTGCAATTTTCAGGGGGTCGTAGGTTTCTCCTTATTTTCCTTTACTTCTAGTAAGTGGAAAAATTTCATTTGATAAGCCATTTCTTTCTGTTCAAAGTGAATGTACCTCTGAGACAGAAGGGGTAGGCCGTAGAGTTAGACATCTTTAAAAATACTGAGTTACATGCGGTAAAAGTTCTCTATTTTGCCTTCACTCTTTAGATTACATATTGTGGAAGAAATGTAGGTAGGTTTTACTTCTGCCCCAAGGTTATTTTTGAATGAAGTAAGCAAAATTCAAAACAGACCTTAATTTTTCAATGTTGGAGTTAGAATTCTGTCTCATTAAATCCGTTCACTTGAGGCACCCTAGAAAAAATGATATTGACAGTTTTATTTTGTGTTCTACAATTGTTTACCAATAATTTGATGTTTCTTTTTATCAAATTTAACGGTATAATAAATTTTCTGCAAACAGTTTGATAGTGGCCATCACTTTGAACATTTCTCTACTTGAGCTTGAGGAATTATCATAAATTATACAAAATTTAAAAAAAAGAACGGCATGGTTAAAGTTGTTTAAAAATTGCAACACAGTGCGAAACACGGTCAACTTTAAGAATATACCAAGTAAATGCCATTTTGTAAACATTACTATTAGGGGTCCAATACCTTAAGGGCACCATCAATTTGGAATGCATCTTCGTTGGAAAAGTCGTTTCATCAGATAAATTTCATCATCTGATCAGGAACTATTTTCTTCCGCGACAGTAAGGATTCGACAGCTTGTACAGAATAACCGTTTGAAGGTATTCATGTTAAACAAAGGCAGCTACACTTGTTATATTATCGACATTGTCAGCCTTGCTTTTAAGTTCGGACAATACCTTAAGATGCTTTTCAGTTTAAGACAAATGTACCACTGATTTTATCAAGGACTGTTTAAATAGTTTTAGTATTCCTGTTGTAGTTATGGCAACAAACATCGCTTTAAAATTATTCATACTATACTGTTCTGTGTATTTTCTATACATGGTCCGCTGTATGGTATCTGCGTTATTTACACACTCCATATTTTAGCCCATAAGATCTTATTACTGCCAATTACATACCAAATACTAATCCATTTCCTCCGGCATAAGAAACGTATTTCATTCTCATAAAAATGTAAGCAGCTGCACCCTCTTCCAGAAAATCCTGTTACTGTTGGCAACATAATAGAGGCAATTAATTTCTTTGGCATAGAAGCCTTATTTCAGTCTCTTGAAATTGTCTCTGTCTTTAGGTAAGTACCCTTTCCGGAAAATCCTGGCTACGCCTTTGACTTTTTTTTTTTGTATTTGGACGCTGAAATAGACAAATGATATAAAGCTAAAGCCCAATACAAGCGTCTACGTTATTGTGAAGGGAGTATTACGCAGCGATATAGAACATTTAGAAAAATACATATTTTTTACAATTAACTGGACAATATACCTGTAACTTAGAGTGATATATGTACCTACTTTATTGCTGAACATTTAAAGGGGCATGCTCCTGATAAATATAGTACTAAAACAGACTGCAACGTGTACTAAATATGAAAACTAATTCCAAAGAAATTACCTATTAATGAGCGTGTTATATTTGTTTCCTTCTAATTTGCGTCAATTAATGAAAATTAGAAGGTAACTTTTATAAAACATACACGTAATTGATTCAAATTAGAATGTACATTGTAACTTTTATAAAAGTTACATTCTCATCTGCATCAATTACGTGGCATTTTTTCTTCATGTATATCTGTCTGGCACGTTCCCCCTAGTAGACACTGAACAGATTAAGTCCATTATCTTGACCTTTACACTTTGAACTAGTCATAGTCTTCTCCTCTGCTAGAGATCATCATAATACTCAGGTCATTTAATCATGTTTGTCAGTCAAAACGAAATTGAATCTTATAGATATAACTGTTGTAAATTTTTTTCTATTCTTTATGCGAAAGTCATACAAAGGATATGTAAAAGAGATTTAGAAGAGCTTAAGTTTTGAACCGTGGTGCAAAAGGGATTATTATAAACGCTTTTTAAAAACATAACTGAAGTTGAAATGTGATAAATAGGCCATCCAATTTTTTTCTCAAGATTTGATAAGACAAATTTTCAACTTCACGCCCTAGGAGGGATGAACCAATTTGCACATTTATTACAAGAATTTATGTTCGTATTTCTGAATATCTTAACTATTAAAATAAATATAAACGGTGTAGTTTCTATTTTCTATTAAGTATACAATTAAAAAAAAATCATTTGACAAACCGTGTTCCTAACCAACAGTTTTAAACTTGAAATGGTTTTTTGTTCTATCAGTCAATTCTTGATTTGCATAAATTGATTGTTTGCCGTATGAATGCTTCGTAGATAAACAGAAACATTATAGAAGGTTAGCCAATCAAATCAATCGATTAAGCAGCACACGTAGAAACTCCGAAAACCGGACCCTCCAAAAACCGGAATCCTCTGAAAATCGGACGATTTTAAAAGTCCCAAGTTTTTCTCTATTACGTTTAACTAAAATAGCACTCTGAATACCGGAAACTCTGAATTCTGAAACCTGCACGGTTTTTCATGGCCATAATGAAATATTATGCATAAAACATCCTCTGAAAACCGGACAGCAAGTGTCAAAACTTATGTGTATTATCACTTTAAATTGATTTTAAAAACATAACCTCAAGCAGGTGACATTTTTTTGTTTACCAAAGAACAGTCTCAAATGTTACTAAAGTATGTGTGAAAAACATTTATCTATGTGTTTGTATTATGTATATTAGCTATACATGTAAAAGATAAGCTTGTTAAGTGTAAAACATTTAAATCTTATAGGGCGAAGTTAAGATCTACTGGTGTACAGGTGATTTTTCATAAAATTGCATTATTTATTGTAATATGAAAAAGATTCTTGTTCTTATTAATTATTATTGCTATTAGTATTTTAAAATTATTGAAAATCGATATTCACATGATGCATGTTCCATGAATTATAGGAGCTTAACTCTTTATAGGCATGAAGGGGGCAATTAGCCGGATATGCCTCCGTGGTCCACTCGAATGTAGTCCATATCAATATATAGTGCAATTTTCCCGCCTAGTAAAGGCCATTTTCATGCCAGATATAAGCTTTATTGATGCTTGATTGTAAAAAGGAATGTCCGCAGATGATTTTAAGCTACGTTATATGCTTCAAAAGTTGATTTGAAGCTGCCTTGTAAAATGAAAGTGAAAGTAGGTATTTCCTGATGTCTACCTACGCAATATTAGCGTTTTCATCACGTGTCTCAGTCACGTGACCATGGTTTCACTGCATTATGGTCAACCCCATATTTTCTGGGTATATTTTGATTGCCTGATTGCCTAAAGACAGACCTCCAAGACAAGGGTAGTCTCGCAGGAAGTGAAAGGCTAGAAATCTTGATAAAAATATGTTCTAAGTTGCTAATTTTATATAGAAAATAGTAGCGGAGGCATTTAATACCTTCATACCTATATCGCCACGATAAGCAAAACGTTCTTTCCATTATAAAGTATCATTTTAAGTAATGTTTTTGTATTAGAAATAATTCAGTTTTAATGTATAATATAGAGATTTGGGAAAAGAAAGAAAAACTAAAAAAAATATTGAACATAATACGGTCAGATACTATATATACATATAAATCCTCTTGGAAATGTGTGCAAAATCCTCTGAAAACTGGAATCCTCTGAAATCCGGACTTTTGACTTGGTCCGGACAGGGTCCGGTTTTCGTAGTTTCTAATGTAATCCATGTTCTGCTATTCTATGAGAGGTAGGTTCATTATTTTCCTATTTTCACGCAAAGCCGAAAGATTTTAAATCCCAATCAATTCATTTTTTCTCTACCTCTGATTTATGTGGGGAAGTTGGCAGTTACTTGCAGAGAGTATTGGTACAGAATCCATCCAGGAACTCTAGTTAAGTTAACTGCCCATCGTTACATAACTGAAATACTGCTGAAAAACGGCGTAAAACCAAAAACAAACAAACAATATGAAAACTAAAATTTCCATAAAGTCATGAAGATAAATAGATTGTAAAGTTTATGAATCTTGTTTGATATTTGACAGTTATTGAACACCTTATATATTTACAGGACTCTTCCTACCAGCGACTTAAAGTTTAATATATTCATTTTATCTAATGTTATCAAATTCAAACATGTTGAAATTAGTTCAAAGTCATATTAAATTTTGTTTATTATTACAAAAAGGTGACAAATACTTTCATATTGAATAACTATTGTAGGTATAATCTGTTTAAATAATTTACTTTTTCCTTTTTCACGTTAATAATTTATGATGTTATCGCTTTTACAAAATGACCGCGGTGTGCAACTTATTTTGAAATATTACGTGAGTATATTAATGAAGTTAACGGAGCTGTATATGAAACATCAAAACAAAATATTTAAAGAACGACACTTACATGCGGCAAGTTCCAAGATGTCTTTGCACACTTGCCTCCAAGAAGTTTTCAAAATATATTTGCCGTTTTCGAGTTTCCAGATGATTCTGACTGTACTCAAGTTACGTATTCCTTTTAGAACTGACATGGCGTAATCTTCCTCGCCTTCAAACATCATAGGAACGATATCCTTTTCACGGGTATCTGCCATTTGCAAACAAAACTTCCAAATATTACTTAAGTGTTTACCCACAAACACAATTAAGACTGTCGAGTTAGATACCAGTTTTTCATATTCTAAAAAAAACCTATTCAGTGGGTCAAATTGTTTCGAGCTGCATATAAGTTTTCTGTGAATCCCCGTCAAACTCTGCATTGCTCCGTTTAATCTGGGAAGAACAACACCCCTGGCGAACTCCTCATCCTCATGCAAACCATATCCGTAAAAGAGGAAAGCTACAAACTCTTCTTCGTTTTCTCCCCTCTCGAGAGGTTTGATGTAATCTTCATGAAGTTGTGCTTTTGACGATAAACGGGTGAATAATTTGATACTTGGAAGTGATAAACCGTGCCCACCAAAAGTGGACGCAGCAGACTGAAAATGAATAAATGGAAACCAATTTGAAGATGTTCACACTAAAAGATCACGATTTAAGCATTGTCAAAGTGAAATGTGGTTTTATATGCTTGGTGACTTAAAATAGCAAAAGAAACCAAGGCAGAATAAGCAGTAGGTAAAGGCAGGTTCCAAAAACGCAGCCTCCTAGAAGCGCAATGGACGTGCAGATGACCATCGCACATAGACAAACATACGCATAGACATAGACAAACATATGAAGACCAAACGAACAAATAAAGGAACACAGTGGGGCATCTCCTTAGAATGATCAGTTAAAAAACGACCACTGAGGAGCTTAAACCGTTTGATGGTGCACATCTGGCCTCATTCTTACCCATACTATATTCAAAAGTCACAAGACAGTGTAGATAAAAGTAATCAACACCGGGCGAATACTTAACACAGGCAATGACAACAGAAGTCATGACATGAAAAACTCATAAACATGTCTTGTGACGGTATGTAAAAAGCAAAGTTTAAAAACAACAAACAAATATATTCAAAGCCTTTGCAAAAGACAGAGTGTCAAGATAAACACCCTTATTAACCCGAAGAAATAGTCCAGAAGACAGGTATCATAACAGCCCAGTCCTGGTTTAAACATTGCCTATCGGAGAATCCTCTTCCTGTTTCGTCAGACAATCAAAGAGGACAGCGAAGCGTCAAACTGTAAAAGGGTTGGACACTAAACATGTGGTGTGTCACAAAACAGTAGGGTCATAACTTCTTCTAATAAAACATCTTATAACTTTCCCAAATACATTTAGAAAATTACCATGGCCCAAAATCTTATAAAGTTTGTAAACTACATCCTCATTTTGATATATCATTTCCCAGTGTCTTAAAAATACTATCGAATTTTAAAAGCAAATCTGAAATTTATTTACGCAATCTATAACAAGAGCTCGTAGAACACGAAATGCCCCCCACCCCCCTTGATGCATTCAGTAACTGTACAAGGAACAGAAATTATTTTGTCACTGTGCACAGGACGTTTGACTAACTGACCTCAAATCAATAATTATGGGTCCTCTTAAGTAACCTCCGTATCAAGTGTGATCTTAGACCAAAGCATTCTCTAGTTATTTGGCAAAAATTGTTCTACTGTTATGGGTAAATGTGACCTTGACCTTTGACCTACTGACCTAAAAATCAATAGATGTCATCTGCTGGTCATGATAACCTCCCCATTACGTTTCGTGATCCTAGGCCGAAGTGTTCTCAATTTATTGTCCGGAAACAGTTTAACAGTTCCGGATCACTGTGAACTTGACCTTTGACCTACTGACCTCAAAATCAGAAGGGTCATTTACTGGTCATAACCATCTTCCCTATTAAGTTTCGTGATCATATGCCCAAGCGTTCTCATGTTATCGTCCGAAACAGTTAAACTATTCCGTGATCATAGCCCCAAGCGTTCTTGAGTTATCATCCGGAAACCTTTTAACTGTTCCGGGTCGCTGTGACCTTGACCTACTGACCTCAAAATAAATAACGTTTATTTGCTGGTCATGGCCAACATTCCTATCAACTTTCATAATCCTAGACCTAATCGTTCTTGAATTATCATCCGGAAACCGATTGGTCTACGGACCGACCGACAGACAGACCGACAGACAGATCGACCGACCGACCGACATCTGCAAAACAATATACCCTCCTTCTTCGAAGGGGGGGGGGGGCATAATAAAGGTAGACTAGTTTAAGAATCGTATTAGAATTACATAAATTACGTTTATTTCAATATGACTTTCACGCTATTACAAGTCAAACTAACTGAGAAATACATATTCCATAAGATGTTGCCTGGGAAATATTTGCGTACCAATGTGGGAAATTAACTATACTAATAAACTATACTAATAAAAATTAAAATCACTCCTCTTGTCATAAATTTTGGCATGTATAGTATGCAAAATGCCGAACAACTGAGGAAACACCATTAAGGGAAAGAAAACGGTTTTAGAAGCAGCACATACACAATTGACTTTGAGTACTTCCTGCTGCATAGATACAATGGGCTTTCAGTACTTCCTGCTGCATAGATACAATGGGATTTGAGTACTTCCTGCAGCATATACGCAATGGGCATTTAGTGCTTCCTGCAGCACATACGCAATGGGATTTGAGTGCTTCCTGCAGCATATGCACAATGGGCTTTGAGTACTTCCCACAGCATAGACGCAATGGGCTTTGGGTGTTTCCTGTAGCATAGACACAATTGGCTTTGAGTGCTTCCTGCAGCATAGACTCAGTAAGCTTTGAGTACTCCCTGCAGCATAGACGCAATGGGCTTTGAGCATTTTCTGCAGCATGGACGCAATGGGCTTTGAGTACTTCCTGCAGCATATACGCAATGGGCATTTAGTGCTTCCTGCAGCATATACGCTATGGGCTTTGAGTGCTTCCTGCAGCATATACACAATGGGCTTTTGGTACTTCCTGCAGCATAGACACAATGGGCTTTGAGTGCTTCCTGCAGCATAAACGCAATTGGCTTTGAGTACTTCCTGCATAATAGACACAATGGGCTTTGAGTACTTCCTGCATAATAGACACAATGGGCTTTGAGTACTTCCTGCAGCATATACGCAATGGGCTTTGAGTACTTCGTGCAGCATCGACGTAATGGGCTTTGAGTACTCCCTTCATCATAGACACAATGGCGTTTGAGTACTTCCTGCAGCATATACACATTGGGCTTTGAGTTCTTCCTGTTAGTGAACTTAGGAAACAGTCTAAAATTAAAACAGTAAAAGTGCTGAACACCAGTGTATTGTGTCTAAAAAGTCAAGACATAATCTTGTGTTATACCTTGTCGAAGAGATGTTTTAGATAACATAAAATGTTTAAAGTCAAATCTGAACTACAAACCTTGATTCTGTGCTGTCTGTCATATGATATCACCTTTACGCCTGAATCTACAAAGGAAAAGGAGAGATTATCGTAGCAGGTCTTGCTTAATTAACAATGATAAGATGTGAAATGAAAATATCAAACATGAAGATCCTTAAAGTTTCCACTGCATAAAAAGGAAAGTGACCACACATCCTGGTGGCAATGCTTTTTGATGAAACAGAATAATTTCTAATTTTTGTAAGGGGTCGCCCACAAATGTTTGTTATATTATTTTAAAATTGGGCCTGCTGTTTCTGACAAGAATATTTTTTTAATTTTCCAATATATGCATAGAAGGAAAAATGGTCACACACCCTGGAGGCCAGGTTTTTGACGAAATAAAATAATTTTAACAATCCAAATGGACCATTTGAAATTATTTTAAAAATCAGGCCAGCAGTTTCATACAAGAAAATGTTTTAGTTTTCACTACATACATATAGGGAAAGTGACCTCCTGGTGGCCATGTTGTTTTACAAATTTTAATGATTCAAACAATCTTGGTAGATGGTCACACAAGGACAATTTGTGTGAAACTATTCAAAAATCGGCAAGCAGTTTCATACAAGAAGGTTTTTAAAGTTTCCACTACATACATATAGGGAAAATAGAACATTCCAACTGGTGGCCATGTTTTTGACGAATCGTTATAATTTGTACAACATTGACAGAAGGTTACATAAGGGCTATTTTTGCGGGAAATTATTTCAAAGTCGGGCCATCTGTTACATACAAGATGATTTTCAACGTTTCCACTATATACATATCAGGAAAAGTGACCACGCCCATTGGTGGCCATGTTTTTTGACGAATCATAATAATTTGTTCAATCATGACAGAGGGTTACATAAGGCCATTTTGTGTGAAATTATTTTTAAAATCAGACCAGTAGTTTAAGAGGAGATGCTGTTAGAATTGTTTTTATTTTAACACCGGTGGCCCCTATGTGCAACCAAGCGAACAGTTTGAAAAAAATTTTGGAAGAAAACCAACCATGGAACATCCAGGCCAAGTCTCATCAACTTCCACGGAATGGTTTCATGGGAGATGTTAATAAATAGTATGGGTGGACGGACGGACGGGCTCCAGGCAGTGAGCGATCATAATAGCTAACCGCTAAAATACAGTTACTTCTTTATTTATCAGTTTATTGTGTCTTGACTGAATCGCTGTTGTTATATTTACAGGTCCTTAGGGATTATAGAGAACATTCAATTTTATTATAACCGTATTCCGCTTTAGTATATGCTAAGGTGAAGGGGTGAGGAGTGTTACACATATTTTTATCTCTCATGAGCATAGACTTGCGTTCTATGTTTCCACCTCTAAGATATCTTTTCACAGATTTTAGTAAATAATTAGAAATACATACTATGATGAATTATCTTTTTAACTTTTCATAATTATCTTCATAAATTTCTGCTATAATATTAAATACGTTTTACAACTTCGTATCTGACATCCAACTGTGAAATAGGTAAATCGTTCCAACCCAAAATATTAAACTTGTTTCAAAAATATTATATCATGATTGTTGATCCTGGCGTTGTGCAATGTGCTATGTGAGAAAAAATTGTATTGTTTACATCAGAAAATACGTCAGCAACTTTGAAACCACATCAATCATCATCAAATCAAAACATCCCGTAGAAAACAAAACTTCAGTAAAGAATATAGACATGCTTCACATGTGTATATTTCATGACGATGAATCCGTTCCCAGTAATTTATATTTCAACTGAAATTTCAGACAAAAAGCTCTTTAAAAATACTACATCATTTTGTGTTTGTAATCCACAGTACAAAATAATCCCGCCCGCTCCAATCAAAGCGGGATATGCTAAGGATATGCATGATCTGTGTTTTTTACATTCACTCATTTGAACTCTCATTGTAATCTGTCAAAAGTTTTGTAAATCACTGTTCTATATATGACAAATCGAAACTAATATAGTCTGTTTGTATACATTTTAACATTTTTAACCGTGTGCCTTGTTATTCGCGTTTTTTCTGAAGGAGTATTTCTTTACTTCTTTTATAATAATCTAGATATAAACACTAGAATATTTATTCTCCTGATCATAATTCAAATATTATTATAACATATCCCTCAAGATTTAAAACTGCTATTCTATAATTACCGTATTTATCCGCATAGCTCAATAGCTTTAAAACCCAAACTTCTGACTTAAAACCCACACTTACATATCATTAAATCTATAAGAGTTAATTGGCTAAGTGTAGTGTTACTCATAGGTCAAAATGTTACACCGTAAAAATTTTGAATAAGAATTGTTTTAACTTACTTGGAATAAGCTGTATGATCGATGTGCAAAATTCTGTCCACACTGTTTTCAAAGGGTATTCGTCATATTCCTTCTTCAAACGCAATCTAACTTTACTTAAGTTAGTGAATCCTTTAAAAAATAGCGTCTTGATATCACCACCTTCTAATATAATAGGTACTATTTGCTTCCCAAAAGCATCTGCGTCTTTCAATATCGAGCAGTGCAACTCATCAACAAAGTCTGACACAATTACAATCACGATTGCAGACCTTTCCATACATTGTATGTACTCCTCGAAAATAAAATGCCCTGTTCTAAAATTTTTATCTGCAGTGCAAATCTCTGTCGATGTCCGTCAATAAATGCAAAGTTGTGTTCAGTTTGTCAATGACAAATTGACTAACGCACTCATCATCCTCACTATATAAAAGGAAAGCCACAAACTCGAACTGATTTTCACCTTTCTGAAGCAGTTTGATGCCATCTTTATACGACTGGCCGTGTAAAGATCTGAAGGTGAGTTTGTTTGCCAACCAGCTTAAACCTGCTTCCATCTGAGTGGATAGGTCTTCCTTAACAAATGGTTGGTCAGCCTGCAAGGAAATACATCTAATATTGATATGTTTTAGTTATCATAGTTATAAGTTTAGCTTAATGAGATTTTATTCCTTGCTCATATTACATGTCAATAAAAATATTTAAACAACACAAAATAGTTAATATAAAGTGCTTAATTCTAAAAGGAGACTTTGTTGCCGAATGATAAAGGTCTCTGAGTTATGTTTGTTTCGTTTTTGTAAGGTTTAACGTCGCATAATTATAGGTCATACGGCGACTTTCTAGCTTTGGTGTTGGAGGAAGACCCAAGGTGTCCCTTCGTACATTATTTCATCACAATCGGGTAGCTGAGTAAAACCATGAAGACTTTGTATCATTTGCCCTTCAGCAATGTAGATTCGAAAACTCGCTTTGGGTAAAGAATTCTTCATGTGAAGAAACCACCCAGCAGGCTTATGAAATGTTGATTTGTTTACCCAGTTGCCAAATGCCTGGCACAATGCTCGGGCGAGGCACCTTGTGTCTTTCTCTATCAACAAAGGCTATAGAATTCGCATTAAGATCTATATATTCAGGAGTGTTATGTTGAAAAAGATATATAAACAACACAAGTATTAAATTTCATCGGTTCGTCTTCCATCTATGAACATTTACGGAACATTTTATTTTATTCCTGAGAACAAAGTGTATATTTAAAGATAGGCGTTTGATATAATTATCACGTTTTATTGTGCTCTGCCTCTTCTATGAAGATATTTTGCAGTGCCCCGCTCGCTCCCTCTTCCTTTTCTAATATCAACCGTGTCGCTGCAAAGGTAAGTTTTAGACCATGAGATCTAAGTAAGATAATTAGATGCTGGGGTGAGATTTACAGAAAGGAAAAGTATCGATGGTGATTTGTACTGTATAAGTCAATATCTTCAACCTTCATTACAAGCTTATAGCTTACATGAAAGCATGATGTATCATTTCAGACTGCTGCAATTTCATCAATAACAAGAAAATGAAATTTGATTAATGTGTGGTTACATTATCAAATGTTGATTGAAACACCAAATAAGTTAATGTCATTCTCATGTAATTTCGACTAAGATTATGTGATCAAGTCAAAAGATAAATTGTGACATTATTTACACTTAGTCTTGAATTATTCCATGATGGTATAGTGGACACAACTTGACCCCGATGGTTGACCTTTGCATTATAATACATAATGAGGCACAACCTATTATTGAAAAGGAGTGTACGTAAAATACGATCTGCACGAGAAAAATGAAATATAAATTTGTGTAAATATAAATTAGTGTATTCGAAAATTTTAACTGATCAAATGAAAGTATATATACTTTGATACTGCACTGTTTACAAATTAATTCCATATAAATATACACGGATACCCTAAGCACCCTTGATTTCTACAATGAAATAGTCGCTATGAATAATCAGCCTAAGGTCAACCATCGCGGTCAAGTTGCGACTACTATATTACATTGTCGAATACGTTAATCAAACATAAACACATCAAAGTAAGTTAATAAATTTACGAATAACGGTTCCACATATGAATATAACGCATTAAACTTACACAAATGTACATAAACTTAGGTTATAACAATTTTAATACTTGACATTTAAGAAAAGTATTTAAATATGAAAATGATTCATGTCAGTGTTTACATGAATTGTAAGATCTCTGTTGTTTTGATTTTTTTTTGTTTTTTTTTTGGGGGGGGGGCGGGGGAGGGGGGGGTTGGGGATTGTTGTTGTTGTTTTTTTCTTGTTTTTTGTTGCTGTTGTTTTTTGTCATTATAAATCTATCAGAAGGTAGTGAAATGCAGTCCGCCGCTTTAATTTGTGCGAATATTTCATCGCGTCTGTGCATATTTCGTGACCAGGATATATATATTATGCACAGGAGTAATTTAAAAACCAGTCCAATTGTCAAGGCGGCAGCAGGTTGTTGTTGCCATTAATGAAAGCTAATAATTGATTCACGGTAATTTACATACACTGTATGACAATGGTTTAAAGTCTATGTCTAGATAAATGGCTTCAATGATGTTCTGAAATAACAGCCAAGCACAACGGTTGCAACGGAAATATGCTACTCTAATCGCGAACAAGAAGAAGAAGAAGCTACTCTAATCAAAATATAATGATGAATTCCGGTTTAAGCCCCTTTTTCGGAAAAAAAGTACAGTGGTCTAAGGAGTTGCTTTGTTAAACTCCAGGAAAACTGCGGTTCTAACTTCAGTGTTGGCAACTTGTTTTATTATTGTAATATGAAAAGAGAAAACTTAGAACAATGTCATCGAGCTAAATTGTTGGGTAAACTGGTCACTGTTTCAATGAAAATTTATAAATCTTGGTTCTTTATTAGAATTTTGTTAATGCGCACTTTTGATACTGTAAGAGACATAGCCAACTTATTAACATCCATTAGGTTAGTGAGAAGGCCGGGAAAGAGAAGTCTCTTGTCCATTTTGTCAGAATTGTGTCCCTTATTGTATTCTTTCTTTATTTTTTTGTTTGGGTCATTTTTTCTGTACAGTTTTACAGCTTTGAAATTCTGCACATGTATTAATCATCATTAGGTGAGTTGAGAAGGTTAAGAACAATAGTTCTTTTGCGTTTTCAACACGATGGTTATTTAAAACATGCCATCATCACGGGGGAAGAAGTTTACACAAAGGACGGAGTTCTTCTGATAACCTGTCATGTTTTGTTCTGATATCTGTTACGGAGTTCCTGGAGAACGTTACAGAGTTCTTCTGATATCTGTATGAAAAAACAAGGAATCGATCTACAAAATTGGAAATGTACCCGCGGGTATAATTTTGTACCTGCGGGTATAACTTTATACCTGCGGGTGTAAAATTATACCCGCGGGTATAAAAATTATACCTACGGGTATAAAATTATACCCGCGGGTACAATTTTTATACCTGCGGGTATAAAATTATACCTGCAGGTATAAAATTGTACCCGCGGGTACAATTTTTATACCCGCAGGTACATTTCCAATTCATACCCGCAGTTATAAATTTATACCTGCAGGTATAACTTTATTACTACCTGTGGTACCTGGAAACTTTCGACCCAAATGATACGCCATACATCTGAAGCTATAATTTTGGTGTGTTTTAGCATTATTTCTTGTCGCCGTTTACGTATTAATTAGTTGTTGTACGATTTTGTTGATTATGGAGTAAAAATGGTATTAAAATTATACCTGCGGTTATAAAATTGTACCCGCGGGTATAAAAGTATACCTGCGGGTATAAAAATTATACCTACGGGTATAAAATTATACCTACGGGTATACAATTTTACCCGCAGGTACAACTTTTATACCCGTAGGTATAATTTATACCCGCAGGTATAATTTTTATACCTTCGGGTATAATTTTGTACCCGCGGGTATAAAATTGTACCCGGGGTTATAATTTTATACCTGCGGGTACAATTTTATACCCGCAGGTATAAAAGTATACCTGCGGGTATAAAAATTATACCTACGGGTATAAAATTATACCTACGAGTATGCAATTATACCCGCAGGTACAATTTTTATACCCGTAGGTATAATTGTGTACCTGCGGGTATAATTTTATACCTGCGGGTGTAAAATTATACCCGCGGGTATAAAAATTATACCTACGGGTATAAAATTATACCCGTGGGTACAATTTTTATATCCGCGGGTAAATTTCCAATTTATACCCGCAGGTATAAATTTATACCTGCAGGTATAATTTTGTTACTACCTGTAGTACCTGGAAACTTCCGACCCAAATGGTACGCCATAGTACATGACAATATACATATACTGCAGTTTATCGAGGATAATTCTGTGTAAGCGATTTTGTTTAAATCATTTCAGTTAAGTTGGTCTGCAGTTCGCGTTTCCAATTGCGAACTGCAAACTGGTCTGCAGTTCGCTGTTCGCAGTTCACGATTCGAATTGCGAACTGCAAACTAGTAGATGCAGTTCAAGATTCAGAATGAAAGTGCATTATTATATTATATTATAATTTCAGTACTCAGTATGTAGTTAAATAGAGGTTATGAGTCAGCACTCAGCACTCCATCCCTCTCCATTATAGTTGCAACCTGCCGGCTAGTCTGCGGTTCGCAGTTCACGATTCGAATTGCGAAGAGCTAACTAGTAGATGCAGTTCAAGATTCAGAATGAAAGTGCATTGGAACGTTACTCTTACTTTTTTAATACCTAGTAAGAGTTTAAGTGTCTGCACTGCCTGTCCCTCCATTAGACTTACAAACTGACGGAAGTATGCAGTACTATGTTTCCGATTCGAATTGCGAACTGCAAATTGGTCTGCAGTTCGCCGTTCACGATTCGAATTGCGAACTGCAAACTTGTCTGCAGTTAGTGATTCAAGTTGGTAGTTGTTAAATAGAGTATATGGGTGAGCACTCCTTCCCCTCTGTTAGAATTGCAAACTGCCGGCAAGTCTGCGGTTCGCGATGCGAACTGCAAACCGGTCTGGTGTTCACCTCTTATAGCATTTCAAACTGCCGGCAGATCTGCAGTTCTAAGTTTCCGGTTCAAATTGCGAACTGGTCTGCAGTTCACGATTCAAAATGGAAGTACAAAGGATGTTCCTATTATAATTTCAGTACATGTACTTCGTAAGTCGTTGCTTATTAGAGGTTAAGTGTCTATACTCCCTTCCACCTAAGCCCCCCCCCCCCCCCCCCCCCCACACACACACTATACCTCCATAAGAATTGCATATTGCCGGCTAGTCTGCGGTTCTCAGTTTCCGATTCGAATTGCGAACTGCAAATTAGTCTGCATTACGCAGTTCGCGATTCGAATTGCGAACTGCAAACTGGTCTGCAGTTCACGATTCAGAATGAAAGTATGTTATAATTTAAGTACTTAATATAAGTGGTTGCTAAAAAGAGGTTTGGGTCTGCACTCCCTGCCCTTAATTAGAACTACAAATTGCCGTCTAGTCTGCGATTTCCAGTTTCCGATTTGAATTGCGAACTGCAAACTGGTATGCCGTTCGAAGTTCGAATTGCAGACTGCAAATCTGTCTACAATTTATTATTCAAATTTCAAAGTGTAGTCTGACAAGTACAGCCCTGCAAACTGCGGACTAGAATGCATTTCACAATTCGAAGGTGATGGCTTTGGAATCGAGTGGCAAACTGCAGACTTGTCAACAGTTCGCGGTTCGAACTACGAACTGCAAACTGATCTGCAGTTCACGGTTCAGATTGAAAGTACAAGAAATTGTACTATTATAATTTTAATACTTAGTAAGTGGTTGCTAAATAGAGGTTATGTGTCTGCACTCCCTTCCCGTCTATTAGAGTTGGAATATGCCGGCTAGTCTGCGGCCATCAGTTTACGATTCGAATTGCGAACTGCAAACTGGTCTGCAGTTCATAATTCGCAGTTCGATTCAAATTACGAATTGCAAACTGGTCTGCAGTTCACAATGCAAATGAAAGTATTGGAACGTTTCATAAATGGTTGCTAAATAGAGGTTATGAACATGCAATTCACCGTAATAATTGCAAACTGTCGGCCAGTCTGCAGTTCACCGTTTACAATTCAAATTGCGAACTGCAAACTGGTCTGCAGTTTACCATTCAAAATGTAAGTATTAGAAGCGTTACTGTTAATAGTGGTTGCTAAATAAAGGTTATGGGTCTGCACTCCCTCCCCCTCCATCTGAATTAGAAACTGCCAGCTAGTTTGCTTTCGCATTTTCCGTTTCGAATTGCAAACTACAAACTGGTCTGCAGTTCGCAATTTGCATTTCACGATTTGAATTGCGAACTGCAAATGGTTGGTTCACAGTGCAAAATAAAAGTAATTTGGAACGTTACTTTTATAATTCAGTACTTTATAAGTGGTTGCTAAATAGAGGTAAAGAATATGCAATTTCCCGTAAGAATTGCACACTGTTGGCCAGTCTGCAGTTTTTCACCGTTTACAATTCAAATGGCGAACTGCAAACTGGTCTGCAGTTCACGATTCAAAATGTAAGTATAAGAAACGTTACTCTTATAATTTTAGAACTTAGTTAGCGGTTGCTAAATAAAGGTTATGGGTTTGCATCCCACCCCACCCTCCATCTGAATTGGTCTGTCGGCTAGTCTGCGATTCGCACTTTCCGTTTCGAATTGCGAACTGGAAACTGGTCTGCCGTTCGCAGTTCGCTATTCACGATTCGAATTGCGAACTGCAAACTTTTCTGCAGGTTGCAATTCAAAATAAGTACATAAGAACGTTATTCTTCTGATTTTAGTTCTAAAACATGGTGGTTAAATAGAGATTTAAAGTTCTAACCAGGTAGCTCGCGATTCAAATTTCAAACTACAGTCTGATCAGCACTTCCCTAGTCGAAGTTTGAATTGAAGAGTAGTATGCTGTCCACTGTTCGTCGGGTACCGTTCAAGAATCGCAAAATATACGGGTAACATTCAACCTGTTGTATAGGTTAACGAGTCAATATTTATTTTAAAATAATTAAAATCAGATTCTATAAAATGCCAAAAATAATCCTAGTGGAATGTGCCTACGATATGAAAAACTACATTATATGCTGGTCATTGCCTTCAAGTTGTAAAGGCCCGCGCTTAAGAATTTGACAATAACTTGTGACAATCCGGACAGTCAGACAGACAGAAAACAATGTATCTCCCTTGAATCGTCTGTGGAGACTAATAATAAGAGGACCTTGATGGCCCTAAGTCACTCATCACAGTTTCACAATGGAAAGGGTGGCACGTGTGTCAGAGAGTCATGAAGGAGTCATTTCTGTACTTTGTACTTTGGCCTGCAGATTCAGAGGAAGTATACCATACAGCCAGAAAGGGAAATATAGCCTTGTCTTTCACTAGAAAAGATGGTTTTAATAATTTTGGTAAAGGTTCATCCAAAGAAAATACCTTTGAATGGTTTTAAAATTTGGACAGTTTCTGATGTTTCGACTATATATGTATATAGGGAAAATTTACCACAGGCTCTGAAGGCCATGTTTTGTACGAATCGGACTAATTTACAATTCTTGGTTCATGGTAATGTAATGAACCATGTCTGTGTAAAATTATTTAAAATCTGGCCATCAGACGAGAAGATACTTCAAGTTACCATTACGTACATACAGGAAAAAGTGATCGCGCCCTCTAGCGGCCATGTTTTGGCGAATCTAAGGAACTTAACAACACCGATAGAGGGTCAGAATTAGCAAACATTTTATTTGAAGATTTGTTTTTGTCTTGCGGCCATGTCTTTTGACCAATCGGATAACTTAAATAAACTTGATGGAAATTCCCCCATGAAACATTTCTGTGTAATACTTTTGAATTAAACATAGTTTCTTGAAATCATTGAAAAACCGCTCCATTATTTAGAAAACTTTCAATAAAGTCATATCCAGAAATAGATATTTTTATACGCACAACCATGATAATATTTCACAATTTTAACTCTAATACATTTTCTAGGTAAACTTTTACGAAATGAGCAACCGCTGCATTGTTTCAAAAACCTAAGTAAAAACATTCCATAAGAAAATATTATAACATCATGACACTAAACGGGTTGGGCTTTAAGCCATTCAAGAGTTACATTTGGCCATACTTGGCTGTAGACGATTCCTTATAATGGGTGTAAATGTCTTTACATTGAAATATGTAACTTACATGTCACAAGATATATCAACTCCCGGCATAGGTTCGTTCTGTTTTATTTTCCATAATATAAAAAGTCTAAAACATAATAGCGATGAAATTAGCAGTCGTGATAAAATAAAGATAAAATAATACAAAATTTGCACAAATAATAGTTCACGCGCTCTGTAAAGAAATACAAACTACAATATTAAAGATATTTCAAAATATTCCCACACCGACTGGTGAATTAATTGAAGTAATCGAAAGAATTCTAAATGATTTTAATTAAGTTTTCTCTGAATTTTACTGTCTTACTCGTAAGAGTACATTAACTACTCTGAGCGCAGAAGGAATTTGGCGGTAAAAAGTACTAAGAGATTAAAAAGAACACCAGTGTATTTCTTTCTCTCATTCTATCTCTCATTCATACCCATAAAGCAAACCAAGAAGATTGGTCATACATGACAAGAATTCACAAAGACTGTACGGGCAAGGATGAAGTGCCTCGGACATCTCCGTTAATATTCGTGATATAACGTACATTGCCGAGGATATCCGATTCAATTAAACAGCAGACGATACCGCGAGGGCAAAGTATTAGTTTCCCCGCTATGTGCGGCGCACGTCACTATTAAGTTTAAAGAACATGAAATGTTACGTCCCGTGACATACATGCTATACCTTCTACATGTTTTCTTTGTTTATATTTAAGCTTATCTACATTCGTCACCGGTAATTGATATGGGCGGCTCCTCCATAAAAATATTACCAATTTCACTGGAAAAAATCCCGCAAGATACAGCGGACGCTCCACTTCAAGAATCTTCCTTTCTTCTTTACTATTCCAGATGTAAAGCACCCATGCACGGGATACTTATCCAAGTGTAAGTAACTTTAATTGGAGGAGCGGGGTATCGAACTAATAACCTGGTTTCGTAGTTAGACAGTGGATCACTGCGTCCGCTCTAAGCTTGGTTTGTTTGCATTTAAATTTATTTATAGTCGCCAATAGTAATCCATATAGGCGACTCCTTCGGAGTACAGACAACTAATTTTAGTGGGAGGATACGGCAAGATAATGACAGACGCTCCCCTAGCTCTTTAGCGTGTCGTATGTAAAACACACAAAAAACAAATGACCATTCAATTTAAATGATAAATTGCAAAATAAACAAGAGCTGTCCGTAAGACAGCCAGTGCTCAACTTTTTTATTCATTGTCCCTGAAGCAGGAATATTACCCTAAATGTTATCCAGTATCTGCTTTAGTTTTGGAGAGTAACTTGCACGCAAAACTTCATTAAACTGCAGACCAGTTTGCAGTTTGCAATTCGAATCGGAAACTGAGAACCACTGACTAGCCGGCGGTTTTGCCATTCTAATGGAGAAGGAGGGAGTGCAGACCCATAACCTCAATTTTGCCACCACTTACTAAGTACTTAAATTATAGTAGTAACATTCCTTGTACTTTTATTTTGAATCGTGAACTGCAGACCAATTTGCAGTTCGCAATTCGAACCGTGAATTGCGAACTTCGAACTGCAGTCCAGTTTGCAGTTCGCAATTCGAATCGTGAACTGCGAACTGTGAACTGCAGACCAGTTTGCAGTTCGCAATTCGAATCGGAAACTAAGAACCGCAGACTAGCCGGCACTTTGAAATTCTTAATGGAGAGAGTGCAGACCCTAAACATTTATTTAGCTAGCACTAACTTAGTACTTAAATCATAAGAGTAGTATTTCAATAAACTTTCAATTATGAATCGTGAACTGCAGACCAGTTTGCAGTTCGCAATTCGAATCGTGAACTGTGAACTGCGAACTCCAGATCAGTTTGCAGTTCGCAATTCGAATAAAAAACTAAGAACCGCAGACTAGCCGTCACTTTGCAATTCTAGCGGAGGGGGAGGGAGTGCAGACCCTTAACATTTCAGAGTAACATTCCAATAAACTTTCATTATGAACCGTGAACTGCAGACCAGGTTGCAGTTCGCAATTCGATTCGTGAACTGCGAACTGCAGACCAGTTTGCAGTTCGCAATTCGAATCGAAAGCTAAGAGCCGCAGACTAGCCAGCATTTTGCAGTTCTAATGGAGAGGGGGGAAGTGCAGACTATGGACATTTATATTTAGCAAACACTGGCCTATTACTTAAAAGTATAAGAGTAACGTTCAAATATATTTTCATTTTGAATCTTGAACTGCAGACCAGTTTGCAGTTCGCAATTCGATTCGTGAACTGCGAACTGCAGACCAGTTTACAGTTCGCAATTTAGATTCGCGAAATGCAAACTGGTCTGCAGTTTGAAATTCGATTACAAAGCTATGGGCTTCGAATTGTGAAATGCATTTTTGTACACAGTTCGCAGGGCAGTGTTGATCAGACTGCACTTTGAAGTTTGAATCATAAACTGCAGACCAGTTTGCAGTTCGCAGTTCGAATCTTGAACTGCAGACCAGTTTGCAGTTAGCAATTCGAATTATGAAATGCGAATCTTGAACTGCGAACTGCAGACCAGTTTGCAGTTCGCATTTGGAAACGTGAACTGAGAACTGCGAACTGCACACGAACTGTGAAATGCATTCTTGTCCGCAATTCGCAGGGCAGTGCTGATCACACTGCACTTTAAAATTTGAATTCTAAACTGCAGACCAGTTTGCAGTTTGCAATTCGAATCACGAACTGCAGACCAGTTTGCAGTTCGCAATTGGAAACGCGAACTGCGAACTGCAGACCAACTGTGAAATGCATTCTTGTCCAAATTCGCAATGCAGTGCTGATCAGACTGCACTTTGAAATTTGATTCATAAACTGCAGACCAGCTTGCAGTTCGCAGTTCGAATCGTGAACTGCAAACCAGTCTGCAGTTTGTCATACGATTCCAAGCCATGACCATCGAATTGTGAAATGCATTCTAGCCTAAAATTCGAAGCGCAGTGCTGATCATACTGGGTTTTGAAATTTGAATCGTGAACTGCAGACCAGTTTACGGTTCGCAATTTGATTCGCGAAATGCAAACTGGTCTGCAGTTTGAAATTCGATTACAAAGCTATGGGCTTCGAATTGTAAAATGCATTCTTGTCCACAGTTCGCAGGGCAGTGTTGATCATACTGCACTTTGAAGTTTGAATCATGAACTGCAGACCAGTTTTTAGTTCGCAGTTCGAATCGCGAACTGCAGACCAGTTTGCAGTTCGCATTTGGAAACGTGAACTGAGAACTGCAAACTACAGACCAACTGTGAAATGCATTCTTGTCTACAATTTGCAGGCCATTGCTGATCAGACTGCACTTTGAAATTTTAATTGTAAACAGCACACCAGTTTGCAGTTTGCAATTCGAATAGCGAACTGCAGACCAGTTTGCAGTTCGCAATTGGAAACGCGAACTGCAGACCAACTGTGAAATGCATTCTTGTCCGCAATGCGCAGGACAGTGCTGATCAGTCTGCACTCTGAAATTTGAATCGTAAACTGCAGACCAGTTTGCAGTTTGCAATTCGAATCGCGAAGTGCAGACCAGTTTGCAGTTCGCAATTGGAAACGCGAACTGCGAACTGCAGACCAACTGTGAAATGCATTCTTGTCCGCAATGTGCAAGACAGTGCTGATCAGACTGCACTTTCAATTTGAATCGTAAACTGCAGACCAATTTGCAGTTCGCAATTCGAACATTTGAAAAATCGGGCATAAAATTGTTAGATAGTGGTTTATGTTTGCAACTTTGCACTAAAAGTAGGCTTTTGCGTGTGGTGAGGATGAAGAACGTGAATGAGTAGATTAATATGTGTGAATAAGCAAACGATTTCGATATTGTTCTCAAAATGTCTTGATTTCAAAGTGGCGCTGATTATTAGACTAAACAGTTTTTTCTGACGCAAAGCACAAAACATTAGGCAACCTTGGTCATCAAACTTTAGTTTTACACCCCATTCTCTCTTTTCCTTCCGATTCCTTGTTTTGTCATACAGATATCAGAAGAACTCTGTAACTTTTTCCAGGAACTTCATAACAGTTATCAGAAGAAAACATGACAGGTTATCTAAAGAACTCCCCCGTAGTCATTGAAAAGATCTCAGTACATAAAAGTCCTTTTGAAACCTTATTCAAAATAGTACTAAGACTGGTATTTTGGACAATGGTGCGAGAAAAACAAATTTATTGTTTAGTGCAGTTCGTGCAGAAGCTTCCTTAAATTAAACATTTAAACACTTTAATCGACTGAAAACATCATTAAACAGCATAATATGTGTTTAGAATTTATTTCTAAACCTTTTGTACATATTAACTAAAACCATTTAAATTACTAAAACAATGCATTATATAGTTCAATTATTACCTCAGTGATCTGAAAAATAGGTAGAGATATAAATGCCAACAGGAACTATCTTTGCAAAAAGATATTTGGCGTTGATGGGGATTCGATGTATAGATAAAGCGTTGTTTACATAAGATGTGCATTACTTCTTGACACAATAATGCCGCTTTACAAAAGATATTGTGCAATTTTAAATTAATACTGCATTTCTGACATTTTCTTTGTATATACACCAGCAAAAAGATGGCATTTTGTGAATCAAAGCCATATCAAACACTTACATTATTACTATTAGTTTTAATCAAGCAATGGAAATCAATCCGCAAGTACATTACAGAGTTTACGGACATAGCGGAGCTTACCACGACCGTAAACTATACGATACATATATAATAGTTACACACAAATTCGTGTACTAAAAACAATCATCATTCAGGCAAAACTCCAATTTTACGCGTGTGAATACCTCCTGTCTGCAATAATGTTTTGTGATCCTCTAATAGAAACAGTACCTACAGCATTTATGTAATACTCTGTTAAAATGTAACGAAATATTTGTAAAACATTATAGAAATTTCAGCCAAATAAAAGTATGCATCTGTTCATTTATTTCCAGTCCCTTTGGCTTTAATTTGTTGAAGGCTTATAAATTTACAGCTTTATTGGTTCTTTAAGTAGGTCAAAAGTTGACTTAGACAGCTACGCCGATCAAAAATATTGTATTGTATTGAGGTAGTTTAAAATGTTTGAAAAACAGGAAGTCACGGCGAAACGTTATTTATCAGGATAACTGGCATGCAGAAAAATCAATTGTACTGCGTATAAATGTCATCCCGTATATATATCTATAAAATCAATAACTTACATTACTTTCTTCCCAAAGAATAAACATGATTTTTTAAAAAAGAATGTTGATAAGAGAAATAATACCACGTAATACCTTCAAATTCGCCTGAAATTGCTTATCTTCTATATTATGAGGAAATATCTCAAAAGTTATCTCATAGACTTATACATTTATGTTGTTTGTTTGTTGTTTACATGTGTATGCTATCTGCTTCAGTTCACAGAATTGTACGGCTGATACACAAACAATCAGATTTTTTGTGTATTTCTAACTTTGTGCTTTATCGGTTTGATTTAATCAATTACGTAACTGGTTCATACTCAATGAAATATTCACAGAATGTAGTCATGATACAGAAGTAAAACAATACAACAATAGCAACTAATAGAACACTGTTTATCTCTTGCTTTTTTAATATACTCTTGTACTGTATACGATTCAACGGATGTTCTCAACGTAACAGGTCCTGCAACTTCACTTGATAAACTGTCCGATAATGTGGAAATATTGTCAGACATTTTGGAACCTTCGAATAAGTTGACGACGTTTAGAACACCTTCAGCACCTGGACATTTTATGGAAAAACGTACTGTTTTTGTAAACATATTACTTTGTTTTTCATCTGAAATATAAAGATTTAATATTTAATCTAACGGATCCCTCTCAAAATTTAAATCATAGCGATTTGTCGCATACCCCTACATATGAAATCTTTATGTTGTGTATACAGTGAGCAACATCTACCATTTTTCAAAGAAATACATCAGTAATATTGCGAGTTATCCTTTTACCGCTTGGCATTAACCGTCCTTTCAAAGTGTAAAATGGTATTAATTGCATCAAAACGTCTCATTTTATATAAAATATACCACGTTTTCACAGAGATACCTACGTATATTTCGAAAGGCTTCCTGTAGTGATTTTATTGGAATGCATGCTGACAAGTATATTTGTGCTCCTGTTTCCTCTGTTAAACATTCTTCTATATCCTTCAACCTTTGTTCTAAAACTGTGCTATTAAAATAGTTCAATACGCTTAACAGCACAACAACGGAATGGCATCGAATGTGAAAGAGCACGGAACCTTCCGTTACATCTATAACTTCACCTCCGGCATTTTGAATGTCCTGAACGAGTGATGTTACACATCTTTGGGAAGCGCTTTGTTCATCTTGAGTCAGAGCTAAGTTTTGACTTGAGAAGAAATCTTTAACACGTGTAAATGCGGAAGATATTATGTTTGTCATCCCCTATCTGCTGGACTCTAAAGTCGACCTCAACCTTTCAACAAATCCTTTTGATCTTTCAGCATGCACAGGTAATTCCGCGTTCTCTGAGTCGATTTCTCACTGTATGTCGACTAATTGGACGTCCACGGTTACCTACAACTATACGTGACGTAGATTGCGCCGTCACAAATCTGTCACGTAAATGACTTTGACGTATATAATTATCCTGTCGTATTGACGTTACACGCGGTCTACCTGAACGTGGTCTATCGATAGACGTTCCCGTGTCTCTAACACGTCGAATAAGACGCACAATTGTCGAACGAGAGACGTTAAAACGTCTAGCAACTTGTTCCTGCGTTCGCCCACATTCAAGCATAGCCAAAACCTGAGCCCTCTCTTCAGAATTCAGCCTCGGCATTACGAAAACTAATGTTTTTTTCAGAGAATAGCTGAAAATATGCTTGTGTGTCGTATTACACATGTACATGTGCAAAAATCGTTCAATCAAACCACATGGTTTACATGCACGGACTGCACGAGGAAATCATGACCAGGTACATGAAGTGAACAAATGGCTGAATGAAATCGCGCGAGTTTTTGTTCACTGTGTTTGTCGGTCAGAGTACATGTAGATTTACTACATTTCACAACAATTAAAAGCGTTAGGAAAAAAATAACGCCAAATTTCAATGAGGCGTTTCTTTATCTCGTCAGTATTTTTACATTTTAAAATGATAATAATAAATTCGTAAATCCTTTTTCAAGAATGACAACTATCTTTATAATTAGCTTTAAGTATAAATAGTACACAGTCGCATTACATGCATGCAAAAGAAAAAGAAAGGTGTACCGTATTCGGCTACTGTAACTTATTATGAGGGATAATGGAGCATAACCAGTACGCTGTAAAAAGTCAAATCAGTATTATGAACGTCGCTTATGCCCTTAGATACATACCTGCGTATCAAGTTTGGACTGTAATTGTCTATACATTAATTATATTCATTATTCAGGGAAATTTCTTCTGGCAAGTTTGGGGACATAAATCATGCTCTCTAAGAATATTAATAAGATTGATTAAACTAAGGAAATACGTGCTTACATTTATTTGTTTCTTTAAGAAATAAAAGATATCGTGGTTTTACAAATATTCTTACAATCTGATTCGGCATCGGTGCAACGCTGAAATACGCGTACGAATACAAAAGTGATAAACAAGGCTAAACCAATTATTGCTTAAACTGATATTATATTGACACTGTTACTTGGTTTAACAGTAGCTAGTGATTTGACAAAATCTGCTTTCGAGTGCAGTGAAGTAATATGGCGATTGAGTTAAAGCAAACCTTGTACGTCAAGAGATAAGCGCTCCAACTGCAGGCTAACATGTTCAGTAAACTGGTCCATAGTACCATTTTCATCTCTGATATTGAGTTGCACGCTTTATATCTATAGGATCCTCTCCGACGCAATTTATTATTTCAGCTAGGGCCGAAGATTCTTCACTACACAATCCATTTCCTAGATTCATAATTGATGTACTAAGTTGATTCCATTTTCTGAAGAATGTCCTAGCGTCAATGCATCCATCTGGGTGGTGGGCAGAAAAATCATTTCGTAATGTCCGTATATTTTCTATTGCCTTCTCCTCTGATTTTTGCAATGACGGAACAAACAGGTTCAGTAATAAGCAAGAAAGCAAGGAAATATCTAATTTGCATATGTCTGGCATGGTGTCATTATGTGGGAAAAGAATGTTGTACTGTTTTAAGGTCAGCACTTTTAAGTCCTTTAATTGCTTTATTGCCTCTTTGTTAATCTGAAGGAACCCGTCTAGCTGTCTTTTTTGATCTGCCAACTTTTTGACGAATATCTGCCTCAAAACTAAAGCTCCCCCTCTTAGCGTCAGAAGTATCAGTCGTATGTAATACTCATTTTCCTGGGTCAACATGACTGTATCTATGTTCTGAAAATAAAAATAAGGTCATGAACTTTTCTCTTGAAAGATCAAAATTTTTAATTTCTAGCATTAAAAACGGAATGTACTTATACAAATACCACGGTATAGCTGATTATATAAACCGTTATTTGCACGTATGAGAGTCACCAGCATTCTCTTGTTAAGTGTTCTTATACTGCCTATGACTAAGTGAAATATAAATTTGATATTAATAAAGTGAGCATTATATTCCACTTAAATTGGCAATTAGCACAGGAAATTATCGTCATTTTGGGAAACAAAGAATAGAAATTGACTTAAATCTCTTTTACTTAGAAATGGCCTTGTGTTCAAAGCCTCTCGACTAAAAAAGATGGGCAAAGCTATATATCTGGTTTAATCATTAAAGAACGGTTTTCAGCGACAACTCAAAGCAAACAAAAATGATCTTAAAAAAAACCCTTTCTGAGAAAAGATTTGTTGCAAGGTTTCTGTCTAGACCTGTCTTTTAGATGTGAATCGTTGGCCGTGCTTGCAATATGTTTTTGCAGACTAACCATTCGTATCTATAAGAGTATGATGGAATTGTTAATTGAGCTAGGAAATAATATTTCCTTATTGTAATTAATAAATATTGCATAAAATTGTGTTACAAGGTATTGGTGTAATCAGGAAATTTTCCAAAACAAGAACATGGACCGTTATTAAGTTTAAGGTCTACAGAGTCAATAAACCAAATATTAATACATATGTCACGGAGTTTCTCCTGAAACTTTTAACTGTTATATTTCTTAAATAGGAAAGGAAACGTACAGAAAAATAGGGTTCAACAAGTAACGCTGTCCCCAAATAAGAGCATCGTTCCTGTAGACTGTACAAGAAATTGTGCAAACTGAGGTGGCTATGCTCTACCTAGAGGTGGAATCTTTGAGCATATATATATGTGTACAAGTTGAAAGAAAGTGCAAATGATTGGAATGTTAAGAATGAAGACATTTGCTGCAGGATTATTTCACCGATATAACGATACTGAGATTCCAAATATCAATAAATAAAGTAAAGACCTCTTTCAATAATATAAAGAAAACAGAAAACAAATTTCTCTTCTTTGACTGTTTCTGACTGCAATAAAATCCCTCATACAGAGTTATTGCTCCAAAGTATAAGAGAATTATTCGGTCCGTCAATAATTCCAGAGATATTATCAAAAACGATTATTTAAACACATGTCCTAGAGCTCACGGACTTTTATTGCAACAACTGAGGCCAAAAGAAGTATATATTTTTTTGTAAACAATATTTCATATCCTCCATGAAAACCCATTTCTTAAGTGGCAAAGACGTGCCTACCTATATTTCGTTTACCTACGTTTATGATATGGGAGGTAAAAAAAAACCAAAGCAAACACACGAGGACAAAACGAACAAATAAAGGAACACAGTGGGGCACCGCCTTGGAACGGTCAGTGGCAAAAACACCACTGGGGAGCTTAAACTCTAATTTTGTTTTATTTCAGCATTTGCCCATTTTACAAACTGTCCATAATCTTTTGACAACATAACTTAAATAGGGCCTTAACTGATTTAAGCAGTCTTGCCTTTTATCAGACATACCCGAGTACATCAGTCTTAGTTATTTGCTGTACGTTTTAGGAGTAATAGGACTCCATATTATTTTACTACGTGTAACTGGAAATTTCAGCATACAAAATTGTTTAATAAAAAGAAAAAGATGAGATATAGTTACAGATCTGCAACTTTATGCATTATGCGAACCCCGTCCCGCATATCCTATCGATATCATTTCAGGTTAAAAATAGTAATGTACTCTGTTATACTGGCCTAATGTTTTGTACCCGTCCAATGAGGAAATTAGTATTTCAAAATATAATCACAATATTACAACTATACATTCGTTTAAATAAATTTACAATGTATACCAATAAACTATGTATACTTACTACAGTTCCATGAACGTTGTATTAAAATAATAATAATAATAATATCCTTTTAATTGTATAAACCCGTCGTCTGATATACAGCTGTGAGGTGTCCGCTGTTGAAGTTTGTTATACGTTAAGTAACTACGCAGCTAGAGAATAGATATCATATATTTTTGTGGTAGTTTCGATCGAAGTAGGTCATTGAGACAGTAGCTAACCTTATGAAATGCGCGGCAGTTTAGATAGTTTACTTTTTCGCGTCCGCACCTTGGTTAAAGTTTTGAGGCACTTTCGCTTTATCTCTGTAATTACTTGATGGATTTGTTTCAAACTTATAATAGTTATTTCTCATCATCACCCACATCATATGACACAAGGGCCATAACTCTCGCACCAATATTTCATGAATTAACCCCCCTTTTACTTAGAGTTTTGATGCACTTTCACTCTATTTCAGTTATAACTAAATGGATTTGATTCAAACTAAAAGTATTTGTTCAACATCATCTCCCACGTCATATTACACAAGATCCATAACTCTGGTACCAATATTTAATAAATTATCTCAACCTTTTACTTAGAATTTCAGGTTAAAGTTTTGATGCATTTTCACTCTGTCTCAGTTATTACTATATGTATTTGATTCAAACTTAAAATAGTTGTTCAACATTATCACTCTCATCATACGACAAAAGGTCCACAAATCTTGCACAAATATTTCATGAATTATCCCCTCTTTTACTTAAGTGTTTCATGTTAAAATGTTGATGCATTTTCATTCTTTCTCAGTTATTGCTACATGGATTTGATTCAAGCTTAAAATAGTTCCACTTTATCACCCACATCATATGACAGAAGGTCAATAACTCTGGTACATGTACCAATATTTCCTGAATTATGCCCCCTCCCCCACTCCCACACCCCTCCCTTTTACTTAGAATTTAAGGTTAATTTTCATGCATTTTCACTCAGCTAATACTAAATGGATTTAATTCAAACTTGAAGTAGTTGTTCCACATCATCACCCATATCATATGACACAAGGTTCATCACTTACTTTTGCATCAATATTTCATTGATTATGCCCCTTTTTTGCTTAGAATTATACTTATTTAATGTTTTGATACACTTAATCTTTACCTCTCTTATTACTTAATACTTTTGACACAGACTCAAGTTATTGTCCAATATCTTCATCCACATTGGAGTCATTAAACACTCAAGTGACAACTCCAGCTTCCTCAGATGTGCCCATTTTCACTATCCAGCATCGAAATAGTCAAGCTCTGTCTCCTGTGACAGCTCCTGTTTGCTAGACTGGTTTGAGGGATTGGGACCTCGCACAAGTTTTCATAATGGGAGTCTATGGGAAAATCACTAACTTGATGACATATTCTAAAACATTATTTTCTGCAATTATAGATCTTAATGAAACTCTCAAAGTCGTAAAAAAATCATATCGTCTATAATATGGTGAAATAAATTGTTTTGGTCCATGGTTTTGTTTTGAGATATTTACCCAACCCATTATTGAAGAGATCCGCGCATATTTAACATGTCCAACTTTGAAATATCATCTTTTATCGTTAGAAAGATAGTAATAAATTTTAAGTTTTAATAAATTTACTCATGGGTTGACATTACTTCATAAAATGTTTTTCGTTTCCGGATGTAGAGACCGAGCTTTATGCTACATTATCCGAATAAATGACGTTACTCCATTACGTCCGGTTTGTCAAACGTGCAGAAATTACTTAAATATCAACATTTAAATTTATCTTCTTTCAAATTATATATGAATTGCTACAGTTCAATAAATTTGAATCAGTCCTGGTGACAAGATATCATATCGCATGAATATATGATAAAACAAGCTCTGGTTCTTTTTTAAATAAATAAAAATGCAAACGGAAACTGTATTTTACGTCTTTTTGAAGTTTATTACATAATTGAAATCAATATTGAACGAGTTTTTCTATACGTAAAATGTCATCAAAATTGCCATTATACCATTGGCTCCACTAATGAAAACTTGTTAAGGAACAATAGTACTAAATAGGTAATCAAGCAGCACTTCCGAGCTTGTCGGATAATTTGTTTCCCAGTTAAAATGGTATTTTCATGTTGTATAAGTCAGTTCCTGTTTTGATTTCATTGTGGACCTATACTTGACAGTTTGGTAGCATTTTCAAGGAGAAAATATTTGCATTTATAGAATTGTAAACAAACCTTATTACTCATGTGCTCATACCAACAGTTTAGTTGTCAGTTTGAGAGATATTCCATAGTGCTGACCTGTCAGACAAGAAATCTCTTTTAGAAGATTCATGACCCCTACTTTTCGTTGTTGTTTTTTGTGGTTTATAGGCCATTTAAGAACATAAGGCTAGTAACTAGATTTTGCAATGGGTCTTTGCAATGGGTCTTGCTATGTTTGACAACTCTCTGAAGAATGTGAATTTTATATAGAACATATAGTAATTTATTTACTACTGTACAGCCTTAAGTAACAGTGAACACGCGGAGCGAGTTATATGAATTTTGTTACCTTCTTATTGACAACACGGTCCAACGCAACCTCAGTTACAAAAATGACACTGATGCTGTTAACGCATACATGTCAAAATATGACCCAAAGATTCCTTCAGGCGTGCAAGTTTTATTTACAGAGTGTTTCAAAACAATGTATAAATTGTCATCAAAGTAAAGGATTCTTGGGAGCAAATTTAAAAGTATGACATGAGATAGGAATAACTAGTACGTAAATACTTATTTAATTCAATACATCCATCATTTCAAATCAGCCCTTGAAACAGCATCAATTTACTTTTTTATTAATTTAAGTATATATGTTTCTTTTGTGCCGTTGTTTACATCTAATGGGTCCATTGTACCAAATAAATTTGAGACACGCTGAAGTGTTTTATTTATCAAAAAGTGGACTTTTGCATGACCCGTGGAACTAAAATACTGAAATGTACCATTGTGTTTACCCGGATCTGCTATGTACAGTGGCAGTAGCCAAGCGTACGTAGTTAATAAACGCATGTAGAACATAACACATGAACTCGTACAATGCCATTGTGAGTATTAATCTATCAATATATTCTGGCAATGTACAGCTGGAATTGTGGCTGTAACCTTAACAAAAGCATGAAAGAATTATTACATAAAATCGTACAATATATCATTGTAAATGGTGCAGTTAATATACCGTTATACGAAATTGTGGTAGTAACCAAGCGTACGTGCAATTAATAAACGCATACAGAGCAAACACCAACCATTGTAAGTAATTCAGTAAAACGAATACAGGTGTGAAAAAAATTATGCATGTCTGAACAATGTATCGTTGAGTGTTATTCAGAACAGCAAGTGAGCTTTTAACATAAAGAGCGCAGATCTACTGATCGCAGGATCAAAAGTTCGATCCACGGGTGGGGATTTGATAAAAATAATCATTCGTTCTCCACCGCTGATTCATGTGGGAAGTTGGCAGTTACTTGCGGAGAACAGGTTTGTACTGGTACAGTATCCAGGAACGCTGGTTGGGTTAACTGCCCGCCTTTACATAACTGAAAGACTGTGGAAAAAAAGCGCTAAACCTAAAACAAATAACTTATATATAGCATACAGTATGCCAAATACAAATAAATCATGCCTCGGGTATTTGTCAACAAATTTGGTGATAACGGTCATTGGCAGTCTACGGTCACTGGCAGTCTACTTGCTAATTGTATACTTCCCACCAAAATTAAGTTACATATACTAGTCAACATTGACTCCTGTATCATCCGAAGTTGGCTGTGAACTTTTAGCCTTCAATAAGTCAGCTTCAGAATTAATGTGGCGAACCTTGTTGTTAGCGTCCTTCATCGTAAGTCCAAGCACCGGTCAAGTAACGACTATTCACTAATTGCATGGCCTTATAGAATAAGGATGATCGTATGACACCCGAGTAACCACTTGATTTTAGTCCAACACTGGACCTGTGCAGAACATTTCTCGCTCTGTAAGACGAGAACTTGAAGATTTAACTCTGGATTTACCGGGCCTTTGTTGGCCAATACGGTGGGTCCAGTCTATCTAAGGTTAATACATCAACATTAAGCGCTCTTGCAATTTGTACAATTATATCGTCAGTAAACTAACGATTCAATTGTTGGTCGTCAGCCTCATACAATGAAGAATACATACTGATCCACTGTTTCTTAAATTAATATTTGCTCGATGTTTCTAAAATTTAGCAAATGTTTATCAAAACCATTATCGGCAAGATATACGCTATTCAGTTAATTCTGTACGTAAGAGTCATAGAAAGTTTACCGGACTGATATAGGGCACAGGTCGACATTTGTTACTGAGGGTTTTTCCATTTGTTTGAAAATGTGCACTATTACTAGAGAGTCCGCCGAAAGATATACAGATACAGGGTTCGTCCCTTGGATGGTGAAAGAAATCTTTTTCATTCAAATACTTATGGTATCTATCATATATGACATTCGAATGTATAAACCAACCTAATTATTCTGAGTCGCGAAATAGGACAAAATGAGTTATTTTGATATTCTATATATTGTTTAACTAACTAAATAAGGTAAAAATGAATTAAAAATGGATGTTTTAAATGTTCACTGTTGATTTCACTAAAGACATGTGTTTTAACCAGAATATTGAATCGATAACATCCTGACTGTGTACTTTACAACATATTCATACATTGATTATTAGACAGTTGCGAAGTATGACAATTTTTAGAAAAACATGTTTTGATCTGGTCTGTCTAAAATCTCCAGAGGGCACGTGGCATCTTTCTCCATCATAAAGAAAATCCAGAAAGTCGACATTTGATCGTAACTGCGTCGATCGACTCGGTGTGACTTAAATCCAAACAGAAAGAATCAAAACAAAATCTGTTAACGAATACCATATATGCAAAGTTCACTCTGTGTTAATATGTTTGAGAAATAGATTTGAGTATTGCGTGTTTTATTGGCAAATAAAACACGGCTTTGAGTTCAGATGCGTCGAAATTAATCACGAAGGTCGAAGGCATCTGAACGAAATAACGTGTTTTATTTGCCAACAAAGCACGCAAATCTTAAATCTATTTCCATTCTAACACGTTCGAATTACACCAGGAAGGGATACTAGTTTGAAATAAAATGCGGTTTTAAATACGAGGGAGTAAACCGGAATAGCCAAAAGTAGGTCATTTTGCGAAACGTGTTCTAATCGGCACGACAATACATGGTAAAATCCTTCTTTGTTTATATGAAAAAAAATCTCAAAAGTATAAGAATTTAAACGCAAACTGATGACACACCAACGTCTACTAATATATAGTTTAGTATATGTGAAATTCAGACACATTTGAGATATATATGAGATAGAACTAACTGGCTGTAAAGAAAACATATTTTCGTTAGAAAAAAACTTTGATTTTATACTGTCTTTAAAGTATATTCGTTAATGTTATATTCAATCTACTTGAACAGAAAATGAAACGAATATCTTAGTATATAGCCAATCAAAGATTCATTTATCTCCGGAAGAAACAGCTAGCCGACTGCATATAATCATATATCAAAGGATGACATACGTTCAATAAAGACACTGCCTTTGATGTAGTTCTAACTTCACTGATGTTTCATATGGGTTAGTTATATTAGTACTATTCATACATATAGAGGAGCTGTCAGTTACATGTGGAGCAAAGCAGAAATCATGCAGTTCATGTTGCTGGAATGTATTATGACAATCTACAAGGTGGGCTACAACATCTTTATGCAGATCGGCAGACTCAAAGACATACCTTTTCGATGTAAATCATGCAGTAATATACTTTCTATAAAAGAATGTATAAATAGAGAAATCAATGAGGGCGATTTCGTATTTCTGTCAAATTATTAGCCGTTCTCTGAGCGTTTCTGTTACATTAGACAGTCTTTTAAAACGTTTCTACCAATCAAGGCAGCAATTTGTCTTTACACGGACTAGTTTGGAAGCCTGTGACCTTTTTCAGAAAAGACGTGTACGGTTTATATTTGGTGTACATGCTCCTGACGGATGAATGTGTTCATCTTAACCAAATTTTTTAGAGTTTATTCACTCAATAGATCTTTTGAAGTAAAAACAAACATTTTTACATTCTGGATCATAACATACTGTGATATTTATCACATAAATATTTCAGCAATTATGCCCCCTTTGAAGAAGGAGGTGTATATTGTTTTGCTGATGCCGGTCGGTTGGTCTGTCTCTCGGTCGGTAGGTTCGTAGACCAATCGGTTTCCGGATGGTAACTCAAGATCGCTTGGGTCTTATTTGTTTGTTTGGTTGGATTTAACGTCGCACCGACACATGATAGGTCATATGGCGACTTTCCATCTTTAATGGTGGAGGAAGACCCCAGGTGCCCTCCGTGCATTATTTCATCACGAGCGGGCACCTGGGTAAAGCCATCGACCTTCCGTAAGCCAGCTTCCAGCATGGCACCTCACATGAAGAATTCAAAGCCCCGAGTGAGGCTCGAACCCACATCGATGAGGGGCAAGTGATTTGAAGTCCGCTTGGGTCTAAGATCATGAAAGTTGATAGGGAGGTTGGACATGACCATCAAATGACCCCTATTGATTTTGAGATTAGTACGTCAAAGGTCAAGGTCACGGTGACCTGAAATAATTAAACGGTTTCCGGACGATAACTTGAGAATGCTTGGACTCAATAGGGAGGTTGATCAGGACCAGCAAATGACCCCTTTTGATTTTAAGATCAGTAGATAAAAGGTCAAGGTCACAGCGACCCGGAACAGTTAAACTGTTTCCGGACAATAACTTTAGAAGGCTTGTGCCTAGGATCAAGGAACTTAATCGGGAGGTTGATGAAGGGGTATATTGTTTAGCTGATGTCGTTCGTTCGGTCGGTCTGTCGGTCGGTCCGTAGACCAGTCGGTTTCCGGATGATAACTCTAGAACGCTTAAGCCTAGGATCATGAATGTTGATAAGGAGGTTGGTCATGACCATCAAATGACCACTATTGATTTTGGGATTAGTAGTTAAAAGGTCAATATCACAGTGACCCGGAACAGTTAAACGGTTTCCGGACGATAACTTGAGAACGCTTGGGCCTAGGATCACGAAACTTAATAGGCGTGTTTATCATGACCAGCAGATGACCCTTAGTGATTCTGAGATCAGTAGGTCAAAGATCAAGGTCACAGTCACCCGAAACAGTTAAACCGTTTACCGGTTCAGGGTGATAACTTGGAAAATAAAACAGATTCCAGATAATAACTCAAGAATGCTTTGGCCTAGGATCTTCAAACTTGACAGAGTTTGGGCATGATCAGTAGATGACCGCTATTGGTCTTGAGGTCAGTAGGTGAAAGGTCAAATTTTTTTGCCAAATAAGTAGAGAATGCTTTGGTCTAAGATCACATTTGATACGGAGGTCACTTATGACTGGTAAATGACCCATAATTATTGATTTGAGGTCAGTACGCCAAACGTCCAGCGCACAGTGACTAAATTTCTGTTCCTTATGCAGTTACTGAATGCATCAAGGTGGGTGGGGATGCATTTCATGTTCTTCGAGCTGTTGTTGAAAATTTGAGTCCAAAACTACCTAATTATATCACAAGCAACTGGACAACAGGTTTGTGAATAAGAAAATGCTCTTGCTTTTATTATAACATTATCACAACCAAATATCTTACCTATCTAGTAATTGTCCGCAAATGTAGTGTCTGTCAACCTATCCCGATACTTGATAATTATAGACAGTTGTTATGACTTTATTTAAAAAGGTAGTAAAGTATTCCAATTAATAAAATGCCTATTCCTTCAATACATTGTGTAGGGAAGTAATGGAAAGAACAATTTTAAACATGATTATTTGCACTTCAATAAACTTATTTACCCTAAACAATTTGGCTGTTTACCTAGTCATTCCACTCTTTACCAGTTGATAGATATATATTATCAAATATGTCAAGTTTATACAAAACACAATCCACTTTCATGGTATTTTGTGATATTTCTAAAGCCTCTGACTGGGTTTGCCATGATGGGCTAAATAAATTACGTCAATAAGGATTAAATGGCAAACTCTTTTAATGGATAAACAACTACCTCTCTATTCAGAGTCAAAATGTATTTGTACAGTCGATATTATTATATAATAAAATTAAAACTCAAAAACACCCACAGCTGGAGTTCCCCAAGGATCGGTCCTCGGCCCTTTATTCTTGTTAGTATACGTAAACGACACTGCAGAAAACCTTTTAAGCATAAATCGCCTTTTCGCGGATGATAGTTCTCTTGCGACTTTAAAGAAACACTTTACAGAGGTCCATGCCAGGCGGAATTTGATGTAAGTCTGATCAGTAATTTCAGAGGAGAAGATATTAAAGTAGAAATGCCTGACGATTGGCGCAGGTCGACAGACCTTCTACCTACTCTAATAGTTTACCCTGAACGTTTGCTTACATAGTTATGGCCCAGAAATGGTCTGACATGACATTGACCTGTGATATAAGGTCCTTTTGTTTCCTCAAAACACTCCATCTTATTATTGAGCAAACATTTTTGCAAAATATGACACAAATGTTCCGTGCAATTGAAGTTATTGTTTAGACAAAATTGGACGGTTGGACGAAGCAACGCACATACAGAGTACATCTATTTTGTTAACTTTTTTGAGCTTTCCGCAAGTAGGCTCAACAGAAATTAGAGCTACGGGACATGTTAATATGTAAACTTAATACTTGATCGATGGTCTAAATATTACACCTGCGTCGTTGTCATTCGTCATTGATGATAAATATTCCGTTATTTTGAAATCTTTTCTCGTCATTAAGGGATGACTTTCTCTTCGTTTTTTTTCTCGAAATAATAGGTTCAATAAACCGTGATTTACTCATTGGAACAACATGTCACGTATAAACAGCAGATCGATCTTTCAATGAAAGTGGGCCCAGTTTGCGGTTCTCAAGTACGGTATTCTGAAAATCAGTTTCTGTTCGACAAATTCCTGGAAAGCTTAAAATCTCCAGTTATATCATTGAATGAGGAGAAGCTTTCCGAATGAGGGACCAAAATCATTACATATTGATCGGGTAAAAATCGGTAAAGGAGAACAATAAGGATGCCAACGATGTAATTAAAAAGAAACATTTTCACTTACGTCACAGCTGCAAACAAATATATAAGAAGCAAGATCCGCTTCGGAGAGTAGTAACTAAAGAAGGGAAACCGGTTATATTTTATGCACATCAATCATACAGACACGATTTGGTTTATAGGGGACTTGCATTAATGTTGTACTTGAAAACAAGAAGTATTTTACAAACATCTGTTTTCGTTTTTGCTTATATTTTAAGCAAAATTATCTCAATTTTAGTATTTTCTAAGAGACTGTGAGTCCGTCCTCCTGAATGTGTTGCACACCAGTACAATGGTGTAGAATATAACCAAGACAAAAGAAACAGCTTTACTTCTTTCTCAACGCCTGTAAGTTCTGAAGGAATGTCTGAACGAATCAATTCGCGAAATTCTGCATACAGAAACAGCAAAAAATTAAAATGACCTGGCACTGGCTCCTGAAAGCCTGCGAGCTCCCTTATTAATGTCTTTGAAATTTATGAAAGGCATTTTCCTCGTGTTTTGACTTATCGCAAATTTTGAAGTCAAGATCGTCCGCGTTCCTGTTTAGGTCATTTAATCAGGTACCAAAGTAAAGGAAAGTAGCCACCACTATATTCACTATCAACTTCTAACTGAACTAGGCACTCAAACTACACTGCATAAGTGTAAAATGTTGATAAGGTCTTGATAAAAGTGTTGATTATGCTACGTGCAAGGACAAGATACCTTCCCTCCATTGACAGGAGTGCCGGATGAATTTTTTTTTTTTTGTTATCGCGTAATTTTAATTGACTTATTGAAAGAAAATTTGCTAATTATGTTGTCATTATTAACAGTCAAAACGTGAATAATGCACCTGTAAAAGACATCATGCTAACGACATTGTCATTCTTACCGCATATTTCTTCACCTTATCAAATTATTATGATTGATGTGCTCGTTGACCTAACGCAAAAGTTCAAACCAGAAGCATTTTCATACATAACCGACAGGTTATGATTCTGGAGATTACCGGGTGTGATATAACATTCGAGGTCCACATGTGAAGAGTTTTCTTTCTAATAATACCTTTTATTTTTGCATCGGCTTATCTGTTCTCTAAAGGTCTCAAATTTACCTTTAAATATCTCCAGTATCTTTTGAATTCATCATCAAATACTTTGAATCAGACAATTTTCATGCCATCTATTTACAAAAGTAGCCGTCAGCTTCAGTGAGTACCAAATGTATAAGAGACCATCGACGTCTCTAGTAAAGAAGCGTCATATGCATAAATATACTGCACACTAAAGTATACTCATTTTAGGTACTCTAAGTATATAAAACCACAAGCGAGGTTTTGAACCCCAATAGGCCAATGGCAAGATATTCTAAGTCGGCGAACTGAACAACTCGGGCACGGAGACCCCTTAATAAATTAGCGAACCTTATATTCAAATTAGGTTATGTTATTTAATTAACCCTAACAAGAAAGTGTATGTACTAATTCAAACTTCTTTATTTAAGCACTTACATAACAAGCAACAATTGTCTATATCAACAAATGTTATTTCATTTAACAAGACCAGGGTCCTAAAGATATATGGTCTTCAAATGGTATTTCTTTCATTTTTATCAAAACTCACTTACTACTCTTGCTATTGAAAAGTCAATAAGTTAAATCATTAGTGAAGAGTTTAATAATTCTGTAATAAATTCGTTCATATGCATCTAGCCTGGTACAACATTACATATATAAAGTAATAAAAAATATCATAAAATATCAAAATGACTTTTATATTTTAAAACTTTATATACAACGCCATTGTAAACATACTCATTTCAAAAGACGTGTAATCAAATAAAAGGGATTCAAATCATTAAAGGTGGTTAATAAATTTTAGTCAACTAATGGATTTGTTCAAAACTTAAACAACTAATCATTTACACTTATTTGTGATCATTGATTTCTTAATAGGTGCTAGATTTTCACTGGCAGTATTTTAAGAATTTGATTTTTCTATCCCGGTTGCCCATCCAAGAACGCGTTCTTAAGCATAAATATAAATATAATAAACAGACTTTGCCTAAGGAATAATATGAATATAGTCGCTATTGTATTAAATTTGTCAAAGATTTGCATTGAAATGTATATAATTTGCCAAACTTCATTAAAATTGCAAGTTTGTAGAATTATCATTCCCTCCCTTTGCCTATCTTGGATTTGCGACCAAGATAGATTGAAAAACAAATCCCAAATCTACATGTTGTTTTAAAACTTGCCTTTTTCCGATAGTTGAATTATCCCAATATTTATCATATGCAGACGTAAAGCTAGATATTTATTGAAATCTAAAGAAATAGTCCACTTTAATACATGAAAAGTAATAAAATATACATTTTGAGTGCGGATCCTACTCTATGTAATGGGTCGTTTTGTTCCTTAAATAAATCTCTAACAGAACGCATGAAAACTGAAAAATGTCAAAAAATGTTGCTCAAATATGACTGTTATTACATGTAATACATTAACGGCATATATAGCAGGAAGAAGTTGTAAAAAGAAAATTCTTTTTCCTTTTTGAACAGTAAGTAGCATTTTGCTTAAGCTGTAGATAATATGACCTGATTTCATTAACAACCATTTCAGTAATTGCAATTCTGCAATGTAGGGATTATTTTAAACGCCTCGGCCGAAAAGCAAATTTGGAAATTTTGTAAATAGTCACCATGAAGATAAGAATAACTTCGTGCGGGAAGAAATTCGGTTTAAATTTGGTGTCACCGCCAGAAGGATATTACATTTTCATGAGACTGAACTCTTTGATCATTCTTGGTAAAAGGATTTTATTTAACTGATGCCGAAAAATGGTCTATATCTTTGTCTTGATATCTAATTTTTGTGTTCTCTTACATTTTAAATATCTGTATATTTATAGACCACGAAATAGATTATAATTTATATAATAACTATGAGCAGATTACAAAGTAATCCTTGAAGAGTAATCATATATAGGAGCTACTTTTCAGCATGCGGCAAGTTGTACGAACCTAATGCTATTTATTTCCTACATAACATTAATTTATAAAAGTCGAATGCGTTTTCTGAGACATATATGTTTATTGCACAGATCAAGAAATAAGTCAGTTCGAGTGTTTTACTAGACATTGTTTTGAAAATTTGTTTTCATACTGGCCTTGATAAAGCACTAGGTAAGTCGTACTGGCCCAAGGCTGCAGTCCGAGAGCAAATGCAAAAGGCTACTACCCAGTCCTGAAACTGTATTGGTAAAATATCAAATTACTTATTTAAAAACTTTCTTTAACGTTTAAGTCGTGTTAAGTTTATTTGTTTTCTTTTTGTTTGTTTTTGGGGTTTTTTTTTTTTTGGGGGGGGGGGGGGTTGTTGTTGTTGTTTTGCTTTTCCTTTTCACGTTAGATTACTAATAACCAACTTATTACATATTGCAAAATAAAATATAACAGCAATCTAAAATCTTTACTAAGACATAAAAGTTATCTACAGCATAGTAATGAATGAAGTTTGTGTACATTTTTGTGTGTTTACGTAGGATTGTAGAAAGTAAATATGATTATCTCTTCACACGCAAATAAATTTATCTGTATCGACATCAATAGAATTCTATGGTACAAAACTAATGAAAAAGTAAAACATCCAAAACAAACGTAACAAAATGAAGTTTATCTCGTATCTTAAAACAATAACGGTAATATTTAATGCCTAATTTCAAACATGTTGCGATAAACAAAACACGTGTAAGCTTGACTATAATGATTGTAATAAACATATAATAATGTAATTTTGGACACATATCTAAAGAAGTATAAACACTACTAGGCAACAAACAACACACTACCTTTGGGAAGTGTTCTAAGTAGACAATGGATATGCATCACCTACCACACGCCCCTGCACCTCTATTAATTAACATTTACTTTAAAGAACTACATGAGCCATACGTATCGGTATTAATAACAGCAAAACAATAACTGTATTGTATACGAATTTGACTTATATCTACTTTTCAGATTATATTATATACTTGTTAATCATAACAACAGCAACACCACAGTGCTGAAATTTGATCATGCGTTGTTTGCTAATTACTTACATGGCTCAGATAACTTGCTATGTAATTTCAGTATTTCGTTTACTGTTACTTTGCCATTTGACCTTATTACACTACCCAACTCGATTGAAGTCATCTAATGCATCTGCTGACCACAAGCAATCATCAAATGAGTTTTAAAGGCCGTAGGCTTAAACATATTCTAGGTTGTAAGCGGAAACCGATTTTAAACGCAAGGTCACAAAATATCGTACAATTCCGATATGTTGTATGTACCCAAAACCTCCCTTTACATACTCAGTTGTCATTAACGTATAGTCATGTTTTATGTTACAATTCAATAAAATGTGAAGCAGCAATTTAAGCATGGGAGCAATTAATGACTATTCATTTGTTAATGAGTCTCGCCGACGCACTGAATATTACATTTTTTCAATATAGCTTTCTTTATAATCACATTTTATCTAAATGTACTTCCATTAATAAGTGTGTTACAATGTGTGTATCGACGTCTGTTTCATCCTAATTTCTTAGTTGTACTATTGCATTTTACATTTGTGAATAGATTTTTGCGGTACTTTTTATTTCATTGACTTTCTATGACAACAAAATAGATCCAAAGCATGTATTGAAGGAAATATTTATGGAAGAACGCTTTAAATTCAATAACCTTAGCTTCGTCACGAAATTATAGTTAATCACCATACAGCCAATTGAATCCATGTATTTCTACATATTTGTCGCACTTTGCAGTCTTAACTATCGACTGGTGCCATTGCGTTGATCTCTCCGCTTACAATAGCAATTGGTACATTAAGCATACCTGTGGTATCTTCTTTTCTGGTGTCAGTTTCAAAAATTTCACTATAAAGTAAATTTCCTACGTCATCCAAGGTGCTGCTTGTATTCGCCATAATTTCTCCATGAATTCGGTACCCTGTGAAATCATGCACGATATTAATAAATGTTAGGGTGGACATGGAATCAAAGGACAATTCAGCTAGTGTAGATGCAGATTTTATTTGCGAGACGTCCCCTCCAGTAACCTTAGTCGTTACCTTCAAGATAAATTGTGATATTGCCAGCTTCTGTGCGCCTTGATCTGCAAGTTTTAAGGTCTCTACATCAAATGTCATATTGTCGATTCCATCATTGTCGAGTTCCATTACAAAAGACACCATCTGATCAATCAAGACTGACATCTGCAATCTTATTCTTGCCAATTTAGGGTTTGTATAGTCCTTTGCAAACATATCCCAATTGATATTAGCAAAAACTGTACAGGTAGAATTCTGCATCATCGCCTGTTGAAAGCAGCTGCGGATTTCAAGGACAGACAATAAATTAAAACCTCGTTTTGAAAAATTTTCCGTGAACTCTGGCCTTGACGCCATACCCACGGAGAGAGCTCCCCAGTTTATTGACTGGCCTGCCAAACTTTTCCTTCTCCTCCATTCCATAAACGCATCTAGGAACGAATTAGCTGCCCCATAAGTACATTGTCCCGGTGATCCAACTAGACTATTAATTGATGATGCAACAACAAAGTAGTCCAAGTTCAATGATTCTGTTGCTACATGCAAATTTAAGGTTCCTAGCACTTTTGGCTTAAGTATGAATTCTACATTATCTTCGTCTATATCCACAAGCAGCTTAGATTGTATAACACCAGCTCCATGAAAAATTCCCCTTAGTGTCATACCTCCCGGTACCTTGCCTCGTAACTCTTCCAATGCTTCTTGTACAGAAACAAGATCGGTTACATCAGCTCTAAGACTTACAAATTTGCATCCTGTTTGCTCCTCCATCTGTCTTATTTGTGTCATCTTATCTTCTGAAACATTTCTTCTTGACATGGAGACAACACAACCTGCTCCCATTTCTGCTATGAGCAGAAGTAACTCCCAACCTAATCCAGTTAAACCCCCTGTTATAATGTAAACGCCATTTCTTGCAAAAAGGTTACCAAGTGGGTTTCTAACGGGTAAGCAAATTTTATGTGCGTTCATCAGATCGACTGTTGGACAGGGTATTCTACAATGCTCATCAGGTGGTACTTCACAGGTCGATGATGAATCTGATAAATTGTCAGTGCATGTTGGTGTCGTTGTGTGATGTCGATAGTTCTTTTGTAGCCACGACACAACTTTGGGCAGAATTTTACTCACTTGTTTTCTTGCCAGTGCATCGCTAACATTTATGCTTCTTATGTACTGTTCTCCTGTTTTCGCTACTCTGGTTTTGAAAGAATCAGAAACGCTGTCTTCAAAGCAAATAATGGTCTTACATTTTCCCAGTAAGAAGAAACCTGCATCTAAGTGGTCAAGAGATATAAGGAAATCAATATCTCCCTGTTTGTCTTTAATATCCTTTGACAAATCCAAAATATAACTGTTCTTCCTGTCCTTTAGCATTGTCCGTAAAATCGTTGCCGGTTGTTCTGTTTCGTTTTTACAATGTATCACAACACTAGCGCTTTTTTGCACTATATCTACAATTTGCCATGATAATGTCGCATACAGCAGTAACCCAGGTTGGTAAAATGGTATATCTTTCAAGCAAACCGTGCAGTCATTGGGAACTAACATTTCTGTCAGTATTTCAGCTGGAAAAAGAACAACAACTTCCCACTGATTATCGAAATCTTCGTATTCGGATTCAATTTTTGTACTTTTGCATACAAATCTGCCATTCTTGCGCTTGTTTACTTGATATCCTACATATTCGAGACCAAGTATTTGCTGACCATCATCAAGTGGTTCCTGCCATATGTCCTGTTCTAGCTTCTTGCCTCCAGTCGTTCTCGGAAACATAAACAACGGATGCATGCTGACGAACTTTATTCGAATTGTCATATGATTCTTTGCATTTTCACTGGAACTCTCGGGTTGTACGACAACTGGAGAAAGCAGTGCCGGGAAGCGTTGTGATACCGAGGCTAACACTCTGTAAGACTTTTGAGCTATATCTACGCTTCGATTCTCATCTCTTAAAGACTGAATTATCTCTTTTTTAGGTACTTTTGTGAACTGTGCTCCATATAATTTATTTTGATAAATGACGACTTCAAGTTTGGTCAGTTCTGTGTGCCTACAAGTATTTTTGATTAAACTGTGTAAGGTTTCTTTAGTGTCAACATTGTATGATTGCAGGTCTACTAGTGTGATATCGCCATGTATAAATTCAGTGTACACAGATCGAACAAACCCCCATAACTCTCCACCTACAATGTTTATTGACCTGTCCTTCATTGGAAATGTTGCCTGTGTGTTCTGTGTAACAACGTAAAGATTAGCTTTAAAGTTATGTCTGGTCATACTTTTGACTACCTCTGTGAACAGCAAACAGTTATCTTTTATAATATTGTGCAGCCATTCTGCATCATTTTGGCATATATCATTTTCAGCGCCAGTTTCAATAAGTAAGATAACGGCATCGACATTTTGCAGGCCATTCCATTGTTTCGACGCAACCAAAAATGCGTTGTCAGCGTACTTTGCATTTGTCATATTGTCTCCTTTATGGATAATGGTATTATTTTCATCTTCTGTCACAAAATCTTCGATTTCATCTAGGTGCATACTCGTCAGAACAATTGTTTTTGGCTCGTCTGCCTTGTCACGTTTTTCAAGTTCAAACGGATGCCATGTTATGCGGTAGTTCAATTCACAAGGCGATACTGCTGCATTTCTCTTTCCGTAAGTTGTGTAGTTTCTAAGGTCAGCAACGGCAGTACCGTCGGATGTCATCAAGAGTATGTTGTAGTGAATCATAAGTACAGTTTCCAGCAGTGTCAAATTTATTCGTTTTGTATAAATATACATCTTTTTATCAGGTTTTCGAAGAACGTTTATTTGACCAAGACTTACAGGAAGAAGTGTCAGACTTTCGTTTTGCACCATTTGGATCAAATCTTTTGATGTTGTGATAATTGTCGACTGCATCATAGCATCTAAAATACATGGATGAATAGTGGTTTTGTCTATTTCGCCAAATACTTCTTTGGGCACTATCGTTTCTGTCAAACTTTCATTCCCATTACTTGTACTGCTTTTAAGTAAACGTAGGTATGGTCCGTACTGAAATCCCATTGAATCCAACATCTCGTAGATTTCCTTGCCACTCAAACTTCTGCTACCATTGTAAACAATTGATAGTTTCAATCGTTCAATATCTGTTCTGTGGTGGTATGTTTCTTCAAATGTAACAGGGTGCACCCAACCTTTACACATTGTGATTTGATTATGTTTTACATGAAATAATACTTCGTCTTTCTGATTAATCGTACTGACATATAAAACTGCCTTCATTCCCTTGTCTATCTTGACAGGTCGCAAAAATTCTAATGAAACAAATGTTAAATCTTGTTGACGTCCTAAAGCCCGACATATTTCAAAGCCAATATCTGCATAAAATGCGCCTGGTAATAAAATAAAACCTGTGACGACATGCTGAAATACAAATGGTGTAGTTTTCTCATCTACCTCTGCTTTTAGATGGATGTTTCCTTCCTTCTGTGGTTGTTGAGTTATATACAAATGGTCAATGTTTACAGATCCTACTCCTTGATTTCGCATTATTGCAGACGGACTCTGATATAGTTGTTTATATTTACGGAGTTGATACATAGGTACATCTGTGGTACGGGTATGGCATGCGTTCAAAGCGCTCCAGTTCAGATCTAAACCCGTTCCGTATAGGTCACACAGTGTGCCCGCCAATGTATGTATTTCATCACGCTTTGTCATGGACGGATATACTGCGTAATTTTTATTGTCTCTAAGAATGCTGCTGATATGTGCTCGAAGTACTGGACTTGGCCCTATCTCAATGAAAACTGTAAACCTCTTGTCTGAGACCGAAGATTTAATTGCCGCTCCAAACATCACTGGCTGTCTTACATTATTCTCCCAATAACTTGCTGATCCAAACCAACCGTCGGATTCAAGTTTTCCTGAAACTGTGGAATAAACCGGAATACTGCTTTTTTTTACTGTAATACCTTTAACTTCACGCCCAAGTTGCTTTGATGCGTCGACAACGTAAGGGCTATGGTAAGCACATTGCACATCTAATTCCCTTATATCTGGATCTATATCTTCAAACTGTTGTAAACTCTCTTTGAACGTCTGTATAGCTTTTTCCGATCCCGACACTGTACATGATATAGGACTTTGGAAAACTGAAATGTGAAGAGACCCTTTGCTTTCATCACATAACCTCTGGACCACATCTACAGCAACATTTCGAACCACTGCCATTTGACCTTGCTTTACTGTTGCAAGATATTTTGATCTGTTGTATATTACTTTTACTGCTGTTTGTAGATCCAAGATACCGGCAACGTATGCTGCTGCTACCTCTCCGACGGACTGCCCCACAACTACATCTGGCTTTATTCCATAATGTCTCCATAAAGCCACAAGACCCACCTGACAGGCAAATATAGCTATGTGTGCCACCATTGGGTCTAATACAATCTCTCTGCCTTCGTAAAAGATTTCTGAAATCGCCCATCCAGTCAATGGCTTCAGAAAGTTGTCTAGCTTTTGTATCTCTGCTTCAAATGTTCCAATTTTCATCAGAGATTTACACATACCATTCCACGCAGTGCCTACTCCACAAAACACAAAGACAATATTCTTCATCTCAATGGCTGCCTGAACGCTTTCACTTATATTGAGAAATGTACTGCATTGACCGAGGATCTCTTCTTGACTCTTGCCGAAAAATGCTTTCCTGTAATTCCTATGATCCCGTTTGCATGTTGACGTACATGATAAAACAGCCAAGTCATAATCCTGCAATTTAAGGCTATCATATAAATGTTGAACATTTGAAATAAGAGTGTCTTTATCAAACGCAGACAAAGTTACCAAGTACGGAAGAGATTCCGGCGGCATTGATTCTTTACAAAAAGGTTCACTTGGGTTATTGTATTCTTCAACAATCGCATGTGCATTTGTTCCACCAAAACCGAAACTGTTAACGCATGCTAATCGTTGTATATTTGCTGGACTGTCCCATTTTACGCATTTTGTTGGCACAAGAAACCCGTACTTAGAAAGATTTAGTTTTGGATTTTCATTCTCTTTTGTATACCACAGTGAAGGAACAATAGTTCCATGCTTCATCATGAGAAGAACTTTGATTATGCCCGCAACACCGGCAGCAGCTTCAAGATGACCAATATTAGTTTTCACAGACCCTATATATACATCACCTTGCGCTTTTGCAACTCTTCCAAAGTTATTTCCAAGAGCATTAGCTTCAGTTGGATCCCCAATCGGTGTACCAGTACCTGAACAAAACAACAAAATCCGCAAAATTTACATGTTTCTTTTCACAAAGGAAGGAAAAAGTAAATATATTTGAACTATATTAACAGCATAGTAATTATGTAGCTTAAACACACACTTTGTAGTATGCTTCTTGATTACGTAGACGAACAATTTATTAAGATATTCATCAAGATAATTATATACACTATGTTTATCACATGTTTCTAAGATTTTAATTAAAAAATAATCTGTTCATACCATGTGCCTCAATAACTTGTATTTTTGATTTGTCAATGGCATATTTTGTATACACTTTCTTTATCAGATTTTCCTGTTGTATCCCAGAAGGTGCTGTTATTGGAGCTATCATATGACCATCCTGATTTGACCCTGTTTTAATAGTTGCCCATATTTTGTTTCCATCTTTCAATGCCTATTCAAAAGTAATATATGCTTATAGTTTTATTTCTTTAATGTTTCTACGAAGCTTGAAGGCAAGGTTTTACATAAAAAGAAAACGCCAAATTCCTGACATCTTGAAACTTCTGCACTACTATGTAAAATAACGAACATAACTGTTTTTTATTTGATTGATCTCTTACCTTAAAGAGAATATTACGAAATAAGAAAAAGTAAAGTGACATAAACCATTTTTTTTAATCGATATTCATTTGGAGATAAAGTGTTTTTGTTTATTTTCATGGATAGGTCATCAATAAGTGTCATTTATGATAATTTGTTTAGTTTGATCATCTAGTTTCTTTGCACTCTCTCCTGATTTATCAGACAGCAATGAGTGGTGTACCGCCGTACAGATGAAAGACCTAGCGGTTTATTACATTCATAGAAGAAAATAATTACATACAATCAAACGTTTCGTTTTGGTATTATATTAGTATCAAGCGGCCTTTGATATAACACTTGTGCCTCAACGTTCTTTTGGAAAAACTATTTACGGAGGAAAGAGGTATGTTAAAGTAGGCGTTGCCATCATTTGTATATTCCTTTAATTCAAACATAAATATATCTAAACTGTAAGTAAATGAAAATGTTTAGAGATTTATAAGTGTTTATATGAGCAATGTAAAAGTAAATCAAATATCGTAATTCAGATAACACAGTAAAAATATAGATGTAATGTAGTTAAATTTGGTAGATAAATCTACATTGATTTAGTATTTTTGTGAACATTCAAATATCAAAATAACAACTTTGGTAAAGATTAAATATCTCCTATAGATAAAGAATTTCATGTTAACAGATCCACGTATTAAATTGTTTTATTCTAGAGAAATTAATATCATTGAAGAATTTCTTCGGTGTTAATTTGCAAATTGCAATAGGTACACTAACCCCTTTCAGTTTCTTCAAAATCACGATGCCGCAACCCTCACCCCTGGCATATCCATCTGCTTCATTTGTAAATGTTTTACATTGTCCGCTCGGTGATAACATTCTTGCCTTTGATAAAGCAACAAAAAGTTGCGGGTCCATCAGAACATTTACTCCTCCACATATTGCCAAACTGCAACTCCCTTAGATATAAGCATATCAGAAATTAGACAGATAGCTGAGATAGCACATACATAAATATCTAAATTGTAACGAAATAAACGAGTAAATTGTCAAGAAACGTATGTTTTGACTATGTCTAAACACGTTAGACTTCAATATTGAAGTCAAGTCTAAATGAAACACAATCGAAATGTTGGCATCAAAACATCTTTACGTCTAATCAAGTTTAAACTATTGTCACTAAGGGTCAACATTTGGCCACTAGCTGAAACCATATAACATATGTTCGATGGAAAATATTTTCACATCCTAGTTTCATTTATGAACCACACATTCTAAGTACACCAAACTTTGTAGAAGTTTACATAGAGCTCTCATAGACTTGTTCAAATGGTCCTTCCCAAATTTGCATTACAAAATCAATGTAAAGGTCAATTTGTAGACTCACTCGCTTGTTTCATTTATAGGCACAAATGGCGTATTATAAAGGACAGTATAAAAGTCGTAGTACATTTACTGTGAGTTGATATGTACCTTATAAACTGGTACTGATGATAAACTCGGAAAAAATGAGGTTTTTCACCTGTAACTTTTTTATTTCTGCAAATTGTTATCAATGGTTGGTATCTAAATACAGCTTAACATTTGCTAAAAAATTGACATAATTTAAATTTGTATTTAGTAAGCAAACTCACAAGAATTGATGCCCCGAGACGAGTATGCAAAATGGGGACTGTACGAACGTTGGCTGGTGATAAATTCGACCACGTTGTCATTAAATTTTACAAAATTTTCTCCATTGTATTATATTGAAACTTTCCTAAATATTCTGTAACAGTCATTCCGTATCAAGTAATAAAAAGTGACCCAATGTCAGGCCTTCATGTGTTGACAGTGAGCATGTGCAAAAAACATCCTCTTCCCCAGTAATTTTGGATAGATATTTTTAAACAGATAAATGCAAGTCATTTATTTATACAAAATATTTACCAATTTTGTTTTTGTTTACACCAGTTGGTATTATAAGTGGTTGCTATTAGACGGTGTGTTCAATTATATAAATAACCGATTGCAATCGAATAATTCGAAGGCGGCCGACTTTATCATCTGTCCGAGTTTATCATTAGTACCAGACGTATAGATATGGTCATAATACATTCCGCTTCTTACCAAACTTCAATTCCTGTGACGCTACATTTATTGCTACAAGAGAGGAGGAACAAGCTGTATCGAGCGTTAGTGCAGTTCCAGAGAGGTTGTAGGCATAAGCAACTCTTGCACTGATTATACTGGCCTGTGTTCCAGTTACTGAATATGTACTGCTTATGCTACTATCATCCATTACATGCCCTTTGTAGTCATCTGTCATACATCCTAGAAGTATATAGATATATAGATAATAAGTTTTAGTCATTTTACAGAGTATCTCATAAACTTGGACGTATAAAAAGTAGCCTAGACTGTTCATTTGTTGATATCTTTAGATCATATACGACACAAACGTTTTAGGTGTAGAATGAGGTATTCAAAGTTTAATTGAAGCTTTCTTCATTTAATCCCTTTTAGTGGTTTCTCAACACTAACTGCTTTCAAATATCTCCCTTGAAGTTTTTTTCAGGTTGTGTTGCTTTTTTTTGGCTCAGAATCTGATTACGCGGTAAAACTGCATCGGTTTTAAATCCACGGACTATTTGATTGCCATTCATCTTTGAGATGAACTTTTGCTAAGTTTTGTTGACATCCTTTTCAATTTGAAGAGGCGATGTTTACAATTTTTCTAAGGATATATTTAGAAGAACAGAATGAGTACTACAAACACGTATGTAAATATATTAAAGGAGTTAAAAATATATTTTGTTTTATACCAGAGTTAAACCCGCCAAGAAAAAGTCAATGATATTTATAAAGAGATAACGGTAGCAGAATGAAAACAATTGTTTACAAATTAAGGTATCAACAGCTAGTAACTAGCAATATCTCAAAAAAAATAAGTACCAATGTAGACTCCGGTATCAGTTCCTTCAATGTCTTTTCTACGAATCCCACCATCCTCCAGAGCCATGTGCACACAGTCTAGGACCATTCTTTGTTGAGGATCGATAAGCTCCGCCTCCATATCATTGATGCCATGAAATCGATGGTCCCATTCCTCAATGCTTAAAATTAACGTGTAAAGTGTCTGAATATGGTTACAAAAAACAACATATCCAAAGTAAAACTCTGGGATAATCAACCAATTACAGTAAATTAATGGACCACTTCCTTGGAATGGTCGTATTCAAGTTTAACTGGGTTAGTGTACTCATACATTCACTTGACAATGTACCCTATATCGTGTTCAGTGACAATATAAATAAAAGTAATCACCGCCAGATAAATCTCTAACACTCCTAAAGCATAAAATGTTAATCACAGAAATGCTCATGTAGAAAATGTAGAGAGCAATATTCGCGTATTGGTGGCCTTTGCCGATAAAAGGTTAACAATAGAAATGTATTTTGGGGACTTTGGGACAGAGGAAACGCGCGCATGAAGACAAATACAAATTAATTCAGTCCCAATTGGCTATGCGAGCCGTTTGCAATAAGTCTTCTAGTTGTACAATGGCACAAATATTATCTCGGTCTAAATGAAGAATGAGGGCAGTTTACAAAATCAACCCAGTATATTTAAATATATATCCATGTTAGAAAACTTCAAATATCATCAAGAGAGCGCAATGAATAGTTAAATCCATGTGTAATATGTACATGTCACGTATATATCATATTGAGTATTCAAAGGTAAACTGCAAACGAATGTTTGTGTCAAATTACGTAAAGATCCACCAAGCAATACGAGAATATTTAGTACTGGGTTTGCTATACCCTAGACATTTATTCGTTATCAGAGTCGACGTTTTATGTCCACTTATTGAGCATATATGAACATAGACAGGCAAAATAGGAGGATAAAACTTGAATAAATATAGATAGAAAACGCTTCCCCTCACCCCTTTATTTTCATTAATATTCGCCATTTTCGAAAATAAAAATGAAACACTGATATACTTTCCGAATTATGCGTTGTATCAGTAAATATGCTTGTTTATCTTTTGTAGTTTTAAATTATTAAACTTGAATAAAGACATAGTAAAAATTAACATTGGCCATAAATGGATAAGTGCAGTAACGATATTTTGTTGGGTTTAACGTTGCACCAACATATTAAAGGTCACATAGCAACTTTCCAGCTTTGGTGGTGAAGAAGACCCAAGGTGCCCATCCGTGTATTATTTCATCACAAGCAGGCGCCTCTTAGAACTATCGACCATCGACCTTCCATAAGCCAACTGGATTGCTTCCTCACATGAAGAATTCAAGGCCTCGAGTGTAGCTCAAACCCATATCGGCGAGGGGCAAGTGATTTCATGCAGGCGACCTTAACCATTCGGCCACGGAAGCCCCGCAGTAACGATAAGGCATAAGCGATACTCAACACATCTAATAATCAGTCAGTTTAAGCTCACAAATATTCATTTCGGAGGATGGGCCTATTCATATATGTTTAAAATTGTATCATGACTTCCTTATACTAAAGTAGAAAAGGAGGCCTGACTTTAACTGCACGTTTAAGGCCCCGCCTATACATCGATAATTGAGGGGGAATGATCGGACTATAAACGATTACAGTTTAAATCACGATGAACGTCTCGGTGTTGCACGTTTTGCAACGGTTGCGGCTGTTTATCAGTATGGTATTTTGTAAACATTGAACACAAATAATGCACTTCTAACTGAATAAATTATAAATGCATATATCCAACAAAAGTGTTTTCACAATCGACCGTTATCGCATGGCATTTAATCATGAATGTAGCTCTATCCATACAATTTATGTGTATCTTTAGTAAAATTAACTACATCTGATGAAGATTTTCTACATTAAAGTAAACATCTTAAGAAAACATTTTAAGTGAACGATGTCCATTGGGTATTTTTATGACATTTTGTTTTCAAATATTCAAATTCGTTAGTTATTCAACAGTAATTTTTTTTCATTGTCAAAGAAATCTTAGGATATATTACCTAATTCGATACCCGAGTCATTGCATCGGTGGACAAGAGTAAAGCATTGTAAATGTTATATTATACAAACGGGACATCTCACCAGTTTTAGTATGTTCGTGTAATAAAATAAAAGTACTGTTACTTGGATTGTGAAAATTTAATGTTTCAAAATACTATTTAAGGTATACTTTTGCAACCTTGGATTAAACAAATGTAATCAAAATAAATTATGTCCGGTGCTCAGAACAGCCACAACATAAGAAACCTTGTTACATCCGTAACAAAGCCTATACAACCAATATACTCATTCCTTGTAATACCTATTATCGGCTCTGTGATTTCGTTATTTTTGTTGTTTTAGATATTTTGCGAGAATACAAATTTAATGCTAGTACAAATTTGCTACACGATTCCATCAGGGTAACCTAGTCGTCAAGTTACAGATCTTTAAGAGAATATGTTAAGAAAATGCAGAATTCCTAACTATTATTCCTGTCAGCGGTAGACCTTTTTCATCTGCACTAAAACTTAGACCTAGAGCGTAGGGATTTTACAATAGTTAAAGCTACATCTCTTTCATATCAGGCATGACATTTTGAAATGTGCAGAAATTATACCTGTACACTTGTATATTACATTTTACACAACAATTCTGCACCACATAAATCAATTGTAATATTGATAAACATTCAATACTGAAACTACTGAAAATGTATAGTCAAAGATTAAAGAACAAATCAAATGAATACTGCCAGATAAATGAACGGATGTAGTTATCCGTATTTATTAGAATAAATCATCGACTTTAAAAGGCACTATCAAAATAAAAAAGTATAATGGTTTCTGTGTAACGATATTTCCTAACGCTATACTAAGGAGGGAAACAAAAGTAACAAAATAGTATTTGATTTTACATGAACTACATGACTGGTCCAGGTACCAATAAGATATAGTATGCGCCACATGGATTAAGAAGATACGTACAAGGAAGGACAACAAGAAAAAGCGCATAAGTGTTGTTTTATAGAATATCACAGCTAAATACATCGCGTAAGGCTGGCCCGATTGTAAAGTGGTAACTAGCTTGACTGCCAATTCATAGGTCTGGAGTTCGATTCCCACTCTAGGCACTGGAAATTTCTGAGATGCTCTCGAGTGTCTCCTACATAAATAAAAAAGGTCAGTACTGTTTTTTCTCAGTAAAGACGGCTTTGCGTGTATCGATGCTAAACTTTGTGTACGTTAAAAGATCCAGACTGTCTATTCGCAAAGAGCTAGGCTAAGTTAGCCGGGCAAGCCTTATCTAATAGACTTCTCTCTATGTCTGTTCTGGTACATTTCTCGCGCTCTGTCCCTCTGGTAAGATCACACTGTGTGTACTGACAGATGGTAAATTTAGTGCCATGAGTGGCTGCCTTTGTGCTATATAAAGTTTTTGAATGTGGGCGTATAAAAGTAATAACAATAGTAATTGTGGCTACCGGAGGAATAAATGGATGCTCCCCCCAGGTCTTTGTCAAGTGATCTTACGCACTATTTTTTTAAATGGAACAAATGAGAATAAATTCTTCACTAACTTGAAAATATTAGATTTCTTGCATTATGCACTTCCTCTCATTGCTATCTATTATTCTGACAATGTTCTAAATTAATTCTGCAGTTCAAAGGATATGTCCTGGACAATCCAATTAATAAAGGAAGATAATCCGAAAGTAAGTAAGGTAGAGTTATGATTCCAGTACGATGTATTCTTTTTAAATATCATCTGTGAATATGTGAATTAAATTTCCCTCTAACTGTTCGGAGTAATTCCTAAAACAAAAGTATGACATGTTTAGGGATAATAAAGTTAGCAAAGTAGAGTAATGGTTCTTGAACACTGCACCCTTCTTTTCTATCCCCTTCATTATCGAGTAAAGTCTTGGACAAGTGAATTTACTTAATTGAAATAATCCAGAAGGCAGGTCTGGTAGAATTACGGTTCTTGCACACTGCACTTTCTTTTAACGTCATCTTTCACTGACAGAATCCATCCCTTAAGTTGTCAGAAAGACAGACATATAAACTAACGCACATGTAAAATTATAAATGAACAAAGTGACTACTTTAAGGTCACTGCCTTCTAAAAAGTTATTTCTCTTGAACCATACTCTTTCTTTCGCTTAGTTTTTTCATCTTTAATGCAGGCTGCAAAATGGTCACTGGCGTACTTAGATGTTATTTTTTGTAAGAGTAATCGCTCGTTTAATCAAAAGTATAAACTTTTCCGTAAAAGCACATGCTTTTATGTTATATTACAGTTGTGTACTTATCATAACATCTGTGTGTGCTAAAATACATTTGTTTGCTAAAATAACCATTGCGGAAATTGACGATTCGCTTACCCTGACGGAATCATGTGTTTACAGCGATGGAAAATGGTACGGTAGGGATAATAGGCATGTAAAAGAGACACTTGCATTGCTTACTTTAAGTCCTTACTTCCAGCAGTATGTAAATCAGCATCAAAGCAAAACTCATAGACTTCTACTTCATTTTAATGAAATTCATGCATAATATTTTCGTAAAATATACATCCGAGCGACATATTACTTATAAGTAAGAAATTCATAAAATCGAATTACGTAAAAAAAATATTTTTTTTATATTACTGTAACTGTCAGTAACAGGAGGGTGACTATGCCCAGTGGTCATATAACTATATACTAGATAAATTACATATTGTAGTTACCTTCTGATACACGATACCATACGTTTTGTCAAACATGGTATAAGCTCCTTTTTTTGGATATGGGGTGTATTTTTTATATTAATTTAATTAATTTTGTCTCAATTATTATAGTCGTTAAGGTTAAGTGATAGCACAACCGATTTATTTATCATGTTAAACTTTCCTTGAGCACAAATTTCTTTTATCTTTCATTTAAAAGTTAAACGTTTAAAACGTTAAGTTTAAAAGTTTAAAAGTTCATTAGTTAAAAACAGATAATCATATAGGGAGGAGGAAGTAACGTGTGTTGTTAATGCACTGCATACACGTGTATATTTCTTTGAAATTCATACCTGCTAACGAATCCTGCCCGGCGCACATACGTTTTTCCGGGTGCATTAGGGTCGGGGTCGTAAAATGCATCAATGTTCCATCTGTCCTTTGGGATTTCTTTGACATGGTTCTCCCCGTTCTCCAATACTTTCCAGTATTGCTGTATATTACCCGCACCCGGAAACCTACATCCTATACCAACAATAGCAATCTCGTCCTCGGTAGACATCTGTTTCAGCTGACTCACTTCTGTAAAGTACAGTCATATATTACTAAATTTTCTTAAGTTAAAACACCTAGTAAACAATTAAGACATCCGACCCTTTGAAAGTTAATATTTGTTTAAAACAATTATGAAATTCATTGGGTCTCTATATGCAAACGAAAATCTAGAAAAACAATCGTGACGGTTGTGAAATTAGATAAACAAACATTATAATCAGTAATTCATTTTGTTTCTTGACTTTAGATAATGCAATCAGACGGTAGTTACATGTCATAGTAATAATATGCCATAATAGTATGCGATATTGTATTTACAGAAGTCCTTTAAACAATTGTGCGTCCAAAATATCCTGTAATCTGTTGGAACAGAATGATTCATAATTGTTAGTATTGAATGCTGGCTATGTAAAGCATAGATATTGCCGTGAATTTGAGGTTAAGGTAGTTCTGCACGTTAGATAAACCGGAAGTGATGGCGTAACGTCATTTTTCCGGAAAACGTAGAATAAAGACTGGATTCGGATTACGGAAATGAAAATCATTTTATGGATTAATCGCAACCTGTGAGTAAATTTATTACAGTGACTCTGTTGCTGTATTTCTAAACTCGAAATATGATATTAAAACATATCACACGTTAAATAATGCAAAATAATGTCTTAGAATAAGCGTGAAATGTACGGTTTACTTTAATCATGGTCAAATATCTCAAAAATAAGCACACGGACCTATACATTTTATTTCATCAAATCATAGGACATGTTTTTATTAACAATTCTGAGCAGTTTCATCAAAATCTACATTGTAGAAAAATTTCTATACACGAAAACGTTATAAATGTCATGTTTTGCCAATAGACTCCCATTATGAAGTATTGCGTGAAGTCCCTATTTTTCAAATCAGTCTAGCAAAAAATCAAACACACGACCCCATCTTTTTTATTTGCTGAATTTTCTAGGTATATTCTGAAATTTTGAAAAATCAGAGTTTAATAAAATTCTACATTGTATTGGTTTCGAAACAGTTTCGATCAAAACGTGCAGATCTACCTTAACTGATGCATAATACAATTGTAGTAGAGGCAGTTTAAATTAATTAAACAAGACGAAGTGATTGTACGTCTCGTGGAATAACATCAGGAGAGTACAGTCCGGGAAAATTATTCTGCGCGCCGTTTAATCAATTTACAGTGTTTAATTTAGTTGAAAACACTTCTGTAATTATATATCATTTCCAGTGCTCATACGACTTCTTTGTACAAAAGTAATCAAATCAAATGTGGTAGCAATATTGTTCTTGGCCACTAAGACTAGAGCGACGTGATGACACTGTTACAGTGTTATATCTAAAATGAACACCGTTTGTCATATATATATATAAACAACATTAAAGCTATGTACTCTTACACAAACTATCATTGACTTCGTCGAAAGTTATTTATTGCACACACGTACATCAGTTCTTGAAAACTTCCCTTGGCTAATCCAATATCCCACTATTGCTACATTTATATTTGTTTATTTCAGTCTCATCTATGCGCAATACAACCAACATACAAACGGTCATAAAACAAAGCTTGGCACGCAGTCATTTTATGATAGAACTATAAGAGATGTTAATAATCTTTACCATAAAAAGTGATGTTCCGTTCTATTACACTATAATTATGTTTGTATAAATTCTAAATTCTATATTTGTACATGTAAAAACTATAGGATGCAAGTTAGACTATTTTCACTAATCACTACACAATATTTGTCTAAAATACATATAAGTTTTAATGTTTAAAAGTGATACATTTCATCTGAAATTGAAATATGCTAAATGCACAAACGTCCAGACGATAGCAGCAAAATTACAATGATCTTCAACTACACAATGTACACAATATAAATAAAACTAAAATGGTAAAACTAATTTTAAAACAAAAATTGTGTTAAAGAACTCAAGTCATGATAAAAGAATACCTTTTCCAGACTGACGTTCTTCCAAGATCGTAAAATTCTCGTGTTTGACTGCGTTTGTTTCGAAAAAAAACTTTTTATATCAACAAAAGGTCAGACAGGTAAGTAAGAACAGACACAAAATTCCCCCAAAAATCGAAACCATTCATTTCATTGGCTGCTCAGTTTCCAGGCCAAAGTAGATATGTGAAGGGTACATACAGTTTTTATGAACTTAAGGTCAGACACGTAAGTTAGAACAGGCACCAAAATTTCCAAAAAAATCGAAACCATTCGTTTCATTGGCTGTTCAATTTTGAGACCAAAGTAGATATTTGAAGAATATTTAAAGGGCTGAGACATAGATAGGCCATAATGAGCTGAGGTTGTAACACCATGATTTGTTTTGTATATAACATTACTTTATCAGGCATACTGAAATTTCGACGAAGTCTTATGAAGGACATTTTTGTTATCTGACTTTGGTCGGATAAATCGTAGTTTTATAGAACTTTCTTATTGCCATAGGCTGTACTACGTCAATGTCTGTATTAAATTCTGGATTAAATTCAACATCAGCTATATCGAGGGTTCAACGCAATAGGGGCGTATCTACATATTTTACCAAAAATCACTTTTTTTTGATTTTTCACTTTATTTTGACCTAATTTATATACTGTGAAAATTTAAACCAGATGTTTCAGTTATTTATATCATTATTTTGATATTGCAATAAGGGCGTATCTCAGATTGCCTTGATTTTTATGCGCAATATGGAAGTAAGTTGACTTACTGCCTTATTGCATGCAAAAAAGTATCTAGTAGTCTTAATATCTATCCTGCAATACAGGCTTGTGTAAACAGATAATTTCTGTGATGTCATAATGATGACATCATAAGGTATCAAGGGCATTATCCTGATGCATGACCCTTAAAGTAAATGTAGTATTGTCACATTTTATGACATTGAAGTCAAGAAAAGCTTTTTTATGCTTATGAGAGTCAGTACTTACAAATGGTAGATTCATCCTGTGTGCATGGATATGTTAATATCAAATTTAGCTACAGTTAAATGATAGACCCCCATTCATCTTACTGCTACTTAATACACTAATAGCCCAATACTTTCAAAGTGAAAGCCATACTTGCCCCCACAATAATTATTGCCAAATAGAAAGATTTCTATACTCATAAAATAAAATGAATATATTAACATTTTATCCAAAATATACAGTTTAAAAATATTAATTGGGCTAGGTTATAAAAAGGATATACTAGATATTCTTGAAGACTTCAGAAGGTGTATCATGATTAAAGTAAGTCTATATTCTGTATTCTTAAAGATTTTTAAAGGTGTATCCTTGTTCTTAAAGATATTTAAAGATGTATCATGGTAGGAAATACCGGTATTTCAATTTCCTTGAAATTTGTAAAGTTGTACCATGGTCGAAGTAAGTCCATGTTCTATATCCTTGCAGGCTTTTTAAGATGTATCATGGTTTAAAAATATTTTTTTGCCCTTGAAAAATGTAAGGGAGTTAAAAAATTATTTTCTTGAAAACAAATAAATTGCAGTACCAATTACTTGAAGATTTTTACACTTGTGCCTGCTTACTCGGTACAGTATTGCAAAAGGATTATAGCCCACGAAAACTGTAGGTGAAACTCCATATACATATAAAAGGGGAAGTCCAGCAATGAAATGTGATAATACATGAAAGGCATCTGGCCTAGGAAAAACTCCTCAATAATCTGTACCAAAATTTTAGTTGTATGGCACCAAAAGAAACAAAATATTCAAAATGAGGTAGAAATGTGCAATTTTTTAAAAAATTTAGTTACTTTAATAATAAAATGAAAATCAAAAAGGTGCCATACATCAAAAGCCAGTACTTCAGGCTATAGTTTACAGTGAACAGCCACAGCCTAAGACATACAGCATACATTCTTTGAAATGTAAGTGTGACTGTATTATTCAGTAACATAATAATACATGAAGCCAGTTTGGTAATTTTCGAAGCTTTTTAGCTTATCTGATTTTTTTTTTTTTTTAAATTGATGAGTTATTGTCATCGCTTGATAGGTGTCAACGTCTGCGTCAGTGTCCGCATGCTTTAAAACTTGCAACACTTGTTCAACATCAGTAACTGACTATGTACAGCAAGAAACATAACTCCATCCTGCTTTTTGCAAGAATCATGGCCCCTTTTGGAATAGGAAAATATCAGTTTTTTTGTTTGTTTTTTTTAGTTAAATTTTACATTTAGGTCAACTTTTCTCCTTAAAGGTCAAAGCTATTGCTTTAATTCTTGGTGAAGGTATTCGCTGACTCTGCAAAGCAAGTACCGTAATTTTAAATTGTTTTTGCAAGAATTATGGCCCCTTTTGAACTTAGAAAATCATGGGTAGACAATATTTCTATTATACAGAGACAATAAAATCAGATGAGCGTCTGCACCCGCAAGGCTGTGCTCTTGTTTTGTATACTGCATATTTTCTATGCCATTTCAGCAAATTTCCTGGGCGTTTTTATCTTCTTATATTTACTTATAAACCAATTTGTGGTTCTTGCATTGTGCTCAGATGGAATATGTCAAAATGATAGGCATGCTTAATCTGCAGCTATACAGATTCTTTTGGTATTAACATTGTTACAGTCACTGTGTGATTTTTGAGCCATCCAAAATTTCGTGAGCAAGGGTTGGATGGAGGCACTTTGAGTTGCCCTTGTATTTTCGTCCAAATTTATGTTGTGCATATCTCAAAAAAGGTATTTTACAAAGTGTCATCAAGCTCCATTAAGTGAAATTGTGCACGTAGCTAGTATTTTAATTTGGATCTCTCACAGCTGACCAACATTTTATTTTAAGTCTGTGTCATATAACAGTAACTCAGGAAGTATTTGACATTAGAGATTATGAAACATTACAGGATTATTATTCAGAAGTTCTGTGCCTGCCCCCTTGGGTTTTGTTTGTGATTTTATTCAGCCAGACCATAGTTATGGCCCTTCACTTAATAAAAAATATGCATAAAATAAATATAAAAGTTTGTGTCACACTTTATCTTAAAACGTATTTGACCACGGGTCAAAGAGGATGAATATTATTCAGCATGGAAATTTGTGCACCTAAGGTTTCATTCAGGATTTCTTTTGTTCATACTAGTGTTATGGGCCTTGATTAAGTAAAAAAAATGCATAGGTGCAAACAAGTTTGTGTTGCCTGTATCTCAAGAAGTATTTGAATTAGAGTCAGAAAACATCAGGGGATTGTTATAACATGTGAACTTGTACATTTGGGTGTTCTGTTTGGGATTTCATTCAGCCAGTCAGAAGTTATGGTCTTTGACTTAGTGAAAAATACACATTAAAGTGGTGAAATATTTATCATAATTGTGTTGCATGTATCTAAGATATTTCACCCAGAGTCATGAAACCATGATGTATAGGTGAACGGATAGCTCAGTGGTTTGCACACTGGCCTTCCAATCCCGAGGTCGGGGGTTCGATCTCCGGCAGCTACTCTGGAATTTTCAGAAATGCTTTTCAGTGTTTCCCACCCAACTAGAGGTGTACTGGTCAGGAACCCAGGCAATGCTTGCGTGTATCAGTGCCATACACTGGGCACGTTAAAGAACCAGGCTGTCTATTCGCAACGAGCTAGGCTAAGTTAGCCGGACAAGCCTGTATCTGATTTCAAATCTCTCTGTCGTGGGGGCTTTGTCTCACTCTGTCCCTCTGGTCAGATCGCTCTGTTTCTGTACTAGTAGAGGATGAATTATGCATCCTGTGTGGCTGCATTTGAACTATGAAAAGCGCCTTTGAACGTGAAATTGATCATTAAAAGGGCGCTATATAAATCTGGTATAATAATAATAATTATGTACAGTGACAGGAGGTGGGGGCACCTGTGTCCTTTATACACACATCTAGTTTTCAGTTTGGAACCACTCTTGTGTCTGCTTCTGGAAAATCCAATACTGGTGTCATATGAGAGGTCATGGTTGTGACCCCAGTGGGGCTCAAACCCACGACCCCATGAATGAGCGGTTGACACCTTATCCACTAGACTACCGCTCCCCGTTTCAGTTTATTAATTAATAGGCAAGGAAAATTGCCATGTTATAACATGCAGCAAAGATGCTGTTACTGTGCTGTGGTAACTGAGGCCATCTCCTGTGTGTCATGTCCTGTATTTTGTGGTGTTTTCATTTTGTCAGATATACAATTAATGTCATTTGTCTTTGATAAAGCTTGCAAGACTGAAATTTAAGAAATAGAGTGACTGACAGATTTCATTTGTCCTATTTGATATTTGATAGACTCCCTGTATACCGCTTTGCTATTTTAAAGTCTTTTGTTTTGTTGTTTTCCCTTTATTATAGTGCCAAATAGAAAGATATTCATTCAGGTCTGGAGGAAAAAAAATGAGATGTGTAATATTAAGTTTAATTAAAGAAAATGCAGACATAAATTAGTTTATTATGATTCTATTCTGTTGTATAGTAATACCATTTTACGTGAAAAAAATATTAAATTCATCAGAAACTTTAATTGAAATTTTACTGCAAAAGAATACTTTTGCCCATTTTGCAAATACAATCTCTCCGGATTTACATAAAAAAAATCTTGCTGTTAAGTCTGATACTTTAAAATAGGCTGTTACATTCTTCAATTTCAATTATGTTCTTACATGTTTCATTTAAAATGAGTATAAAAGTGCTAGTATGCTTTAGTTGTATTTACTTTTTTGTACATACTACCTTGTTGCATGACATAATTTTACCAACTTCAACAGAAAATTTCCTGCAATAAAGGCGTAAGTCCACTTACGCCCATCTTGCATATAAAATTACTCCAGATTTACATGAAAAATCATGCAATAAGGGCTTAAGTCAAATATTTTAAAATATACTGTTATTTTGTCAAATTTCATTCATGTTGTTTAATGTTTCATATAACATGTCTAATATTAAGTGAAAACTTTGGTAAATTTGTATGTGACTGAACACAGAAGAAAACAAAGTAGTTTTTTTCTTCTCTTGTAAAGTTTTCAAAAATGTAGTTACGCCCTTATTGCGTTGAACCCTCGATATGTCACACTTCCTGGTTTGTCTATGATTAAGTGTTTATAATCTAAGAAGTCTATGAATATATAAAAATAAAAAAGGTAACATTTCACCATATTCAAAAAATAAAAATACTTGAATAGAAGAATGGTTACAACGTACCTTATAATGTTATGATTTATCTGTCAATAAACAGCATCTTGTATTTCGGATTTTCGCCTAAAATGTTAGATTTTTGTCAAACTTTTCTCTAAAGCCGATAGCAAGTGTATTAAAATGTCGGAGAGTCTGCATTTGGTTTCTGTATTTATTTTATATTTCACTACATCAACTTATATTGAACTGATTAAGCCTTTTTCATATGCAATTTCATCGTTTTGACCTTTGGTTTAAATGTTTTCTTGTGTTAAGAATGTCCGCTTGGAAATGCAAAATATTAATAATGTTATAACGAAACAAGCAACTAAAATATACACACATTACCGCGCATATCTTTGCACAAGTCATGCGTTTTGCTGTTTATAATATACAGAATCCAACATAGACTTCGGTACATTAAACTGGCCGTACTCACTATAACACATCTCTAAAAACATAGTCAGCTGAAATTCTTGCTTTGAAACTAGTTCACTGCAGCAAAAGTAAGATTCTTACCAAAAAAAAAAAAAAAACATAAATGTTACAAAATTATGGTGACATATATATGCACTCGATAGCCAACATAACTTTTGTGAAAATTATGAAAATGCTCAAGAAAATAAAATATTCTTTGAGGAAAAGAATAACCTTTTTGTGATCTTACTGAAAGTTTTCGCGAAAACTATTATCTAAACATCGAGACAAATAGTGCCCACGAATGCATAGTGATAATCTGATAACTTTTCGAGAAATATTTTAATTTTCTAAAAAAAATCGTATAGTTTTCATAAAAAAAAACAGTTTTCGCAACAATTAAAAAGGGTCGTCAGCTTACCCTAAAATTCAAGTACGAAATTCAGAATTTTCTCGAAATATTCTAATTTTCGCTAACATTTATCTTACGTGAAAATAAAATAAATCTTCCACAAACAATTGTATGCAGTACTTAGTAACGTGACGTTTCCGACAACTTAAGTAAACGGAAATATTTTTTTCTTGAAAAGTTTTTATTGTAGTTTTCTTTAACATTTAATCGAGTATCGTCTGCAGAAATATGCCACCATACAAAATAGATTAACTTTGTCTGACTCTTGTGTGTTTTACCACATGTTTGCAACTATAAATCATTTGTATGGTATAGGTTTGTTTATGTCTCCGCAAGGGTTCTGTACTATCGTTTACAAAATGCAAAACAAAAAACAAAAATACTGCGCAGAATTCTTAAAAACATAAAAACTACATCTAAAGCAAATAGCTGAGATAATAATGAAGTTTCCTATTGACTGTCTGATAAATTTGTTATGTAGCAACCACGTAACGACTGATAAGACCAGGTAGTGTTTGTGCAATATTTGTTTTCTGCTCGTAGATAAGAGGACAGGAAGTTGAGAGTTGCACACAGCTATTCGGACTTTGAATGAGACACATGCATTAGGCTTTATCAAAGTAAGTTTGTTTTATCTTGTTATATACATTAAGATAATTTTGTTTTAAATTCATATTGTTGTATAACAATGATTTTATATACAGTATAACCTCCCGAAACGGCATCAATACTTAAATGAATTACTTAAGTAAGTTGTTATAATGTAGATTTAAAAGATGTATTAGAAGGAATAAAAGGCTATCCCCGAGATGACAGAGGCATTAATATTGTTCAAACATTTGTAAGAGTATAAGAGCGTTCTCTTAGGTTACGTTGGCTTTATTGAAAACAAAAGGTTGAAGGATTAAGGTCGCTGACTTCAAATTACTTGCCCCTCATAGATGTGGGTTCGAGCCTCGCTCGGGGCGTTGAATTCTTCATGTGAGAGAGCCATCCAGTTGGCTTACGGAAGGTCGATGGTTCTACCCAGGTGCCCGCTTAACCATGTGTCTAACAGCAAGTTTTGAACCTCTCCCACCCCCATTCCGCATAAAGAAAGAAAGAACCCAAAACATAACACCTGCAGTGAGCCAATAATGTCTAGAATGTTGTTTTTCCTTGGATTAGAGCACGGTTTATTTGCTGACGTGTAACCGTGCTCTAATCCAAGTAAAAACAACATTCTGGACAATCTACCCATCCATTTTACCCTTACATTATTGTTTGACGGATATGTCTACGAAACTGATATATTTAAGGTTTTTCTTTTCTGGTTTCTGATATAAAACAATGACTAAATAAATTTGCCGAGATGGGCAAAATACCACCTTCTGATTATTTCCAAAGAACACATTTGTTGTGCAAATGCAAGAATAGTGATAACGTACGTTTGTTTCGTTTAACAATATCTGTGGCATTTTACGGGCTATGTTGGTTCACATTTATATCGGTTTTGCCACATTGCAAATGCAATTTTCTCGTACATATTTACAAAAACTTGTAATGACATTATATCAAAACATTCTAACTTTAAAATAGGTGGGTTAATGTAACAATTTTCATTTTTGTAAAGCGCGTATATATATGGGCTGAATTTGCCAAATACCGGCGTGGCAAAAAGAAACCGGCGGCTATTATTACTGAATAATATACAGTTTTTGGATTTTTGAATTTAACAAATGATGACAAATTTCACTCAAAAATTATCATTATCATAATAAAATAGCCAAACTTTACAAGCCGGGATATTGCCACAATTAACATATTTCTGGTTCATTTACTGAAAAAAAGTAAGATTCATCATTTTGTATGTACATATTAGAAACCGTTGAAAAAATAGAGACTTAATATCTTGAAAACATCTTTGACCTACCGACAAATCACTTGTCCCAGCGTTAGGTAAATTCAGGACTGGACAAGTAATCTTCATTCAACGGACGAATCAAGCAACTGGAGTTAGTAATTAAACAACGAAACCTCAGTATCAGTACTACAAAAATAAATGTAAAAATATTGTGAAATATGTTACATAAAAAGGAATAAAAGCAGTATCGAGAGAATTATATAATACAGAGTTTGAGAAAGTGAGATTCTTTTTTCCTTTAAGACAATGAAGACATGAAGAACACAACATAAAGATATACATACTTATTTATCATATATCTATATGAATATGAATATCAAATGCTATATTATACACATTTAGTAAATTTCACATATTATACATATTATGTATTGTGACAGAAATTAATTTGGTATCCGAATTCAAAATTACAATTTTTATGTATTGTTATCAAAGAAATACGTTACTGGATGAAGTAGTGCTGATTATTTCAACAACATTGATATAATTGAAAATTGAAAGAAATGAAACATACATGTTAAACAATTTAGAACTAGATCAGTGTACACTATGAGCTGCACTTTAATATGCACCCAGTAGGGAATAAACATGAAAGAGAACATTTGAAATGCACCATATGTATATTGACACTGGACTGTTCTTGTATAGATTTTAGATTATTTTATATTAAGTTTTTTTCAGTAGTTTGAAATTATGCCCCTTAACAATATGTATATAAAATACAAGAGAAAACAAAATAAATAAATTAACGTTATAGAAAGAACACGGTGTTAATTTATAAAAAAAAGTCATTCAAGTTTAAGCCGAAACGAAATGTAAAGACTGTCCTGATAGGAAATTTTAATAAAGCAGTGCCCTTGATTGAAAGCCTAATATATAGAATTGCACAGGCCCACTGCATTATGTGTTCATACATTTTCTTGTAAGAAAGATTTAATCATATGAGAACATTTTACACAAAACCGATGGAATTGGCAAGTACATAATACTTGTATTTTAATCATTGACAGTTGTACATATTTTTTTTTATTTTTCATTGCCCAGTCATAGTTCAATCGATAATGTCTGGATAGGTGGCAAGACTAGTGTCTTTAATGAGCGTCTCAACGCGTCATTCCACAGGTTTTCGCGATTTGAAATGAGATTCATTTTAAGTTTGAAATCGTGTTTGATTTAATTTCATTGGCAAAAAAAAAACAAGAAAAATTTCAACATGTGTGTGTTGTAAATTCAAAATTAATCGTGATAATGTTTTAAAGTTGCAGTTCGACAATTGCGTAGGCGCTTATTATCGTACGGAAAAAAAAATGATGTTTAGCAATTACTGTTTATTAAGGAACAATTATGAAAACGCTGCCTCCGTAAGTTTATTGCTATTGTGAGATTTTTTGATTTTGTGAATCTAAGACTTATTTTGTTAGAGCTCTATATTTTCATTTCATGGATTTGCATGCTAATAAACTCTGATATTGGTTGTGAAAGTCGCGGTAACGAAAGTAAGCATATGAAAATTTGACGTTTTCACCATCATGGTTTTCGTGATTTCGGATATAAGAATCGTGATTCGAATGTCGAATGTAATCGTAGTGGTTATAACTGTCATCGTGCAAGTTTTGATTTTTGACTCTTCCCTTCCTATTCAACAGACACCTTTCCTTATTATTACAATTAATTAATTTTTATATTATTTATCTCTATATATTTTTTGTAAAATGGTAGATGTCTTAAGATAGGGACAGAGACAGACTGACAGAATTACTAATTTTCGTTCTGAAAGTTCATTCAGAGTTGTCATTGTTTGACTTATCTAAATTTTGTTTGATTTTCAAGAATGCCGTGTTAATAATGCAGTATCAAACGCAGGAATACATAAACTATGGAAAAGATATATAGTCAAGCTAAAATGCTATTAACATTGAACTATGTTTATAACACCATATACACACACTTAAGTAATTGTGTATTATAACGAAACTTCTAAATAAATTAAGCAGTCGTCTGCTGGAAAAAAGGTTAATCGTTAACTACAACGTGCCAATTTTCTCTTTGAAAATTAAAATAAATTTCAGTTATTTTTCACATCATTATTTTTTTTCCTGAAAACATGTAGGCAGGTAACTGCGAGTTACGAATTGTGTTTGATCTGTTATTATTCGCTGCAACGAAGACTTTTTTTTCAAATTCTACAACATCATTGTAAACGTTGTTCATAGACATCAGAACACGGCGTCCACAATTTCAACATCAAAATATCAAACTGTTCGTTTGAAAAAGAAATTACCAGCCCCTCCCCACCACTGCAAAATTATTAAGATTTTCTATATTGAAGTTGTTACTGTTCAACTTAAGGAAATCCTTTATTTTTTATTTATCTATAATTATTTATTTATTTATTTATTTATTTATTTATTTCATTTTGGTGGGATATAATTTATTCAATTCAAATATTGCATACAAGTATTTTAATTGATTTATTTTATTTCTATTTTATCATTTTATTTTATTTTATTTGGTTGGGTATAATTCTTCTACAGATAAATATGTTTCTTTTTTCTTAATTTCTAAACACAACACGTTATAATTATATACAGTTGTACTTGGATAGCCCAAGATTAAGGATTTACAATTGATATAAAACTTATCATCATAATTCTTGGCACGTTTTTTGATTTCTCTGATCAAAGGTTTTACATGACCACAATCCAAAAATAAATATATTAAAGTTTCCTTCTCAAGTTTACAAAATGAGCAATATTCGGTTATAGTCTTGTTCATTTGAAATAACAAAACATTGGTACCTAATATTCTAGGAGAAAATTTAGTTTGTAACAAATGTAAATATGTATCAGTACACGTCATAAAAAACCAGCTATATAAACATATTTATCCAATATCCGATGTCTGGGGTATTAGTGTATTCTAATCTATCTTCATTAGCACTCAATTACAAGTAGCGATTTATTAACCTTTATCCCGGATACGGCAGAACACGTTCCTATGCCTCTGTGCAACGAGCAGTGTAAACGATTTCATTCGGTGGATATCTTGATATCAGCAGATATGCTGAAAAATTGTCAAAGAAATGGTCAGCTCACTGAATGAATTACAGAGCAACGTAAAATATTTTATGTTATATTTTATATCTATTGAAATCTCGCAAAAAGGTTTTCAACTGAAACCTCTACAATAACATAAGTGATATTCTGAAAATCCGCTGGAAACTTGGTAATCCAGTTATTTCTTTTACGTATCGTCTGTCGGGACAATCGACATTTTTCCGTGTACAGTGCTACTCAGTTCCCAGCATCCTATCCACATTGTATGACCCGTGACTATAAAGGTTCTCCGACAAGATACCAACATATCACTTTTTTGTGTTCTTTGTGACTTTCAAAAGAACAAACATATAGCCTTTACATCTAGAAAGAAAACTTAGACACCCTTGATTTGTCGATATGCCTTATTTCATACATATCAAACTTTCTATACTAAACGCGAAAATAGTATTAAATAGGTAATCAAGCAGCAATTCTGGGCTAGTCAGGTAATGGCGGAGAGTAAAAAATCCTCAAATTTTCCCTGTGAAAGTGGCATTTTCATGTTATATGTAAGCCAGTTCCTGTTTTTATTTAATTGTGGACCTATACTTGACATTTTGGTAGCATTTTCAAGGAGACTTTTTACATTTATAGAAATGTAAACAAACCTTATTACTCGTGTTGTTCATACCCACATTTAAGCCGACAGTTTTGGAAGATATTCCATAGTGTTGACATGCCAGACAAATTTCTCTCTTACAAGATACATGACCCCTACTTTTCTTGGTGTCTTTTGGTGGTTTATAGGTCATTTAAGAACATAAGGCTAGTAATTCTTTTTTTTAAAATGGGCATGACTATGTGTTACAGCTCTCAAAAGACTGGTGCTTGAAGCAAAAACTACCAGAAAGGTTCCAATTTATCAAAGATACCTCTGGTCAGCCCTGGAAACTTAGGAAATGGGTAGAATACTTGACCCCGTATGTGATCTGAAAGGCAACCTTTTTAGTATGTTCAAGAGGTGAGGCAGACGATGCAGGAATGCACACTATAGCCCTATTCTTTGTGTGAACAGATGGTTGTAAGCCTCATTGACAGCAGCTACTTGACATGTTTTGTTGTAAAGAAGAATATCAAAAGTCCCTATCGCAGGCATTTAATCTAAGTTAGGCTCAAATATAGAAGAAAAAACAAGATCTGAGAATGATGCTGGGAAATCAAAGAAACTAGTCAAAGTTTCCCAAACAGATTTTTTGCCTCGCCCACAGAAAGCTCATGTCTTGTCACAACCTGTGATGACAAAGCCTCACTCAAAGCCTTCATGAAATACCCGGAAAAGTGCTCTCATTTCTTTACATTTAATTAAAAACTGTGACAACATGTAGAAAGGGGGAATTTAGTTGATATGTCAAAATAATATTTTCTTTTGGACAAATAGAAATTGCTAGTCCCCATGGCAATGTCATATGACGTCATCCGGCCAACGTTGGTCTAATGTCCTATACTGCATTCGCTAAAACATTACTTGCCACTTATCATTCTTATTTTTTCAGTCTTCATGTTCTTAAATCAGGTGAATATATATGTGAAATATGTTATGCCAGAAAAGTCAAATTATAAATATAGGATATTGTCTGTCATCGCCCAATAAACAGTGTTGAGCAGAGGTCTGCAATGTAAGCTTTTGTTATGAATCAAGAAAAGAGACAAATGCTTTAATGCATAAGGGTTTAGTAGGGACAATAACCTAAAGAAAACAAAATTCTATCAGTGGTATGGGAGGTTAAAAAAAGTGGCCAGGAGAGTACCAGTTTGCAGTTCAGACGCCAGAAAACAACAACGTTCAGTCATATTTTGCAAATTAAAGCTCTCCTTGATATGAATCGATGTATCAAAGTTCAGTGTCCCATTTCATCAATGACACAGAAATATTATATGAACAGTTTGTTTGTAAGAAAGTGTAGAAAATGCATTTAAAAGTTTGATTCACCGGTAATCACGAGTTGTACTGGTTAGTTTTGTTTGACAAGACGGCGTCATTCTTACATTGGACCACTTAATTTGTAGTTATTAATGGATCGCGATAATTTTATTTTAACGGTACTTGGTAAAATCCAAAAAGACAGGTAAAGCAGGTGTATTATCCGGTAAGTGGTGTTAATTTGTATATTGTAGTATTCTTAACTCTAAATACGGTGCGTTATTCCATAACAGATTTGTAGTCTAGTGGATAATGTGTCAGACCTCTATTCTTATGCTTGTACGGTGTAGGTTCGATCCCTTCTTTTTTTAAATGAGTTTTACTTATTCTATTTGGCAGGTATTTTTATATCGTCTTTTGTGTTTTTTTTTTCTTTCATTATATTTTTTATTTATCTAATTTATTTTTCATGTCATGAAATACATGTATATATATGTTCATTAAAAAGCACTGTCGGTATCTGAGCAGTCATCTTGCTCGCTAGCAGTGTTTTACCTATATTCCTTCTTCAGGTCAAAACATGCTGGAAAAAAAGCAGCTCGTTCTGTATTCGAACCAGCACCGTAAGCTTACAAATCATACGTGTTAATAATAATATAATAATATTTATCCACGGGAGCTGCAGTTAGATAAAACTAACAACTCGGATACTACTGCTTCATTTCTAGATTTACATCTCTCTGTTTACGACAATTTTATATATACCAAAATTTATGACAAAAGGGGTGATTTTAATTTTAGTATTGTATAATTCCCCCATTTGGATCGGGATGTATCCCATACTACATCTTATGGGATATATATTTCTCAGTTAATTCGGTTTGCAAGAGCGTGTAGTCATGTTGAGGATTTCAATAAACGTAACCAATATATTACAAATAAGCTTCTTCAACAGGGATACCATTATTATAAATTACGTAAATACTTTTCTAAATTTTACTATTGTAATTCAGATTTGGTTTTGAAATACAATAGCAATTTCAAGACACTTCTGCGAGAAGGTATATCAAAACCCATTTTTTATGGGGATGTGGTTTATAAACTTCGTAAGATTTTGGGTCATGGCAATTTTGCAATTGTATTTAGTAAAGTCATTAAACGTTTTGTTAAAAGAGGTTATGACCCAAATGTTTTGAGACACGCCGCATGTTTGGTGTTGAGCCCTTTTACAGTTGGACACTACGCTTTCCTGTTTGATTGTGTCTGACGGAACAGGTGAAGGACTCTATGATAAATAGTTCTTAAATTCAAACAGGACTGAGCTATTTTGATTTCCGTCTTCTGGTCTGTTTCGTTGGGCTCTTAAGGGTGTTTCCCTTGTTGCTCTGTCTTCTGCAAAGGCATTGAGTAGTGCGTTTTAGGTTTTTAAGGATTGCATTTATATATATATACATGAGCATTTTTGTGTTTTAGATTACATGCCTTCTGTTGCCTTTGTGTATGTTAGGGTTTCACCTGGCGGGGATAGCTTTTATTTACACTGTCCTGTGACTTTTGAACATGGTGGGGGTAAGAGTGAGGTTAGGTGCACCATAAACTTAAGCTCTCTAGTGATGGTTTTGCCACTGACCGTTCCAAGGCGGTGCCCCACTGTGTTCCTTTATTTGTTTGTTTTGTCCTTTGTGTTTGCTGTGTGTGTGTGTGTGTGTGTGTGTGTGTGCGTGCGTGCGTGTGTGTGTGTGTGTGTGTGTGTGTGTGTGTGTGTGTGTTGATCGTGTGCGCGTTTGGGGAGGCTGCGTTTTTAGAACGTGGCTTTCCCTGTTGGATATTCTTCCTTGTATTTAACCATAGCACCACGCCGCTACTTATATCGGCTTTGCGATATAAGATATTTGTCATATAATGTGTCCATCTGATTCCCTATTTCATTATTCAACTTTTGAAAATAAACAAGAAATCGATTCTGACATCGACATTTTTGCAAAATCTTTAATGATTATGTAACAAATTCAACTACTGTAATGTAAAAATAAACAAGTAACTTCTAAGTATTTTGCAACATATGTGTTCTGTTAAATCTAAAGGGGCCTATCCCCTTATAATTTATTGAAAAATGTCATTTTCTACAAAAATATATGAATAAGGGCAAATAAGCACCGAATGTCCTATCATCTAACCAGAAGTATAACCAAAAACATGCTTATAGATATTCTCATTGTATGTTACATTTACATAAAATGATATAGCCGTTTCCTTAACTTGAATGATCTTTCTTTACACCCTTTATATTTATTTGTTAATACTATTGTTATCCATATTCGGAACGCTAATATATTGTCCAAATACTGATCTCCATTGTATAACAATCGATCTCTTTGCTTACGGCTACATTTGGTGTTTACTTTCCAACACCAAAATAATAACGCATGGCCCTGTAATACACTGCATTAATGCACGAGTAAGATTTGTCACCTAGAATAGGAGCACTGTAGTTGATAATGGGCAAAGATATGAAATCATGCAGTTTAGTTAATGTAAAATAGTAAACACCACTAAAATGCTTTACCTTTAG